>NC_140579.1:1272955455-1273693939 GCF_964204655.1 Triturus cristatus
GAGGCGGAGTGGGGGTGGAGGGAGTGGGAGGAGGAAGAGGGGAGGAGGAGGGGGAGGGAGGTGGAGTGGGGGTGGAGGGAGAGAGGGAGTGGAGGTAGGGAGGTGTGAGTGTAGGTGGAGAGAGAGAGGGTGTGGAGGTAGGGAGGTGTGAGTGTAGGTGGAGAGAGAGAGGGTGTGGAGGTAGGGAGGTGTGAGTGTAGGTGGAGAGAGAGGGTGTGGAGGTAGGGAGGTGTGAGTGTAGGTGGAGAGAGAGAGGGTGTGGAGGGTAGGGAGGTGTGAGTGTAGGCGGAGAGAGAGAGGGTGTGGAGGTAGGGAGGTGTGAGTGTAGGTGGAGAGAGAGAGGGTGTGGAGGAGGAGTGGATGAGATGGAGGAGGAGAGGGGGCAGGCGGAATGGAAACTAGTTTCACCGAGCATCCTGGGTTAAACAATGTTTATAATGGAGAAAAAGTAGTTACACAAGTCACAGCATGTTTACTGCGGGGTGATGGTCGAAAAAGACAAGACTGCATGAAAGTCACCTTGCAGGCGTTTCATTTGCTCCATTTTGATCCCACCTGGTCGCGCTGTCTTCTTCTTGGCTTAATCTTTTTAACCTCTAAGAATTTTCTTTTCACCCCAAAATTAAAGATGCTCCCACGCTGCTCTCAATGCTGCCAGTTAAATCTGTGAGTAGCTGAACCAGTCCGTTGTTCTCCTCTGAATTCTGGGCCTCGTAGTCTTCGTTTAGTAAGGAGCTAAACATGGCCAAAATGTCAATAAAAATAGTCGGACTGAATGAGCAGTTCGTTGGAAATAGCTGCGAAACGCACCAGTTATTTTCACATGCTGAAGGGGCGTTTAATCCCTTTAAAGCTGATAAAATTGACAACCTGGGTAGATAAAAGCAAGGGGCCGCCAGTGTCCCAGCAGGGGCTTAGACAGAGCTCTATGAACGCTGCAGGCCCGTCCTTGAATGCCCCCAGTGGAGACCAGGCTTCACGGGTCCCCCATCTCCCCCCGCTGCATTACAATGGCTTCCTGTGCAGCTCTTAACAAGCCAAATGTCTGCATTTTAAACAACGTAAATTGCAAACGTTTCAATTGGAGATAGCTGGGGTGGTGTTTATTTGGTGGCAAAATAACAGTAAAATTAGTGGCCCAGTCTGGCGACCTCACAAGGCCGATTTGCCATCGGTTGGTAGTACACAGTTTGTGAAAGATAAGAGTCCAGCAAGTACACTGCCTGTGGTGTACTTTGGAGGGCTGGCTTTTATAACCAGTGTCTCCTCACTTGCCTGCATGGTGTTATCCTCTGCAAATAAATTTGTGACCATTTGTTACACTCTAACTGAACAATGGGTGTTGGGGGTGCAGCCGCCCCCGCCCACGCAGTATTTAAGGATTGTTGCACCCTCCGGGCAATATTTTGCAGTTTATATAACTCGTGATTTTAAGCAGTGACATGTCCTGTAATGGCTGCACGCGTACTGCTTCCGCGCATCGATCTGCAGAGCAAAGCGGTGTACAAACTAAAAGGAAGAGCTATAAATTAAAAAAAACGTAAAACTTCTAGAAGCTACATCTGCTTATTGTCTGACATTCTAATAGCTAGCGTCATGAAGTAGCTTGTGAACGCATGTCAGCGCTGTAAAGCAAACAGTTCTGAATACCGCGAGGCATGTACACACAATAGAGAAGAGTGGGAGGGGGCAAACAGAGCGCAGGCTGCTAATTAAAACAAGTCCGACAGTCTCAGAAACAGAGCTGCAAAAGCGCTTTGCACTGATGCAGAGAGGAATCGTCTTACACTGCTCGAGTCAACACGAATATCTCGTCTTCATGACGTGGTTTGATGTGCAGGGCACGGGTTGCAGCGTATAATTATATCAACCGAACTACCCAAGCGTGCTCAGAACTTAGCATATAAATTGTTTGTATTAAAATACAAATCTAAATTCAACATTTCTTCTCATTTTTTTTTTGTAAACAAATTTTATTCGTCAAATACACATTTAGCGAAGCTCTGTGACCAAGAGACTTCCACCACATCATGAGACAACATACCGACTTTGACATTTTTCTCATGAGATAGTTAATGAAAGTTACAGAAGAGACCTGCATAACAAAGGCAGTCCCCCCTCTTAAGTGAACATAAAACCACCCCCCCCACCCATCGCACTACCCATCTGGACAAGGCAGCAAATCTGTTCACAACCACTATTCCGTCTTCTCTATGAACCATGTCCCTAAAACACCGCTGCACCCAATACACCAGTGTTACATGTCCCCAACAAACAGGGAGGAGATGGTCTGCTACCCACACAATTATTCCACTGAAATGGGTTCCAATCCTAGTCCCCTGTAATCCGCCCATCGCTTCCAGATTTTATAATGTTTTCGTGGGCAGCCCCGCGCCACATAAATGGGGGCTTCTAGACCCATACAGAAATCTAGACCGGCCTTCCAAACAGATATTGATGGTGCGACCGTCTCCTTCCAAGCCCTCGCTACATCCGGCTTGGCAAGAGTAAAACCCAGGAGCATCAGATGGCGCTTATAGACATTACCCCCTATATCATCCATCACATGCAGGAGCACCAATTTAGCGGACCGTGGGAGATCCCAAACCAGGACCTCTGACAGGCATGTCAGTACCCCCCGCCAGAACCTAGTCAATGCAGGGCAATCCCATACAGTGTGTATCAGCGTCCCCTCTTCACGCAGGCAGCGGAGGCAATTCGGAGAAGCCACTAGACCCGCCCTATACAACCTAACTCTGGTAAAATAGACTCAGTGGAGGTATTTAAACTGGATGAGTCGAAAGCTCACAGCGACAGCCGCCCCACGCGGAGAGGCCAGGGCCTCCATCCAGTCCTCCTCCTCCAGCTGGCCTACATCTTCCTCCCATACCCCACGGAGACGCTGCAGAGACTGGGAACAGTGAGTCTCCAGGGACTGGTGTTTTCTCGAAATCTTATGGTCTCGTAGGTCCCCCATGAACACCTTCGCCTCAATTGGACGAAAATCGTCCAACTCCTCCAGACCCACCAGACTGGGAGAAAGGGCATGTCGGAACTGCAGGTATTTAAAGAATTGGGTGCGTTGCATGTGAAAATCCGTCTGCAGCTCCTGGAAGGATTTCAGAATAGGCCCTCTCATGACGTCCTCCAAAGTGGAGATCCCTATCGCATCCCAGTCCTGGAAGCCGGGCACGATCGCCAACTGCGGCAGACCACCATTTCTCCACAGTGGCGTCTCCCCAGTTAGGCGATTTCACCATCCCATCCTCCGCAGTGCCGTCTCCAAATCTAAAAGACCAATTGCGTCCCACTCGGCAGAGAGCGCCGCAAAGGCGCGGAATAGAGGAGTGTATGTAGTGAATGATCCCCTATTAAGCGGCGCTCAAGGCTATACGCTGGATCCGACCTGTCGCCATGCCACCATTCATTAAGGACCAGCAGGTGGGAGGCCATATAGTAGGAGAGAATGTCCGAGGTGGCGAATCCCCCGCAATACGTGGATTTAAAACATGTACGTAAAGCCACCCTTACAACCCCTCCGCCCCAGAGAAACTGACCCAGCATTGCATTGACTTGGCGGAACCAGCCCGAGGGAATAGGATATGGATGATTTTGCAGCTGATATAGCATTCGAGGAAGGGCAACCATCTTGATAATGGCCGAGCGGCCATGTATGGAAAGGGGCATATGAGACCAAGTCCGAATATCCTCCCGCACCCTGGTCCATACCGGCACCAGGTTCCTTTCCCAAGAGGTCGACCGAGCATCCGACAGGAACACTCCCAAATATTTCAACCCGCCACCTGTACCGCAGAGGCCCAGGCACCCGGATCTGCTCCACTTCCCAGGACACAATGGTAGACTTACGCTTGTTCATATACAAGCCGGTAGTCTCCCCAAACACCTGCATAATGCGCAACAGCCGCGGGCCAGTCCTATCTAGTAGCGTAAGAAAGAAGAGCACATCGTCTGCATATAAGGCAATACGATCAGACAGGCCATTGGCCCATTCGAACCCCGACAGGGGCTCCATTGCCAGGGCGAACAAATAGGGCGACAGAGGGCACCCCTGCCTGGTGCCACGACCAATAGGGAAGACCGATGAGACAGAGCCCGCCACTCGCACAGACGATGTAATGTCAGTGTAGAGTAAAGTCAGATAGGAGAGAAAGCGAGGTCCTAGATTCAATCGGCGTAAGAGGGCAAACAGATATTCCCAGCTCAAGGAATCGAAGGCCCGGTACATATCTGCAAGTAATAGGGCCGCATGTACCCCCAAGTTTCCAGCCGCCGCATGCGCCCTGCGTACCCTGCGTATATTAGGGCGGGGTCGCCCGCTGGGGCATAAACCCGGCGTGGTCGGGATGTACAAGAGACGAAATGTGTGGACGGAGGCGATTAGCAAGCGCCTTCGCTAAGACCTTAGCCTCCACGTTAAGAAGGGAAATGGGACGATATGATTCATGATGCTCAGGGGGCCGGCCGGGTTTATGAAATACCACCACATCAGCGTGCCGCCAGTCTCTAGGCAGGCTACCCACCTCCCTGGCCTCTTCTACTACCCTGCAATAAAGAGGGCCGAGCTGCTGGGAGTATCTCTTAAAGTTGTTCGGGAATCCGTTGGGACCCGGCGCCTTACCAGGCTGCAGCTCCTGGAGAGCGGAATTTAGTTAATCTACTGTGAACGTTTGATCAAGATCTGCACTCACTTCATCAGTCAGGGCCTTGGGTGGAAGGTCATCTAAGAATCTGGCAATACCTCTGCCGGCAAACATTCTCGGGGCGCATAGAGGTTCGCGTAATATTCTGCGAAGCTCTCCGCGATGGCCGGGTCCGAAATCGGTACTCCATCGGGTCCAACTACACCCGGGAGAACAAGGGACCTCGTCGCCCCTTGGCACAGTCTATGCAGGAGCTTGCTTGATTTGTCCCCCCACTGGTAAATTCTGCTGCGGGTTGCCAACCACGCCTGACGGGCCTCATCTAGCAAAAGGGATGAGAGTTCCTGCTGCGCCAGCAATAATTGGCGGCGGACCTGCCGCCCCCCCCCCTCCCCCCCCCATTTCCACTGCGCTCTTCCAGTTCCAAGATCTTCGCCTCAGCCCGCACAAGTGAGTCCCTACGGGCCCTGCGTGCCGCAGCACAGTAGGAAATATCAACCCCACGGAGTGTGGGCTTCATCGCCTCCCACAGAGACGTCGACACCGTTCCCACATTTCTCTGCAAATAGTGATCAATGGCGTCTTCCACGTGTTCCCTGTATTTCGCCTGCTGAAGGTTCCAGACAGAGACGCCACCGGAATGGTCCTCGCATAGGGCCGACATGCAGCGTAAGAGCGACCAGCGAGTGGTCTGAGAGCCCTCGGGGGAGAAGATCTGCCTCCACCACCCTGCCCGCGTCGTCTCGGGACACAAAGATACACGAGGAGGAGTCGTGGACCGCCGAGAGGTAGGTGAATCCCGGGGTCCTGCCATGCAACCGGCGCCATGGGTCGTCCCATTCCTGACCTATCATGAGGGAATGAAGCTTGGTGGAATTGCCCCCGGCCGGGGCCCCATCGGGCCTCCGCCTGTCAAGAGCCAGATCCAGCACATCGTTCCAATCTCCACCCACCACCGCTAGTCCCTTCGGTATATCCGCCCACACGGTCACCAGCTTCTCCAAAACCCCAAGACAACGGCTTCCGCAACCAGGAATCGTGAGTAGATCCCACACCGGAGACTGCTCTTCCACCGGCTACAGATCCTGCTATTTAGCCTTTATCCAGGCGATCCCAGTTCCCGCCGTTTCCTCAGCGGGTCCTTCTCCTCGTGTGACTTCATACTTGAGGTCAACAACGACATACATAACCTTCCGTACCAGCCCTGATGAGTCACAATAGCTACACGTTGTGACGAAACACGTGTCGGCTGATTAATTTCTTTTGTACTTTGAATTGAAACATTTCATTAAAGGAATCTTACACGCTACACGCCTGATGTCGACCAGTGTTTATCCATAATAAGAATCTTTTCACACCTTCTGGCTTATGTTGAACACATACAGAACCTGATACTACCCATACGTGTGCACAGGATCTCATTTTCAGTTTTGCTGTGGGTCTTGACCTACGCATTGCAGGGGTAATTTCATTGGGTTTGTCGCCCCTGACCTAGCTGCACCGGATACTATTGTTTACTATACCCAACTACGTACACGCCTGAGCGCCAAGCTTCCTCCAAATTAATCAAACCCTCACTACTGTCAAGATATAAAAAGAGTATCAGTCCGCTGGTGTCGCCTGCTCCAACGCCGACCCCCCCCCGCCCGCCAGTGCATCCCCGGACCTGGAACGCTTCATGGACCTCGAGCGGCGAGACTACTTCACCCGGCCACCAAGCCCGCTGCGGGTCACCCCGCTCGAGGAAGAGTCAGATACCTTCCCCGGAGGAGAGTGAGGACGCAGCCGCACAGTCTCGTCCGTCCAATTGAACACCTCCTCCGGAGAGTCAAAGAAGTACGTGCGGGAGCAGTAAGCGACCCGCAGCCGGGCCGGATACAGCAACGCATAGGGAAGCTTGAGTTCCCGCAGGCTAGCCGCAAGGAACGATTGCCGCAATTGCTGAGTCTGTTTGGTATAGTCCGGGAATATGAGGATACGGGCTTTGTTAAACTGCAGGGATTCGTGGGCCCTGGCTTGCTTGAGGATCACATCCCGGTCATGATGGTTAAGCAGTTTTGTAATCACAGGCTGTGGCCTGGCCCCGGGGGGAGGCTTCTGCATCAGGGCTCTATGCGCCCTCTCCACAACAAAGCATTTGGAAAGGGTGTCGGTAGGCAGCCAGCCCTCTTGCCACCGAGTGAGAAACTCCTCCATATTCCCAGACTCGCAGCCCTCCGGAAAGCCAACAAAGCGGAGGTTGTTGCGCCGGGCCTGTCCCTCCGCGTCCTCGACCCTAGACGCTAGGCCCGCTGGGTAGTCTCCACATCTTCTACCCCCGAGATCCGGGTCTCGGTTTCGGTAATACGCGCCACAGCATTACGCAGGTCCTGGCGCAGGAGCATTACATCGGAGCCCACTGCCCCTATTTTGGCGTCCAGAGCGTCTCTGGACTGGGTGATGGCCGCCAGGAGGGCAGCATTGTCCGGCACAGCAGGCGGGGCCCCCGGGGCCCGCATATTTATCTAGCGTGCTCTGCTTAGAAGGCCCTCCACTAGTTTTGTCCCTTGTCATGGTGGGGCAGGCAGACCCCCGCAATCCTCCGTCCCTCTAAAAGCGCCGCTCCCGTGTCCCTCGCCGGGCTTCCGTGCACTGCGCAGAGCAACACCGCAGACCGATCCCGGCCCGCGCAGCTCTATTTAACTGCTGAAACGGCCGTCCGGGAGCCCCAGCCAAGCGACTCCGGTCAGCGCGGGCCAGGCGGCCCCACTCCACGTCACCCAGAGGACGGACGTCAATGTCTCTCCAAGACCCACAGGCGGCAAGAGCCCCACAGGAGCGCCCCAGGGTCACCACCCAGGCCCCCTGTACCACTACGCCTCCCGGGCCTTAGACTTCACCCGCGCTTGGCCACTGCACACCCCGGGAACAGACAGGATGTGCCTCCAGGCCATCTACGAAGCGCTGCGGGCTTCCCGGGCCACCCTCCGACACCCCCACGTGGGCCGAACCCCCGGGCGATCACAGGTCAGTGGGGGGGGGGGCCACTGGGAGCGGATTCACTCACCCCGCAGTTCACATCAACGCCGCAGCCCGACTCGGCTGCCGTCACAAGGCGCAGTCTCTAGTGGTCCCGGCGGTCCAAAGCGCAGGGCGAAGGTCCACACACAAGTCTCTACTGCCTCCGTCTCCCGGGCGTAGCACCAAATCCCGGTCCCACCCAGGCCAACTCTGCAGCATACAGGAACATGCGACCCTCCGCCCGCATGTATCTGACTCAACGCGGTGCCAAGAAGCTCCCCAGACGCGAGTCCAAGATGGCGGCTTCCCTCGCGAGCGCCGCTGCGCTCCGCTGCTCTCATCGCTCCTCGGACCAGCTGTCCGTCTATCGCCAGTGGGGGGGGAAGCCTGCCAAGCTGGAAAACAAATTGCCTCCGTTCGCCGGGAATCACCCGCAGCGCCCCAGGCAGTGGCGTTCCCAGCCTCTCTGCAGCTGCCACCAATCGCGGGACTCGGCCGCCGGTCCGTACTCGAGGCCGCGGCTCCCAAGTCGCCTTTAGGCCTCAGTCCTGATACGGACCCGTCTCAGCCACCGGGCGCCGCTCCTGACCTCAGATCACGGGAAACAGCAGCACTGCGACTCCCAAGCCTCCGCTGCGTCAGGCAAAGGGGAAACTCTGCCAGGGCAGCAGGATAATGGTAGGATATATAAAGGGCTGGACGAAGCCCACTTAGAAGCCGTCCGCCATGCTGGCTTGCTAAGCCACGCCCCCATTTCTTCTAATTTTATCATGCTCAGAGCGGTGAAAGGCTGAGCCGTCACAGCGGGGTCTTGAAGTGTCGACATGCGGCTCACACAGAGGGTTCAGAAGCTGTTCTTAACTCGCGGACAATTCCGGCTGGTCGACGCGTTATAAATGGTCAAACAGGAAGCGTATTATCTTTACCCACAGCTGATTGAACAAGCCTTGGAGGTAGAGATGAGCTCATCCAAAGAGGTGGCCAAACACATCAGTGCAAGTTACCAGGCCATGCGGAAAATACAACGCACATAAATAATTCAGTAAAACTATCCCTTGGTTTGGAAACAAAGCAACATGTTTGATATCGCACTTTTTCCCCACCATCTCTTTAAGGATGCAATGCAAAACTGTTTGTCACTGTTCCGATAAAAAAAACCAAGCAAAAGTGCACCAGAGCCCGCGCGACCACGCAACTGTGGGTGGGAGGTGGCACCGCGAGCCAAGTCAAAGGAAACAAGCAGTAGTATGATACACAGTCTGCAAAGTATTGATTAAATATTTACTGGGGTGTAGGTTTAAGTCATGTAGAGGGCGCCGTGAGGTCAATCTGTGCGGGATGGCGGAAGAATTCAAAGACGGATCTGAAATAGATCTGTGAGTCAAAATTGAGCAGTGGTTTACAGGATTTAAAGTAAGAGAGGTCCGGACAGGGTCTTATCTGAAGCGTTTGTTCTCCGAACTCCTCACGGCCGATCACTGTGTTCCGGATAAGGACACGTGATTGACAAGGCCGGAGGTCACTTTCAAAGATACTGCGTAAGCGCTATTTAAAACTAGAACGTTAACTTAATCGATCTAATTGGAACTGGAAGTGTACAAACGTTCTCAAGTAGAGCGGCGCAACAGAGGGAGGACTTGTGTCTATAACAAGACTAACTTTATTGTTTAAGTTCAATGACAATATTGCGCGACCGAGGGAAGGCTTGTGTCCCATTGCAAAAGTAACTTTATTATTGAAGTAAATATCATTGTTGTATTTCCCAGCCAATAAAAACGTCACCCCTATGAAAAGAATTGTAGCAAGGAGTGGACAAAAAGTGGACGCGAGTGTTGCGCGCGATGGGAAAAGTGAAAGTAGGCTGTGTGCGTGAAAGTGATCGCGGCTGTACATATTGCAAAGCTGCCGGCTGCGCATGTGCACGCTCGTGTGAACACAAGCTTGTGGCCAGCCAGCAGCACTTTCAAAACTCACCTACTAAATGTCTCTCCGAGCAGCGCATGCGTGCTGACTCAGCGAGACTTAAAAAGGGGTATGTCTTGGATTACCATCTGATGATCCTGCTCAGGACATCCAGGATAAACTGGGAGTCTCCAGGTGCCCACCCAATTGGGCATCGGAGCGCAGATCGAGGATCTATAGTTTCCCAAACTGTGGTCCGCGGACCCCCAGGGGTCCCTGACACATTCCCAGGGGGTCCTCAGGCAGTAATTTTAAAAGCACAACAAAGTTCCTTGTAGAATTAGCAGTTTTCCAGCAACAATAAAAGTGTCAAGATAACGTCAGTGATTAATGTACCTGCTGGAGAGAGATGAGAGTTTTGTCAAGTGGCAGCTTTGACTTATCTAATGTAGCACAGAGGGTTAATATGCCTACTGCAAAGAACGTGTACCATGCATTTTAAAAAACAGTTTATGTGCATAGGTTAGTGGGTTACTGCTTTTGTCACAGAGATTCTTTGGTTACTGTGCAGTTCATAAGTGACAATCGTAATCTAGCACAGTGACCTATAAACTGTCATCAAAGAGCTAGTTGCAAACTGCATGGTGCAAGTTAGAAACATATGTTTTTTTCCAAGTCTTTCATTATCCTGATGCTGCTAAAAAGGTTTATTTGGGTGGAAATACATTTTTATTGTTAGTCAATGCTAACCACTGTTTTATGTTCTGAATCCTGAGTTTGTGCTTCTCCAGACCAAGCACTCTTTAAAAATGCCTACCAGTATGAATGACATGTGAATCCTACACCTTGTAGCCACATTTGCCTTATGTAACATTTTCTATACACTGATTTACACATATGAATCATTGTCTCTATGGGGCAGATTTACAAGGAAAGTGACTCAGTGTGTGCCCCAAGCCATTTGGCTGCGCCGCACTGAGTCACTTTCAAAGCACAGGGATGCCACATATTTACAACAATATGTTGCATCTCTGTGCTTCCCCTGCGCTGGCGCACAAACTGCTGCCATGCGCCTGCACAGGCACATTTGCACCATGGTGCAAGGATGCCTGCGTCGTGGGGAGATTGTTTATGTGCATGAAGGGGATCCCTTCCTGCATATAAACAATCAGAAATGGCGTTTTTCAACTTCTAAGTGTGCTGCATTAGCACACATAGAAGTTGTAAAACGTCATTGTTTTACTGATTGTTTATGTGCAGGAAGGGACACCTTCCTGTACATAAACACTCACCAGAGGTGATATCCTCTTTCTATGCGTGCTGCAGAATGCAACACGCATAGAAAGAGGAAAATAACGAGGAGAAATGAATACATTTCTCCTCGTTGCGCCTCCCTATTCCTCCCCTGGGGAGGCATAGCATTCAGACACATTTCCAGATTTACAATTTCTAGTAAATCTGGAACTATGTCTGGTTTCATCGGTGGTACGTGGGAACACCCACAGCAACACCCATGGAACGCCTCTTTCACGCAAAGTGCTGTGTGCAAATGGGCCATATTACAAGAGCAGGAAAAGACACGCAGGGTGGCTTTTCCTGCCTTGGAAATATTGGGCGCTAAATTACGTCACTGGTGCGTCACTTTTTGTGACACACCCGTGGCGCAAGGGGCTTGTAAATCTGCCCCTATATGTGTGTGATGTAAAGTGCTCTGACATCCTTCAATGGTATAAGAGATGCTATAAAACAAATGAAATACATGTGACAGAGGGGCTATGGAGAGATGAGGCACTGTTGGAGCGTGATAATAAGGGAATCATTGAAGAACCCCAACAAAGATTGTTGTATCCTGGTGCATAGTAAGGTCATCATTTACTATTCTTTAAAAGCTGATACATTTCAATATATAATAATACATTTGTTGTAGAATGCACCATTGTTTCCTAAATTTTCTTGGGGGGAGAGCCTCCCAAAGCCCCCTTTGTAGTGGTCAGGCTCACTCACTGCCCTTGGTGTGCACTGTGTGGGGACTGGTCTGAAAACATTTGCCAGGGCTGCTTTGGGTTTCCAGTCTGGCCCTGGCAGGAGCCTCATACTGTGAAATAAAACCAACCATTTAAAAGTTAGTCACGGAGATGCAGCACTAACCTTCCTGTTTTTTGCAAACTCTTTCAATATAAAATACTAAAATCTTCAGTAATTCGAGTATTTGTTTTGTGTGCACACGTGTGTTTATTGTTTTCTAATTACTGTTTTAATGTTTGAAGTTTAAATCATACAAATTGCTTGGGGGTCCCGGGCTTCCAGTGGTGACTCAATGGGGGTCCTCAGGAGTCAAAAGTTTGGGAACCACTGCCCTAGGTGGAAGGCTATAATAGTCGAAGCTGCCCCACCCAAGTTGTTTGGTAACACAGAGTATAAAGTTCTCTCTACTAGGTGGGGTCTGTTGAAGTTGACAATTACAGTTTCCTGCCAGGTTTTTTGTTGACCTCCCCACCCAGGAAACTCTACGCACTATAATATGTTTCTCCAGCCTTAGTCCAAGAGACGTGTTACAATCCAACCAATGCAGGACCTTGTCCTTGAGTTGCTCAAATTCCTCGACGGCACCCAGCAGGAGCGCTGAAACATTACCAAGTACCACTACGTATGGAGATGATTCCGGGAGAAGGTGTAACGTTGGGAGCCTCTGCCTTGAACTTTCTCCGTGGGTTCTAATACACGGGGCTCTGGGTGAGCACCCCCATCTCCTGCTTTTACCGCTAGAGGTTTGGCTGGGCCGGAAAAATCTGTAGGGCACTGTGACTTTGCTGCCCCTACTCTACCCATAGACTATAAAGGAAGGATACTACTGATATGCTCAGAGGTAAGTGAAGGCCAATACCCACTTGACCCCTGCTCACCGAGTGTGGTAGTAACTGAGCAGGGACCAGAGGAGGCCCCCCCCCCTCGAGGATCCAAACTCCCATCTGGCCTGGATTGGCAGATCGTTGTGAGCTCCTGCTCCACTGAGACTAAACGCTGACTAATGGGACCTACTTTGCACTCGATATTAGTCATCAATGTGCTCATCCAGCCATCCATCATGGCTTCCATGTCCTCCTTAGATAGTGGAAGTGGTTTTCTAACACAATGTCCGGATCCTTCTCCCTTTGGGCGTTTGGCTTTTGCCCCTGTCGCAGGTCCTTTCCTTTTTACTCCTGTACCTGCCCCTGCTTTTAGGCCCTCTGGCTTGACCTTGTTACCAGAGCTCTTAGTTTAAGTAATTGGGCCTGTAGAGTCAAGACTGATGTTACCGTTTGTGGCTACCTTTAGTCCATGATCTCCTTCGCCATGATCTCCCTCAATCTCCAAGGGCGATGATCTTGCTTGACTAAATGAGGGACCAAGTTCAAGCTGGGTTAACTGGGTAGGGTGCAATGCGCTACCCCCCACTGCACCTAGTGGGCTGGAGACTGGGCAGAGTACAGGCAAGCAAGAGAGCCAACAGGACACCAGTTCAATTTCCTTGTCTATGGTCCCCGCTGTCCGTAATAAGAATACATCCATAGTGGTGGCTGGAGGACCTGAGGGTACTAACGTCGTGCCTTTGCGTTTCACCATGGTTCCCGAACGGGTATAAATATTAACTAACAAGCTATCCAGCTAGCAGTGCTAAGGAGGGATGAGATACAACACCTGGCTGGGCAAACAAACCTCACGCTTCTTCTAGTTGAAAAATACACAAACTCCTTCTACCTTCCTGTGTTCATGCCTGGACGTAGCTGACCAAGACCGCAGGGCTCCTCTCTCTGTACCTTCCTTGAATTCCAACCCTGGTTGTTCACAGGGTCACACCATACTTCTACCAATGGATCTCAGAAACAAGAGGGGAGGCCCAGCCCAGCCTCTGACGGGCAAGGACGGGCCTGCCCTTGGCCCAGGCGTGGCTCGCGCTGTGGGAGCCACCGCTGTAATTTATGCGCCTCCAGGTGCAGCGAGGGTTACGGTGGCGCTGGGGAGTCTGGGAAATGGAGTCTTGCTCCCCTCTTGTTGGCTGTCGCAGTGGGTTCGTGGATTGAGCTGGAACTGGCTCTGTGAATTGGCTTCCCACGAGCTGCCGCTGTGATTTATGCGCCTCTGGGCGAGCGAGGGTTACGGTGGTGCCAGGGAGTCTGGGATATGGAGTCCTGCTCCTTGCTCCTCTCCCGCTGGCTGGCGCAGTGGTTCGTGGATTGAGCTGCAACTGGCTCTGTGAATTGGCTTACCGCACCGCTGGAGCCGCTGCTGTGATTTATGCCTCTCCGGGCGCAGCGAGGGTTACGGTGGCGCTGGGAGTCTGGTATAAGGAGTCCTGCTCCTTGCTCCTCTCCCGTTGGCTGGAGCAGTGGGTTCATGGATTGAGCTGGAACTGGCTCTGTAAATCGGCAGTAGGAGACTTAACATTTAATCCTTGTTTCACCACTTACACAAAATATGCTGGTTGTGAACGCTGTTTAAAGTCTGAGGAGGTCCCTCAGCACAGAGGGATTTCTTTTGGGGAGAGTAGTCCCCAAGTCTTACTATCAGAACTATTTAAACCACATTTTTTTTTTTTTTTTTTATTTGAGCAGAGTATTAGGTACATGAAATACATAATATACTTAAAAATCATTATTGAAAATTAGTTTGTGCAAAAACCAAAAACGACAGCTTCTTAATACATAACAAGAAAAACTATGGCTGTAGCAGCTAACCATTTACTAGTTCACAGACCAACAATATACAAATTATTTTGAGAAAAAGCAGCACCGGAAAAATTAGTAGTGCATCTAAAATGCAGTAGCAATAAAGTGCTAGTGCCCTATTATCACCTAAAATCATCACAACTACAACAGCCTAGAAATATCTTATGGCTGCAGCAGCTAATAGCATCTCTAACCGATAATACAAGATACATCATTCTATAAAGTGCAACAAGTAGAAAAGTGCTAGTGCTTCTAAAGTGCCATATAGTAAATAAAGTGCTATTGCCTTATAGTGAGAGCTGGTACTATGAATTATGAAAGTCTGCTACGTCAAATTAAAAAAACACACGGGTGTTAAGATCCCTCTTTGGACCTTTCTAAATCACTAAAAAACTTCCAATTTTTTTCGAATTTCCTAGTAGCCCCCATTCGTCTAGCATAGGCTTCTTCGAATTTTCGAGTCCTTTTCATTTTATTGAACCATTTCAAATGAGAGGGAGCATCAGTAGATTTCCAATTCTGCAGGATTAGAGAACGAGCTACCGGACAGGAGATAAATACAAAGGCTTTTTCGGCCTCGGATAGCATTGGTCCATCCCTGCAAAGTCCGAACAGAGCGGCTTCGGCCTCAAGCAAAACCCTCTTCCCAATTGCTTGTTTAATATCAGAGAAAACTGCCTCCCAAAAAGGCCTAAGCCGTGGACATGCATAAAAAGTATGGTGCCATACGCCTTCCCCCATCCATCTGGCAACGAAAGCACTGGTTTTCAACTCTCGGTAATCTTTTTTTTTTTTAAGGCGGCCGGAGTTAAATAAGAAAGCCATCGTGATATGAAGGCCATCCTTTTAAAATTCGCGGCACGTAATGATTTACTTCCTAAATAACAGATGGCCTCCCACTCCTTCAAATCCAACCTGCATTCTGTCTCCCGAGCTATTTTATCCAAATGGTTCTCTATCATGGGAGCTAGGCCCTGTAGTTGTAGCAGCCTATGCGAGTTTCCTACACCATTAATATTGGCCCCATAGAGAGCCAACGCCAATTAATTGGGGGCATCCAATATACCACTGGTGTTCTTTAACAAATGAACAATTTGTAAATATTTTTTTTAAAAGCCGGTTTCTGGTGGGCCTCCGCCCTTGCTACCACTTCTTGCCAAGAAATCAGCCTATTTTGAATTATAAAATGTCTTAGCTCGGATAATCCACAGCCTTCCCAGATGTTAATATGTCTTAATTGGAGCTGGAGACCGAGACTAGTGCATTCTCTCAGTTTTAGATATTGGAGGCCCGAAGAACCTGTCTTTTTTTAAAAAGACTGAAGTTTAAAAAAGTGATCTTTTTAAAGTCTTGTATCGTGTCTTTTTAGGAAGTTTGGAAGTTTTTAGAAACACTCGAGTTTGTGAACCAATTTCTTGCGTCATCTTATCTAACAAAAAAAAAAAGCTGTATCTGGTACTTTTAGATCCCAACAAGCCTGACGCTAAATCTAAAAAAGCGGCCTCATGGTATGTTCTCACATGTGGCAAAGCTAAACCCCTTGTACGATAGGTAATTGCCCCACAGTCCATTTCACTCTTTGAACTCTCTTGCCCCAAACGAATTCCCTAAATAGAGTTTCAATTTCCCTAAAATAAGACTGATTTATCTTGATTGGGATATTAGTGAATAAAAAGATAAGTAACGGCAGTATGGACATTTTGATTAACAAAACTCTACCCACTATTGAAAGGGGGAGTAATATCCATTGTTCCAGGAGATTTTTAATCTTATCCTTCATTCTTAAATAGTTCAATTCAAACAACTGTTGGTACTGATTGGATACAAATATCCCAAGATATCTTATAGGATCAGACGTGGTTGCTTCTGTCTTTAAGCAAGATGGGAAAGAATTAAGAGCTGCATTAAGGGCAAGGACTTCGGTTTTATTGGCATTTATTTTATACCCGCCTATTTGTTCAAAGTTAAAAAATTCCCTTAAAACCATTTCGAGATTATCTTTATTCGGAGTCAGGTATAAAATAATGTCATCTGCAAAGAGTTTCAGCTTGGCCATGTCGGGGATCGGTGGTTGAATAGCAGCATTATTCCGTATCTTAATTACCAAAGGCTCTATTAAAAAAAGTAAAAAGCAATGGCGAAAGCGGGCATCCCTGCCTGGTTCCACTTTTTATTCTTATGGATCCTGCACGACTTGAGTTTATTACTACCAGAGCCGTGGCTCCCTGGTAGATATTACGTAACATATTAATTACCTGGGCAGGAAAACCAAACTGGCCAAGAGTAGCAAACAGAGTTTTCCAATTCACAAGGTCGAAAGCTTTCTCGGCATCAACCATTACAATACTTGCCGGAATAAAATTTGTGTTAAAATAATCCAAAGCATGTATTAAAAACTGGGAATTAGTCGTCATTGATCTACCTGCTATAAAGCCAGTCTAATCTTTGTGGATTATCTCTTGGGCGGCAGGTAAAAAATGCTCTGCCCACACTTTCATCAGGATTTTATAGTCTGAATTCAAAAGACTAATGGGCCTATATGAATTTACATCTATCGGGTTTTTATCCGTTTTGACAAAAGAACACGATTATTGCTTCTTTAAACTCTGCGGGGACTAAACCACCCTTCTTAACAAAGTTAAATAATTTTTTTAAAGGGATAACTAGTTCTTTTAAAAAGATTTTATAAAACTCAATAGGGAAGCCATCCTGCCCACAAGCTTTTGCCCCAGCTGTTGTTTTTATGGCTGCCGCAATCTCGGCAGCTTCCACATCCGAACCCAATTCATTGACCCGATTGTCTGACAGTTTAGGAATATTCATGAAATAATTCTGGATCGTCGTCTCCTCCACTGCATATTCAGTAGAGTAGAGCTGGGAAAAATGATCCACAAAGATCTGTGGGATATCGCTGCCACTAACCACTTCTCGACCAGTCCGGGGGGTCAAGCACTTTAGAAATTATAGTCGATTCTTGTTTTTTTCTTGTGGAGTTTGCCATGAATTTACCAATTAGCTTGCTTTCTTCATAGACTCTTTGTTGAAAAAGTTGTTAATTACAAACCTCCTCTAAAATGAAAAAGTCCCTCCGCACTATTCTAGCCTGCTCATATTGATTTGGGAGAAGCTGAAGTTGAAGAGCGTATTCCTGATCAACCTCTACTTGCAATTTGGCTATCTTAGTCCTCCGCATTTTAGACTGGGCGGCCGTGAAGGCTATTATCTGCCCGCGAGCTGCCACCTTGAACCCCTCCCACACTGAGAAGGGTGCTGCTGTATTCTCGTTAATCTGAAAATATTCAGAGATCCACTCTCTAAAACTATCTTCCCAGTCCTCGTCCTGCAAAAGGAGATGGTCGAGCTGCCACCTGTGCCGCTCCCTACTTCCTCCCCCGAGTACCATTTCTATCCTGATGCAAGCATTATCTGAAAACGGGTTGCATCCAATACCAGCCTCTTGGACCTGGAGGGATCTAGAGATAGGAAAAAATCAATTTGTGATGCCGTCTGAAAGCGGTGCGAATAGCAGGTATAGAATTCCTTATCTGGATTAATTTCCCGCCATGTATCTACAAGTTGGTATTCTTGTCTAATGGCTTTGACTAATTTTTTTGTATTTGGTTTTAGTTATTTTTTGTTCTTGTTGGAAGTGTCTTTCCTTATGTCCTGTATAAAATTGAAATCTCCTCCAATAATCACCTGGCCGGGGGCTCCTATCAATAGATCATTAATTTGGACCAGGGATATGGTACCATCAGAAACAGGGCCATAGTAATTTAAAAAGTTCAACACTTTCCCCTGTAGCTTAGTTGCCACCCAGATCCATCTCCCATATGGATCCCTTTGCACTTGTAGAAATTCCCATGGAAGTTTGCTTGAGAAGTAAATTGCCACACCTCGCACCTCTAGGCCTGACGAGGCAAAAAAAACTTTTGAAAAATCCTTGGGTATAAATAGTTTGGGAGAGTTAGATTTCAAATGTCTCTCCTGAACAAACAAAACTTGGGGATTTAGTGATGTTAGCCATCTAATAAGATCGCCATACATTCCATATGCATTAACTGATAGGATCTTTCATTTACTGGTTTCTATGATTAGTTCTAGTTTTGGAGTAGGCTCCTGGCCCACTCCCTACCAAAATTTTAACTTTTGCGGTCTCTGTACCTTCTGCTCGTACTCCTTTTTTTTTTTTTTTTTCTTTTTTTTTGCTGTGAATCCCACCCCCGGCCCTCCCTTCCTGCCCCGGAAGAGCAGCCCCCCCCCCCTCCCCCGCAAAATGTCAAAAACCCCTTGGTGACCACGCTAGCCACATTTTGCCCCTCCCAATTCATCTTTTGGGTGCCATGGAATCGCACCCTAGGTGGTCTTGCTAGCCCCGGGCCCCCAGCAATATTTTTAAAGCAATCCAAAGTTGGCTAACGAATATACATATCTTATGTTAAAAGAGACTGAAGCCATAATTATTCCATCTGGATATCATTGCTTCATGCACTGGATCCTACCGAAATCTCTTTTAACAATGCCTGGGCTTCTTCTAAATCGGAGAACATAAAAAATGTCCCTTTCACGAAGACTCTCAATTTTGATTGTTGAGCGATTGATGCTTGAGCACCATGAGCTTTAAACAAATGAGGAATCTTGACAAATTCTTTCCTTCTCCGAGGAGCAGCGGCTGTCCTATCCGAAAAAATGCGACACTTAGTAGTCTCATTTACTAAAAACTGCCTCTGCTGAATTGCTCTAGTCAAGATTCTCTCCTTGATACGAAAGTCTGCAAAATTCAGTAGAATTGTTCTCGGTATCGTGGAATTAGGAAAAGGTTGTGCTGGTACTCGATGAGCTCTTGTAATCGTAAGATCTCCCTCAAACTCAGGAAGGACTTTCTGTTTAATAAATGAGTTTACCCAAAGGAGAGTTTGGGAGCCTTCGATGCCCTCTGGTAGCTCCTCCACTTTGTTATCCAGATATTTTTTGTTTTTAGTCGCTTCCTTTACTTCTACAGTTACCAAGTTCATTTGATCCTCCAACACTGCAATTCTAGCTTCCGCTTCCTGCAGTTTGATGGGGAAACAAGTCATCGCTTCTTCTATTTTTCCCCGCCGTTAAGGCGATTTCTAGTTGTTGCGTTCTTTTCATTTCACGAACCTCCTCCAATGTTAGATTCAACTTATCTCTTATATCTAACTGATAGACACCCAAAGTCTCAGTATTTAGGCTGGAATTGCTTTGTACATCAATTTCCCCAATACTAGCATTTCCAGCCTTGGGATCTGCCCGAACAGGTACAACTTCTGGCAATTCTTTCCCTTGGGATCCTGATTTGAGGTTGGATCTGAGGTTGCATTTGGGAACCCATCAAGTTCATTGAGGTATCCATCACTGTCCTCCCAGTTTCGCCTATTACTCCTTGTTCCTGAACTGCAATTAGCAAGGATGAAGGCATCTCTATTTAGCTCGAGGGAGTTAAAGAGATTAGGGGCGCCACTAAGTCGTATGCTTGATCTTGGGTTTGACCTTGATGTACCATTGAGCTTTCAGAGTTCTCAGACACAAAATTACGTTGAGATGCATCCCGCCCTTCGGGAACTGAATTTAAGGATACCGGTTCAAGTCCAGACCTCAATAACGGGCCCTTTGATGTTTTGGAAGCAGGGCAAGGGCTTAAGGAGGAAGATTGTACGATGGCTTTCTTTTTTGATGAGAACTCTTTCACCTCCTTTGAGCTTTTCTTTACGCCCTCTAATGTGGAGCTGCCTTGTTGAGACTTGATAGACACTGTGGCCGCTTCTAACCGCTCCGGCATAATAGACCCCTGATCGATCCCTGGTCTCTCCTGTTGCGGAGAGACAGTGGGGGACAACTCTTCCTCCTCCGAGCTTTCAAAAGTACTATCGATCCCAGGGGAATTGGAATTAGAATTGGATTTAGAGTCAGGGTTTTTTCCCTGTTTGGTCCTGCGCACATCCTCTTTTGCCTGTGCTTGGTGTGTTTTTGCCTTAAGGCGGGCCATTGAATCTGGTTTAGTGGCCGCATTAGCATTCTTCAGAGGTTTACCTATTCTTACCCCCTCTTCAGACTCTTCAAACTCTGGATTTCAATGGTTTTTTTTCTCTCCCCTTTCTTTAATTTACTTTAATCCCTTCTCCTTTCCAGGTATCTCCCTTGTTCCCCCCCCAGTCCTCCGTACCTGGATTTTTTTCCTCTTGTTCCCGAAGGTTCCCCAAAGGCTTAGTCCTGTTTTTTTTTTTCCCCCGCTCTCTACTCCACTGGGCTGCCCTGCCGTCGTCCTCTCACCAGCCCTCTACACCACGTCTGGTTCCTTCGGCCGCCTCCAGAGAAGCGGACCGCCACAGCGCCACAAAAACTCCAGCGAGGAACCACTGTTATCGAACCCCCAGAGCTGCAACAGCCGATCGTCTGAATGCCTCGCACTGCACGAGAACGGTCAGAGTCGGGCGGAGCCTCCCACTCGCTCTCCAGTCTCTCGGCACTCTCGAATCTCCTTGCGGGCTGCGTGCTGCTCCGGGGATCAAAATGCCTCGCCGCCTCGACGGTCAAAGAATCTCGCGTCTGCCGTCGTCCTTGGCGTCGGCCCCCGCTCAATTCACCAGAAGATCTCCCTTAGCATCAAAACGCGGAGAACGTGAAAAACGCCAGCCAGGTACCGGCCATCATTGCTTGGAGGAGGGTCAGCGGGTCACCTGAGACTACACGAAGGCCTGGTTCTCCATGCAGCCTCCACCGGGTGACTAAATTCTTTAATATTTAAACCACATTTGTTGTTAAATGAGCAAAATGGAAACTATAGAACCAGAAGACATGTTTTTTTTTCTTCAGCTGCCCTTAATGAGAAATTGTGTGCTCTTGGGTAATCATTTTCACAACCTATGTCTTTGCTCCTTTTTATTTTAATTTTTTTTCAACACAGATAGGAAAAACTTTAATCAAACCAAACACAGGTAGTAAGTATGTGAGAAGAAACAGGATTGTAACCCAACAATTATTTGATTTTATCTAGGGGATAGAGAACACCCAGTCTCATAGTCCACTAGTCCACGCACTAAAATATGGTGTATTGTGAAAGTTTTTTTTTTGGATCATCATGTATGTCACTTTATTTTTTTGTGTAGAAATTTTTTTTTTATTGAATTTTATAATGAGAATACATCATAAAAATAAAAACAAATAAGTAAGAGATTATAAATAAATCCTATAAAATATAAAAATGGCAATAAGTACACATTTCATATTTAAATAAATCGTGTAAAAATGATGCATATAAACATAATACGAAAAAGTAAGTAATTGAATAAACAAATGGAACATAAATAGTGAAAGGAAAAAGACAGACAGAGGGAAGGAAAGGAAATTATATAGAGAGTGAGAATTGATATTTAGATGATATAAATAAGTGTTATCACAGGGAAGTACTTTTATTTGCAAAAATTGGAACAAAGTTTATTGAGGGGAAAAAAAGAATATCATACTGTAAAATATGAGAAGAAGAGAAGAGTAGAAGACAGGAGAAGTAATACAGGAGAATGCAGAGGAATAAAGGGGAATATAGGAGAGTATAGGAGAATGAGCCAGGATTCGAATAAAAGAGGAAAAGAAATGGAGAAGAGAAAAATGAGAAAGGCAAAATAAATTATCGAACAGAGTAAACAGGGATGTAGAAGTGAATTAGTCTGCTTGAGTGGGAGTGTTGAGAGGTGCGAGAGTGACAGGGGAATCAATAACTTTGGTTTTTAGGAATGGTGACCACGTCTGAAGAAATATATCCGCTTGATCTTGAAGATTATAAATAGTCCTTTCGTGTGAAGCTGTTTGTATCATAGCTACCAACCATTCCTCCTGTGAGGGTGGTGAAGACGATTTCCAATTACGTAAAATACATATTTTAGCTGTGGCTAGAGCAGTGTGGAAAAGACGATGTTGTGGTTTGGAAAGCTTTGGGGAGTGACGTAAGTCATGTAAGAGAATATTGATTGGTGTAAGTGTAAGAAGAAAGAGACTAACAATTAGATTACATATAATAGCCTAAAAGAATATACATGGTGCTTATAAGTAGGTATAAAATGGTAGTAAATCATTATATGAATGTCATTAAAAAAGTTAAAACTATAGTCCGATAATTGCCAGGATAACTAAATGAAAGCATGGCTTATGGTAACATGGTATAACTTGTAATATTGATAGTGGATAACATATTGGAAGCAAGGAGCAACCACTATAATGGAAGAAAACATTATAAAAATAGAATTGAAGAGATAGAAAATAGAGTATATAGCTAACTATAGTTCATCTAACATTGTGTGAATATCATAACATGCAAGAACAAATTAATTACTCTTAGTGCTAATAACAATGAGGAAAGACTAATAGATAAATATGAGGTCTTCAATTAACTACAGCTAAACATAGGAATAACAACTTGCATGACCGAAAGTTATTCGGTCCGCATCTGAGGGAGTTTTAAGAGGAGATCTGGACTTGTCCCTATGCGGCTCTTGCGTAAAAGTAGCAATAGAAACAGATTGTAGGGTTGAATTTTTGTCGTCTTGGGAGTGATTGAGTCTTTCGAAATCCCTATCACGATGTCTGGGGCTACTAAGACTTTGTCGTCTGCGATCCAGCAATGGTAGAGAAGGGGTCGAAGATGATTGAGATTGATTTTTGTTGCGAAAATTTAACTTGAACTTCCATGTCTTGAAGTTTAGTACAGTCTAAAAAGTTCTGTAGGTGTTCCGGATCATAGAAGTCTTAAGAATCTCCATTTCTGGGGATGTGAAAACGCTCAGGTTCAAACAAGCCATATTTGATGTCTAATTGGCGCAATTGAGAGAAAAGCTTTCCGTCGCTAATTTGTTTCCTTAGAAAAATCAGCTGCCATGTGAATGAGATGACCCTCGAAGGAAAAGGAGCCTTGTGAGCGAGCTGCAGCCAATAATTGTCGTGTTTGTTTATGACGAAGGAAACCGGCAATTATCGGTCTTGGACGTGCTGCAGGATCTTTACGTGGAGGACCAATTCTGTGAGCTCTTTGGATTTCTAAAGGTGGAATAAAAGAAATACCAGTCAAGTTTGGAAGGATGCCACAAAGAAATTCTCTGGTGTTTTGGCCTTCAATATGTTCTGGAAACCCAAAAAAACTGATATCTCTTCTACTACGATCTTCCAAATCAATGATTTTGCTATGAAGGAATAGAAGATCCTGATCTTTGTTTTGAAATGAGCCAACACGGTTCTCCACTGCAAGAACTCTGGATTCAAGACCCTCAACTTTGGCATAGAAGCCTGCAATATCTGCTCTAATTGATTTGGTCTCTTCAGCCAAGGATGTGATTGTGATGTCCATGCCTTCCAATCAACGACTAATCCCAGAAATTTCATGTAGAATACGTTGCATGGTCTCCGTAGATGCATGCCCAGTAATAGGAGGGGAATTTTGAGACAAGTTGGATGGAGAGGATGTGTTATCTTTTGTTGGCATGTTGTTGGGCTGTTTGAGAGCTTCTGCGAATAGAAGTTGTTTAGGAGTCTTGCTTCCATGCTTAGTAGTAGACATTTGGGAATTACGTTTAATAGAAACTCTGAAGAAGCGTGAAGACACCGTTCCGCGTTGTGAGATATTTATATGTAGTCACGTTGAAGATGGTGAGATGAAGTTGGTAAACGTGAGGCTGTTTCCAATGTGGTGAAATAAATGTGCGAGATAATGGATAACTGAGGTATTGAAACTTATTACCAATATATTAAGTTGTAGGAGACACCAGAATAAATACATAACTTAGCATTTAAAAAACCGTACAAATTCACTGAAAAAACCATAGGTTTCACACACGTTATAGTTAGGAATTATCATTTACAAAACCTTGCAAATTCACTTAAAAAACCATAGGTTTCACACATGTTATAGCTAGCTGTACATTTCACTCGTAAAAAAACAATGAAATTCCATGTTATAGTTAGATCAGGTAACTATAACTTGCGCGACCGCAATCCACAATGTGTAATTTCAGATGTCATCATTGATGTCATGAGTGATGTCACTGACCATGTCATGAGTGATGTACTATGTGACGTCATCAGCAGTTTATTGTGGGCGCGCAAGTTATAGTTACCTGATCGAACTATAACGTGGAATTTCATTGGTTTTTTACGAGTGAAATGTACAGCTAACTATAACATGTGTGAAACCTATGGTTTTTAAGAGTACATGGTGCTGAGAGCTCGTCAAACACGAACTTCACAGCACCATAATGGCAGCACTAAAGACTGAGAAGTTTGGTATCAAACTTCTCAGCACATTAAACCCACACTGATGCCAGTGTGGGATTTAATGTATCAAGCACCCCAGAGGGCATCTTAGAGATGCCCCCTAAAACCTAACCTACAATCCACGTCTGTTCTGAGGCTGCCCAGGCTACCACACAGCAGACATGTTGCTGGACCACTGGGTAGGAGAGCTCCTGCTCTCCTGGGCCTGCAACAATGCACATCCTGGGCGAGGTGCTAAATCTCCTCCCCCAGGATAGGCAGGGGGAAGCTTCAAAGGCATGCCGCCTCTGTGAGCTTCCCCTGGCCCTGGTGAAGCTCATCTCCGGGCTCTCGCCATCTTGAAGGTGGGAAGCCCTGCCCAATCAGGACTAGGCTACTGCCCCCTCCCACAGGAGAGAGGCAGTCTAGGGGGTGTACCCACCCCAGGACAGGGACCCATTGGTCCCTGCCCTTCACCTACCTGTAACGCCCCTAAATCTAGTATTTAGGGGCACCCTGAACCTTCCTTCCCCAGATTCCAGATTCCAAAATCCGAAGAAGAGCTAGAAGAAAGAAGACCTGCCCTGCAGCTGCTAAGAAGAGGAAGACACCAACTGCTTTGGCCCCAGCCCTACCGGCCTGTCCACCCTCGAACCTGCTCCTGCTCCAACCCGGTGTCTCTTGTGGCCAGCAACCTCACAAACCCCGGAGGACCTGGCTACCTTTTGACTCTAAGCCCACTGGGACTCCCATGAGTAGAGACTCTACTCAAAATCTACTTCTAATCCCTGGCAGCAGCGCGGAACCGCGAACCCAGCACACTCTGCACCAGCCAAGCCTGGCCTGTGCCGGAGTGAACAAAGACCACGAGGAAGACCCCACGGCGACTGTGACCCCGAGTCCGGCACCCAAGGACCTCCCTCGACACTCCTGAAGAAGCCTGCAGCCTCAGAACCAGGTGCCCCCCCAACCGCGATCAACAGAGGATAAGATTTCCCGACTCAAAAAGGCACCCCTGCACCCGGCGCCCCACGGCCCCCTGTGCCCAATCCCGGGGTACCTACCTATGCTCCAACTACCCAACTTACCTCTCGAAGTGGTGGTGGCACTTGAAGAATCTTCGTCCCCGAGCTTGCAGTCTTTTTCTAAACCGGAGCTTTCCCATTGAAACCAATTGAGCGCCCGAAGGCTCAAAAGCACCCTGCACCCAGCCGCCCGAGTGGCCCTGGCAGTGAAAACTCTACACCTACCTACTTCCCCACTTGCCCTGAGTAAGTGACCAGCAGCCCAGCTCCCACAGCCGCGTGGCCTGCTAGTCAGGAGCCACCAACCAAGGCCCCCCTACCTCTTATAGGATAACATTGGGCCTAACTCTCTCTGCACAGGGCCGCCCTTGTGCCGCTGAGGGTGAACCAACTGTACCTATCTGACCCTGGGAGACCCATGAGTCTATGCCCAGAACCTTAACTCTGCCAGTCGAGTTGTTTCCTTTAAACCGATAACTCGATTTTCTCCATAGGGTAACATTGACCGTTTTTTCCTGAAATTTCTTCCAAGTGTGTATTTTTCAAAAATTAAAATATTCACCAAAAATCAGCTGAGTATCGAAAAAGAAAATACTCACCTGCTATTAGGTGAGCTCCCAGTGCTGGATCTTGGTGCCCAGCACTGACTGAAAAATGCTTACGACTGTACTTACCAGTAACCCAATTTTCTCCCATAGGAAATCATTGACAGTTTTTCTGTGACATTTCTTCTAAGTGTCAATTTCTGAAAACTTTAAATATTCTTTAAAAATCGTATAATTTCTGAAAACGTAATTACTTACCTGTTTTAGATAAAGGTCCCAGTACTGAGTCTAGGCACCCAGTACTGGATTACAAAAGTAACGAGAACATACTATACCTGCAACGTGAATTTACTGCCATAGGGAATCATTGACTGTTTTCTATGAAATATTTTGTCAACTTTTAAAATACCAAAATATTATCAAAAAATCACCACAGTAATTAAGTCGACTTTTATCCCTTGTTTCTAAGTACTGTCCCAGGACTGAATCTAGGATCCAGTCCTGGAATTCCAAAAGTAATCTAAAAGTAATCTATTGCAAATAACTTGAAACATCCATTGAACTCAATGCATTACTGTGTTTAAAATGGTGTTGCCTATTGCAACAACTTGTAATTATTTACAAAAGTCAATTGCATATTGCAAAAGTATTTACCTACAGCATCTCATTCTGAGAACGTATATTTTAATACCTGTTGTTGGTTCTAAAATAAAACCAGCATATATTTTTTATATATAAACCATTGGCCTAGAGTTCAGTTATTGAGTGTGTGAGACCATTTGCTGACTGAGTGTGTGCAACAAATGATTTACACTGTCCTCTGATACTGCCTTACTGCTCGACCAAGCTACCACTTTAGAGAGTAGGGTTATGTCTAACTTTAGCCTCTGCCAAACCTCTGAGGACTGTGGACGCTGTACACACTGTACCTATTTGGGAACAGTATATACAGAGCCACTTTCTCACAGTGGCTTCATGAGGGAGAGGAGACGGGGCACGTTAGACGAGACGCGCTGGCTGACGCAGGGCTGCGCGAACACCTTGCTAACGCTCCGTGCAGGAAAGCCGTTACCGTCAGATGCCAGAAAACTCGCCCTCATATCCTCAGACTGCAGCTGGACAGGAAGAAAAAGCTCCGTAGACATTAGAAGGTGAGTTAATTCCGTTGCGGGCCCATCCGGTGACGCAGCTCACTCCTCAGGCGGCTATCTTCCTGCGTAGCCAGACCACGCCCCTCATTCACTGTTGTTTGATGATAGTCAGATCATATCCTCTCTATCCCTTTGACCACTTAATAAACATTATTTTATAGAGGTGGGAGAGCCATGTGCCTGACTGAGCAGCATAAGATTCTCTTGGACCCTCAAGCCTAAAACAAGCTGAGTTTTAATTTAGCGTCTTTCAACCATGCACAAGCTAACCTCATGCTTCAAAAATTAAAGACAAAGCATTAACTTGTGAAGTAAAACGAGAGCGGGAAAGGCATACCTATCTAATGGTTGAATTTCACAATGTGAAACCAGAAAACCTGAGATCAGTTCCAGGTTCTGCACTCGACCAGATTGTGTATTCCTAGACAATTGATTTATTTCACTATGCCTCCCTTTACTTAATTCTCACATATGAGAGCACCTTGCTATACATGATTTCAGGATGTGCACTGTAGAAAACTTTCTCTTGTGTTTCATTTAATAAACTATATCGTTGGCCACTCAGAGGCACATAACAACTGACTTGCCTCTTTGTTCACCACTGGCATTGTTGTTGGGGGGGATGGGTGAGGGGGGGGTGAAGGCAAAGGCATGACAGTTACCGAGTTCCTCTTTGAAAGTAATCACTTTTAAATAAAAAAAATACTTTTCAGTGTACTGATTTATTCTGACTGCTGAGTACACCTATAATCTGATGTACTGTGGTGAAATGTTTTAGCATGCATGTAGATGAAATGCATGTTTTTGAGTGTTGAAAAAACTAATTTTTACATGTCTGTTGCAAGATCCCTTTAAAAGTGAAGGTATTTCTAAAGTTAAATGGTGCATGACACTAGTTTTTGCGTATTTTTTTTTTTTACTTCATTTAGTGAGTAAATAAATGCTGAGGTTTATTTAATATTTTTCTGAATGTTTGTGCTCAGTCAAAAAGCAGGCCAGTGCTTCTGTTCACCAGGGGGCCGCATTTAACAGTCGGAAGGGCCACAAGCAGCCACCGGGCTGTATTTTGAGTGTCATTGATCTAAAACCTATATAGATAATTTGAAAACATAGGGAGAAGCAGTTATGAGGATGTAAAATATTACAGGTTAGAAGCAAATAAGTACCTATCAAGAAAAGCCACCAGGGCTAGCAGTTATCTGCATGGCTTGTACTCCCAAGAACCTGTACTGAGGAACAGCCCTTGAGCAGGCTCATTCAGAAGATCTAATGATCTACTGATCATTATGGATTCTCAAACTCTGATATGATCATCTAAAATGTGTCCTTTGTATAGAAGATTGGTCAAGGTGCATTTAAACCAGATGTTTCATCTCTAATTTGAAGAAGGGAGTGGGGCTCATAAAAGGGGGTTGTAGTTCCAAATTCTGAGTGGAAGCAAGCCTCAAGACTTCCCAAAGTTTCTAGCATTTTCAAATCTCTATATAAAATATTTTAGATAACGGTGCCACAGCCTGTGCAAATTCTTATTGCTGTTTCTAGTATGTGATTTCTCTGTTACCTAGTTAAACATGTCCCGATTTTGGTCTTGGCAAACGGTCACATTTCAGGTTCTGGTTTTAGATGTTTATCACAAAGCGGATCATCTGCTGCTGTCACTTAGAACTTAGTGCAATGATATTTGTAATGCTGTTTGTGTAAACAACATATGGTCTATGTTGCTTTTTGTCAAACATATTTTTATTGACATTTTTCCAAAGTACATCATAGGTTATTACCATCATTAACTCCTCACTGGGAGTGTTGCAGGTTTCGACAGGACATAAGTTGTACATTGTTACACAATGCTAAGCATTGGCCCGGCCCCATTCTCATTGTATTGCATAAGTAGGGGGTACAGTTTCTGACAACAATGGGGCTTAGGGTAAATCCTTGTAATCCTGATGTGAAAACAAACGATCTAAATCGGTGTTCCATCTTACTTTTGTGATGGTACTTTTCCAAATCCTTTCAACTGAAAGGTGCCCCATAGGCGTACTAAAGTCATATAAAAACAACTCCCAACCAGGGATGAACATAACCCAAAAAAAAAAAAACCACTTACCCCCCCCCCCCCCCCCCCCCCCTCTCCCATGGTGGCGGCAGTATTAATACAGTTTATTCAGCGTGTGGTACTAGAAGGTGACTCAGAGTTGAAAGAGATGAAGGGCTCTCAGGGACGAAGGACAGACAGCCGATGGCAGCCCACGTGAGAGGAAGGTGACTAATGGGCCCCATTTAAATTCAAAATTCTTGTAATTATCCCTAAAAATATCTGACATTAGTTTCAAGCTAAGCAGTTTCCATAATCGAGAGTGCCAAAGGGAAATTGCTGGCAGCTGCCAGGGTAACCTTCGCTGCCCTATACAAAGCCACATGATTTTCTCTCGGGTCTGGTGCTCCAGAGAAGGGTCGCGAAGTCCCAAAAGGACACACGCCATGGTGGTTGGGATGGGGTACCCCAGCGCTAGTATTTCTTCCCAAAAGGGGCGTATAGTCGGGCAATCCCACCAAATGTGTCGCAAGTCCCCCAGGAGTCCGCAACCCCTCCAGCTTCTATCGGAAGTGTTGGGGAAGATCTGTCTAAGCCTATACGGATGGAGATACCAGTCCATCATGGTCAAGGTGAGCTTCCCGGAGGTCTATGGAATGATTGAATCTTGCGATGTCGGTCCATAAATGTGCCCATTCTTCATCAGAGATACCGCACTGTAGTATTCCTTCCCACATGCTCATGTATCGTGGGCGTGGAGAGTGTGTGGTGGTGAGTAGGAAGTTATATAGAAACAAAATCACCCCTTTTATTGAGGTGGCCTTGGTAAGAAAAGATTCAAATTTTGTGAGAGGGCGGGTGGCCGTCTCCCTCACCTTAGGTGTAAGGGCCCAGTGTATCAACTGATTGTAGCGGTATCTTTCTGTATTCTCTAGGCCGTAGTCCCGCTTGCAGTTGTCAAAGGTGAGGGGGTCAAAATGATGAAAAAGGTGTGTAAGAGCAAGGCATCCTCCCTCCCTCCATGCGTCAAAGGGTCCCTCTTGTAAACCTGGGGGAATGCGGGGTTAAGATGGTGTGGTGTGAATGGCGATGGGAAAGATGTCCACCTATCCTCTCCCGAGACTGAATCCCACACTTTTAGGGTGTTGCGTGTAGGAGTGCTAATGTAAGTATTCTTGGGCCTGTCCTTTTTGGGGAGCCAAACCAGGTCCCATATAGTCCTCCCCGTCAAACTGCGATCCATATGCAACCAACACTTATCAGATTCCGGTTTAGACCACTCAGTCAGTACTTTCAATTGAGGCGCTTTATAACATAGTTGTATATCTGGGAGTCTGACTCCACCCCCTGCTCGAGAGCGACACAGAAGGGAGAAAGAGAAGCGGGCGCGCCCCCCTTGCCAGATGAAGTGCAGAATCATGGTTTAACTCGCCAGAAAAAGTCTCACTCCAGTTCTATGGGCAGGGCCTGAAATAAGTAAAGGAGCTTAGGCAGGAGTGTTATTTTTACAGTGTGTATCCGGCTTAGCCATGAGAAAAAGAGGTTTCCATTTTGTGAGCTCTGTTTGAATACGAGTAAGAATGGGGGGTAAGTTAGCAGCGTAGAGCCCCTCTAACTTGGGCGTTAATTGGACTCCCAAGTATTGTATAGAGGAAGTGGACCATTGAAGAGGAGTAAGAGACTGGAGCCTGCGGAGTTTCGTTTGCGGAAGTGTCAGGTTAATGATGTATGATTTGCCGAGATTAATTTTAAAGCCCGCTACCGCTTCAAACCGCTCTAGTTCGGATTGTAAAGGTGGGAGAGACGTGGCAGGGTCGGAGAGTGATAAGAGGACATCGTTTGCGAAAAGGGAACTCTTGTGTGAGTCCCCACTAAATGGTATCTGTGAGAAAGTGCCATCTTTCTTGCATGGTATGCCCCCACTTTTTGCTAAATTGCTGAATGTACTTTGACTGAGTGTACCCTGGACTCCTGCCAATCAGGTGCCCAGGGCCCATGTTCTTTACCTAAAACACACAAACTCCAAATTGGCAAACCCTGGCCACATGTCAGCCCCTGGTAAATGGTACCCTAGGTACCCAGGGCCTTGTGACCAGGGAAGGCCCTTAAGGGCTGCAGCACTCATTGTGCCACCCTTAGAGGCCCTGTACCCTTACACACACACACACACACACACACACACACACACACACACACTGCCTTTGCAGGCTGAGTGTCTGGGTGCAGGACAAAATGAAGAGTCGATATGGCACACATCTCTGTGTGCCATGCCCATCACCTACACTGCCAAGGCATATGTCAGCCACCCCTCTGGCTGGGTGCCTTATGCCCATGGTGTGGACACAGGAGCGGGAGCCCTGTGCCCCTACAGTTCCCAGGTCCATTCCCGGGCACTGTAAGTGCAGTGCTGCCATTTAAGAGTACATGGTGCTGAGAGCTCGTCAAACACGAGCTCCACAGCACCATAATGGCAACACTGAAGACTGGGAAGTTTGGTATCAAACTTCTCAGCACATTAAACCCACACTGATGCCAGTGTGGGATTTAATGTACCAAACACCCCAGAGGGCATCTTAGAGATGCCCCCTTACAACTAACCTACAATCCACGTCTGCTCTGAGGCTGCCCAGGCTGCCACACAGCAGACACGTTGCTGGACCCCTGGGTGGGAGAGCCCCTGCTCTCCCGGGCCTGCAACAATGCACATCCTGGGTGAGGTGATAAATCTCGTCCCCCAGGATGAGCAAAGGGAAGCTTCAAAGGCCTGCCGCCTCTAGGAGTTTCCCCAGGCCAATGCAACCCCCCACTCTGGCGAGAAGCTTGGCCGGAAACCCCATACAAGGACAGGGGATGTGCCAGCCAGCCCACCCCACCCCTCAGGTGGGGGAGGCGAGGTGAAGCACATCTCCGGGCTCTCGCCATCTTGAAGATGGGAGGCCCTACCCTATCAGGATTAGGCTACTGCCCCCCTCCCACAGGAGAGAGGCAGGATAGGGGGTGTACCCACCCCAGGACAAGGACCCATTGGTCCCTGGCCTTCACCTACCTGTAACACCCCTAAATCTAGTATTTAGGGGCACCCTGAACCAATCTTCCCCAGATTCCAGATTCCGTAACTACAAGAAGAGCGAGAAGAAACGAAGACCTGCCCTGCAGCTGCGAAGGAGAGAGAGACACCAACTGCTTTGGCCCCAGCCCTACCGGCCTGTCGACCTCGAACCTGCTCCTGCTCCAAACCCGGCATCTCTTGTGGCCAGCAACCTCAGAAACCCCGGAGGACCTGGCTACCTTTGAACTCTGATCCCCTGGGACTCCCATGAGAAGAGGCTCTACTCAGAACCTACCTTTCACCCCTGGCAGCAGCCCGGAACCGCGATCCCAGCCCACTCTGCACCCGCCCAGCCTGGCCGGTACCGGAGTGAACTAAACCCACGAGGACGACCCCACGGCGACTGTGACCCCGAGTCCGGCACTCAAGGACCCCCCTCGACAATCCTGAAGAAGCCTGCAGCCTCAGAACAGAGTGCCACCCCAACCGCGATCAACAGAGGGTAAGATTTCCCGACACCAAAAGGCACCCCTGCACCTGGCGCCCCACGGCCCTCTGTGTCCAATCCCGGGGTACCTACCTATCCTCCATCTACCCAACTTACCTCTCGAAGTGGTGGTGGCACCTGAAGAGTCCTCGTCCCCGAGCCTGCAGTCTTTTTCCAAACCGGAGATTTCCCATAGAAATCAATTGAGCGCCCGAAGGCTCAAAAGCACCCTGCACCCAGCCGCCCGAGTGGCCCTGGCCGTGAAAACTCTACTCTAACCTACTTCCCCACTTGCCCTGAGTAAGTGACCAGGAGGCCAGCTCCCACAGCCGCGTGGCTTGCCAGACAGCAGCCACCAAACAAGACCCCCCTATCCCTCATAGGATAACATTGGGCCTAACTCTCTCTGCACCCGGCCGCCCTAGAGTCGCTGAGGGTGAACCAACTGTACCTACCTGACCCTGGGAGACCCCTGAGTCTGTGCCCAGAACCTCAACTCTACCAGTCGAGTACTTGCCCTTAAACCGCAAACTCCATTTTTCTCATAGGGTAACATTGACTGGCTTTTTACTGAAATTTCTTCTAAGTGTGGACTTTTCAAATCTTCAAATAATCACCAAAAATCAGCCGAGTGACAAAAACGAATTTACTCACCTGCTCTTAGGTGAGCTCCCAGTGCTGGATCTTGGTGCCCAGCACTGACTCTGAAAAGTACCCACAACTATACTTACCTTTAACTCATTAACACGCCCCTCCCCCGGGGAGATCCCCAGAGAAGTCTCCACTGCCCCCTAAGCTTGCCCGAGACTGTTGGACCCTGGACTGCCTTCCAGGGACCGCGCTGCGTGGAACTGCCCCATCCCCTGTAAAGCGCCAAGGAATTACCACGCCACACGAACTGCCTGATTCAAAGCACCAGTCCATAGCTAGGGGCAGCGCTACGTTCTGAGCGCCTGGTTCACGGGGCTATCAACTTGCTATTTGCAGTGCCATGTCCCTGCAACCGGATTCTAAGCACTATTGAACTGCTGTGTGCGGCGCGATATTCCTAGGGCCTGGTTCCCCGTGCTAGTGAATTGCCATGTGTAGCGCTATGCGCCATGTCATGCTGTGAAGCGCTATTCAAATGTTGTGTGCAGCTATGCTCTTAGGCCTGCTTTAACGCGCTAGAAATTGGCTATGTGCCGCGCTATGGTCCTAGGTCTGATTTAAAGCCTTAGTCCATGCCTATGTGTAGCGTTAGGTTCCTATGCCTGATCTTGAAGCGCTAATAAGGGGAGATGGGCAGCGCTATGTCTAACCCCTGTGTTTGACGCTCCCCCAGGTGACGTGCTTGGGTTCCCTACCAGGTTTTACTGTCTACAGGTACTGTCAAATGAAATGTAGTGACATGCCTTTGAACCTGACGTTTTACTGTTTTCAGGTATTGCCAAGTGAAACCTAATGAACTGCTTTTGAATCTAACCTGATTGAGATAAACTGATTGATTTTCATTGAACATACTGTGTGGTGTCAGTCATTGCGTGCGCTTCCTGCTTCAGGGGTTGTGTGTGCTGTATGGTTGCTTCACACGTAAGCCTTCGGGTGCCCAACCGCTCGAGTCACGTTACCCCCTTAGGGCCCGGTGACCCCAGGTCCTACAGTCGTGCTGTCTCTTCTTCTCGCCACCCTATAAACTTCCCACAGGATGGACCCTTTCCAGTTTTATTTTGAGGGGCTGGGGACCCAGGACTTCCGCGAAGAGCCCCTCCATAAAAGCCCCCAGGTCCGGCCCCTCCACGCCTTCCTCCAGGTCCCTGACGCATATGTTCTCCCTCTGCGCTCTATTTTCGAGGTCCTCTGCCATGAGCTGCGTCTGATGTAGTTGATTCCGGATATCATCACGAAGTTCAGTGGAAAGTTTCTCTTGTTCTTGGTGTTGCGTCTCTAGATCCAACACTAGTGCCCACAGAGTCCACGTCTTGTTGGAGGGAGGACATTCTCTCCGTAAGGTCCATCCTCAGTTGCTCAATGGAAGATTTGATGTCCTCACCAAGATCATTGCGCAACTCCGCTTTAAAGTCTTTAAACATGGCCAGGAGATCTGCCTTCGTGAGGGCCATGATGGGTTATCCGCGGAGCGTCGAGCGTTTATCCGATGGTGAGAAGAAGTCTGATCCCTTATTGGATGCCCTGTTCGGCCCCTTCTTTGGCGGCATACGGGCTGGCCCCGGAGGACGCCCGTGGCAGCTGTGTAGTCAGCAGGAGGGCTCAAGCCCCAATGCGGGGGTCCGTCTATGCTGGGGACCAGCGGAGAAGGAGACTGCTGTTAACCCCGCGGAGCGAGTAGAATCACCGACAGCGCACAGACCTCCGAAAGCTGCACTCGTGGATCTGATGTAGGGGTGGCGCTAGTGGACAGGAGCGCGATCTCCCCGTGAGAGGGAGAGGCAAGGTTTGCGCCTGATATGGGTCCTCGCATTACATGCAGCGCGGAATGGCAAGGCACTAGTTCACGACAGAGGCCTCACTCAGGGATCAATTTCAGCCACCCAGCCGCAAGTCGATGTTACAGTGAGCGCAAGTATGTCGCGTTGATATTAGTCAGCGCATAGCATTAGCTGTCCCTCTTTAAGCGGAATAGGCGCCATTTTGCGGATGCAGTGCTTACACAGGGGCAGTACAGATGGTGGTAAATACGATCGTAAAGCGCCGGCAAACACGTCCCAGGGCCAGGCGTGGTAGTAGTCAGACATGGGGCTTCAAGTCCAGTTGTGCAGACGGCGGCGCCGATTTTACCTGGCTGCCGCCATTTTAAAGTCAGGCAGGAATACTGTGGAGTGCCATGGCATGGATGGGGCTCCGGAAGGTGTCGGCATGGGAGCCCCCACGTTCACGATGATGTTGGGCCTTATCTCCAGCGGCGGCCAGTAGACTTTGGATCAGGGTCCCCACTCGGCAGCCTCTAGCATAGCCCTCCGCTTAGCGCCACACGATGTCCGCCATTTTGACGGGCGCTGGTCTTCTCATGTGGAGCCGCGCTGGGACAGCTACCGTGGCGTTGAAAGCAGGTGAGGGTTCTCTGCTGATGCGCTACATCTTCAGCTCGGTGCAGGAGTGGTTTACAGCCCGCAGGGCTCGGTGTAGCCGCAGTTACCTGCCCCGGAACAGCGTGTGGACCGGGAGCCGAAACGGGATACGTCTGATCAGCCATCTTGCCCGGCCACGCCACCCTCTATGTTGTTGGGTCTCTCCTGACCCAGCACTTGCGTTGGTCTGGCAAGACTTTAAGTAAGGGCTTCAAAATATGCTATCCCCGGTCACAGCTTGCAGTGCATGTGCGCAGGCGCGCGCTTGAGCAGAGGCGCCATATGGCGTGATTACTGCTGCGCGCGCACCACTCGCGTGCTTCCCCCGCGATCACTTTCGCTTTGGCCCCGCGGGTAATGCTTGTTTTGTTTTTAGTTAGGCAGGATTATAATTGTAATGAGGGTTTCCGCATTTTTATCAGTGTTCCTGAGAGGATCTGTGTAAAAAGTTGAGTTTTTAAATAATGTGCTTTTCAGAAGGTGGAAGGTTGGGGGTCAATGGTCTTTAACATTGTATAGTGTGAATGTATTGTTTTATAGATAAATGTCTAAATAATAAACATTTTCTGAATCTAGGATTGTTTGGAAATAGGTTAACGCAAACAAGAATTGCAATCTGAAATCTACACTTTTAGATAGATGCGTGCACGCATGCATGTTAATTCATTGTCCCAGCTAGTTGTTTCCCCTTACTTTCCTGACTCCTCATGTGGCATTCTCTCAGTCCGCAGCATGTCTTTCTTTCATCAGAGACACATTCTGCTTGATTGTCGCGCTGAAGTGTCTTCTGCTCAATTAAACTGACGCCTCATCCTTCTGTTTGTTGTGACACGGACACACGGGTCCCCATGGGCCTGTGGTGGCGCTCTGACAAGCTCCTCTGGACGCGCAACCACGTGTTCCGCCATCATCTTGATATCTCGACTGGATCTCTCCACGGGTTTACACCAACAGTGCTGAACTTCGTACATTACTGATGTCTCCACAGACAGCATCGCTATGGCTCCCTCTCAACCCTGACGGCTACACATCGTCTTCGGCGCCATCAGCGGATACTGTCAACCGATCTTTCTTCATACAAGACATCAGTAAAGTTTGCTAAAAGATGCAATGCAATGCACGCCTTTCAAAGTAAATAAATTCTAATATTTCACAAGGTAGGACACTTCAAAGCTCTGATAAGTTTTTGCGCAAAGCTGAAGTAAATGCCCAACATACAGTTAGTAAAATCACATGCAATCTAAATTATAGAAAAAACATCCAAAAGTGGTCCGGACTTTAACCTCTGCACATTCGTGCTCATAAATTATGCATGTTAATCAGACAGTGCTTCATTTGTATAAACCATAAGTGCCAGGGCTCTCAAAAGGCCACTGCAGCTTGCACCACACATTGCCTTGTTAGGCTGCCACGGATTGTAACAGCACAACTACTGACCATCACCCTCCTGCAAGTCTGACATTCAGACTATTCCAGACCTCCCCAGCTATAAGAATGGCCTGGGCGGTAGATAATTGTCCGTTTTAATGTAAACTGAAATAATAATTAACAGTTGTTGTGGTCCTCTGTAAAATAGCCAGACAGGGCCACCTTGTGGCAGCCTGTCACATCCGCCGATGTTGACAAATCAAGTGTCTGTGCTGTGCACCTAAACCACTGACTCAAATTAAGCACTTCAAAATGCAAATAAATGAAGCATGTACAAATGTTATGTGATGTTATGCCCGGTATCGGAATCGCACATTTGGCCTACTTTTCATTTACAGCTCTTCTCCACGTTTGCGATCACCGACCAGAGAGACCTTTCTCAATGAACTATCTCGAGGAAACCTAAGGCCATTGTGTAGTTTGTCTGCCAAGGTGGAATTCTCATCAAATATTTGGTAAATATGCCGAAATTAGTTACGCTTTTAAACCGAGCGATGAGAGGAATTCATGAGAGGCAACACCTCGAGAATGTCACCGTACTGCTCTTTTTTTCAAGACTGTTGAATACAGTGCTGAATGTGTACAATGTTTTAAATGCCGGGGTCAACGTTTTTTTTTTCTTTGAAGCAGGCTACTAGTACTTTTTATAATGCCAGGTTTGCCAAACATCAAGGCTGCCGAGTCTTGCTTTAACGTCATGCCTCCTTGGTCCTCCACCTTACAACTGCTGTAATTTTATCTTACTCTTGAGTGCTTTTTAAGCGCATGCGCTGGCTCGGAGAGACATTTTGGAGGTGAGTTTTCAAAGTGCTGCTGGCTGGCCTAGCGCTTGCGTTCACGCGCGAACCGCTAGCCTTCAGCAGCACTTTGAAAACTTGTGCTTTAAGCGCGTCATCGCGATCGCAGTCACTTTCGCTTTCAGAGCGATCGCGATGACTTTCGCTTTTACGGCCGCGCAGTGCCGCGCGGCCAATGCTTGTTTTTGTTCTATTCGACACCCTCTTTTGACCATTTGCGCTGCTGAACTAGAAGCTGCCTGCGTTATCTTCAATACAATACTAGTTACGGATGAGGCAAAAAGAAAACAATTGTGCAAGAAAGTAACTATTCACATAGTTGGCATCTTTCATACACAAACTCTGCTCTGTGCTCACGGCTGGCAGCTTTTACTCACGCTCTGCTTGCTGTAAATGTTTCGGTTTCATGAATTCTCTTGGTGTGTTTGTTTCTTCTTTTATAGGCTTTAAAGTCCCGCTAAGCGCCCCGCAGCTACCAGAAACCGTCGTGCTGGCACTATATAAATCACTCAAATTAAGCAAGAAACGCCAAATAACTACACACAACTAACAGCACATAGCTTGAAGAAAACGTTACAATGCCGTATGAATGGTAAACGCGCTATGAAAATTCGGACACCTAACAGTCTAGGCGCTTTACAGGCAACTAGTACAATGTACCGGAGGGACACTCGGCTGCTAGTGTCTGGATTAAAGTCATTGGAGAATTAGGTGTTCAACGAGCAGCTCAAGGTCCTGCCCCTCCCCCACAATATACAACCCGCATTTAGCTGGGGTCACGGTTTAAACTTTTAAGTGAATAAATGGGCTAAAATGAACGAGGAACAATCAAAATAGATGTTTCCAATGCAAAAAAAGTAACTTTTTTTATTTAGCTATCAGAGATGGTTTAGTATATTAAAGAAAATTGTGCAAAAGCGTTTCAAAAAACTGTGTAAAAATAATTGTAATGGGATAGGAGGAACTGTTTAAACAACGAGCGAGGGTGTGGTGTTGCCGTCAGAGCTGCCAACTTTCGACTTGGGAAACCAGGTTTGATTCTCGGTATCAGCTCAACATCCCTCTGGGCACATCAGGTAATGTCTCCGTGCCTTAAACACAAATGGCAATGTGACCTTTTAGAATGTAACTGGTGCTCATGTAAAACGTCTGAGTTTGTGCTATACAAAACTGCAACAAAAAAAGGAGACCGTGACATTTTGCTGTGCCTATTTACCTAGAAAAGTTTTTTTTGTTCTATTTGACACCCTCTTACGAGCATTTGAGGCGCTGCTGAACTAGAGGCTGCCTTTGTTGTCTTCAATACAAGACTAGTGCCGATGAGGCAAAAAGAATAATTGTGTCAAGAAAGTAACTATTAGAGTTGTCAACTTTCATACACAAACTCTGCTTTATGCTCATGGCTGGCAGCTTGAGCCAGTTTGAGGGAGGAACAAGACTGGTCTGTGTAGCACACACACACAGCAGCGAGGTTAGACAATGGGAGGAGGGAGTGAAGCGTACAAGGGAAATAAAACACATGCACCCTCATGGAGTGTTCACAAAAAAACAAGCATTAAAATTGAATTGAGTTAAATTTATAAAGCGCAGCATATACCCTGAGGCGTCTTGGCGCTATGCCTGATCCAAGAACAGTGAAACAGAAGGCACATGGTTGTAGTCTGGTTGAACGGGTTACATGGTTTGTGTAAACAGCCATGATTTCAGATCTTTCCTAAAGTGAACTAAGGAGGAGGTGGATTTTAAAGAGGTGGGAAGTGTATTCCAAAGCAAAGCTGCAGATCTGAAAAGACTCCTGCCACCCACGTGGCTTTTTTAAAAGGGGAGATTACCATATTCCTGGCTGTTCCAGACCGTAGGGTCCTATTGGGAATATACCATTTTAGTTTGTTCCTGAACTGTGCTGGTCCCAGATTGTGCAGTGACTTGAAAGCCAGACATAGGACCTTAAACTTGCATCTCTGCCTGACTGGAAGCCAATGCAATTTCTTTGTCTTCTTTGGCTGAGACTTCCTTGGGGATATTCAAAATGAGGCGAGCCGCCGCATTCTGTACAATCTGGAGCCTATTGATCAGGCCTGAATTGATGGTAAAATAGAGACTATTACAGTAATCCAGTCGGGAGAGGACCAGAGCCAAGGTCACTGTTTTTAAGAGTTTCTCTGGTATGAATTGCTTAATTTTGTTAATTAGCCTAATGGCACAAAAAGAAATAGCTGTGATTTTGTTGACTTGGGCTTTAAATTTAAGTTCATTGTCAATAATAATACCCAGGTCCTTAGTTTTGGTAGCGGGTATTGGTAGCACACCAAGAGCAGGTGGGCACCAGTTAGGTGTCTAGAGGGAGGGTTTGTTACCAAAGATGATTACCTCTGTTTTTGTTGCTTTCAACTTCAAACAGTTGACATCCATACAATCACTCACATTCTTCATGCAGATCTTAAATGCCTCACCCGGGTGCTTTCCTTCCTTTGTTAAAGACACAACAATCTGTGTGTCGTCAGCGTAGGAGGCCAAGACAAATCCTGCTTTTTTTACTATTGAGGCAAGCGGTGCCACATATAGATTAAAAAGCGTAGGGCTCGGGGCTGAGCCCTGCGGAACTCCACAAGGCAATGAAAATTGTTTAGAGGTTGCCGACCCCATTGCAACATTAAATTGCCGATTGCTCAGAAAGGATTTCAAGAGTTCAAGTGCCAAGCCTTTTATTCCTGCCTCTTGCATATGGACAGCCAAGATCTCATGGCTGACCGTATCGAAGGCAGCCGAGAGATCAAGCGGCACCAGAGCTGCCGTACCACCTACGTCGAAGATAGACCGAATGTCCTCAGTGGCAGTAATTAGGGCCGACTCTGTATTGTGATTCTTCCTAAATCCGTGTTGTGTTTCATCTAGCAGGGTATTGTATTTGATGTGCTGAGTTATTTGTTTGTTCATTAAGTTTTCAATACATTTAGCGGCGAAGGGTAGTCTTGCGATAGGGCGATGGTTACCGGGTTCTGAACTATCATGGTTGTCTTTCTTCAAGAGAGGTAGAATGGAAGTCCGTTTCCATTGAGTCGGGAAGAATCCGCTGATGAATACTATCTTAATGATAGGACCCAAGCACATTGCCATTTGTGTAGGAATTAAATGCATTATATTGGGCGGGCAGGGATCATAGGGTGAGCCTGACTTAATTGATAAAATGAGGTCCGATAATTGCTCATCTAGAGGCTGTGTAAATTCCGAGAAGCTAGTTAGGTCTTTCTTGAAATTGGCTTTGAGATTATTTTGACAATCAATGCTAGTGAACAAATCGTAGATGTCTGTCACCTTTTTCATAAAAAAGTTTGCCAGCACATTACAGAAATCCTGACTATATTCATTGTGGCTGGTTTTATTAGGTTTAACCAACCTGTTGATCACCGAAAAGAGGGTTTTATTGGTGTCGCAAGCATTTCTTATATTTTCCGTAAAGTAGTCCGTTTTAGTTGTAATCATATCTTTATGTTTAGCAAGTTTCACTTTGTATGCTATTTTCTCGTCTGCCTCATAACTTCTTCGCCATTTTTGTTCCTGTCTGCGGCATTCTTGCCTAGATAGCCTTAGATTCTCATTATACCAGGGTTGGGACAACTTCCTTTCTTTTTTCGATGCTCGAGAGATGGGGATTATTCTGTCTAGTATGGTATGTAGCCAGTCTGAGAGGATATCAATATTGTGATCTGCGTCTTCACCCAGCTCAAGTTGGCAAGGGGCAGTGATGATTGCCTCCGCCAGAACATTTGTCTTAATCCTGTGCCAAGCTCTACTGGCAGTGTGTAGTGTTGTCGGTCTGTGTTGTCCTAGTTTTGTGGTCATCATAGACCAGGTAACCACCCAGTGATCTGACCAGGTTAGTGGGAGGGATGGAGATAACCTAAAAATTTTCCAATTGGAAAATATGTCGTCCAGCATGTGACCTGCTTTATGTGTAGGACCTTTACTGACTAAGGGCAGTCCAAATGAGTCCATTAGGTCAATAAGTTTACGTGAGTTATGATCTTCCATATTCTCCAAATGAAAATTAAAGTCTCCCAGCACCGTATAACTTTCGTTAGTAATAACGGTTTCCATAATGGAGCTGACTTTATCTATGAAACCGTTTCTGTCTCCTGGAGGGCGATCTATCAGAACTCCTTTGATAGCAAGTGAGTCTGGGGGTTCAATTGAAAATGTCATAGCTTCAAGGTCCAACAGTTGTAATGGTTAAAATCTAGTCTTGTAGTAGTCCTGGTGCAAAATCGCCAGACCTCCACCTCTTTTATGTTGCCGATCTGATCTAGCAATAATATAGCCGGGAGGTGTGGCAGCAATAATATCAGGGCCAGAGCTCTCATCTGCCCACGTTTCTGTTAGAAAGGCGATGTCTATGTTCAACGTGAGAGCAAGCTCGTGGAACTCTAATTGATGTTTCACCAAGGATCTGGTATTGAGAAGCAGGCAATGAATATTAGATTTATCTGTTGTGGAGGGTTGATGTGTGTTTATGGGCGCCAGAGGCCAAGTGTACGGAGGAGCATTAGGTGAGACATCGACTATTTCAGATGTATTACCTTGTCTTAATGCAAGTAATTCCTCACGGGAATTTTAATGATGTGGTTATGATGTACCGTTCCAGGACCAGGGGTTTTGGCGCTTGCGCGATCTGGGCGCAGGCGCCATTACCTCCATTTATGTTGCCCGGCCTGTTTATGTAGCGGAAGGCTAGACCGCAAACCCAAGCAAGATGGCGGTTCTAGATGGCCCAACCAGAAAGTAGGACACCTCAACAATGATGGCTGAACCCAAAGATCTCCCTCCACTTCGAACAGTCCGCTAATGACTGGCGGTGGACCGAGGATCGTAGGGCGCGAGGTGCTACAGACTTCCAATGGTGAGTTGTTAGCCCCGTTTCCCTCTCTTTTTCTAATATAAAGAGTCTGAGTAGCCAGGTGTTTTAAGTAAAAAACAGAAAGTTTGCCGCAATTTAAAGGTATCAAAGCAAAGTTAAGTGCAAAATTCGCATGTGCAAAAACTAGCAGGGTAAAAGTCAGAGATAATTGAATTTATACTTAAGTGAAACGTTGGCCACTAATTCCGCCCGCTAAACCGAGTGGGAGCCTGTGTTAGTGTTCTGTTCTTACAATAGGTCTCGCCTTTCATTAAGTTAAAGCCATTTGCTTTGCTATACAATACCATTAGCAAAGCAAATGGCTTTAACTTAATCAAAGGCGAGACCTATTGCATTTTCTTTTTTTTTTTATTAGAAACCGTAGGTACACGATAAAATACAGACAAGGGCCTACAACCACCAGGGCCGGCCGCTATAGAGCCCGAGGGCCCGCAGTGCAACGCCACACATTCAAATGAACCAGAGGCAAAGCTCCCGGCAGTTTGTGAGCACATGTAACAGGCTGTGGCCATAGGCCAGGAGCAATCGGAAAAAACAGTTTCATTTTCTATTAAATATAAAACACACTCAAGGCAATGAGAGTCCGAAATAGCAGCGTGCCCTTCCCAGGACGGGGAGCAATGTACAGTGTCCAAAGCAGTTCTTGTCTGGAAGCGGTAATGGGGGGCAACGGGAAGACAAAGCATGGAACACACCTCACACTGTCCCGCAGAATGCGTGGCTAGGGGGACAAAGCAATATCGACCTCTAATGGCAGAGGCGGGGTGCAGATACGTCCACGATATAAATTCCATGGACCCCATACCTTAGTCCATTTCCCTGGCTTGCCTCTCGCCACATACACCGTCTTTTCCCTAAACATACACCAGTCCATATTCTCCTTCCATACCTCGATCGTGGGCGGCCTCGGAGAGCCCCATAGCTGTGCAATGTTACGCTTAGCCACCATGTACCCCAGAGTCACCCACTGCGTCTGTGCCGCATTATAATCATTCGGTTCCCAGACATTCAACAAACACCTCCTAGCCTCTGGCAACAGAGCGACGTGCGTAACCTCCGCCATTACGGTGTGGATACCATTCCAGAATCGCACAACCTCCGAACACTCCCATAAGATATGAAGAAAGGTACCCGGCAGGCCACATCCACGCTTACACAGTCCATCCATCGAGTAACCCATACGCAGCAGACCGGGCCCCGTGACATACACTCTATGAAGGATCTTCAGCTGTACGAATCGTAAGCGGGCCGGGATTGCCACCTCTTTCAGGGAGGCCACCGCCGAAACCCAGTCCTCATCGTCCAGTTCCAAGCCATCGCCCGTCCATGCCTCCCGCAGACGGAGCAGCAAGTCCGCGCGATCATTAATGAGTTTCTTATAAATCGGAGAAATAGTGCTGTCGGGCACGTAGCCATCCAACACTCTATCCTCCAGTGGGGAATACTCGGGGATAGCAGCAACGTCCGGAAAAACCGAACACAGCGCATGGTAAACTTGCGCATACCGGAAGTACTCTCATCGTTTAATTTATATTCAGTTTTAAGCATTTCAAACGTTTTGAAAGACCCCTTCGCCCAAAGATCACCCACCTTACATATACCAATCCTATCCCATTTCTCAAAGCCTTTCGATCTCCACAAACAGCCCAGCCGCCAGGAGGCATACAACGGCGTCGCCCGAGTCAAGCGATCCCTCCACCCCATTGCAGCATTCGCCGCGTGCCACACACGTACCGCAACCTGCGTGGGTCCTGTCAACCGCGTGTCCGGGGTCACCGAGTACAGCGCCCTATTATAATCCCCACCCGGGAGCAGAAATTTATCCATCTCGAAGGCCGGATTCAAGGCAGGACCGTATATCCCGTGGTTCACCGCCGCCAACTGAGACGCCCAATAGTATCGTTTAATATCGGGGAGGGCAACCCCCCCCATCGTACCAAGGGAGCGTCAACTTGGCGAGAGCAATCTGCGGCCGCCCGTCCCAAAACAGGTGGCGCTGAAGACCCTCCACCTCCCGGAAATAACGGGCCGGCACGACATCTAGAGTATTCTGCAAAGCATACAAAAAGCGAGGTAGCGACATCATTTTAAACAATGCCGCCCGTCCGAGCGGTGAGAGCGGAAGTCGTCGCCACCTCGCGACGTCGGCCTTTAATCGCTGGAGGGGAGGGAGGAGGTTTCGCTCATAGCGGACCGCGGGATCCAGAGAGATAAAGATTCCCAAATATTTGAACCCCAGTGTAGCAATTTGGATGGCGCAATCCCGTGGCAGGATGGGGGCCTCGCCCGAAAGGATGTAAACACATGACTTGGCCCAGTTAATGACCAGGCCAGAGTTGCGACCAAAGGAATTCAGTACGTCCACCAATACAATTAGCGACTGTCTGGGAGAGGTGAGATACAGAAGGATGTCATCCGCATAAAGGGAGACCCGGTCTTCAAACTCCGGCGTCCATCTAATGCCTCGCAGCGACGGCTCCCAATGCAACCAGGCGGCGAGAGGCTCCAAAGAAAGTGCAAAGAGAAGGGGTGACAACGGACATCCCTGCCGCGTACCTCTCCCCAGTGCGAAGGGAGCAGACACCCTACCATTCACCACCACCTGAGCCAGTGGGTCAGCATATAATAATTTTACCCAACCAATAAACTCAGGGCCGAACCCAAATTTCGCCAACACGGCCCAAATATACGGCCACTCCAAAGTGTCAAACGCCATAGTGGCATCTAAAGATGCCAAGATGGCCGGCTCACGTATAAACTCCGCTCTAGCAAGCACGCCGTGCAACCGCCTCAAATTCAGAGCGGTATTCCGATGGGGTATGAAACCGGACTGATCCTGATGAATCAAGTCGCCCACGACCCCGAACCAGTCGATTAGCCAATACCTGAGCCAGAATTTTGGGTTCTGCGTTCAACAGCGAAATGGGCCGATAGGAGGCGCAGCGATCTCGCGGCTTCCCCTCTTTGTGTATCACAACTATGTTGGCGAGGCGTTGGTCAGGGGGGAGGAAGCCCGCCGCACGTGCCGCGAAAAACATGTCCCGAAGATACGGCGCTATCTTATCGGGATGCAACTTATATAGTTCGATGGGAAGACCATTAGGACCCACAGCCTTACCCGATGCGATCGAGCGAGTGGCCAGAGCGATCTCATCTGACGACAACTTCGCCTCCATCAATACTGCATCAGCCTCCGATAGGGTTGGCAATGCAATATCTCTAAGCAACCGATGAGAATCCTCCTCCGAACGCACAGAAACCGGAGAGTATACCCCGCGGAAATATTCCGCGAAGCAGTCAACGATCTCCACTGGGTCAGTCACACGCACTCCATCCATTCTCTCCACAACGGGCACCACCCTGCTCGCCCTCTCCTTTTTATCCAACCAAGCAATCAACTTTCCGGCCTTATCCCCCACATCGTACAATCGTCCTTGCTGCTCTCTACTCATCCCTTTAGCGGCTTCCGTGACTAGCGCTCTATAATCTGATTGTTTGAGGCTGTAAACGTGCAATTTCTCATCAGTAACTCCCTTTCAAGTCCTCCTCCATTTCAGCTATTTCAGTTTCCAGGCGAACCACCTCTGCTCTCTCGCACCTCTTAGCATGGGAGATAAGGGACAAGGCCTGCCCCCTGATCACCACTCTATAAGCCTCCCATAGGGAGACGGCCGACGACACAGACCCCACATTATCATTAAAGTAGTGATCAGTGGACTTGACCAGTTCCACGCGGATCTTAGGGTTACGTATATACCAAGGGCTAACGGGTGCTACTCTCCCCTCTGCCCCAGGGACAACCTTCAGTTGCAACCATATAGGGGAATGGTCAGAAATACCACGGGCTAAATGACGCACCTCCCCAATCATACCAGCTTGGATCGCCGGCATAAGCATATAATCAAGTCTCGAGAGACTCCCATGGGCCCCCGAGTGAAAGGTAAATTGCGCCTGTCCCGGGTGCATCAATCTCCAGCAATCTACAAGTCCCAAGGTGTCCAAAAAGCCACCCAACCAGGCCTGAGCCCTAGGGAGATCCCTGGGGGGGTGACGGTCCTCCAACCCAGAGACAACAGCATTAAAGTCACCCCCCAACACCAGAACCCCCCCAGGGAGTCCCAGGACCAAACGCCCCAGATCAGCAAATGTAGCCGTCTGTAACCCCGGAGGCACATACACAGCAACGAGCGAAACAGTCCTACCCTCCCATCTCCCCACCAGTGCCACATAGCGCCCCCTATCATCGTGATGCACCTCGTCCACCTCCAATGGGAGAGAGGCCCTAACCAAAATGCCCACTCCCCTTGAGCCAGAAGTGAAACCAGAGTGAGCGGCAAGGCGATAGCCCCTCCTATTTAGGGCAGGGAAGGAGTTCCCAATCAAATGTGTCTCCTGCAGGAAAACAATGTCGGGCGAAGTCCGTTTCAGAAACTGCAACACCACCCCACGCTTGATCCTGTCCCCCAGTCCATTTACATTCCACGAAAGGATTCTCAATCCCCTACCCCCCCATCCCACTCCCGTGCATGATACCCACATCCCGGAAAGCACAAACCGGATAAGTCAGCAGAGAACTTCACATTGCCTTGCGAAACAAACAATCCCCAACAACCCCCCTCCCCCACAATCCCCAAACCACAACTCCCCCCTCCCTGCACCCCTGCTTGAGCCCAAACAGCCCCCCCAACTCGCAGTGTGCCTGTCGCCCTAACATATACCACAAAAAGAACCCCAGAAGGAGGAAAGGACCCCAATAAGCTCCCCACAACCCCCAGGCATTTGGAGGGCATATTGTGCCAAACTAGGGTCATGTTGAGCCAAGGTACAAAACGTCACCAGTCCAGTCCATCACCAGGAACCAAGTTCTAGGCCTGCTCCACCAAATCCTCTCCGCGCTCCGCCGTCCGACTGTCTCAATCCTGTCCCTGAGGCAGGGCATCCAACCAGTCTCCAACCGCCTCCGGACGGTCGAAAAAGTGTGAGCGACCCCGGAACTCAACCCGCAGCCTAGCCGGGAATAACATCGCATACTTCAGCTCCATGTCCCTCAGGCGCCGTTTGACGCCCAAAAATCCCAGCCGTTGTTTTTGGACCGCTTGCGTGAAGTCCGGGTAAAAGCTAACATTAGAGTTCTCAAACTTCAGCGGCCCGGCCACCCTCGACGCCTGAAGGATAGCATCCCTATCCCGAAAGTTAAAGAGTCGGGCGATTATAGGCCGCGGGGGAGCACCCACTTTGGGCGCACCACCCGGAATCCTGTGGGCCCGCTCCACCGCAAAGAACTTGCTCAGTCCCTTGGGCGCAAGACGATTGATCACCAGATCCTCCACAAAAAGATCCGCAGCAGAATCCTCCGACCTTTCCGGCACTCCAATGATACGAACATTGTTCCGTCTAGCCCTGCTCTCGGAGTCCTCAAGTCGACGGTCCGTCAGATCACTGGCTAGCCGCAACCTACGGACCTCCGTCTGCAGGGCGGCCACGTCAACAGTTAGACTCGACGCCGCTTGACTCAAGGAGTCGACCCGCTCGTTAGTTTTGGACAGGTCTGCCCTGACCAAATTCACATCTGTGAGAAGTTGGCCTGATGTATGATGTCACTAGTTATAGTGTACACCTTATATCAGTCCAAATACCCTTATGGTGATTGGTTGTAAAGTCAACCTTATAGACCAGCTATCCTAGTGGTAGCATGGACAAGAGCAGTCTTAGGCTAAACTCTGAATGGCATGTGAAGCCAGCTGTGATACCATATATAATCCCTTGAATACCAAATGAAAGGACACCACAACAGATATATATATATAAAATAAAGTGTATTTATTCTAGTCAAACCCTCAGCACTCTTTATGAGATTAGAGGTAAGTACAACACAGTCTTATTTAAGCATACATTAAGTCACACAGGTAAGTAATACAGTTAGGCCCTAGGGGCCACGCAAACCATATACTAAGTAAGTGGTATAAGAACCACTGTCACGGAAATAGAATAGGCCTAGGCCTAGGGAATCGCTGGGGCTACACTACACTAGCGTTAGTTAGGAAGTGGGAGGCCCACGGGATTCGTGTGCAGAGTGGAAACACTCACGCGTAATGCGTAAAAGTCAATAGCAATAGTACAGTTTAGAAAACGGTAGATTTAGGACACTTCCGGAGTAGCTAGGAAGTTGAGACTTGAAAACTAGACACTAGGATAGTCACTATCCCGATGAGCACCGGAGTACCCAAGTTACCTAGCCCACAGGCTGCGGGTGCATAGGGGTGAAGATGCGTCGTTTTCGTCGTCGACTCCTATGGATGCCTGAAGAAAGATGCTGACAGGCAGTCAGTGAAGAGTGTCCGGTGGATCCCAATGTTGGGATCAAGAAGAGAAGAAACCTGCAAGCAGAAGGGACAGAGTCAAGGTCACTAGCCAGTGACCACGTGGAACCAGGAAGGAACCAGGCGATGTCGTGAAGATTGCAGGTGAAGGTGAAGCTTGTCGCTGCAACCAGGAGGACCAGGAAGCGTCGAGGATGACCAGGACCAGGAGGCGAGCTGTCCCACGAAGGCTCTTGCTGTCGGCAGCGTCGAAGTTGGACTAGGACTCACCAAGCCTTGGCAAGCGGAACCCACGAAGAACGGAGGACTTGCTTCTGGTGCAGACCAGGAAGGTCTGGGGTGCTTCTTCTTTGCAGAGAAGCGGGAGCCAGTCTGGAGAAGCCAAACCAGCGCAGAAGATTTCAGGGAGCGTCGTCACAAAGGCCACTAGCCAGCGGGCAAGCAACCGGACAGACGCGGCAAGCAGGAAAATGCAGAAGGGCCCCACGCAGGACTCGTGGAATGTGGGGGGCTGATCTTCGGTGCAGATGGTGCTTGGGGTTGGGGCTTCTCAATCCCCGGTGCACAACTTCGAGGGTACCTCAGAAGCTGCGCTTTAAGTTACTAGCCACTTTTTCCAGGTAGCCGGTCCCACGTCGCTCGTCGCCTCCACGGATCTTCAGCTTTGCTGTGGATGTGGATCAGGGTCGGAGAAGTCTGGAAGTCAAGGCTCTGGTCAGGCTCTGCAGTCGGTTCCTCGTAGAACGTGGGCAAAGCAAAGGGTAGTCTCTTGATGGTGCCTGTTTGCACAGGGTAGCCACTCCTTGGCTACAAGGGAGATTCTTCAGTCTTCTTCTTTCGTCGAATGTCGAAGGTCCAGAGTTTCTGTTCAGTTTTGCAGGTTCAGGATAATCTAAAGTCTTGAGGCCCAACTCCCACTCTTATACTAATCTGGGGGGCTGGGATACCTGCTAGGTCACGCCTTATGGGTGCGACCTGGGAGGGGGTGGTTACACCCACTTCCCTTTGTCCAGTTTCGCGCCAGAGCTGGGGCTGGAGTGCCCCAGCGCCGGTTTGAACTGGACTATGCAAGGAACACCTTGTGTGCCCCAGGCATGTCTCATTCCTTTCAGCCCACCCTGCCCCAATACACTAAAGGCTGTCTGGGGAGGTGCTAGCACCTCCCCAAGCAGGAAACCTATTGTCCAGGCCTCCCTGGCTGGGATCACTCCCAGCTGCAGGAGGTCAGACTTGTGTCGTGGCAGCAGCATCCATTTTGTGATGCTGAGGCTTTGGTCAGAGGCTAACAGTTGAAGTATCATTTTAACATGTCTTTCCCTCTAGAAGGGGGGAATAATATTCTCATGTCCAGAAATGGCATGGGGGTAGTATTCCACAGTGTTAGACACCTTACACGACATGTTTCGATAAAGCCAAACCATAGTTACCATAACCGTCTAAGATTATAAGGCACTTTAAGAGTATATGGTAGGCTATATCATAGAACAGCTATAAGGACAAGGCTCCGAAAGCTGTAGACAGGCTCAGCTCATGCTAGAGCACCACCTCACATGTTACCAAGCACTCTGCCTCCAGGATTGTCAAGGCCTGCCATAGGAGTGACTGATAGGTACACATGTGTCTATATGTAAGTTAGGTATAGGGATACTACACCTAAGCAAGGGGTGAATACACGACCTTGCCCCAGCTGAGTGATCAGCCAGTTGTGTCAAAATGGAAGGCCAGGCCAGGGGTGGCATAATACATGCTGCAGCCCCTGGTAGGCCTAGGGTACACCTATGCCCTGGGTACCTAGGGTACACTGTACAGGGGCCAATAAGGTGATCCTATCCAAATGGGTTATGCACCTAAAGTACATAGTATTAATTTAGAGAGAGAACAGCAGGGCTGTGGGTCTGATTAGCAGGCCCACAGCCACATCTAAGTCGAAAACCAGTAAAGCAAAAGCAAAAATTGGGGGTGAACATAGAAAGCAGACCCTACTCTCCTACACAACCCCCCCCCCCAAACTTAGGGACATTAAACTAACCTTGACCAGTTGAGTCTTCATGTTCTAAGTGGAAATATCTGGAGAGTCCATCTGCATTGGCATGGTCAGTCCCAGGTCTATGTTCCACTGTGAAGTCCATCCCCTGTAGGGAAATGGACCACCTAAGAAGTTTGGGATTTTCACCCTTCATCTGATTTAGCCACAAGAGGGGCTTATGGTCTGTCTGAATCTTGAAGTGAGTGCCAAACAAGTATGGCCTCAGCTTCTTCAGGGCCCAAACCACAGCAAAGGCCTCCCTCTCAATAGCTGACCAACGTTTCTCTCTAGGGGTCAGCCTTCTACTTATAAAAGCAATGGGCTGGTCTTGACCATCTACATTCAGTTGTGAAAGAACAGCTCCCACACCTAACTCAGAAGCATCTGTCTGGACAATGAACTCTTTGGAGTAGTCTGGACTTTTCAGAATAGGTGCACTGCACATGGCCTGCTTCAGGTCATCAAATGCTTTTTGACAGCTTACTGTCCACTGAACTTTCTTTGGCATTTTCTTGGAGGTCAAGTCATTAAGTGGTGTCACTATGGACCCATAGTTCTTAACAAACTTTCTGTAGTACCCAGTCAGGCCCAAGAAAGCTCTGACCTGAGTCTGGGTAGTTGGAGGAGCCCAGTCCTTTATGGTCTGGATCTTGCTCTCCAGTGGTTGAACCTGACCCCCACCAACTAGGTGGCCCAGGTATACAACCTTGCTCTGCCCTATCTGGCACTTAGTGGCCTTGATAGTGAGGCCTGCCGTTTGCAGGGCCTCTAAAACATTCCTCAGGTGGACCAGGTGATCCTCCCAGGTGGAGCTAAAGACAGCAATATCATCAAGATAAGCTGCACAATAATCATCCAACCCAGTAAGGACTTGATTCACCAACCTTTGGAAAGTGGCAGGTGCATTCTTCAAACCAAAGGGCATTACCACAAATTGATGATGTCCTCCTGGGGTCGAGAAAGCAGTTTTGGCCTTTGCACTCTCAGCTAGTCTGATTTGCCAGTAGCCTGCTGTTAGGTCAAATGTGCTCAAAAACTTAGCAGCTGCCAGTCTGTCAATGAGCTCATCTGCCCTAGGTATTGGGTGGGCATCTGTCCTAGTGACAGCATTGAGACCTCTGTAATCCACGCAAAACCTCATCTCTCTCTTACCATCTTGGGTGTGAGGTTTTGGCACAAGAACTACAGGACTAGCCCAAGGGCTCTCTGAAGGTTCAATGACTCCCAGCTCCAACATCTTTTGTACCTCAACTTTTATGCAGTCCCTGACATGGTCAGGTTGCCTGTAGATTTTACTCTTCACAGGCAGACTGTCACCAGTGTCCACCTCATGGGTGCACCAGTTTGTCTGACTTGGGGTCAGAGAGAACATATGTCTGTAGGATTGCAGAACCTGTCTGCAGTCCTGTTGCTGATGGGCAGTGAGGCTGTCCGAAAAGACCACACCATCAACTGAGCCATCATCAGGGTTCTGAGTCAACAGGTCTGGGAGAGGGTCACTCTCTTCCTCCTGCCCCTCATCTGTAGCCATGAGTAGCCCCATGTCTGCCCTGTCAACATATGCCTTCAATCTGTTGACATGAAGCACCCTGTGGGGGCTTCTGGGAGTCCCAAGGTCCACCAAGTAGGTGACTTCTCCCTTTTTCTCAACAATAGTGTGGGGTCCAGACCATTTGTCTTGGAGTGCTGCTGGGGCCACTGGCTCCAACACCCACACTTTCTGCCCTGGCTGGTAAACAGTCAGTACAGCCTTTTGGTCATGCCAAGCTTTTTGGAGTTCTTGGCTTGCCTCAAGGTTTTTAGAAGCCTTCTTCATATACTCTGCCATCCTGGAGCGGAGACCAAGTACGTAATCCACTATGTCTAGTTTGGGTTGTCTGAGAGGTCTCTCCCATCCTTCCTTCACCAAACACAGGGGTCCTGAGGCAGGGGGGAAGGCACAGCCGTAACCCTACTGCTCTTTCTCTTGGGTTGTGACTGGTCCATAGTTTCAGGATCCAGCACTTGTTCAGTGGTGCACTTTTTGGCCTGTGACCTGGTCACAGCAAGGACATGTGCATCTATCCCCAGCATTTCTGCATGGGTCCTATACTCCACTTCAGACCAAACTGAAGTTTAAAGATCATTGCCCAGTAAACACTCTACAGGAAGGTCTGAACTAACAACAACTTTCTTGAGGCCAGTTACCCCTCCCCAGGAGAAGTTAACAATAGCCACACTATGGGAGGTGGTGGCATTGCTAGTGTTGGTCACTAGGTAATTCTCACCTAGTATGATCTGTCCAGGGTCCACAAAAGCAGGTGTCACCATTGTGACACTAGCTCCAGTGTCCCTGTAGGCCTGAGCCATTCTTTGGTTGATAAAAGGTGTCTGTCTGTACTTGCCCAGGTTACTGGGGCCTACAGTAGAGGACAAAGCTAAGTCCCCATCACAGATCAGAACAGCCTGAGTAGGTACTCTGACTAGGCCAGAATCCTCCTCAGTTCCCAGGGTTAACCCTACTACACCCTTTTGCTGGGAACCACCACTTACAGCTGAACTAGGGGGTACAGTTGCCTTAGGGGCAATGGTGGCTGGGGGCTTATCCTTTTTGGTGCACTCACTAAACCAATGTGAGTTGGACTTACAATAGTTGCACCATGGTTTCTTTTGGCCATCTTTCTTTTTATCCTTTTTGGGACCACCCTCCCCCTGAGCCTTTTGGGGGCCTGGTGAAGACTTCTGGTCTTTTTGTTTCTGCTCATTACCCTTCTGGTCTGCCTTTTTCTGATCACCGCCCTGGTTCTGGTTTTTCTGCTTAACTCTAGTCCTGACCCATCTATCTGCCTTCTTTCCCAATTCTTGGGGAGAAGTCAGATCAGAATCAATCAGGTGTTGATGCAATAGCTGGTTTTGACAGTTGTTAAGTATTTGCTCTCTCATGATCAAATTATACAATCCTGTATAGTCCTTAACCTTACTTCCCATTAGCCAGCCTTCCAGAGCCTTAGTGGCACAATCTACAAAGTCAGTCCAGTCCTGAGTCTGTGGCTTCTGGGTATCCCTGAACAACAACCTGTATTGTTCAGTGGTTAGGCCAAACCCATCAATCAGAGCACTCTTCAGGACAGTGTAATTATCTGCATCCTCATCACTAACTGTGAGGAGCTTGTCTCTTCCTTTCTCAGAGAAGGAGAGCCACAAGATAGCTGCCCACTGACTTTGGGGTACCTGCTGTACTTTGCAAGCTCTCTCCAAAGCAGTTATCCATTTGTGGATGTCATCCCCACACTTGTAGGGAGGGACAATCTTGCTCAGGTTTCTATTATCATAGTGCCTGTCTTTATCTCTAGGAATGTTGCTGCCACCAGTGGGTTCTAACCCACTTAACTTTTGTTCTCTAGCCAGAGCAAGCTTCTCTTTGGCAAGGGCAAGTTCTTCCCTCTGAATCCTCAGATTAGCCTCCCTCATTCTGGCTGCATGCTCCTTTCTCTCAGGTGAAGTCATTCCCCTGTGAGAGGAAGCATTAGAGATGTTAGAGACATGGGAGTGGATGGATTCCCTTGAAGGGGATCTGTCCCTCCTGCTTCTCTGTGTAAGCCTACTTGGGGGTCTGTAAGGGGGGACCCCATGCAAACTCCCATGTAAGCTTAGGTTAGCCTGGCTAAGTCTTCCTACTTGGCCCTGGCTGTCTACCTCTTCATCTGAAGTCTCCTCTGACTCCTCTGTGGTGGGTAGACCCTCCTCTGTGCCTAGGGCACCTGTGAGAAAGTGGCTCTGTATATACTGTTCCCTAATAGGTACAGGGTGTACAGAGTCCACAGTCCCCCAGAGGCTGATAGAGGTCAAAGTCAGGTATGACCTTACTCTCAAAAGTGGTAGCTTGGTCGAGCAGTAAGGCAGTACCAGAGGACAGTGTAAAGCATTTATTGTACACACTCAGTCAGCAAATGGTTTCACACACTCAATAACTGAACTCTAGGCCAATGGTTTATATATATAACATATATGCTTGTTTTATTTTTAGAACCACAAAGGGGATAAAAATATACTTTCTCAGAATGAGAGGTTGAATATCAATACTTTTGTCTTAAGCAATAAATTTATATAAACAGTCACAGTTGGTTGCAATAAACAATCCTATTTCCTAAACATAACAATGCATTGAGCTCAATGGTAAATTCAGGTTATTTGTAATTAATTACTTTTCAGATTACTTTTGGAATTCCAGGTCTGGCTCCTAGATCCAGCCTTGGGTCAGTATTCAGAATCAAGTGATGAAAGTCGACTTAATAACTGTAATGATTTTTAAATAATATTTAGCTATTTCAAAAGTTAGCACTTAGAAAATATTTCAAAGAAAACATTCAATGGATCTCTATGGCAAGAAATTCAAATTGCAGGTAGAGTACTTTATCGTTACTTTAGTAATCCAGGACTGGGTACCTAGACCCAGGACTGGGGTCCTTATCAAAAACAGGTAAGTAATTTCGTTTGCAGAAGTGGTACGATTTTAAAAGAATATTTCAAATTTGCAAAAATAGACACTTAGAAGAAATTTCACAGAAAAGCAGACAATGGTTTCCTATGGGAGAAAAATGAGTTAGAGGTAAGTATAGTTGTGAACACTTTTCAGGGTCAGGGCTGGGCACCAAGATCCAGCACTGGAGGCTCACCTAGGAGCAGGTGAGTAAATTCGTTTTTGTCACTTGGCTGATTTGTGGTGAATTTTTGCAGTTTTGAAACGTTCACACTTAGAAGATTTTTGAAGAAAAAGCCAGTCAATGTTACCCTATGAGGAAAATGAAGTTAGCGGTTTAAGGGTAAGTACTTGACTGGCAGAGTTGAAATTCCGGGCATGGACTCAGGGGTCCCCCAGTGTCAGGTAGGTACAGTTGGTTCACCCTCAGCGGTTTCAGGACGGCCGGGTGCAGAGAGAGTTAGGCCCAATGTTATCCTATGAGGGATAGGGGGGCCTTGGTTGGTGGCTGCTGTCTGGCAAGCCACGCGGCTGTGGGAGCTGGGCTCCTGGTCACTTACTCAGAGCAAGTGGGGAAGTAGGTTAGTGTAGAGAGGGCACTGCCAGGGCCACTCGGGCGGCTGGGTGCAGGGTGCTTTTGAGCCTTCGGACGCTCAATGGAAATCAATGGGAATGTTCCGGTTTGGAAAAAGGCTGCAGGCTCGGGGACGAGGATGCTTCAGGTGCCACCACCACTTCGAGAGGTAAGTTGGGTAGTTGTAGGTTAGGTGGGTACCCCGGGATTGGGCACAGGGGGCCGCAGGGCGCCGGGTGCAGGGGTGCCTTTTGATGTCGGAAATCTTACCCTCTGGTTGATCGTGGTTGGGGTGGCACTCGGTTCTGAGGCTGCAGGCTTCTTCCGGAATGCCGAGGGGGGGGTCCTTGGGTGCCGGACTCGGGGTCACAGTCGCCGTGGGGTCGTCCTCAGGGTCTTTGTCCACTCCGGCACTGGCCAGGCTTGGCTGGTGCAGAGTGTGTTGGGTCCGCGGTTCCGGGCTGCTGCCCAGGGTTAAAAATAGGTTTCTTGAGTAGAGCCTCTACTCATGGGAGACCCAGGGGCTTAGAGCCAACAGGTAGCCAGGTCCTCCGGGGTTGGTGAGGTTGCTGGCCACGAGAGATGCCGCACTGGTGCAGGTTCGAGAGTCGACAGGCCGGTAGGGCTGGGGCCAAAGCAGTTGGTGTCTTCTTCTCTTTTTAGCAGCTGCAGGGCAGGTCCTTGTTCTTCTTGCTCTTCTTGTAGTTTTCTATCTGGAATCTGTTGAAGGAAGGTTCAGGGTGCCCCTAAATACTAGATTTAGGGGCGTTACAGGTAGGTGAAGGCCAGGGACCAATGGGTCCTTGTCCTGGGGTGGGTACACCCCCTATCCTGCCTCTCTCCTGTGGGAGGGGGGCAGTAGCCTAATCCTGATAGGGTAGGGCCCCCCATCCTCAAGATGGCGATAGCCCGGAGATGTGCTTCACCTCGCCTTCCCCACCTGAGGGGTGGGGTGGGCAGGCTGGCACATTCCCTGTCCTTGTATGGGGTTTACGGCCAAGCTTCCCTCCAGAGTGGGGGGTTGCAGAGGCCTGGGGAATCTCCAAGAGGCGGCATGCCTTTGAAGCTTCCCTTGGCTCATCCTGGGGGAGGAGATTTATCACCTCACCCAGGACGTGCATTGTTGCAGGCCCGGGAGAGCAGGGGCTCTCCCACCCAGGGGTCCAGCAACGTGTCTGCTGTGTGGCAGCCTGGGCAGCCTCAGAGCAGACGTGGATTGCAGGTTAGCTGTAAGGGGGCATCTCTAAGATGCCCTCTGGGGTGCTTAGTACATTAAATCCCACACTGGCATCAGTGCGGGTTTAATGTGCTGAGAAGTTTGAGACCAAACTTCCCAGTCTTCAGGGTTGCCATTATGGTGCTGTGGAGCTCGTGTTTGACGAGCTCTCAGCACCATGTACTTGTAAATGGCAGCACTGTACTTACAGTGCCCGGGAATGGACCTGTGTACTGTAGGGGCACAGGGCTCCTGCTCCTGTGCCCACACCATAGGCATAAGGCACCCAGCCAGAGGGGTGGCTGACATATGCCTTGGCAGTGTAGGTGATGGGCATGGCACACAGAGATGTGTGCCATGTCGACTCTTTGTTTTGTCCTGTGCCCAGACACTCAGCCTGCAAAGGCAGTGTGTGTGTGTAAGGGTACCGGGCCTCTAAGGGTGGCACAATGAGTGCTGCAGCCCTTAGAGGCCTTCCCTGGTCACAAGGCCCTGGGTACCTAGGGTACCATTTACTAGGGGCTGACATGTGGCCAGGGTTTGTCAATTTGGAGTTTGTATTTTAGGGAAGGAACACAGGCCCTGGGCACCTGATTGGCAGGAGCCCAGGGCACAACAAGGAAAAGTGCATCAGCTATTAGGCAAAAAAAGGGGGGGGGGTTACTGCAACAGAAACCCACTTTCTCACACCACCTGCCTGAGATGCCTTAAGAATGTCATACTCCTCTAGGAGTTGTCTTAACTGAAGGAGGGTAGGGTTTGCACCCTGTTTTATTCCTCTGGAGGTACACAAGTGTCTCATCTCCTGGAATGTTAAGGTATCATATCTAGAGGGGATCTTTTGCAGACCTGATCCTCCTGAGAGAGCATCCACTTGATCTCCTCTCAGAGACATGATCTAGTGAGGGTGTGGTGTGTGCACCTACCTACACTAGTTGTTTCTACTAAACCTCTCTAGTAGTTGTAGTCAGGGTGTGTTACTCCCTTCAACCTACAACTACAAAGTCCAGTAGGACTTAAGTATAATAATCTATGTTATATGTACCTAGACAATATCTGTGTGATCTTTCAATTTAGTATCTCAAGATTACAATGGTATTACAACAGCAAGCTCAGATCCCACCGCTGCCACCAATGTGAGAAGTTGGCCTGATGTATGATGTCACTAGTTATAGTGTACACCTTATATCAGTCCAAATACCCTTATGGTGATTGGTTGTAAAGTCAACCTTATAGACCAGCTATCCTAGTGGTAGCATGGACAAGAGCAGTCTTAGGCTAAACTCTGAATGGCATGTGAAGCCAGCTGTGATACCATATATAATCCCTTGAATACCAAATGAAAGGACACCACAACAGATATATATATAAAATAAAGTGTATTTATTCTAGTCAAACCCTCAGCACTCTTTATGAGATTAGAGGTAAGTACAACACAGTCTTATTTAAGCATACATTAAGTCACACAGGTAAGTAATACAGTTAGGCCCTAGGGGCCACGCAAACCATTTACTAAGTAAGTGGTATAAGAACCACTGTCACGGAAATAGAATAGGCCTAGGCCTAGGGAATCGCTGGGGCTACACTACACTAGCGTTAGTTAGGAAGTGGGAGGCCCACGGGATTCGTGTGCAGAGTGGAAACACTCACGCGTAATGCGTAAAAGTCAATAGCAATAGTACAGTTTAGAAAACGGTAGATTTAGGACACTTCCGGAGTAGCTAGGAAGTTGAGACTTGAAAACTAGACACTAGGATAGTCACTATCCTGATGAGCACCGGAGTACCCAAGTTACCTAGCCCACAGGCTGCGGGTGCATAGGGGTGAAGATGCGTCGTTTTCGTCGTCGACTCCTATGGATGCCTGAAGAAAGATGCTGACAGGCAGTCAGTGAAGAGTGTCCGGTGGATCCCAAGGCTGGGATCAAGAAGAGAAGAAACCTGCAAGCAGAAGGGACAGAGTCAAGGTCACTAGCCAGTGACCACGTGGAACCAGGAAGGAACCAGGCGATGTCGTGAAGATTGCAGGTGAAGGTGAAGCTTGTCGCTGCAGCCAGGAGGACCAGGAAGCGTCGAGGACGACCAGGACCAGGAGGCGAGCTGTCCCACGAAGGCTCTTGCTGTCGGCGGCGTCGAAGTTGGACTAGGACTCACCAAGCCTTGGCAAGCGGAACCCACGAAGAACGAAGGACTTGCTTCTGGTGCAGACCAGGAAGGTCTGGGGTGCTTCTTCTTTGCAGAGAAGCGGGAGCCAGTCTGGAGGAGCCAAACCAGCGCAGAAGATTTCAGGGTGCGTCGTCACAGAGGCCACTAGCCAGCGGGCAAGCAACCGGACAGACGCGGCAAGCAGGAAAATGCTGAAGGGCCCCACGCAGGACTCGTGGAGTGTGGGGGGCTGATCTTCAGTGCAGATGGTGCTTGGGGTTGGGGCTTCTCAATCCCCGGTGCACAACTTCGAGGGTACCTCAGAAGCTGCGCTGTAAGTTACTAGCCACTTTTTCCAGGTAGCCGGTCCCACGTCGCTCGTCGCCTCCACGGATCTCAGCTCTGCTGCAGATGTGGATGAGGGTCGGAGAAGTCTAGAAGTCAAGGCTCTGGTCGGGCTCTGCAGTCGGTTCCTCGTAGAACGGTCGCAAAGCAAAGGGTAGTCTCTTGATGGTGCCTGTTTGCACAGGGTAGCCACTCCTTGGCTACAAGGGAGATTCTTCAGTCTTCTTCTTTCGTCGAATGTCGAAGGTCCAGAGTTTCTGTTCAGTTTTGCAGGTTCAGGATAATCTAAAGTCTTGAGGCCCAACTCCCACTCTTATACTAATCTGGGGGGCTGGGATACCTGCTAGGTCACGCCTTATGGGTGGGACCTGGGAGGGGGTGGTTACACCCACTTCCCTTTGTCCAGTTTCGCGCCAGAGCTGGGGCTGGAGTGCCCCAGCGCCGGTTTGAACTGGACTATGCAAGGAACACCTTGTGTGCCCCAGGCATGTCTCATTCCTTTCAGCCCACCCTGCCCCAATACACTAAAGGCTGTCTGGGGAGGTGCTAGCACCTCCCCAAGCAGGAAACCTATTGTCCAGGCCTCCCTGGCTGGGATCACTCCCAGCTGCAGGAGGTCAGACTTGTGTCGTGGCAGCAGCATCCATTTTGTGATGCTGAGGCTTTGGTCAGAGGCTAACAGTTGAAGTATCATTTTAACATGTCTTTCCCTCTAGAAGGGGGGAATAATATTCTCATGTCCAGAAATGGCATGGGGGTATTATTCCACAGTGTTAGACACCTTACACAACATGTTTCGATAAAGCCAAACCACCGTCTAAGATTATAAGGCACTTTAAGAGTATATGGTAGGCTATATCATAGAACAGCTATAAGGACAAGGTTCCGAAAGCTGCAGACAGGCTCAGCTCATGCTAGAGCACCATCTCACATGTTACCAAGCACTCTGCCTCCAGGATTGTCAAGGCCTGCCATAGGAGTGACTGATAGGTACACATGTGTCTATATGTAAGTTAGGTATAGGAATACTACACCTAAGCAAGGGGTGATTACACGACCTTGCCCCAGCTGAGTGATCAGCCAGTTGTGTCAAAATGGAAGGCCAGGCCAGGGGTGGCATAATACATGCTGCAGCCCCTGGTAGGCCTAGGGTACACCTATGCCCTGGGTACCTAGGGTACACTGTACAGGGGCCAATAAGGTGATCCTATCCAAATGGGTTATGCACCTAAAGTACATAGTATTAATTTAGAGAGAGAACAGCAGGGCTGTGGGTCTGATTAGCAGGCCCACAGCCACATCTAAGTCGAAAACCAGTAAAGCAAAAGCAAAAAGTGGGGGTGAACATAGAAAGCAGACCCTACTCTCCTACAACATCGATCAGGACCGCGTCCAATTTATGAGCCAAGGTATCAAACTGCTGACCCACAGCGGTCTTCATCTCCTCAATGGCGCCCATGACGTCCAGCAAAGTCAATTCTGACGATGGGTCCGAGACCTCTTTAGACCTCTCAGGCGATTTATGAGAGCTACCAGGGGATCCCTTTGCCTGCGCATATCGATCCATTTTATTGACCTGGGTATAGGCACCCCTCCGAGTTGACTTGGGTTTCGACTTGTCTCCGTCTAGTCTCGCCGCCATCGTCCGGAGGCCACCAAGGTTGGCACCCGCCCGCACCAGGAAAAAGACCGGGTAGCTAATTCAATTGAACACAGCCGTCGCCGACAGTAAGCCCATGTATAGTCCGAGAGTCAGGCCAGACACTCCGCCGTCCGCGCCCCTCTGAAACACCAAAGTCTCTCAGCCGATATCAGAAAACGAGCTTGAAAACGAAAGTGAAAGTGCGGGGTCCGTGACAGGTCGAGCCCAACCAGCCGCTGTTGTTCACTTCGTACCCGGGCACTTCACCAGCTCGAGATCGGGACCAAGGCGAGAGCAGGCCGCAAACTTCGGAGTGCAACCATTCCGGTTCCCGGCGTCCGATCCGGATTTGGAAAACTGGTGGCACCTCAGCGCAAGTTCATCTGCAAACGCCCATCGAATAAACCAGGATTAAGTCAGGATAGACGTGGGAGGTTGCGGGGGCCCTCGAGAGCCGTAAGCCTACGCGGCCATCTTGGTTGCGCGCTAGGCTCCTCCCTCCCTATTGCATTTTCAATGCTTGTTCATCCTGGCCGTCTACTTTTATCTCTGCTTTCCTATTTTTTTTATCCTCATTCTTCCTCGCGTTTTTTGGTCTTACTCTGCCATGCTCTGGTCAAAGTATGATGATTGAATGAGCGCTGGTGCGGAGTACTAACAATCATAAACCCTGAATATACTATTTACGGTGGATTGTCATTGAGCTGCTCATTTTTTGTGTGTAGAAGTGATAAAAAAAAATAGACTGAGATAAAATGACAACATTGAATTAAGGCTTGTAAATTGGGCACCGTTGATTATCTTTGTAAAGTGGTTTTCACATGGAGTTGTCCTTGGTGTCCACAGAAGAATCGTACACCACAGAGGTAGGTAAGCAAGTATTTTATTTTTATTCTTCAGGAGAACACGTCTCCCTCTCCACGCTCCTGCTCTCCTTTTCTCCGTAACCCTATCTGCCAAATCTCTCCCTTTCTGGTTCCTAGATTTCCGTTCCAGTCCTGCCTTCTCTCTGTCTGCAGCGTCCTGGTGCCCCACACATAAACTGCTACCACAACATTACATCTTCCCCTTGCTTATATCCCTTAGTTTCGTTTTAGGAAAATACAATCTACAGTTCTTCAATAAGATGTGCAGGTCTTCTCCGAGCACGCTGTGGTCTGCTGGCGAAATCCTGATCAGAACGCTCCCCTTCAGTCGAGGAGGAGGGAGAGATAGTCTCACTGGCTGGTGCTTGATAGTCCTTAGCATCTTCACTTTCTAACACAGCTGATGGTTCTCTGGTTGTTGGTGTACAGTTATGAAAGTGGGCGACATTCCTAGTTATCCTCTTGTCATCAGAGGCAGCCATGATCATGGTACCTTTTTGGTTTATTACTTGAAGTGGATGTGTGTGATATCGGCTATCAGTCTTATTTTTAGGTCGAGCCTAGTGGCAGTGCACATTTACTGCTCAGTCTGCAAGACTGCTGTTGTAGAGTATGGGAGCTAAGCCGCGCCCACTCTCCTCCCATATTTTTCATAGGCTTGTGTCCTTGTCTTTCATAAACGCTTCCTTCGGATTCGTTAATAGGCTTGTTAGTCCCTCCTTAGTACTGGCTTGTCTTCATTTGTAAACTCCCATGGCTACTGGCCCCTTTACTTCAGATGTTACACAGGGCCTGTTATTTGGTCTGCAAACACTATTTACGTTATTCAGTCTCTTTTACTGCAGGACGGACTTGCGCTGCTTCAGCTAAAACCACATGTGTTTTTTTTAAGCAGCACGGCTTCCCCGTAACATGGGCGCCCGCTGTCAATCACTTTAACCAGGCATTATCTCGTGGCTGTTTTAACTCCCCCGACCCCCCCCCCCCCCCCCCCCCCCAAGTAAGTAAAATGGATTTAGAAATGATCAGCGAATTAAGTCATGTGAATTCCAAGTAGCACATAATCATGTGCTAATAGGTTGAAGCTGACAACAGCATATCTGTGTTACATGTCATCGGCACTAAGCCACGTGACTGGTTGTTTTCAAAAACCTGTTTTATTAACAACAACAACACCGCTACTACCAATACCACCACCATTAATACCACCACCATTAATACCACCACCATCAATACCACCACCATCAATACCACCACCTCCACCAATACCAACAGCCCCAAAACCACCACCATCGCCAATACCACCACCATCGCCAATTCCACCAGCACCACCACCATAAACAGCGTCAATACCACAACCAATGCCACCACCAGCAATATTACAACCACCAATACCACCAGCAATATCACCACCACCTTCAATACCACCACCATCGCCAATTCCACCAGCACCACCACCATCAACAGCGTCAATACCACAACCAATGCCACCACCAGCAATATTACAACCACCAATACCACCACCTTCAATACCACCACCACCACCAATACCACCACCATCAATAGCACCACCACCACCACCACCACGACCATCAAAACCATCAATACCACCATCACCACCATCACCAATACCACCACCAACACCACTACCACCAATATCACCAAAAATACCACCACTGCCAATACCACCACCAATGCCAATACCACCAGTACCATTACCAATACCACCACCAATACCCCACCACTAATACCACCACCACCAATGCCACCACCACAATACCTCCACCACTAATACCAGTATTGCCACCACCACCAATACCTCCTCCTCCACCACCAATGCCACCACCAGCAATATCACAACAACCAACACCGCCACTACCACCAGCAATACCCCTACTACCACCACCAATACCACTACTACCAACACCACCAACAATAACACCACCACCACCAATACAACCAATTGCACCACCACCAATACCCCACCCACCACCAATACCGCCACCACCAATGCCACCACCACCACCAATACCTCCTCCACCACCAATGCCCCCAACACCACCACCAGTACCAGCACTACCAATAGCACCACTACCAATACCACCACCAATACCAGTGCCACCACCTCAGCGCCTCTTGCTCACTAGTAATAGCAGGGGCACTGTACGAGGCCAGAGCTGCAGCCTAGACCTTCCCTCCTTCCCTCCCTCCCTCCATGCCTGCCATAAAGCACAGCCCACCCTGCACCAGGAGGTAAAGCTAGGGCCCTTTTACAGCTGGAGTGTTTTTAATTAGGCCAAGTATAGCAATGACATTACGCAATGCCACACTGCACACTCAAATCACAGAGCGGACAGGAAATAGCCCCCCCTCCCACTCTTCCCCCTGAGCCACAACAGTGTAATCAGAGAGTAAGGTGTTGGAGCGCTTTGTCAGTGTTTATAGTTCGGATCATATGCAACTCTCACTTCACACTTTCTGTCTGTGTAATTTACAACACTTACACATATTCTTCACTGCACTATTTATCACTCCTTTGAAGACGTCACAGGCCGGTCTATTCCTCTGATATTTACAATCTAACAAGCTGTCGAGAAGGCCCTTTATTTCAATGTAATAGATCTCGCATTTGGGAGAGTTGAAGCTATTAGTATTGTAAATGACAATGCGTTTTTTATTTAGGTTTTAAAACCCAAAACATAAATAAATAAAAGGCATTGTAGATTACAATGCCAATAGCTCAAACTCGCGAGACCTATTGCATTGCAAATGATTGTTTTTATAAAATCTTGAGCTTGGATACTTTGCTCTTTTATTTTCAGTGCCTTTTGCAACTTTGAGAACTCTGCGCTTTAACCCCTTGAGTGCCCATGACGAGAGGGTCTCGTCATGGGCCGCGGTTGCGCTGTGCCCATGACGAGACTATCTCGTCATGAGCCCCGCCCGCTAATGAAACGCCCGGCACAGGGCGTGGAAAGTGCGGGGCACTCAAGAGGTTAACCTCCTACAACCTCTGCAGAGTATGTAAGTGACTTAATTAACCCCCTTAGAGCTTAACAGTCTTGCCCGAAATTTAGTTTTATTGAACATTGGGGTTTTTGTACTAATACTATTATTTTTTTTAGCACCTGGTTACAGACTGCTTTAGTTGGCTGCTGCCAGAGGCTAGTAAGTTCCATACAGTACCGGCCCTATATTGTGGTAATACACATATTCGCTTGCCATTATGTTGACAATGAAGGGGCTTGTTAATTTTCATCTTCTTAAACATCCCATGAATAGCATTCTACTGCCACCATGTTTCCACTTTTGCTATTGCTGGTAGGCATGTCAAACACATTGGCATGTTACTGGCTGGCTGTTGCTACCTTAAATGTTCTTGTGAAACCAGCTTTATTTTCATTGACAGGCTGCTGAATTTCAATAGGACCGTGTTTGAAGTTCTCAGTAGTATTTGAAACTGATTGTTTGTCCGGAATCGAGTTTCGTTTTTAAATCCCTTTTCCAATAAAACATGCAATTAGAAACTCCGTATTGCAAGTTGCACCTCTGTGAGACATAAGCCACCACTTACCCAAAAAGACATAAAGATTGCCTAAAATTGTAACTATGATATTTAGTGCAGCTGGTTTTCTGATTTCTGTTCTTGCAATCAAGTAATTCACTCATCCTGAATGCAGTTTATAGTGAAAGGCTTCAGTGATAATAGCAAACAAAACCAGATATAAGATTAACCGAATTCCATTTGTATAGGTAAACACACATTTAGGATTTGTGGTTCTTTTTTTGTAAAAAATAAACCTCACAGACAATGGTGAAAAATGGGTAAAATTTACAAAGAAAAGAAACATCAATTTGTTTTGTCTCCATATACACTTGAAGAGGGGATTTAAAAAAAGGACCTTTTTATTCAGATAGTGATTTTAAACTCATATCGGGACGTCAACCATAAACCTTCTGAAGCAGGTAGAGAAGTAGGATTGTTGCTGCAATGATATATACTTTCCAAATCTTAACTTTCCTGGATTTTTAAATGCTTCAGAACAGGTCGGTGAATCCTCCGCCATTGACAGTTCATTGCTTCCTTAAAGAGAAGATGACTTGAACTGAATTTGTTGCTGTGACAGGCAGTAATTCCACACTTTTTTTTTTGTCACTTTTTGACAACTGTTGTAGAACGAACACGCATTGAAAAAAGCATTGAAAAAAGCATTGGGTATTCGAAGCATAAGATAGCTTGGAATAGAGGAGATTCATTGAGCAGGAATAACCTCTGTGGAATACGGCGCTGGTCCAGGTTGTGAAGCTTAAGCTATTTAAACATGGTAATTGCATCATGTATACCGCGCAAGCCCACCATGTTTTATTTATATTCTTTAGATTTTTTAGGTTAATAGTGTTAAGCTGTGTGGGGTATCAGTGATAAACTGTTCATGCTCCCAAAATGATGGCTAATATGAACAAACTTAAAGTTCACTATGCCTACTGCCACATAATTCAACTGCCCAGGACAGCCCCAAAAAAATGAAGAATGGATATTTTTTTTTTAATCGCTTGTTATTGTCACTTAATCCTGAAAACATAAACCGCATGACCTGAATGTAATTCTGTTTCATTTCCACAGAGGTTTCAATGCACTCTCATGAGCAATGATAGATTTAAGCACTTGTAGTTATGTGGAATTATTTGCATTGGCATGCCATATGTAGTAGTTCTTAGCACTTTAAAAAAATGAATAGATTCAGCAGAAACTGATTTTCACATTTTTAATACCTAAACTGACCAAATCTACTCTACCCCTAGATTTATCACCAATGTTCTGTGTGATTAGGTGTAGTGAAAAATGGAGGGGGAAAAAAGAATCCCTGTATGTCTGAAATTTACAGGGTGAGCTTATTGCTTGGTTATTTTTCAAATAAGTCCTTGTGCGAAGTGAGCTGGGGGACGAAGGGCTGTCTCTAGCACTGTTGGAAGGGTACACTTAGTACTCTGATGGTTTGTTAGCTCATTGATAAACAGAGTACCATGAGTTACCTTTCAGCTGCGTGAGAAATATCTCTTTATTCAGCTGGTTAATCTCAAAATGAGGTTAGATTTACAAGCACTGTCCAGGCATCCAGATTGCCCTGTATATTTTATGACGTACAGTTTTTCTTTCATACTTGCTTTTGTCTATTTTTTCTCTACACCTTAACACAAAAAATAGCTGATAAAAAATATAGAATATTTAGGGCTCTGTTTGGATCCTGAAGAAGGCCCAGTGACCAAGGGGTAATATGTAAGTACACAGAAATGTGTTGACCCGAATTCCAAGGGGAATGGTTGGAAGTTTCCTTAACAAAAACCCATACCCCTTTACACAATTTTAACCTTGTATAAGTGGTAAACATTTAATACATCAAACTTTATTTTTCCTCTGCTTAACACAATTTTTTGTTTACTGGGGCACCACACAAAAACTTCAAAAAGATCAACCGTTCATAAAATGGAGGCATCAACTCACCCCGTCCATAAACAAGAGCCTTTGGTTGAGCTCACCAAACCATCGGTTGCAGACAAGAATTGACTCCTATGATGGAGCATGCCTCCTAGTAGTGGGTGAGGTGTCTCAGTTTGTTTTTGAACAGCCAGCCCCAAATTTCTCCATTCTAAAGGAACCAGAACACTGAAATAGTATCTCAGTGTATGTGGCACAGTGCTTCTAGGTTTATTGACAGAAGGCAGCTGAGGATGAGGGAGGGGGTGATTTTTCTCAGAAAATTTGAACAGGGCAGCATTCGAAATAATTTATACAAACCATAGTAGCCATGTATGGATTTTGTGTATGGGTTGTTTTCAAAATGGCATCTGAATGGCAATTTATAGATTTTATTCTATTGCAAAACCTGCTGCTGTATTGTGGTTTGCTGTCCGAGATGTACCGTGACTTAGATCGAAAATAAAATATTTTGATTGAGTCTTTAAACATGCTCATGTTACCACTATACAATGCACCGTTTTCCTATTTGTTAACATGGTATATTTTGCTTTAATATACTGTTTTACATTGGCAGATCCAACATGAACTGGAACAAAGGTGGTCCTGGCACCAAACGGGGGTTTGGTTTTGGGGGATTTGCTATTGCAGCAGGAAAAAAAGAGGAACCTAAACTTCCAACTCCCATTCACAATGCCTTTGGCTCAACTTCCGTTGGTGGCTATGGGAAAGGTGGCCCTCCACAGCTCCCCTCCTTTTACAAGATTGGCTCAAAGCGAGCAAACTTCGATGAAGAAAATGCGTAAGTATACCTTTTCTCCCATTACCTTAATCTGTTCTCTGCTTGCTACCTTTGACTACAGTGGCTTGTATTTATTTTCTGGGGCCTTTATGTGCTGCCTCTTCAGTTGTAGTGGTCACCCAAAGCAGCAGAACTGAAGCTCTCACAAGCTGAAATGTTATTCTTCCCCTTCATTTCTGTGTTTGTTCTTTCCTTGTTAGCACACTTACATATGTCTTGCACTGTATTCGCATTCTGATCTCGCAGGATGGCACATGATCACTTTCCGTCTTGCACATATTCCTCTTAATCCTCTAATGTAGTACATTCTGGGTTTAGAGTAAGGAGATATCCCGTGGTTGAACATAAATAACACATGTTAAAGTCTGGTTCATGAAAGGAAACATGTAAAGGTTGTAAAGAGATGATGACTCTCAAACGATGATGATAAAGGTGAGTTTATTAAGCTGAACTAAATGGAGCCTAAAGCTGCACCTCCTTGTTCTATCGGCACCTGTGAGGGACTGAGCACAGTCATACACAACACAGGCAAGGCAGGAAGCAGAACATGCAATCCAAGTCAAACATTTACATACAACACAAGATCAACATGAGAGCGGCAGCAAGAGTAAAGAATCTTACATCACACGTTCTCTCTGTCAGTCTGAAACCAATTACAGCACAATAGAACATGTGGCTTTAGCATGCTGTTGAAAAATTCAAAACATTCTTTTTGTGGTACTATGTTTGATATTTTTACTGATCATAAGCCGTTGGTTTATATAATTGGTGGGAATGGTGCAGGTAAAGCTTCGGCTGGAATTGCCCGCCTGCTATCTAAACTTCAAGTATACAATTTCTGAAGCCCCAGGTAAATCTTTACCTGGGGGTAAAAATGTCAGGGTGAACTGCCTATCGGGATGCCTAAGGATGTTTGTGTCTAACATTCAAGCTGATAATGTTGAATGTGTTGCAGCTTTACTTTATGATCTGAGCAAAGCTCAGGGTGAGATGGATATGGAAGTCTTGCTTGATGTGTTACGTGTTGATAGTCTTATGCTAACTGTGTTGAAGTATGTGAAGTGTGGTTGGCCAAAGGAGAGAAATCTGGAGGACAGTTAAAACTCTTTTGCTCAGTTTATTGGTGAATTATAGTTAGTTGATGGGTTTCTGTTACCCAGTGATGGCTTTAAGAGACATGTTGATTAAGGTGGATCATGAGGGTCATCCTGGTGTTCCTGCTACTATTTACAATCTTAAACAGTTTTATTGGTGGCCGTCTCTAGATTCACAAATCAAAAACTGGGTGGTGACTGTTCTACATATCTGGTCTCAGATAAGCACTGGAAGACCTTTGAGACTGATACATTTGGTTCCCTTGCTGAAAGCTAAATTGGTTAAATTGCCACATGATTTTGCTGGTTCTTTTGATGTGTTCCCCGCAACAAAAAGTATATGTTAGTCCTTGTTGATTCGTTTTTGAAGTGGGTGTAATTTGACTTTGTCTGTTTGGCAGATACATCTTCTGTAATGTTGTTTTTTTTTTGCAAAGCAGATTTGAAATTGAAGGACTACCCAAGGAATTAATCACCGATAATAGCACTCATTTCAAATTCCTTACTATGAAGTTCATTGAGGGATTTCCCATCAAGCATTTGCAGATTCTTGTAGTCTCCCTTGTCTAAAGGTTTAGTTGAGCGTTTGAATAGGTTTTTTTAAAGGGGGCATACAGTCAGCTTTATTGTCAAGTGTTGCCGTAGAGGAGTTCTTGCAGGAAAAAGTATGCAATAATTTGGTACCTCCCCACAGTGTTACTGGTGAGTCCCCTTTCAAGTTATTGCGTAAAAGAATGCCCAAATGAACCTTATTCCCTGATTGGTTAGAAGATCTGAAAAGTAGTTCACCTAATCTAGTAATTAGTCTTGATATTGGAGGTGGAGATAAAAGCAAACAAATTGTCATGAAATCCAATTTTGAGAAAAAAACACTTCGCAAAGATTTTGGTTCTGGAAATAAGGGGTTGGGTGCTCAGTAAGAAAACCAACAGGATTAAAAAAAAAAGAGAATCCACAATTTGTGTGTATGTCGGAGTGAGCAAAGTTTCTAAAGTAGCAGTGTTGTTGGAAGGGAAAGGTTGGTGGAGTAGGAGTCTGGTACTGCTTTCTCCAAAACTAGGCTAAGAAAATTTGTGTGTGAAAAGATTGGGTGATTCTAGTATTAATAATTCTTGGTGGATTGCTGGAGAGAGTGCAACATATCCCTATTGGAACAAGCAGGACCAAAGAAGTCAGTCTTCAAGTGATCTGTCTGATTTTTCCAATGGTTCTGAAGAAGTGGCTTCAGAAACCTCTTCTCTGTCCAAATCACATTTTCTAGTTGTACCTGTGAGTAGAGTAACCACTGATTGATTGGATTTTAATGTTCCTCCGACGTGTGTTGCTAGACCCACTCACAGTGTGTCTGTTCCTGTGAATTTTAAGGATTATTACATACGTTGAACTTGTAATGGTTAATTTGTACATTTATTTGTTTCATTCACTGTTTGCTTGCTGTTATTGCATTGTTTTTTGTTGTTGCTCCCCCCCCCCCTTATTTTGTCTATTTTTTGGAAGTTTTGTTTTGTAAGAGTAAAGGTGATGTAAGATTCTTTACTGTACTGCTGCTCTCTTGCTGGTCTTGTGATGTATGTAATTGTGTGATTTGGAATTTCTTTAAACTTATTTTTAGTGAGGTTTTAGTTCATGTCCAGTGTGGTAACAACAAACGGGCCATAGCGTTAAAAAAGATAGCGTTTCAAACATCAATGGCCATAGTAACAGAGGCAGACATTTCAGATTGTAAAATACCATAGTTTGAACAATTGATCACATGAATGTTCCGATTCCTGCCTTGCCTGTGTTCTGTGCAACTCTTGCTTAGTCCCTCACAGATGCTGGTAGAACAGGAGGTGCAATCATGGTCTCCATTTAGTTCAGCTTAATAAACTCATCTTCATCTCGTGTCATCTCCTCTTTACAAAGGTATAATTAACTTCAATATTCTGCTGGGGGTAGACTGCAAGGTGGATGTTAAAATGTTTAAAATGAAGAGATCCTCTTTTGATGTGTTACCACAGCATTAGGAAAATAAATATAGGCAAAACATAGACACGTTTTTAAACAAATGTTATTGTCAAATTGCACAGAAGATGCAGGGCTCTGTACTCCATAGGCCACTGCCGTATCCGTTTATACATTTGCAGGACAGCAACTGACCTTTTTGTGAAACAAAGCTACCAAAATATGACATTGAGTATCTGTTAGGATATCGGACCCTCCATCCCCAACTTGCCTCCCCCCCCCACCCCCCGAGTTGCGCAACGAACCTTGAGACCAGTCCACCAGCTGATAATATAGGACTAAACGAAATAAATGAGAAACCAGACCAGAAGTAGGAAAGTGCCAGTCTTAGCATACACACACACACACACCCAGGCTACCCCGCACCCATCGTGCAAGGCCCAACCTCCCCGTCCCTACCCTCATCTGCTGCGATCGGAGGCTCCAGCCACAAGCCCCTATAGTCCGCCCACCGCTTCCATATTTTGTAGTGCTTACACGAACATCCCCGGGCCACAAAGATTGGCTGTTTCAGCCCCATGCAGAAGTCAAGACCATTTTTCCAGGCGGCCACCGAGTGGGCCCCTGTATCCTTCCACCTCCTGGCTATATCACGTTTCGCCAATGTGAGGCCCAGCTGCATAAGATGCCGTTTATAAACATTGCCCCGATCCCTTCCATCACATGCAGCAGGGCGAACTGTGGTGTGCGTGGGAGTGTCCACCCTGAAACCTCCGATAGGCAGGAGAATACCCCCCTCCAGAAAGAGGCACTCCGGGGAGGCAATCGATCCCGCCCGCCGCAGTCGAACTCTAGTAAAATAAACCCGGTGGAGGTACTTAAATTGAATGAGGCGGAGAGACACTTTTTTTTTTTAAATCAATATCAAGTGTTAATTCTCACACAGTGGTGTTTTTGGAAATGAAATGAAATGCAAAATATTGAAGATGAAAAGCTGTTTTAGTTATCTAAATTTATGATTGCAGCCAAGACCTCTTTCACATTGTTTCTTTTGTGAGACAGTCGGCTGGTTAACAAGGATTAAGTGTTGCTACAGACAGATCTTTAAAAGCAGATATTTGCAAGATCCTGTTAGCGAAATAACCAGTAATTGTTCATAGTTTTAATGCATGGAAAATATATGTCGGTAAATAAAATATGAAAGGAGGAGACTGCTTTATGATTGAGGGTAAGGAACTCTTTTTGTATGATCTCTTCCCCACTCCCACCCGAAGGTTTTGACCTGATGCTGCTGGTTTTTCAACTCTGTATGGCACTAAGCCCTGCTGTCCAGGCCCCAGTGCATATGCCTGACCCCCAAAGTACGTGTACAATTGGCTAATACATGATTGGCTTAATTACCTTACCCGTAAGCCCCTAGTATATGCTACAAGAGATACCCAGGGTTAGTTAATTTAATATCACTAGTGGACTGTGGAACTTTATTGTGACACCCACCACTACAGTGACCGAGGTGAAAACATGACTCTGGACCTGCCACTGCAGCCTAGTTAGGTAGCGTGTTTGCCAGGTCAAAACCTTCCTTTTTAATATAATAAGCCACCTCTAGGGAAGGCCTTGGTAGCTGTGAGAAAGTGCCTTCTTTCTGCATGGTTGCCCCCACTTTTTGCTAAACTGCTGATGTGCTATGACTGAGTGTGCCCTGGGCTCCTGCTACTCAGGTGCCCAGGGCCTGTGTTATTTCCCTAAAACTGCATTGAAACCAAAATCCAATTGGCATTTCTGGCCACAGGTCAGCCCCTGATAAATGGTACCCAGGGCACTGACCAAGGAAGACCTCTAAGGGCTGCAGCACTTATTGTGCCACCCTTAGAGGCCCTATAACTTTACAAGAGTCGACATGGCACACATCCATGTGTTCCATGCCTATAACCCACTGCCCTGGTATAGATCAGTCACCCCTCTAGCTGGGTCCCTTTTTACCAGTGGTGAGGGTACAGGAGCATGAGCTCTGTACCCCAACAGTGTCTAAGTCCATTCTTTGACACTGTAAGTGCAGTGCTGCCATGAAGAGAATATGGTGCTGGGAGTTGGTCATTACGAACTCCACAGCACCATAATGGCTTCATTGTAAAACTGAGAAGTTTAGTATCAAACTTCTCAGCACATTAAACCCACTCTGATGCCAGTGTGGGATTTAATAACAAAATGCACACAGAGGGCATCTTAGAGATGCCCATTGAAAAACGACCTACCACTGGTGTTCAGGCTGAGTGGCTGCTTTCAGCTGCCACCACCAGACATGTTTCTGGACCCCTGGGTTGAGAGCCTGCTGCTCTCAGGGGGCCTGAAAACAATACACATCCTGGGACAAGGTGCAAAGCCTCCTCCCCAGGATGGGCAGGGTCCACGAAGCTGAAACCTCAAAGGCTTGCTGCCTTTAGGAGCTTTCCCAGGCCACTTGCTGCTTTCATCACCTGGTCCTCACTGGTTCTGACCCCCACTTTGGGCAGGAGAGCCAGTGGGAAAAACAAGTGAGGTGTGCCCACCTCTGCCAACTCCACCCCTTAGGTGGGGGAGGCGAGGTGAAGCACAACTCTCAGTCCCCACCATCTTTCAGACGGGGGGGATCCAGTCAACCAGGGTGAGACATATGCCTTTCTCCCACTGGAGGTCAATAGCCCATTGGCTACTGACCCAGAGACCCCCCAAAACACCCCCTAAATACCAGTATTTAGGGGTCAGCCCTGAACCAAGAAAGCAGATTCTTGCAACCTACTAAGAAGGACAAAAGACGCCCATCAGAGGAGACTGCAGAGAACAACTGACTTGGCCCCAGCCCTGCCGGCCCGTCTGCAGATTCCAGAGATCCTGCACCAGAAGTCACCCTGTCCTGCAGTCGGAGACCTCCAGAACCCTGTGAGGACTGACTGCCTTCAACAAAGACCAGATCTCCTGTGAACAGCAGCTCTGTTCAAAAGAAACAGGCAAGCCCTGCCCTGCCTTCCAAAGAAAAGAATTTGTCTCCCATGAACACCGGATTTGTTCCGACCCGAGTTCGAGTGGCCCAACACCACAAGGAGGTCTCTCCGGTGAGCCTAACCTGAGATCCCTGACCTGCCTCAAGCTTCCAGCTGATGACTACAGCCTCAATCCGGAGGGTCCCCCAAACCGCGACAAGGAGCTGGTAAGAAGACCCGACCCTAAAATACACCACTGCACCCGACGCCCCACTGCCTTGGGTGGCCCAACAGACGGTGTCCAACCAACCCCCAGCATCCCAACTTACCTCTCGAAGTGGTGCTCTCTCCCAGAAGACCTTCATCCCCGAGCCTGAGGTGTGTTTGCAAACCAGAGAATCCACATTGAAAGTGACAGGGCACCCAACGCCAAAACAGCACCCTGCACCTGACTGCACTAGTGCGGCTGTGGGTGTACATTAGGTGCTTACTTCATCCCCCATTTGCCCTGAGCTAAAGTCCAGGAGCTTAGCTCCCACAACCTTGTGGCCTGCCCGTGAGCAGCCACCAACCAGAGGTCCCCTATCCCTCTTTTGATAACATTGGGTCTCGGCACTCTGCACCCGGTCACCCTAGTGCCGCTTGAGGGTACTTTGAGAGTGCATCTTCGACCCTGGGAGACCCCTGAGTCTAACCCCAGAAAACCAACTCCCACAACAAAGTACTTATCTGTTAACCAATAACTTCATTTCCTCCTTTCGGATGACGTTGACTGTTTTTTATGAAAACATTTCTAAGTGTGGAGTTGGAAAATTTATAAAAGTCTAAACAACTGTGTACAAATAACCAAAACACACAGGAAATGTCCTAGTGCCGTATCCAGGTATACTACACTGTGTAAGAAAAGTAATCAGCAAAGTAAAATATATGACCTACTACTGAAAAGTCTTTATAAAGTATATGTACAATATTTCAAGATATTGCATTTCCAGTAATTCTACTGTAACCAAACCAAAGTATATATAGAACTGCAATTCAAACGGTATTGTTACTGCAATGTATAAACCACTTACCTGTGCCAGGCTTGCTTGGTTCTAAGAAAAAAATATGACTAAATAATAATTTTATACAAAGCGAATTGGTCTGAATTCAGTCTGAGTGTGTGCAATCATTTGCTGATTGAGTGTGGACAACAAATGCTTAACTCTACTGTTAGAAATGGGATTTTTTGTAGGCTAGGGCATGTGCCAAAGCCCGGCAGAAACCACCAATCTAAACAGGATAAGGGAGTTGCTCTCTTAAAATAACCCCTGCTCTCACCCCCTTGGTTGCTTGGCACGAGCAGTCAGGCTTATCTTAGAGGCAGTGTGTAAAGCATTTGCACATAACCAACAGTAATACAGTGTAAGTACTACAAAAGGACACCACACCAGTTTAGAAAAGTATCCAATATTTTTATTTACTTAAGATGACCAAAAACAATAAAAATCCAAAATACAGTACTTAAAAATCTTAAGTTCTGAAAATATGCTTGAAAAACAGTTCCTTGATGTCGATAGCTCCATCCGGGGCTTTCACGGCGTCGTGAGCAAACAAATCCAAACCGTTCTGGCTGACCGTGGCGTCACGGGCCAGCTACTGTTTCGGGAAGATCCGCAAACAGTACCTTTTAGAAATGCAGGGTGTCAGCGGCCTCTCGTTGAGCTTCCGAAAGCACGGCGTCCGCAGGTGCCGGTTCTGGAGGTCAGTGCAGGAGTCGTCGGGGCCCTCTAAGTCACACACGTTGTAGATCGAACTCCTCTCTGTTGAAGTCAGCAGCGCTGGAGTCTGCAGGATGGCGTCGGCGGTGAGGCCAGTGTCGCGGTGTGAAGTGAATGCGGTGCTCGTCACGGTAGGTCGCGGTGCAAGCAGTAGCAGTGGCGTCGTCGTTGCTGGAGCGCTGTCGTTGGCTGATGAACTGGAGTCGATGGTGCCAGTAGGCCAAGGCTGCAGTGTGGGTTGAGGGCGGTGCGTCGCGCAACTTTATGAGCAGTGCCCCCGAACCACGGTGCAAACTGAGGCGTCTATTTCGGCATGGAGCGGCGTCATCGGTGAGGCCAAGGCGTCATCGCGAAGTGAGGCGGTGCAGAGTGCGGTGCCCACAGGTCGCGGTGCAAGCAGCGGCTCGGTGGCGGCGTCAACAGGTGTCGGTGAGACCAGGGTCACGGTGCGCTGTTGCGGCGATGCCATCTGCGATTACTTCAGGACACGGAGTGTCAGCGTAGACGTCGTTGGGTTGCTTTTCTTCTGTTGCAGCACAAAACACACAGTTCCCAGTGCTGAGGGCAGAAGAGCTTGAAGTCTTTGCTGTTCCTGAGACTTCTTGAATGGGGGCAAGCTCTACCTCAAGCCCTTGGAGAAACTCACAAAAGTAGATTGCAGAAAGTCCAGTCCTTTCACTGCCCAAGACCGAAGCCGCCACTGCAGGCCAACACAGGCACACCGCATAGTTTTAGTTACTCCTCACAGCTTCTACAGCTCTTCTTCTTGGCAGTCTTCTTGGTCCAAAAGAGTTCTAAAGTTCAGGGGTCTGGGCCCCAATATTTATATTCCAAACTCCTTTGATTTCTTAGGCAGAGAGTGTCTGTGCCCAGCCAAAACTAGTTCTGCCTTCTCTGGTGTGGCTTCCTGGCAGGAGGTGGAGGCCTCATTGTCGGAGGCAGACCGACCCATTCCGATGCAAGGAAATCTCCTCCCCCTACTCTATTCAGCCCTTTCCTGACCCATCTAGACTATTCAGAGCCACTCCTGCTCCCCAGCCCCTGTCATCCAAAACCCAGGCAGTCAATCCACAAACCCAGCAGAGGCACACTGGATGGTTAGGCAAGAAAATACCTACTTTCTAAAAGTGGTATTTTCAAACACAGAATGTAACAAGCATTGAAAATGCAATAGGTCTCGCCTTTGATTAAGTTAAAGCCATTTGCTTTGCTAATGGTATTATGGGGGCACATCCTGCTTGTTAGAGGTGGGCAGGGGGCACAGCAGTGCTGGGAGACGACAGAGGCGAGCTATGGAAAAACTCTGGCGGTTTAGCAAGCTTTTATAACCTCTGGCAGGCAAGGAGAGATGAGACCGAGTCAGTCACACGTTGGACTTCACCTGTCACGCAACTCTCCCTGCCCCAGCCCTACTTGCTTCTGGGAGCCACCGGCCTGCCATGAAATCTGCAGATTTCAATGCAGGCTAGTAGCACTCTGGCACCAGCGCAATCCCAGGAGAAAGTCAGGGTGCCCGGAGAGAACAGCCCGCATCCCGGAGCCAGGAGGGGAGGTTCATTCCGGAGGTAGCAAGCGGAGGGAAGCGGGAGGAGAGAACTTCAAGCACAGACATCAAAGGCTCTCTGCACAGCTGATGAGCAGATCTTTCCTTTTGTTCATATTTTATACAGATGACAAACAATGTGTATTAACTCCTTGTCTCTCGGACGAAGACGGGTAAGAGGCTGTGCATGTGCAAGGGTTCTAAACCTAGAAAACGGCATGCTGGGGAGCAAAGCCTTTAATCGATTCGATGGGGAATGCACTAATTTTGTTTATATTGCAACATAAATCCAAGACTACAAGTCCCAGAATTCAGTGAGTACATCTGGACTGGAGCAGTTCCTCACTCGTGGACTCTGGAAACATGGTAGCTATGTCTACCGAGAAAGTTCATCTCACGAAACGGGCTAACGTATAGATTCGGTTAGTTCAGGTTATCGCTCGCACGTCCGCATTAATTATCTAATTTATTTAGGCTAATGAACGTGCGTTGCCTTCGTAGGTAACGCACCGCGCAGAGTGGGTGAATTAGTGAATTACAGGATTGCCCGCCTCCTTGCACCACCCCCTTACCCCACCTCCCCCCCTTCTACTGTGTCCTTGCTTTGAGGTTCTGCTTTCCAGATGTGCGCACATTCCTCGCAGAGGGCCTGTGAAACTGCAAGCAGATGTTTACATTTTTTTTTCCACTCGCAAGTAATGCCCCCTCGGCCTCCAGCAGCCACTGGGAGCCGCCCGTTCAGGCCGGAAACGCCGTATCCCAGCTCGTTTCGGTTTACTCTCTAAAGTAAAAAGGCCCGGTTTAAATGACCCTGCAGGGGACGGGCCTGCACAAGTCCCCCGCCTTACCCAGAGTACTAGTGCATATAATGAGGCACGGATGGAAGGGGTCTGGTGCACACATCTCATGGGTAGCTTTACTGACACCATTGTTTTCTCTCACATACCGTGCAGGCCGCAGAAAGGTGCATTCATTAACCACCTCTGCAGGCACCACCCTGAGAGGTCACTCCGTGGTTACACTAATAGCATTAATCTCCATCCAGACACGGCATCTCTCGCCCTGCTGCGAACTCTTGGGAAAACAGTCTGCTTGCAAGAAATGTCTTTGAGAACCTCAGCCGGGATCAATCTGTGTGATCCGATGGCAAATGAAGGATCAAGCACGGAGCCCCGAAGTCCGTTTCTGAGCGCTTGTGAATGCACTTCTGAGCGCTTGTGAATGCACTTGTGCTCGCTCCAGCCGGAATGCCAAAAAAAGTCCTCACCCTGTAATTGAAGGTGAAAGTAACACGCCACCAGTAAACGATCCAATTCCCAGTGGGCGGGGCCAAAAAGAGACAAGGCAGCAACAAGGATGGACTAAGAAGCCTCCTTTACCATCAGAAGCCAGCGTTTTGCATGGAAGATGATGCCAGCGAATGAGGAAGATGGGCGGGGCTTCAACTCCGCCTCTGAGTGCTTTGGAATCTGTATTGATTCCAAGACGCCCTCGTATGACGAGAGCAGCGCATGCGTGCTGCTTTTGCCAGCTGAGACCTAAAAATCACCTTCACTAAAAGATGCATTTTTAGAATCTGAGTTCAGGCATACTAAACTTCATTTTCCTACCTAGATCCCAGGGCCAGTTATGTTTATAAGATGTTATAAACAAACTCCCCATTCTGTCTTATGGGGAACAGGTAGCCTTGCAATAGTGAAAAACGAGTAATTGACTATCAGGACATGCCACATACACCAGGGCATGTCCTACCATTCACATACACTGCACCCTGCCCACAGGGGTACCTTGGGTCTACCTTAGGGGACTGACATGCAAGAAAAGGGAAGGTTAGGGCCTGGCAAGTGGGTGTACTTTCCAAGTCGACATGGCAGTACCAGACTGCAAACAGGCTCTGCAATGGCAGGCCAGAGTTACATTCACGGGCTGATTGGGTCGGTGGTACAATCCAGTGCTGCAGCCCACCAACAGCATTTGATTTACAGGCCCTGGCACATGCAGTGCACTTTACTAGGGACTGACACATAAATCAAACAGGCCAATCATGGAAACACCAATCCATAACACAGTTTACACGGAGAGCATATCCACTTTAGCACTGATCAGCAGTGGTAAAGTGCCCAGAGTCCTAAAACCAACACAAACATGTCAGGAAAAAATAGGAGGAAGAAGCAAAAAGTTTGGGGATAACCCTGCCAAAAGGGCCATTTCCAACATCTACCCTTGATAAAGCCTTACTGCTTGCCCACACTACCACAAATGGCGAGTAAGGTGATATCTGCTTTTACCTCTGCCTACCTTTGGGGTTCCACTGGACTCTGTATACACTATACCTCATTTTGGTATAGTATATACAGAGCCAGCTTCCTACAGTTGGTGCATCATTGGCAGAGTAGGATGAAGCCTTGTCCCTACAGGACTCTAGATAGAACAAGAAATAGCTCTGCACACTTGTAAGTATTCAGTCTTGGCAACCCACAGTGAGGTACAACTATAATACAGTTGTTTGCTTTAGTAAAAAGTCAATGTTATTCTGTTGGTATTGAATCTCGTCTGATTCGAAAACCTCGTTTCGAATCAGACGATCGTGGAAGGACGGATGTACACTGTCATCGACCTATCCTTTGTCCTTATGAAACTATAAGATGTACAATGTCTGGACAAACTTTTTCTTAAACAGACACGGTTAGTCATACTGGAAATGGATATCTGATAATAGAAAAAGCCTACTTTTTGAGCCCTGAAGAAGTCCAATTGTGGACGAAACGCGTTGGCGGTTGCAAGATGTATAAAAGATGAAAATTCAATACAAACAGAATAACATTGAAATTTTACTAAAGCAAACAACTGTATCCCAAACGTAGGACAGATTGGGCCCGTCCGTGCAGTGGCATCTCTAGAACGATGCTGCACCAGGGCACCCCACCTCAGCCACCAGGGGCAAGGCCATAAACGAAGAGGCGCTACAGGAAGTATAGGCCTGTGCCAGCTGCCACGGGCGAAGTTGTCTGGTCATCCCAGATCTGTCACAGGGGCAAAGCCGTGCCAACAGCACGCAAGCTCAGGACCCAGGCGCGGCTCTATCATCTCCTCGCCACCACTGGCCAAGTTGTTCCGCACCTCCAGGAATCTCGCCACAGGGGGCACAGATGTGCCAATAGCACCACAAGCTCCATTCAATGCGAGAGCTCTCCCATAAGCAGCTGCCATCTGTAGGGAGGATTGCGAGCTCAGCAGCCCAGTCTTCTCCCCGCTACCACAGCAGTGCCCGATGGCTCCAGTCCAATCGGCGGGATCCCACTGCTCCCCGTGCGTGGCTGAAGGTCATTAGCAGCCAGGATGGGTGCCTGAACAGCAGGATAACGGGGATTTCTCTGGGCTGGCAGGAGCAGTCTTTGAGACTGCTCCGATCAGCAAGCAGTTAAGCCCCCCCCCCCCCACCTCCCGGCACTATAATTCCTTATTCTTGAAGGAGCTTGCTCTGCTTTTTAGGTTGAGCCTAGCGCAGGGCGATGACCTTTTGGAATCCGTCTGTACTTTCAAACACTCGTGCTTGTGGTGGCATCCACCTTGCGGGAGCGAGCAGCCAGGGGCCATTTGTTTCCAATTGTCGTGGCCACGCGCGCGCCTGCACTTTTCAAGCACTCGTGCTTCTGTTAGCTGATGACTTCCTGTGATCAGGCTGGTTACTTCAATAGCCTTGGCTTGGAAGCATAAGCGCTCCTCAGACATCATTATTTTTTTTTTAAACACCCACGGCATTCACGTTTTATTTTTTGGGTGAGAAACACACTGGTTACTTTGCCTTGGCTCTGAAACAAATGTGCTCTGCTGACCGAATTATTTATTCATTTTTAAACACACATGGCATTCAAGTTTCATTTTTGTTTTAACAATAAATACACAGGAGAGCCGATGCGAGATCCCGCCCATACCCCATTGCCACTGAATGTGAAAGAGGATGAGGCAAGCGACTAGCTGCAGCTTTCCTATCTCACCCGCTAGCATCGGCCTCCTCTTTTGTGCTCCTCATCCAGCCTCATTTGCTCCAGAGCAGCAGCTCGGCAGCCGCTTGGCACCCCACCCCAACACAGAATCTGCTCCCCAACAAAAACTAAACACCCATCCAAACCACACCCAGAAACACTTCTCCAACAAACATTGGCATAGCCAATAGATCTAGCTTTTGGGACCTTATAAGTATTTAGTTATGCAGCACAATATCCTTGGTGCAACAACATCAACTGTTGCATGGCTAAACACTTATAAGGTCCCAAGGGCGCGACCTATTGGCTATGCCAATGCTTGTTCTTTGCTGGCTTTGGGATTATACATGGATGTCATGTACAGGTAATAAATACATAGAATTTGAAAACCTCTGATTTCACTAGTTGGTTCTACCCCACCTAAAAGTATATTGATCAAAATGTTGATAAATTAAAAAATGTATACGCATTCCCATCAGAAATTATCTGTTAAAATGGTCTGTAACGTAGTGTTCATCTATAACCGTACATACCCATGCTACATTTGTTACATTTGAGAAGTGCTGATTATTTACCACAGAGAAGTACTTTTGTAAGAAAGTCATCTACAGTTAATATTCCATCTTGAAACCACTGTTGATTGTAGTAGGAATTTTGTGATGTCTCCAAATCGTACCACTTATGGCACTTTATGCCCCTAATAGACATCATTTGTTTTGAATCATTGAGCGTCTGTGGCAGATTTGAGCTCAAGTATGATGAGCCAAAACTTTTATAAAACTGGTCTCTCTAGCCACTCCATAACTGGCCTCTCTAGTAACTCAGTTTTTAGGGGATTGTTTTTAAATCTGATGAAAAAGGCAATACTTTAATGTGCCATCTGAGAAATGGCTTTTTCTTGTAGCTATTTTGAAGATGAGGAGGAGGATTCCACTAACATGGATTTGCCGTACATTCCTGCGGAGAATTCACCAACACGCTTGCAGTTTAAATCTAAACTGGCTGATTCAGACAGCGAAGAGGACCCCTTGGAAGCATTCATGGCTGAAGTGGAGGCAAGTTGTCACTTAATTGCTTGTGTATCACAATTGTAATTCTATCCTTGAGTGTGCACATGTAAAGTGATGACTAAAATGTAGTCTGGTACTGAATATATTTAGCTATGAATGGTAGATAAATGCATCACAGTTATTAACCAGTCATATTCAGACCCTAAGGTCTTCTGCCGTTCCCTCCGGTTCTGAAGGAATGGTATTGTACGATAATGGTATTTAGCACTTGCTTTATCTCACAAGGTGTTTAAGTGCTTTGCGAACTGACCGCACTCTACTATGCAGGATTACAGTCTTACTGAGTTGGTCAAGCATAATGTTTACAGTTAATCATGATGTTTCAGTCTGATTCACTATAATTCAATTTGAAGCATTTAGTACCTATTCCAAATCCTGGATGTTAGTTTAATATATTCCAGTTAATGCGATGCTTTACTGTTTTAGTACTGTTCCCATGCATATGGATACTTGTCATGCTGTTAGTGTTATAGTTGTAATTTTGTTAATGCACAGTTCTTCGTGTCATTTGTGAGGAGAAGGTTTTGTTATATAGATGCAGTGGAAAGTGTCATTTAGCTTGATGAGTTTAGACGTTTAAAACTTTGGTATGTTTCTATAGTCAACAGGATAGGTTAATACTACTGGGGAATTATACAAATGTTCACACACTTTATTATTTTTGTTCATGTGCTAGCAAGACCTAAGTTATGTCTGACATAAGAGTGTCATACATGTTGCAAATTATGTAGTAAAGTCACACATCTCAATTGACAAAACCTTTATTTTGAAAGTAATAATGGTGCGCTCCAGCTTGAAAGATGCATCTTTGTTGCAACCTAGATGTGTCTATACAGTTCTTGCCGCTGTAGCTGGTATTGATGTGCAGAAATGTAACTTTCATAGGCCCTTCAGTTTAATCTCTTGTCTTATTAAGGGATGGCATTTATGTTAAGTTATGAGTCTTCAGTGTATATGTTGATACTCAGCAGGGTTCTGTAGTTCCTATCTTCCTATTATTGTAGCAGAGTGATACTGGTCTTTTTTCCAGCAGCTTCAGGCAGGAAAAACAGATCTTCCATCCTCTTAAATTCCAGGTGATTGTGGATGGCTCATATCAGTGCAAGATGTGAGTTGCTTAATTTAGTGCCTAGGATGAGAAACTGTGTGCCACTAATGGATTCCTTCTCATAGAGTGGAGGGATTGGTTGTGTTACTAACCTTGAACACAGTGTACTTTTCTGCGAGTCTCTTAAGCTTCATATGTAAGTAAGTTTTCTCTTTCTGGCCTTGTCTGAAGTGCAGAGTATATTGAAAGTAGACTACGTAACTACAAGGAAGCCAAGGGTACGCCTTCGAAGCTGGAATGGTTGGTGTTCTGAACTCTTTAAAAGAATCTCATAACAGTAACTGGTCTTCTGTGGGAAATGGAAATACAGGAAAATAGGCTGGAATGTTCTGTTGGTGTGAAATTTATTGTTACTTGGTTAGCTTAAGGGTTCATAGATAGGGATAAGTCCATCATAATTTCTAGATTACTTAACTAATTTTGAAATTGGTGGTGCTCTTAGGTCTTCTGCCCAGCCTGTCAGTGTATAATAGTTTATCCACTTTACTAAAATTTGAATTTTGTTTTTGATGCATTGAATTTATGGTGGTTTTCATCCAGGGTTCCACGTCTCTGAAGCACTCACCTGCATTACAGACTTCAAGGTCATTTGGTTTTTTCAGTTTGGGGATTATCTGTATAGATCTAACCTGAGGCAAATGTTTTGAGAATTCTGGGTGGATGGTGGAGTACCAAAATGTTTGAAGCTGTACAGCCTGTACAGTTTCAAGGTGAATGGAGTTATAGAATTAATGAATATTTTGTCCATAAGATATGATTCCGTTGATAATGTTTCTTTCAATCCCAATGAGTCTAAGTAGTAGTCTAAGTAGTAATGTTTCATGATGCAGTATTGAAGCCTGCCTTATTGAAGCCTGCCTATAGGTCAAGGTGCAATAGTGCTTCTACACTGTTTTCTATCCATCGTTCTATTCAGGTCACCCAAATGGAGATGAAGGCTGACTCCATACTCCTACTTGGACAGAAGGCGGGTTATAATGTCTTCTAGGACATTTTGTGAAGTTCCTTTATGAGGCACATGGCGTCTGAAATCCTGACTGAGTAACGAGCACTATTTGATTTAGATTTTTAGGTTGAGCCTAGCGCAGCGCGCATGCGCTGCTCTCGGGAAACGACCTCTTGGAATCACTCTGGACTTTTCATACGCTTGTGCGTGGTTTTTTTGGAGCATTTTTTCAATTGGGCTTTGCATGCGTGTCTTTGTAAAAGGACAGCACGCAATTGGGCAAAGGCGGGTGCATGACCCACCTTTCCCAGAAAATGTATCTGCCCACGGCTTGCGGTTACGAGCTGCGGCGCGCACTGTGCCATGTCAGATTTCACACGAGTGTGCGCGCACCACTCGTGCGACTCTGCAGCTGCATTCCTCACATCCCACGGCGTTTTGCCTGCGGGAGCGAGCAGCTGCAGTGCCTCCTTGTTTTTAAACATTAAGCAATATCACCGGTTTCACATTCGCTCCCCAGCTACACCAGACAACAAAATAGTACACAGAAATAAAATGCGTTATTCCGGTTAGAAAAAACGATACTTAGGAGAGGTGTTAAATTCAAGGGCCTTTTTCCAATACTGAGTCACAAGCTGTGGCTTCCTGCGAGGCTTCGCATCCGGCTGACGTTTTAAAAGCACTTTAAGTTACCTACAATACTGCCATTCACGCAGGACCATTGTTTATATAAAAGACGTCAAAAATCAGACTAAGGTGAAAGGAACTCCGTTTTTGTCCTAAAACAAATTCACTATCGCCAGAACGTCAAGCCCCTTTGTGCTAAGAAACAACTTCCTGTGAAGTAGTGTCCACAGGACTCTGAGTTCGGGACTTAGTCATTACTGCGTCACTGTCAGCAGAATCTGTCATCATAGCTCAGCACCCTGCCATAGAGTGGGGAGCAAACGCCATTCAGCCTGCCTTTAGAGCAATCACTGGCAGCGAAAAAAAAATCCCGAACCCCGCTGTGCACACCCACTCGCTGGGGCTTTCTGTATGTCTTGAGACCTTTAAAGTACAAAACAAGGTAGGCATGTTGTACACTTGCTAAGCATGTTTGTATGAGTGAATATGTAAATTAGACAACGATGGCACATTGCCCCACTGCTGCGATCCATTTGATATTAATATTAGCCTTAAAACTGATTCTACTTAAAAACAAGCCTTGGCATAGCCAATCGGTCTTGCCTTTGGGACCTTATAAGTGTTTAGTTATCCAGCACAATATCCTTGGTGCAACAACTGTTGCATGGCTAAAAACATATAAGGTCCCAAAGGCGAGGCCTATAGGCTATGCCAATGCTTGTGTTTGTTTTTTGTAAATGGAAGATTTATAAACCACTTTGTGCCTTTATAGGCTTATTTTATTTTGTCCACTTTTTGATTTTCACAATTGTTGTATAATCATGCATATTCATGGTTTCCGTTATTTTAAAAAATTGTTTTTTTTAACGTTTGTCCAGTGTGTCTGCCATTTAACTTTTTTGCTGTATAGCAGTTTTAATGGGGAATATCCCTAGACATGTGAAACTGAGTATGGTGGTGCTTTAGGCACGTCGTCTTCGTCTCTAAAAGTCAATAGCGTTTTTCAACGAACTAAGAACATTTGGTTTAGTTTTCTTTAACCAATCCTGCATCACTAACAATCACCAAAAATAAACATTCAGGAATGTTAGTCTATTGATGATGTCTTTTTTTGGTTCTGAGGCATATTGTGACATTCACTGGGTGGGCAATTTAAAGTGTAAAACTGATCCTCACTGTGCTATGAGATTTATTTGAGTTACTTCCTGGCTACATCTAATATCACTAAAGCCTGACGGGCAGCTGAAAATTATGCAGCTGACCTTCACAGGTTCCGTCCTCATGAAAGTGAGAAAATCGAGAGGATGAAGAGAAAAGATGAAATGTGGGCCAGGAGAAGTTGTTCTGTAGATACTCTACGTCTTCACGTCCATTTGCTGGAATAAATGTTGTCCAGTCTCGCTTATCTAAGAGCCACTTTGAATTCTGAGAAATAAGTGTATTCCATGAGTTTGCTAGAGTTTTAGAGAAATATCACAAACATCTTCTATGTACCAATTGCAAGGCTACACAGGAGACTTCTGCAATGTTTAGTAGGTGGTTGTCTCCATGGAAGTACAACTGGGAAGACCAACTTCATCTATCTCTTATCAGCGAGGCAATCCCTTCAGTGTTGGTGCAAAAAGTCAGATTGTCTGAAAGGAGTTGGGTTGAGAACCATCACAGAATATTGTGCCAGATGCTTCCTGGGTAGGTTGGGGAGCTCTCCTGCAGAAATGATCAGTACAGGGTCTTTGGTCAGACAATGTCTATTTCACAAAAATGTTTGGGAACTGAGGGCAACCCATCTAGCATTCGAAGCTTTCCTACCTCCTCTGACAGCTGACAAAATCCCGATTCAGGCAAACAACATCATAAGAATATACTATGAAGCAAGGAGGCATCAGATCCATGGCACCGCCTGTGGAAATTCAGGTGATTTGGGATGGTCTTTGATAAAGAAACCTAACTATTCAGGTTGCCAGTCCTCCAGAACCTTCAAGCAGGTTTACTTGGCACTTGTTACGTAGAAACATTATAAAACTCAAAATGCCCCTTACTTTTTTACCAGTGTGGTAACCAGAAAGCCTTTGCAATGTCCTTATCTGAAAGAAACACGTTAGTTAGATTCCTCACCTTAGAATATCCCCAGGCGTCAGACTGGATCCGGAAGATTTTTCGTCGGCAATACCCCTTGCGCGTCGCTAGGCGTCGTCTGCGGCTCCGCGTCCGTCGTCGGCGTCGTGCGCCGGAATGACGTCGTCGGAGTACTTAGACGCCGCCCTCGCGCGCTGACGTCAGTTCTTCTTTTTTCCGCGCCAGTAAGCGCAGATCCGGGAGAGCTACCCCTTTAGTCACTTTTTGACTAACTTTTTCGATCCTTTTTGATCTTGTCTCGACTCCGGTGCCGGTAGGATGCCTGGTTTTAAAGCCTGTGCTGTCTGTAGCCGCTTGATGTCGGTTACGGACCATCACCACCGGTGCCTTTACTGCTTGGGCCTCGACCACGACGCGGCGTCGTGTTCGGACTGCAAGGCCCTGACCTCGAAGGCTAGACGGTAGCGGTCCCGTAAGCTTCTCGAGATCCGCCACTCGGCTCCGCGCCCCTCTCGATCCCGGTCCAGGAGGAGGTCCAAGGATCGGTCGCGGAGCCGCAGCCGACGTCATCATCGGTCGTCGGGATCCAAGTCTTCGGGTAAGTCGAAGCACTCCAAGAAGTCCAAGAGGCGACACCGCTCTTCGGACTCCCCTCGCCGGTCGCGCGACTCGGCCGAGGGTCAGGGTGGTTCCACCCCTGCGGCTCCGGCGGAGCCGCAGGCGCCGCGCAAGTCCCCATACCCACCGGTCCCTGGGACTGACGCGACGCCGGCGGAAGTCAGTGCCTTCCTCTCGGCCATGAGGAACCTGGCTCCGCCGTCGACGCCCGCTGGCGCGCCTTCGGGCCCCGCGGACCCGACTGGGCAACCTTGCCTGCCGGCGGCTCCGGCCCCGGCGCCATCGACGGCTCCGGCCTAGACGCCGCAAGCGCCCGAGGGACCCGTGTGAGAAGTTGGCCTGATGTATGATGTCACTAGTTCTAGTGTACACCTTATATCAGTCCAAATACCCTTATGGTGATTGGTTGTAAAGTCAACCTTATAGACCAGCTATCCTAGTGGTAGCATGGACAAGAGCAGTCTTAGGCTAAACTCTGAATGGCATGTGAAGCCAGCTGTGATACCATATATAATCCCTTGAATGCCAAATGAAAGGACACCACAACAGATATATATATAAAATAAAGTGTATTTATTCTAGTCAAACCCTCAGCACTCTTTATGAGATTAGAGGTAAGTACAACACAGTCTCATTTAAGCATACATTAAGTCACACAGGTAAGTAATACAGTTAGGCCCTAGGGGCCACGCAAACCATATACTAAGTAAGTGGTATAAGGACCACTGTCACGGAAATAGAATAGACCTAGGCCTAGGGAATCGCTGGGGTTACACTACACTAGCTTTAGTTAGGAAGTGGGAGGCCCACAGGATTCGTGTGCAGAGTGGAAACACTCACGCGTAATGCGTAAAAGTCACTAGCAATAGTACAGTTTAGAAAACGATAGATTTAGGACACTTCCGGAGTAGCTAGGAAGTCGAGACTGGAAAACTAGACACTAGGATAGTCACTATCCTGATGAGCACCGGAGTACCCAAGTTACCTAGCCCACAGGCTGCGGGTGCATAGGGGTGAAGCTGCGTCGGTTTTCGTCGTTGACTCCCATGGATGCCTGAAGAAAGATGCTGACAGGCAGTCAGTGAAGAGTGTCCGGTGGATCCCAAGGCTGGGATCAAGAAGAGAGGAGACCTGCAAGCAGAAGGGACAGAGTCAAGGTCACTAGCCAGTGACCACGTGGAACCAGGAAGGAACCAGGCGATGTCGTGAAGATTGCAGGTGAAGGTGAAGCTTGTCGCTGCAGCCAGGAGGACCAGGAAGCGTCGAGGACGACCAGGACCAGGAGGCGAGCTGTCCCACGAAGGCTCTTGCTGTCGGCGGCGTCGAAGTTGGACTAGGACTCACCAAGCCTTGGCAAGCGGAACCCACGAAGAACGGAGGACTTGCTTCTGGTGCAGACCAGGAAGGTCTGGGGTGCTTCTTCTTTGCAGAGAAGCGGGAGCCAGTCTGGAGGAGCCAAACCAGCGCAGAAGATTTCAGGATGCGTCGTCACAAAGGCCACTAGCCAGCGGGCAAGCAACCGGACAGACGCGGCAAGCAGGAAAATGCAGAAGGGCCCCACGCAGGACTCGTGGAGTGTGGGGGGCTGATCTTCGGTGCAGATGATGCTTGGGGTTGGGGCTTCTCAATCCCCGGTGCACAACTTCGAGGGTGCCTCAGAAGCTGCGCTTGAAGTTACTAGCCACTTTTCCCAGGTAGCCGGTCCCACGTCGCTCGTCGCCTCCACGGACCTCACCTCAGCTCTGATGTGGATCAGGGTCGGAGAAGTCTGGAAGTCAAGGCTCTGGTCGGGCTCTGCAGTCGGTTCCTCGTAGAACTTGGGCAAAGCAAAGGGTAGTCTCTTGATGGTGCCTGTTTGCACAGGGTAGCCACTCCTTGGCCACAAGGGAGATTCTTCAGTCTTCTTCTTTCGTCGAATGTCGAAGGTCCAGAGTTTCTGTTCAAGTTTGCAGGTTCAGGATAATCTAAAGTCGTGAGGCCCAACTCCCACTCTTATACTAATCTGGGGGGCTGGGATACCTGCTAGGTCACGCCTTATGGGTGGGACCTGGGAGGGGGTGGTTACACCCACTTCCCTTTGTCCAGTTTCGCGCCAGAGCTGGGGCTGGAGTGCCCCAGCGCCGGTTTGAACTGGACTATGCAAGGAACACCTTGTGTGCCCCAGGCATGTCTCATTCCTTTCAGCCCACCCTGCCCCAATACACTAAAGGCTGTCTGGGGAGGTGCTAGCACCTCCCCAAGCAGGAAATCTATTGTCCAGGCCTCCCTGGCTGGGATCACTCCCAGCTGCAGGAGGTCAGACTTGTGTCGTGGCAGCAGCATCCATCTTGTGATGCTGAGGCTTTGGTCCGAGGCTAACAGTGAAGTATGATTTTAACATGTCTTTCCCTCTAGAAGGGGGGAATAATATCCTCATGTCCAGAAATGGCATGGGGGTATTATTCCACAGTGTTAGACACCTTACACGACATGTTTCGATAAAGCCAAACCATAGTTACCATAACCGTCTAAGACTATAAGGCACTTTAAGAGTATATGGTAGGCTATATCATAGAACAGCTATAAGGACATGGTTCCGAAAGCTGCAGACAGGCTCAGCTCATGCTAGAGCACCATCTCACATGTTACCAAGCACTCTGCCTCCAGGATTGTTAAGGCCTGCCATAGGAGTGACTGATCGGTACAAATGTGTCTATATGTAAGTTAGGTATAGGAATACTACACCTAAGCAAGGGGTGATTACACGACCTTGCCCCAGCTGAGTGATCAGCCAGTTGTGTCAAAATGGAAGGCCAGGCCAGGGGTGGCATAATACATGCTGCAGCCCCTGGTAGGCCTAGGGTACACCTATGCCCTGGGTACCTAGGGTACACTGTACAGGGGCCAATAAGGTGATCCTATCCAAATGGGTTATGCATCTAAAGTACATAGTATTAATTTAGAGAGAGAACAGCAGGGCTGTGGGTCTGATTAGCAGGCCCACAGCCACATCTAAGTCGAAAACCAGTAAAGCAAAAAGTGGGGGTCAACATAGAAAGCAGACCCTACTCTCCTACAACCCGTTCCCGAGTCCCCGCCGACGCCGGTCGACCTCGTCAAGCCTCCTCCGCCGGCGTCGACACCGGTACCACCTCCGACTCCGCTCGACGTCGAGCCCCGGTTCAGCCCCGGTCCGGGCCCGGCGCCGATACGGCGTCGATGGACGCCGCGTTCGGCGCCGCTGGAGACACATTTTGTCTATCGCCCGGCTCCGATCCTTCCTCCTGCATACCAGGAATCGGATGATGGGGGCGACTGGGAGGGATCTGAGGATCCTATGGCCGCTCAGGCTCAACTGTCACAGGACTGGGCAGATGAACTGGGGGAGGCCAGTGGTCTGGATACCTCTCCGGACACTGGATTCATCTCTCCTCCGACTGTGGCTTCGGAGGAGGGTGCTGCTTTCTCTGTGGTGCTGCGCAAGGCGGCCGCAGCCCTTGGGCTCGAGCTACCTGCCGTGGCTGTGAGGACTAACGTCCTCACTGAGGTGCTTCAGTCTGCAGCAAGCTCCACTGAGCCTCTGCTGCCATTCAATGAGGCCCTCACTGACGTTCTGCAGGGCACCCGGTCCAAGCCCTCCACAGTTCCTCCTGTGGATAGGAACGTCGCCAGGCGCCACCGCCCTGCTCCGGGCGACCCCAGTTTTCTGTCCCAACACCCTACCCCCGAGAGCCTGGTTATCCAGGCCTCTACCTCCCAATCCTCCTTCCCGACCGCTCCGCCGGACCGGGATTCCAAGAGGCTGGAACAGTTCGGCAAGAAGCTGTTCTCCTCCCTTAGCTTGGGTCTGCGGTCTTTGAACACCGCCTGCCTCTTGGAACGTTATTCCCACTCTCTGTGGGATACGGTGGAGGACGTGCTGCCCCTGTGTCCGGAGGAGGTCCAGACACGACTTACCCAGGCTCTGGCCGATGGGAGGGATGCAGCACGACATGCTATCCGATGTGGGCTTGACACTACGGACTCGCTGGGTAGGGCGATTTCTACCACGGTGGCGCTTAGACGTCACGCCTGGCTGCGGTTCACGTCCTTTTCGGGCGATGTCCAGAACACCCTCATGGACTTGCCCTTTGATGGCACTCGCCTTTTCGGCGAGAAAGCGGACAGTGCGCTGAATCGCTTTAAGGACTCCCGGGCTACGGCCAAGTCCTTGGGCCTCTCGGCCCCGCTGTCGCAAACTTCCGCCTTTCGCCCCTTTCGTGGCCAAGGAAGGGGTGCCTCCTCGCGTGCGCCTAGCCACCAGCCGCAGAACCAACCTGCCCGCGGACGTGGTTTCCGCCGAGGCGGTTCTGGAGGACGACGCGGTCAGCACACATCCACCCCGGCAGCATCCGCCTCAAAGCCTTCCTAGTCCGAGCTTTCAGGCCCATTCCACGCCAGTGGGCGGCAGAGTTCGCCATCACCTGCTCCACTGGCGGTCCATCACATCGGACAGGTGGGTGCTGCAAATCGTCCGAAGAGGCTACTCCCTCCCCTTCGAGACGACCCCTCCAGCCATGCCACCGCAGCACCACCGTATCTTGGGGGATCATTTGAATCTTCTCCACGAGGAAGTTTCGGCCCTCTTGGCCAAGGGGGCCGTCGAGCGCGTTCCGAGCCCAGAAGTAGGTCGTGGTTGTTATTCCCACTACTTTCTGGTTCCCAAGAAGGGCAAAGGGGGCCTACGCCCTATCTTGGACCTCCGGAACGTCAATGCCTTCCTCCGGAAGGAAAGGTTCAAGATGTTAACTTTGGCTCAGGTTCTAGCTGCCCTAGACCCTGGAGACTGGATGGTAGCGTTGGACTTGCAGGACGCATATTTCCACATCCCCGTCCTGCCGGCCCACCGGCGTTACCTGCGGTTCACGGTGGGCCAAGAGTACTTTCAGTTTACCGTGCTCCCCTTCGGCCTCACCAGTGCCCCTCGGGTGTTCACGAAAGTGATGGCGGTGGTCGCAGCTCATCTGCGCAGATCAGGGGTTCCAGTCTTTCCCTATCTCGACGACTGGTTGTTGAAGGCGGGCTCGCCCCAGACAGTCGTCTCCCACCTCCAGACTACGGCGGATCTCCTGCATTTGCTGGGATTTTCCATCAACGTGCCGAAGTCACACCTGAGCCCCTCTCAGAAGCTCCTCTTCATCGGAGCGGTTCTCGATTCGGCGCAGTTCCGGGTCTATCCGCCGGAACAGCGGGTCCGGGATATTCGGGCCCTGATTCCCATCTTTCAGCCTCTATTCTGGGTTTCGGTCAGGCTAGTGTTGCGGCTTCTGGGGCTGATGGCCTCCTGCATCCTACTAGTGCATCACGCCAGGCGGCGCATGCGGGCTCTGCAGTGGGACCTGAAGTTTCAGTGGGCCCAGCATCACGGCAACCTGTCCGACCATGTCTTGATCTCGGAGGGCACTGCACGGCAGTTGCAGTGGTGGCTCACGGACCGCGATTGGGTCACGGGCAAGAGCCTCTCCCTTCCCCAACCGGAGCATGTCGTAGTGACGGATGCGTCCCTCCTGGGATGGGGTGGCCATATGGGAGAGGCGGAGATCAGAGGCCTCTGGTCTCTGGCGGAGTCTCGTCTCCACATCAACCTGTTGGAGTTGAGAGTGATCCGACTTGCACTGAAAGCCTTCCTTCCCTCTGTCAGGGGGAAGTGTCGTGCAGGTGTTCACGGACAACACCACCGCCATGTGGTATTGCAACAAACAGGGCGGGGTGGGGTCGTGGACCCTTTGTCAGGAGGCTCTGCGCCTCTGGACGTGGCTGGAACACCAGGGCGTCACCCTAGTGGTTCAACATCTGGCGGGCTCTCTGAACGCCAGAGCAGACGAACTCAGCCGCCGGTGCATGATGGATCACGAATGGTGTCTGAACTCCGAAGTGGCGCAAGGTCTCTTTCAGCAGTGGGGAGAGCCTTGGTTAGATCTATTCGCCACCGAAGAGAACGCGCAATGTCAGCAGTTCTGCGCGTTGGAATTTCCAAGGCGGCACTCGCTCGGCGATGCTTTTCGTCACGAGTGGAGTTGCGGTCTGTTGTACGCCTTTCCGCCTATACCACTTCTGCCCAGAGTGCTGAAGAAGATCAGGCACGACCGGGCCCAAGTCATCTTGGTGGCTCCGGATTGGGCACGAAAGTACTGGTATCCCGAGCTACTCAGTATGTTGACCGATCCTCTGATACGTCTGCCCCTTCGGGAGGATCTTCTGTCGCAGCAGCAGGGGACGGTCCTCCACCCAAACCTGTCCAGCCTCCACCTCCATGCGTGGAGATTGAGCGGCGGCAGTTGATGTCATTTGACTTGCCTCCTGAAGTCTGTGATATCATTCTGGCAGCCAGGCGTCCCTCCACAAAGACGGTTTACGCCTGCCGGTGGAACAAATTTGTGGCATGGTGCACAGCAAAGGCTGTGGATTCCCTTTCCGCCCCTCTTTCTGAGGTTTTACTGTTTCTTCTTTCTTTGGCCCGGCAGGGCTCTGCCCTGGGCACCTTGAAAGGTTATCTTGCTGCTATCTCTGCCTTCTTGCGGCTTCCTTATCAGCCTTCTCTTTTCAAGTCCCCTGTGGTTACACGCTTTCTAAAAGGCATTACTCACACGTTCCCTCCTGTCCCTTTTGTAATGCCTCAGTGGGACTTGAATCTTGTTCTCGCATTTCTAATGTGTGCTCCCTTTGAGCCTCTTCATAATTGTCCTCTTCGTCTGCTGACGCTTAAGACTGCTTTTCTGGTAGCCATCACCTCGGCTAGACGGGTGAGTGAGCTCCAGGCTTTATCTTCAAAGCCTCCTTTTCTCTCTGTTCATCCGGACAAGGTTGTCCTTCGGCCTCGTCCCTCTTTTCTTCCGAAAGTGGTGACTCCATTTCATCTTGGGCAGTCTGTCACCTTGTCCACCTTCTTTCCGCCTCCGCATCCTTCCAAAGAGGAAGAGAGGCTCCACCGTCTGGACCCAAAACGTGCGCTCTCCTTTTATCTGGACCGCACAAAGCAGTTCCGGGTGGACGACCAACTTTTCGTTGGATACGTGGGTGCTAAGAAGGGGAAAGCTGTGCACAAACGGACCATCTCTCGGTGGGTCGTTTTGTGCATCAAAATTTGTTATTCCTTGGCAAAAAAGGACCCTCCTGTTGGGCTTCGCGCCCATTCTACTCGGGCCACAGCGGCTACTACTGCTTTGGGACGGGGTGTCCCTTTGCAGGACATCTGTCAGGCGGCGACGTGGGCTTCGCTACACACGTTTGCCAGGCATTATTGCCTTGACAGCCAAGTCCGGAGGGATGGCTTCTTTGGCCGTTCTGTCCTCCAGGACTTTCTGGTGTGATCTTGGTTCGCAGACCCACCACCGGGGATGGTATTGCTTGGGTATCTATTCTAAGGTGAGGAATCTAACTAACGTGTTTCTTTCAGATGAACAAGTTACTTACCTTCGGTAACGATGTATCTGTAAGAAACATTAGTTAGTTAGATTCCTCACCGACCCACCCATCCTCCCCGTTCTGCGAACTGACATCTAGGGTTAAGGTTATCCTTTTCAGGCCCCTAGATTTTATTTTTGGCACCAGTGTCGGTCTTTGCATGGCTCTGCGTTCCTGGCGCGGAAAGCTATGTACAAGAACTGACGTCAGCGCGCGAGGGCGGCGTCTAAGTACTCCGACGTCATTCCGGCGCACGACGCCGACGACGGACGCGGAGCCGCAGACGACGCCTAGCGACGCGCAAGGGGTATTGCTGACGAAAAATCTTCCGGATCCAGTCTGACGCCTGGGGATATTCTAAGGTGAGGAATCTAACTAACTAATGTTTCTTACAGATACATCGGTACCAAAGGTAAGTAACTTGTTCTTTAGGTCTTACCAAGGCGGGTATTCACTGTCTCTTCAGGATATGCTGTATCCACTATGTGGGCTTACAGCCCGCCCATTGCTTTTGATTAGTTTCTTCTCATGTCCTTCCCAAAAGCTTGCTTCTGGGTGGGTAATCGGTTTTTGTACCTTCTTCTTGTGTCTTGCTCCCTCCCACTGAGCAGTGGCCTATTACTTGTATCCTTTCAGTTCTGTCTAGTTCAGTTCATGTATGCGTCTATTTTAGTTTTTCAGTCCGTGTTTTGGGAAGTTTCCCTTTTTGTTTCTTTGTAGAGTTGATGCCCCCAATGCCGTTTTTGTCATTAGCCCTATAAATCTTGTCCTTATCTCGTCACATTTGCTGTTTTCCGAGGGGGCCTGTTTCACCCCCCTCCCCCCCTCCTTATCACTGCTTGCCCACCTCCGTCGTGGGACGCTCTTTCTATCTCATCACCTCTGAGTGCCGCTTTAGCTTCCCAGCCCCTCGTTACAACTGCTTCCAATGGAGCGCTACACGCGAGACCGCCAATAACACAACAGAGGCACAGTGCATTAACCATTATCGTGATCGTATATACAAACCCAAAACGTTACAGCTATGTATTTTATGAAACAAACTTTTTCTTTTTTAGGTCGAGCCTAGCGCAGCGCGCATGCGCTGCTCTAGGAGAAGGCCTCTTGGAATCACTTAAGACTTTCTGCAAACTAGTGCGTGTGCTGTTCGATTTTCCACACATGCTATTGGCCTTTGCGTGTGGCTTTCAAAAATGAAAGCACACAATTGGCCAAATTTGGGTGCATGTCCCACCTTTTCTGAAAATGTTTACTCCCACCGCGATTAGCTGTCGGGAGCGAGCAGCGGCGCGCAGCGTGCCATCTGTTGTGGATCATGTTTCATTTCAAGACCTTGCAGCTTTCCTTACAAGGCGCGTCCCCTCCTCCCCGGCCAAGGGACAGATACCACCACCACAAGAGTGCGCGCTTCTTTTTCCAGCACGTGCATTTCATCTATGTCAGCAATTTTCCTGCACCGTTATCTTTGTATTAGTATGTTATTGTAAAGACATTTGCTGTACTCTGTAGTTGGCCTCTATAGTCGCCTCTTTTTTGGTACCACCTTAAAAATTGACCGCACCTTTTAACTTCAGCGTTTTTTCATCACTGTGGTGCGTGCTTCCTTTTACACCTCTGCGCAGCTGTGGTGCGTGCTGCCTTTGACATCTCTGCATAGTGCACACCTGTGGTGCATGTTCCCTTTACCCCCATTGCTTTTGGGCGTAACACAGGACCTTGCTGGAGGCTTAATTTGAGCCGGTGTCTGCAGGTGCGCGCACATGGGCACTTAATCTTTTTTGTTTTGTGTTAGGGTCTTGTCCGAGAGGGAGAGTATGAGTTGTGTGCCGTCTCCCTTGGATAAGATGTTAATGTGTCATCGGGTGACACTTGCCAAAGGGATCATGTATGCGTTGATGACCCTGGGCTGAACAATGAGGCACCCCACAGATGAGTTTGTTGGCTTCCAAGGAGGAAGCTGCCAGGCTGACAGCTTGTGTTTTATCCGTTAAGAAGGAGCAGATTCAGCAGAGAGTGGGTATTGGATTCCAATCTAGTGCAGGTGCCTGATGATGTTAGGGTGTGAGACCGTGGCAAATGCTAGAGAGAGGTTCAGGACAATGAGGGCTGCCTTGTCTCCTCTGTTAAGGATCATGCGGATGTCGTGTGTAGTGGCCATGAGTGCTGTTTCTGTCCTGTGGTTGGGTTTGAATCCGGACCACATGGCGTTGAAGTGTTGGTTGCTGAGGTGGTCGGTGAGGTGTCTGTTAATTCGTTTCTCTAAGACCTTTGCTGTGTATAGTAGGAGGGAGATGGGTCTGTAGTTGGAAAGCGTGGCTGGGTCAAGGAATGATTTCTTGAGTTGGGTCATGATGGTGGCATGTTTGCAGGTGACAAGGAATGTGGCTGAATCATTGGAGGCATTGAGGATGGGTGTTAGTGCTTCGTTGATTGATGGGAGTCCTTTGGTGAAGGCTTGTTGGGGACCCAGGTTAGATTGATGGTCTTTACCGTAGCAGCGATTTCGATGGTGGAGACGGCAGGCCACAAGGTCAGGGTTCGTTCATTGGCTGTGATGGGACATTGAGTTGCAATACTGACTGGTGTGAGAAAGTGCCTTCTGCATGGTTGCCCCCACTTTTTGCTGAATTACTGATGTGCTTTGACTGCGTGTGCCCTGGGCTCCTGCTAATCGGGTACCCAGGGCCTATGTTCTTTCCCTAAAACTGCATTGAAGCCTAAACCCAATTGGCATCTCCGGCCACATTCAGCCCCTGGTAAATGATACCGTGTGTGTGTGTGTGTGTGTGTGTGTGTGTGCGTGTGTGTGTGTGTGTGTGTGTGCTCACTTTATCTTCAAATGTCCATTATAATGTATACAGTGGAATACTTTTAACATATTGTGACATTAACATTTATATTATTTTGTTTTTCTTTATTTAAAATTAATTGAACAAAACGAATTGACTTTTAATAGTATTTTTTCTATGTCACCATGCACGCTGCGCCGTGCATTTGAACTGCACCTTTAAATATATGTGGAACTTATCCAAGGTCATGTGACCAAGATCTCGGCTGAGATCAAAAGGCGTCGTTTTTCTGCTGCAAAATAAACCCATAATACCTAAACTGCAAAACCGGAGTGGCTCGTCTTTCCTGCTGGGACTGCAGGGATTCTCTTTGTGTATGTGTGTGTATATATATATATATGCATGTGTATATGTAAAACAGGGACTACCTAGTGACTTATTATCACTGATAATGAGACTCCACGAATCCAATTTTGCAAGAATTCAGTGGGGATGATTAGGTTCGGTAACTGTGGACTTCCCAGTTGAGAGAGGAGTTCGACAAGGATGTTCAATGGCTCCCTGTAGGAGAGTAGGGTCTGCTATCCTATGGTCACCCCAAATTTTTGCTTCACTGGTTTTTGACATATTGAGGCTGTGGGCCTGCCAATCAGACCCCCAGCCTGCTGTTCTCTCTACTAAATTAAACCTATGCACCCTAGGTGCATAACCAATTGGAAGTGGATCACCCTGTCAGCCCCTGTACCAGGGTACACTAGGTACCCAGGGCATTGGTGTACCCAAGGCCTGCCAGGGGCTGAAGCATGTATTATGCCACTCCAGGCTTGGCCTAACAATTTGACACAACTGGCTGATCACTCAGCTGGGGTAAGTTGGTGTAATCACCTCTTACTAAGGTGTAGTATAGCTATACCTAACCTTAAATGGGACACCTGGTAACCTATAAGTCACTCCTATGGCAGGCCTTAACAATCCTGAAGGCAGAGTGCTTGGTTCCATGTGAGATGGTGCTCTGGCATGAGCTGAGCCTGTCTGCAGTGGTCGGAACCACTTCCTTCTACTGTTTCCAGATATCGTCATACCATATACTCTTAAGTGCATTATGAACCTCGCGGTTAAATGCTAACTTTGGTTTGGCTTTATCAAAACATGTCGAGTAAGGTGTCATACGAATTGGAATACTAACCCCTCGCCAATTCTGGCGACGGGGTTAGCATTCCACCCTTCTAGAGGGACACGACATGTACAGTACCTGAAACCCGGGTAAAATCAGACATAGCCTCAGCTCCACAAAATGGATGCTGCCACCACAGACACAAGTCTGCCCTCCTGCTGCTGGGAGTCCTTCCAGCTTGGGAGGTGTGGACAAAGGGTTTCCTGCCAGGGGAGGTGCGTGCACCACCCCAGACAGGATTTTGTGTATTGGTCAGGTAGGGCTTGAAAGAAACCAGACATGCCTGTGGCTCACAAGGAGCCTCGGTGCATATGCCAGTTCAAACCGGTCCTGGGTCACACCAGTCCCGGGCCTGGGGCGAGCTGGACAAAGGATTGGGGGTGTAACCACCCCCCTTCCTGGTCCCACCCATAGGGAGGGACCTAGCAGGTAGTCCGGCCCCTAGAATCCGCTTAAAGGTAGGAGCTGTGTCCTAAGACTTCAGACATCCTGGAATCAACTTAACACTAAGAAGAAGACGGGAACTTCGACGCTCTGCTGCACAGAGGACTGAAGCCAATCTCCCCTGTGGTCAGGGAGTGACCACCTTGCTAACGCAAGCACCATCCAGCGAATCAACGTCTGCTTTGCCGCCGCCTCCCGCCGGAGCCCGAGCCCAGAGACTGACAAGACCTGGACCTCCAGACCACTCACCGCCCGATCCACAGTCCCTGAAAAGAGGAGACCCGTGGAGGCACCGAGACACGTGGAGCCAGCCATCTTGGAACGACTACGACAAGCTGACAAGTGCAACAACCGAGGCTCCCTCCAAGTTGTGCTTTGGGATCTGAGAAGCCCAACACCCGAGCAGCATCTGCACCAAAGGTGAGCCCTCCAGCATCTCCACGATCTGCGTGGGGCCCTTCTGCATTTTGCCACTCGACGCGCCTAACCGGTTGCTGGCCCGCTGGCTAGTAGCCATCTTGGCGACGAATTCTACGAAATACACCGCTGGTCTGGTTGCTCCAGACTGGCCCTTGCTCCCCTCCAAAGGAGCAGTCCTTCTGACCTTGCTGGTCAGAACCATCAGCTTATTTCATCTCCTACAACAATTGCTTTTGCCAAGGCTTGTTTGCTTCAATCAAGTCGCCGACACCGCCGACAGCGAGAGCCTGCGTGGGACAGCTCGTGAACCGACTCCTGGACGTCGTCGACCTCCAGGGACCACGTGGCTGCAGAGACAAGCTACACCTTTCTTCCTGTTTGCACCCGACATTGCCTGGTACCCACCTGGTGCCACGCTGGTCACTGGCTAGTGACTGTGAACACTGTCCCCTCTGCTTACAGGTCTTCAACATCTCCGATCCACTCTGGGATCCACTGCATCTCTCCCGGACCGACCGCCTGCAGCATCTTTGTCTTCAGGCTCCACGGAACAGATAGAAGAAACCCGACGCACTTCGAGGACTATGCACCCGCTTCCTGTGGGTGAGGTAAAGCTGGCACACCTGTGCCCAAGTGTAGTATTACATCTCTAGTGCCTGTGTTCCAAATCTTGAGTTCCTAGTCCATCCGGAAGATCCTCTTTGCAGTAACTTTGTACTTTTTACGCACCCATTGAAACCTATGGGAGCACGCGTGTGACTATTTGCTCTGCACACGCCACCCGTGGACCTCCTGGTCACTAACTGACGTTAGCTCCGTGTAGGCCCAGCGATTCTAGAGGCCCTAGGCCTTTTCCCTTTCCTGTTCGTGGTACTTATACCACTATTTTAGTATATGGTTTGAGCGCCCACCAGGGCCTATCCATATAAAGTGCAACTTCTGTGTATTCTACTGTAATCTTGTTTGACGATTTGTGCTCCTGCGCTCATAAAGAGACTAGGGGTTACTTTGAGAAATAAATACATATATATTTTGAATTTGAAGCTCAAAAACAGGCACGGAGCACTCACGGGACATTCATTGTTTTATTCTGAGCAAATGCATTTCGGACCTTCGCCTTCTTCAGTGCTCATTCAACTGCATTTCAAACTGACACATGTTTAAATAACTTTAAAGGTGATCTCATTGGTGCAACTTCGAAATGGCAAGCAACAAAGGACTGTGAGAGTTCTTAGTGCAAAATGCCGATTTTCTGTGGCAGCCATGTCAGCATGTTTAAACACTGCTTAAACCAGATGGAAAACACTTCGTTTTGCCTCCTTTAAAAGTTCTTAAGTCTCTCATAGACAATGCAATGTTGCACCTTGCATAGGGTAAAAAACGAAATATTTATAATGTCGCTTACATGCAGGCAAATCCACTCAGTCCTTTGTGAGGTAACAGCCTTCGTTGCCCCAAACACGGTGCCTTGATAACAGTCTCTCTGTCCCTCGCCACTGCCGTGATTTTTAGATTGCATACTTCCCCACTTTATTTTGAATATATATCTGTGTGGTGTCCTTTCATTGGTATAAAAGGGGGTTGCATTTGGTAAAACAGCTGGCTTAACACGCTTCACGGGTTTAGCCTCAAAGACTGCTTAGCCTACGCTACCACTAGGGCAGCTAGTCCGAAAAGGTTGACTTACAACCACACCATAAGGGTTGCTTGGCATGGTACAAGGTGATCACTTTAACTAGTGAGCATCATATACCAGGCCAACTTCTCACACTCCCGTTCTTTTCACTTTGTACATCAATGATGTTGTTGCCCGCATGCTCTCTGCCCAAGTTGATGCTCCCTTTTTAGCTGGGATCAAAATCCCTATTTTAATGTTTGCAGACGATACGCTCATTTTATCTAAAACCCCTAGTGGCTTGCAGCGTGCCTTGTCTATTTTTGATCAATTTTGTGGGGAGTATGGCTTAGAAGTTAATTCAGCCAAAACAAAACTTATGATTTTTAATCCCCATCGTAATTTTAAATCCAAAATTACTTTGAATGACCGCCCGCTAGAAGTAGTGAATACTTTCACATATTTAGGCTTACATATTTCTAGCGATAAGAGTTGGCGGCACCATATTGATATTGCCACACTTAGACATAGGCAATTGTCTGGTGCTATTTGTGCAGAGCATAGAAAATCCTTAACCAAACCTGTAAAACCTGCCCTTCAGGTTTATGAAGCAAAGGCTCTAGGCTCTGCCCTTTATGGTGCTGAGCTCTGGGGCTTTGAGAAAGTGGTTGTGCTTCAATCCTCTGAAAATAAAATTTTCAGGGCTATAACGGGTGTCCCTAAAAGCACCCCCCTGTTGCCCCTCAAATATGATTTGGGCAGAAGAGCAGTTTCAGATTTGGTTAAGCTCCGTCCGATCTTATATTGGCGCAGGTTATGGACGACTCCTGTGCTCTTTCACTATGCCTAGGGCTTTTTAGACATTATAAGATCTGATGTATTCCACAAAATTGGGTGGTTAAAATCACTTAAGACAACTTTGACTGAGCTTGGTTTGTGTTCACTTTGGGAAGATCCTGAGAGAGCAATTTTTCCATCTAAAAGCACTCTAAAAGACATTTACTGGGAGATGGTTGCCTCCCGGCAATGGAGTAGCTCCAGTGCTGGATCTATGACTGGAGAATTCTTAGAGGCCAAGATGTATCCCTGTTTAGAACCCTACTGGGACATTATAACCAAGCCAGGAGAAAGAAAGCTCCTTTTCCAATTTAGAGCAGGCGCTCTTCCCCTCAGATATCTGACAGCTAAGTGGGAAGGTGGATCCTGTGACAGCTGCCCTGTTTGTGGTATTACTAAAGAATCAATCGGCCACTTTTTATTTTCGTGCAAAGCTTACGCTGCTCCAATGCGCATCTGGCTGTCCCCGATGTGTAAAAATCTGGGGACCACCAGTAGTATTGTCGCTTTGCGTATTATATGCACCAGCACTTTGACTTGGATTTCAGTAGCCACTGCAAAGTACCTAGGGTGGGCATGGTCGATAAGACAGACTGCTAGTCACTTGACTATTCTCTTGTTTAGAAAGAGACTGCTAGTTATTTGACTATTCTCTTGTTTAGATAGAGATTGCTAGTCATCTGACTATTCTCTGCTATATTATCAAAAGAGGGGGACTAGTGGGCTTTTAAGGGAGGTCCAGCATACAGGCCCAGTAAATCATTAAGAAGAAATAAGTATGCAGTTCCTCAGAACAACGGGAGAGTAAGAGTGTGAGGAAGAGACAGTGTACAGAGGAAGGGGAATTCCTCTAGTCGGAACTAGGGTCCTCACACACCCAGCAAGCTAGGTGTCATGCTTCATCATATGGACCTGCTCCTCGTCGGGACGGCGCTGCAATCCCCGACGGGCACCCTTAAAGGGGCTCTTTAGCGGAGATCTTTTGTTCCTGGCCGTATGATGTAGTGTGTGTGAGGGGTCTAGTGGTGTGGATGTGTGTATGTGATTAAAACAAGTTGGATAGTCCAAAAACAGGACTTTATTAAGAATGGCTATCCACTTGATTAAAAAACAACAGGAAACAGAGTGGCAGCTGACTGATGTTAGGGTTCAGCTTAGCTATGCTCTTCTGTGATGGTCAACATGTTTCATGCCTAGTGGTCTAATAATCCATGGCAATTCTTCAGTACCTAATTATGTAATAACTATCTACACACTGTGGGAAGTACAATAGTTACCTGCCACGTGTATTATGGGACAACGGTCTCGCCATATGTAAGGGGGAACCTAAGGGAAAGAAAAGTGTTATATAAGGTCACCCAGACATCGGTCAGTGTTGATATTTAACTTATTATTCAAACAGTAATCACACACAAGGTCTCTCTCCCTAGACGATGTGACATTGAACTGTGTCAATTGTTACTTAGTGTAGAACAACAAACTATAGGGTTCTTAGTGCTCTACGTGAAAGTGAAATTAAAAACAAGCACCAATTTAAAAATCAGAAGACAGGAGATGAACTCTTCACTACAGTATAGTATAGAGAACTAGTGTTCACAATCTGAGTTTACAGGGCACTCACCTCTGTGGGTGTGTATCCCTGCTTCTGTCCGTATTCGTTGCGCCACCCGTGACACCAGACTTCTGGTGTCCTGGTAAAAAATAAGAGGTAAGGTGGAGAACGAACAACAAATAAATAAATAAGGCCGCACGCCCAGCCTGTAGTGTCATCATAGGTAAGGTACTGTCGCCCGTGGTATGATCCCGTTGTACGGGACGGAGTGATGCAGGCCATGACACAGGCCGGGTTTTTTTTTAAAAAGTATCAAGAAAAACCCACAGGGGACTTAGTTGTGAGTCTGCATCTTATCTTAACTTATATACATTTTAAAACTACCCCTGTATTAATCTATTCTTATTATTTTTTTCTAAATTTCCTTTTGTTAATAGAACAGTATGTTACATAAATAGGATTAGTAATTAAGTTTGAAATTTTCAAGAAGTATGTCTCGTATTCTGATATCATTGATTGGAATATAATTCTTTTTTTAAATGTTGTATGAATTGTTTTTATTGTATATTTGTACTTGCTTTTATGAATGAATTTCGAATAAAGCATACTTTGACTGACTGACTGACTGTGTATATATATATATATATATATCTCCACCGCGCCCCCCCATGTTTAACATTGTTCGCAACCAAACATCCACAGCCCCCCTTAAACTTACTGCCTCAACTAATAGATGTGAGGAAATTGGCAACTTCTTCTCGGATAAAATCGCCAAAATTGATCAGTCCTTTCATCTAACTCAGATTCCACCCAATCCCCCAGTTGCCGCTGACATTACATTTGATGATCCTCCCGTCTTAACTCTGCCTCCTTACTCTTCCACTCACCTTCACGCTACAACCCCCCCCCCCCCAGATTCCAACCTTCCCCTCTTGCAATTGAAAAACAATGCATCCTGGACTAACTTCCACCCCGTGACTGAGCTCGAAGTATTTAACATCATCGACAAACTTAAGCCTTCCTCACACACCAAAGACCCTCTCCCCTCTAGCCTTATCCAGTATTTTAACCACATTATTGGCCCTTAATGGACCACTATCATCAACACCTCCCTCTCCACAGGATGTGTACCTGACTCCCTTCAACTCGATCAAATCACGCCTATCCTTAAAAATCTCACTTCAGACCCTAATGACCCGAACAATCTCCGCCCTATCTCTAACCTACCACTTCTTTCCAAAGCCCTTGAAAAATGTGCCTTGCTTCAATTGGATAAGCACATTAACAACTTCAACCTTCTGGACTCCTTGCAATCCGGCTTCAGAAAAGGCTGCAGCACTGAAACCGCCATGCTAAATATAGTCGTCAACATCCATTCTTCCCTTGACAACGGTGAATCATGCCTACTCATCCTCCTTGACTTCTCGGCTGCCTTTGATACAGTCAACCACAACTCCTTACTCAACTCGTTCAAGACCGCGTGGCCTTAACGGTCAGGTCCTTAAATGGTTCGCTGCTATCCTGACCACAGAGATTGCTGGAGACTCCTGTGTTTAAACCCGGCCAACTAGGACTCTGCTGGACCTTGGGGAGCTTTTGCACTGTGATACTTTTGCCGGTGGGACTGCGAGGACCAGCCTGCACAGCGCCATCATCACCGCTGCAGCTGGGGCCTCTTCCCGCCCACTCCTCCTCCTGACCTCTTCCCCATTTAACACGTCCTGCGCATACGCGCTAGCGGGACGCGCGTGGGGCGTAGCACGGGGCGAAGACCGGGCAAAGACCGGGCCGTTGAGGCGTTTGAGGCCGTTTGAGGCCGTTTGAGGCCGTTTGAGGCCGTTTGAGGCCGTTGGAGGCCGTTGGAGGCCGTTTGAGGCCGTTGGAGGCCGTTGGAGGCCGTTGGAGGCCGTTGGAGGCCGTTGGAGGCCGTTGGAGGCCGTTGGAGGCCGTTTGAGGCCGTTTGAGGCCGTTTGAGGCCGTTCGAGAACGGGCGAGTTAGGGCTTGGGCCACCCCTCTCGGCCTAGGACTCCCCTTTCAACTTTGGATCCAAGTTCGGGACCATGACTGCAAGAGAAACGAGGAGCAAAACCATACTGGCCGCAGGGACGGCAAAAGGTACTCTGGACACGTATTTTGTTAAAGCGGGGTCACTTCTTATTGATGAAATTACTATCTTAGAAAGGCGTATTTCGCAAGAAATTGACTGGGTTAGGAGGTCCTCCCTGGGACCCCTTGCATATGCCACCTCCCCAGAACAAACGCCTGATTATACATCAATAGATGCTGGGGGGACAAATGGCTTGCTCGACCTACCTGACCAATGTAATCTTAACATATCCACTACTGATTGTGACATCTCCGCCCCCGTAGAGCTCAGTATATTACCTCTCCCATCACTTAAGCCCCCTCCTCCCCCAATCACTGCCAAAGTAAGTGTGTCTAATAAGGACGCAACTACTGAAAGGGCTCACCAGATTGCGCAGTCATCACAGGGGGAGAGGGAAGGAGCTATTCCGAAAAGGAAAAGAAGGGCACAAACTACAGGGGGGCGAAAGCCCAAGATTCCAAAATATAACCCTATGTGCGAGGCCAATCAACATGGTTTAGCTAGCAAGGGGTCAAATCAGTTACCAAAAAAAAGGGCATTACCCTCCAATACCCCGGCTCAGACTTCTCCTAGCTTAAATGTTTTAGCGGGGGAGGAGGATTTCACCCTTTCGGACATTCGTACTCTCCTGAGAAAAATGCTCAATCCCCTAGAAGATCGTCTAGCAAAGATGGAAATGTGTTTAGTGAACATCCAAAAGGGAATCGCACAATTAGCTGATGCCCCAAAAAAAGCTAGTCAACTTTCAAGTGGAGGGTTGAGCCACAGTGGCAAGACGTTTACATCAGCGCCCCCAGTAGAGGAAGGGCGCCCTCCATCTAAGCTTATAAATATAGATCAATCAATTTGCCACCGGAGGCCATTCCGTACACAGTCATCCTAACAGGTATTCCAGAACTAAAACCTTCTACTAGAGAACCAGTGAAGGCCCTCAAAAATAAGGTAATCCACTGGCTTTCTACCAATAGGCCCCTCCCGGAAGGAATGCATAGTGAGGTCCTTATGGTGAGGAGAGTCCCATGGCTAGGTAATACTAGGAAATCAATCCACGGAGACTGTGTCCTGATTAATTTCAGGGACCCTCTTACAGTCTCACATATATGTAGCTGGCCACACCATGCCCAGGGGACTTCTATTCAATCGCTTCCTCTATCTTTCTTTTATCCATCTCCAAGTTATGAGCAGGTAGAGGAAGGGTGGGAACTAGTATGCAGGAGAGGAGGCAGATGGGCCCCAAGTGAAAGAGGGGACCATCCTCTTCCCAGATTTCCGCGATATGACTATTTTCACACCCATAATAGGTTTAGCAGCCTAGATATGGTGGATTGACCTAACAAGACGGGGGTGGGGAGGACCTGGGCCAAAATAGGATTCCTATATCCAAAATACGACCAGCAATCCCCATGGAGAAGGATAATTATGAGCAGAAATATATAAATGGAGAGTTATCCAGTATTAGGGGTGTCTTTCATAGATTCACATGCCTGAATCATTCCCCGTCGTCAAGACGGGAGCCTCCGGTACATAAAGTAATGTCCTATATGTAGGAGAGTAGGGTCTGCTTTCTATGTTCACCCCCACTTTTTGCTTTTGCTTTACTGGTTTTCGACTTAGATGTGGCTGTGGGCCTGCCAATCAGACCCACAGCCCTGCTGTTCTCTCTCTAAATTAATACTATGTACTTTAGGTGCATAACCCATTTGGATAGGATCACCTTATTGGCCCCTGTACAGTGTACCCTAGGTACCCAGGGCATATGTGTACCCTAGGCCTACCAGGGGCTGCAGCATGTATTATGCCACCCCTGGCCTGGCCTTCCATTTTGACACAACTGGCTGATCACTCAGCTGGGGCAAGGTCGTGTAATCACCCCTTGCTTAGGTGTAGTATTCCTATACCTAACTTACATATAGACACATGTGTACCTATCAGTCACTCCTATGGCAGGCCTTAACAATCCTGGAGGCAGAGTGCTTGGTAACATGTGAGATGGTGCTCTAGCATGAGCTGAGCCTGTCTGCAGCTTTCGGAACCAAGTCCTTATAGCTGTTCTATGATATAGCCTACCATATACTCTTAAAGTGCCTTATAATCTTAGACGGTTATGGTAACTATGGTTTGGCTTTATCGAAACATGTCGTGTAAGGTGTCTAACACTGTGGAATAATACCCCCATGCCATTTCTGGACATGAGGATATTATTCCCCCCTTCTAGAGGGAAAGACATGTTAAAATCATACTTCACTGTTAGCCTCTGACCAAAGCCTCAGCATCACAAAATGGATGCTGCTGCCACGACACAAGTCTGACCTCCTGCAGCTGGGAGTGATCCCAGCCAGGGAGGCCTGGACAATAGGTTTCCTGCTTGGGGAGGTGCTAGCACCTCCCCAGACAGCCTTTAGTGTATTGGGGCAGGGTGGGCTGAAAGGAATGAGACATGCCTGGGGCACACAAGGTGTTCCTTGCATAGTCCAGTTCAAACCGGCGCTGGGGCACTCCAGCCCCAGCTATGGCGCGAAACTGGACAAAGGGAAGTGGGTGTAACCACCCCCTCCCAGGTCCCACCCATAAGGCGTGACCTAGCAGGCATCCCAGCCCCTCAGATTAGTATAAGAGTGGGAGTTGGGCCTCAAGACTTTAGATTATCCTGAACCTGCAAACTTGAACAGAAACTCTGGACCTTCGACATTCGACGAAAGAAGAAGACTGAAGAATCTCCCTTGTGGCCAAGGAGTGGCTACCCTGTGCAAACAGGCACCATCAAGAGACTACCCTTTGCTTTGCCCACGTTCTACGAGGAACCGACTGCAGAGCCCGACCAGAGCCTTGACTTCCAGACTTCTCCGACCCTGATCCACATCCACAGCAGAGCTGAGATCCGTGGAGGCGACGAGCGACGTGGGACCGGCTACCTGGGAAAAGTGGCTAGTAACTTCAAGCGCAGCTTCTGAGGCACCCTCGAAGTTGTGCACCGGGGATTGAGAAGCCCCAACCCCAAGCATCATCTGCACCGAAGATCAGCCCCCCACACTCCACGAGTCCTGCGTGGGGCCCTTCTGCATTTTCCTGCTTGCCGCGTCTGTCCGGTTGCTTGCCCGCTGGCTAGTGGCCTTTGTGACGATGCACCCTGAAATCTTCTGCGCTGGTTTGGCTCCTCCAGACTGGCTCCCGCTTCTCTGCAAAGAAGAAGCACCCAAGACCTTCCTGGTCTGCACCAGAAGCAAGTCCTCCGTTCTTCGTGGGTTCCGCTTGCCAAGGCTTGGTGAGTCCTAGTCCAACTTCGACGCCGCCGACAGCAAGAGCCTTCGTGGGACAGCTCGCCTCCTGGTCCTGGTCGTCCTCGACGCTTCCTGGTCCTCCTGGCTGCAGCGACAAGCTTCACCTTCACCTGCAATCTTCACGACATCGCCTGGTTCCTTCCTGGTTCCACGTGGTCACTGGCTAGTGACCTTGACTCTGTCCCTTCTGCTTGCAGGTCTCCTCTCTTCTTGATCCCAGCCTTGGGATCCACCGGACACTCTTCACTGACTGCCTGTCAGCATCTTTCTTCAGGCATCCATAGGAGTCGACGACGAAAACGACGCATCTTCACCCCTATGCACCCGCAGCCTGTGGGCTAGGTAACTTGGGTACTCCGGTGCTCATCAGGATAGTGACTATCCTAGTGTCTAGTTTTCAAGTCTCAACTTCCTAGCTACTCGGGAAGTGTCCTAAATCTACCGTTTTCTAAACTGTACTATTGCTATTGACTTTTACGCGTGAGTGTTTCCACTCTGCACACGAATCCCGTGGGCCTCCCACTTCCTAACTAACGCTAGTGTAGTGTAGCCCCAGCGATTCCCTAGGCCTAGGCCTATTCTATTTCCGTGACAGTGGTTCTTATACCACTTACTTAGTATATGGTTTGCGTGGCCCCTAGGGCCTAACTGTATTACTTACCTGTGTGACTTAATGTATGCTTAAATAAGACGGTGTTGTACTTACCTCTAATCTCATAAAGAGTGCTGAGGGTTTGACTAGAATAAATACACTTTATTTTATATATATATCTGTTGTGGTGTCCTTTCATTTGGTATTCAAGGGATTATATATGGTATCACAGCTGGCTTCACATGCCATTCAGAGTTTAGCCTAAGACTGCTCTCGTCCATGCTACCACTAGGATAGCTGGTCTATAAGGTTGACTTTACAACCAATCACCATAAGGGTATTTGGACTGATATAAGGTGTACACTAGAACTAGTGACATCATACATCAGGCCAACTTCTCACATTGGTGAGCAGCGGTTGGGATCTGAGCTTGCTGTTGTAATACCATTGTAATCTTGAGATACTAAATTGAAAGATCACACAGATATTGTCTAGGTACATATAACATAGATTATAATACTTAAGTCCTACTGGACTTTGTAGTTGTAGGTTGAAGGGAGTAACACACCCTGACTACAACTACTAGAGAGGTTTAGTAGATACAACTAGTGTAGGTAGGTGCACACACCACACCCTCACTAGATCATGTCTCTGAGAGGAGATCAAGTGGATGCTCTCTCAGGAGGATCAGGTCTGCAAAAGACCCCCTCTAGATATGATACCTTAACATTCCAGGAGATGAGACACTTGTGTACCTCCAGAGGAATAAAACAGGGTGCAAACCCTACCCTCCTTCAGTTAAGACAACTCCTAGAGGAGTATGACATTCTTAAGGCATCTCAGGCAGGTGCCCTAGGCACAGAGGAGGGTCTACCCACCACAGAGGAGTCAGAGGAGACTTCAGATGAAGAGGTAGACAGCCAGGGCCAAGTAGGAAGACTTAGCCAGGCTAACCTAAGCTTACATGGGAGTTTGCATGGGGTCCCCCCTTACAGACCCCAAGTAGGCTTACACAGAGAAGCAGGAGGGACAGATCCCCTTCAAGGGAATCCATCCACTCCCATGTCTCTAACATCTCTAATGCTTCCTCTCACAGGGGAATGACTTCACCTGAGAGAAAGGAGCATGCAGCCAGAATGAGGGAGGCTAATCTGAGGATTCAGAGGGAAGAACTTGCCCTTGCCAAGGAGAAGCTTGCTCTGGCTAGAGAACAAAAGTTAAGTGGGTTAGAACCCACTGGTGGCAGCAACATTCCTAGAGATAGAGACAGGCACTATGATAATAGAAACCTGAGCAAGATTGTCCCTCCCTACAAGTGTGGGGATGACATCCACAAATGGATAACTGCTTTGGAGAGAGCTTGCAAAGTACAGCAGGTACCCCAAAGCCAGTGGGCAGCTATCTTGTGGCTCTCCTTCTCTGAGAAAGGAAGAGACAAGCTCCTCACAGTTAGTGATGAGGATGCAGATAATTACACTGTCCTGAAGAGTGCTCTGATTGATGGGTTTGGCCTAACCACTGAACAATACAGGTTGTTGTTCAGGGATACCCAGAAGACACAGACTCAGGACTGGACTGACTTTGTAGATTGTGCCACTAAGGCTCTGCAAGGCTGGCTAATGGGAAGTAAGGTTAAGGACTATACAGGATTGTATAATTTGATCATGAGAGAACAAATACTTAACAACTGTCAGAACCAGCTATTGCATCAACACCTGATTGATTCTGATCTGACTTCTCCCCAAGAATTGGGAAAGAAGGCAGATAGATGGGTCAGGACTAGAGTTAAGCAGAAAAACCAGAACCAGGGCGGTGATCAGAAAAAGGCAGACCAGAAGGGTAATGAGCAGAAACAAAAAGACCAGAAGTCTTCACCAGGCCCCCAAAAGGCTCAGGGGGAGGGTGGTTCCAAAAAGGATAAAAAGAAAGATGGCCAAAAGAAACCATGGTGCAACTATTGTAAGTCCAACTCACATTGGTTTAGTGAGTGCACCAAAAGGATAAGCCCCCAGCCACCATTGCCCCTAAGGCAACTGTACCCCCTAGTTCAGCTGTAAGTGGTGGTTCCCAGCAAAAGGGTGTAGTAGGGTTAACCCTGGGAACTGAGGAGGATTCTGGCCTAGTCAGAGTACCTACTCAGGCTGTTCTGATCTGTGATGGGGACTTAGCTTTGTCCTCTACTGTAGGCCCCAGTAACCTGGGCAAGTACAGACAGACACCTTTTATCAACCAAAGAATGGCTCAGGCCTACAGGGACACTGGAGCAAGTGTCACAATGGTGACACCTGCTTTTGTGGACCCTGGACAGATCATACTAGGTGAGAATTACCTAGTGACCAACGCTAGCAATGCCACTACCTCCCATAGTGTGGCTATTGTTAACTTCTCCTGGGGAGGGGTAACTGGCCTCAAGAAAGTTGTTGTTAGTTCAGACGTTCCTGTAGAGTGTTTACTGGGCAATGATCTTGAAACTTCAGTTTGGTCTGAAGTGGAGTATAGGACCCATGCAGAAATGCTGGGGATAGATGCACATGTCCTTGCTGTGACCAGGTCACAGGCCAAAAAGTGCACCACTGAACAAGTGCTGGATCCTGAAACTATGGACCAGTCACAACCCAAGAGAAAGAGCAGTAGGGTTAAGGCTGTGCCTTCCCCCCCTGCCTCAGGTGGTGGATCAGCCCTCCCAGGAGGATGATTCTGAGAGCCCTGAAGGAACTGTCCTAGAAGAACTTGAACCTGATCAGGTTGAGTTTCTTGGGACAGGGGGACCTTCAAGGGCAGATCTGAGGCAGGCTCAATTAGACTGCCCCTCTCTTGAACCCCTCAGACAGCTGGCTGCTGCTGAGGCTGCAGGGAATGCTCAAGGTACCCATAGAGTGTATTGGGATGAAGGGCTACTGTATTCAGAGGCTAGAGACCCCAAGCCTGGTGCATCCAGGAGGTTGGTCATACCACTGAAGTTCAGAGGCTTCCTTCTAACCTTGGCCCATGATATTCCCCTTGCAGGACATTTAGGCCAGAACAAGACTTGGGACAGGCTTGTCCCTCACTTTCACTGGCCCCATATGTCAGAAGATACAAAGGAGTTTTGTCGCTCCTGTGTCACCTGCCAAGCCAGTGGCAAATCAGGTGGCACCACAAAGGCCCCCCTCATACCACTATCTGTGGTGGGGGTCCCCTTTGAAAGAGTGGGCATAGATATTGTAGGACCAATGGACCCACAAACAGCATCTGGGCACAGATTCATACTGGTGATAGTGGACCATGCCACCAGGTACCCAGAAGCAATTCCCCCGAGGACCACAACAGCTCCTGTTGTGGCAAGGGCCCTGCTTGGAGTATTCTCCAGAGTGGGCTTTCCAAAGGAGGTCATTTCTGACAGAGGTACCAACTTCATGTCAGGATACTTGACTGCAATGTGGAAGGAGTGTGGTGTTAACTATAAGTTCACCACACCCTATCACCCACAGTGCAATGGGCTTGTTGAGAGATTCAACAAGACCCTAAAGGGAATGATAAAAGGATTACCAGACAAGCTTAGGCGAAGATGGGACATCCTTTTACCCTGCCTTCTGTTTGCTTACAGAGAGGTCCCACAAAAGGGGGTTGGCTACAGCCCTTTTGAGCTTTTGTTTGGGCATCCTGTAAGAGGACCCCTGTGTTTGGTGAAGGAAGGATGGGAGAGACCTCTGACAACCCAAACTAGACATAGTGGATTATGTACTTGGTCTCCGCTCCAGGATGGCAGAGTATATGAAGAAGGCTTCTAAAAACCTTGAGGCAAGCCAAGAACTCCAAAAAGCTTGGCATGACCAAAAGGCTGTACTGACTGTTTACCAGCCAGGGCAGAAAGTGTGGGTGTTGGAGCCAGTGGCCCCAGCAGCACTCCAAGACAAATGGTCTGGACCCCACACTATTGTTGAGAAAAAGGGAGAAGTCACCTACTTGGTGGACCTTGGGACTCCCAGAAGCCCCCACAGGGTGCTTCATGTCAACAGATTGAAGGCATATGTTGACAGGGCAGACATGGGGCTACTCATGGCTACAGATGAGGGGCAGGAGGAAGAGAGTGACCCTCTCCCAGACCTGTTGACTCAGAACCCTGATGATGGCTCAGTTGATGGTGTGGTCTTTTCTGACAGCCTCACTGTCCATCAGCAACAGGACTGCAGACAGGTTCTGCAATCCTACAGACATATGTTCTCTCTGACCCCAAGTCAGACAAACTGGTGCACCCATGAGGTGGACACTGGTGACAGTCTGCCTGTGAAGAGTAAAATCTACAGGCAACCTGACCATGTCAGGGACTGCATAAAAGTTGAGGTACAAAAGATGTTGGAGCTGGGAGTCATTGAACCTTCAGAGAGCCCTTGGGCTAGTCCTGTAGTTCTTGTGCCAAAACCTCACACCCAAGATGGTAAGAGAGAGATGAGGTTTTGCGTGGATTACAGAGGTCTCAATGCTGTCACTAGGACAGATGCCCACCCAATACCTAGGGCAGATGAGCTCATTGACAGACTGGCAGCTGCTAAGTTTTTTAGCACATTTGACCTAACAGCAGGCTACTGGCAAATCAGACTAGCTGAGAGTGCAAAGGCCAAAACTGCTTTCTCGACCCCAGGAGGACATTATCAATTTGTGGTAATGCCCTTTGGTTTGAAGAATGCACCTGCCACTTTACAAAGGTTGGTGAATCAAGTCCTTACTGGGTTGGATGATTATTGTGCAGCTTATCTTGATGATATTGCTGTCTTTAGCTCCACCTGGGAGGATCACCTGGTCCACCTGAGGAATGTTTTAGAGGCCCTGCAAAAGGCAGGCCTCACTATCAAGGCCACTAAGTGCCAGATAGGGCAGAGCAAGGTTGTATACCTGGGCCACCTAGTTGGTGGGGGTCAGGTTCAACCACTGGAGAGCAAGATCCAGACCATAAAGGACTGGGCTCCTCCAACTACCCAGACTCCGGTCAGAGCTTTCTTGGGCCTGACTGGGTACTACAGAAAGTTTGTTAAGAATTATGGGTCCATAGTGACACCACTTAATGACTTGACCTCCAAGAAGATGCCAAAGAAAGTTCAGTGGACAGTAAGCTGTCAAAAAGCATTTGATGACCTGAAGCAGGCCATGTGCAGTGCACCTATTCTGAAAAGTCCAGACTACTCCAAAGAGTTCATTGTCCAGACAGATGCTTCTGAGTTAGGTGTGGGAGCTGTTCTTTCACAACTGAATGTAGATGGTCAAGACCAGCCCATTGCTTTTATAAGTAGAAGGCTGACCCCTAGAGAGAAACGTTGGTCAGCTATTGAGAGGGAGGCCTTTGCTGTGGTTTGGGCCCTTAAGAAGCTGAGGCTATACTTGTTTGGCACTCACTTCAAGATTCAGACAGACCATAAGCCCCTCTTGTGGCTAAATCAGATGAAGGGTGAAAATCCCAAACTTCTTAGGTGGTCCATTTCCCTACAGGGGATGGACTTCACAGTGGAACATAGACCTGGGACTGACCATGCCAATGCAGATGGACTCTCCAGATATTTCCACTTAGAACATGAAGACTCAACTGGTCAAGGTTAGTTTAATGTCCCTAAGTTTGGGGGGGGGGGAGGTTGTGTAGGAGAGTAGGGTCTGCTTTCTATGTTCACCCCCACTTTTTGCTTTTGCTTTACTGGTTTTCGACTTAGATGTGGCTGTGGGCCTGCTAATCAGACCCACAGCCCTGCTGTTCTCTCTCTAAATTAATACTATGTACTTTAGGTGCATAACCCATTTGGATAGGATCACCTTATTGGCCCCTGTATAGTGTACCCTAGGTATCCAGGGCATAGGTGTACCCTAGGCCTACCAGGGGCTGCAGCATGTATTATGCCACCCCTGGCCTGGCCTTCCATTTTGACACAACTGGCTGATCACTCAGCTGGGGCAAGGTCGTGTAATCACCCCTTGCTTAGGTGTAGTATTCCTATACCTAACTTACATATAGACACATGTGTACCTATCAGTCACTCCTATGGCAGGCCTTGACAATCCTGGAGGCAGAGTGCTTGGTAACATGTGAGGTGGTGCTCTAGCATGAGCTGAGCCTGTCTGCAGCTTTCGGAACCTTGTCCTTATAGCTGTTCTATGATATAGCCTACCATATACTCTTAAAGTGCCTTATAATCTTAGACGGTTATGGTAACTATGGTTTGGCTTTATCGAAACATGTCGTGTAAGGTGTCTAACACTGTGGAATAATACCCCCATGCCATTTCTGGACATGAGGATATTATTCCCCCCTTCTAGAGGGAAAGACATGTTAAAATCATACTTCACTGTTAGCCTCTGACCAAAGCCTCAGCATCACAAAATGGATGCTGCTGCCAGGACACAAGTCTGACCTCCTGCAGCTGGGAGTGATCCCAGCCAGGGAGGCCTGGACAATAGGTTTCCTGCTTGGGGAGGTGCTAACACCTCCCCAGACAGCCTTTAGTGTATTGGGGCAGGGTGGGCTGAAAGGAATGAGACATGCCTGGGGCACACAAGGTGTTCCTTGCATAGTCCAGTTCAAACCGGCGCTGGGGCACTCCAGCCCCAGCTCTGGCGCGAAACTGGACAAAGGGAAGTGGGTGTAACCACCCCCTCCCAGGTCCCACCCATAAGGCGTGACCTAGCAGGTATCCCAGCCCCCCAGATTAGTATAAGAGTGGGAGTTGGGCCTCAAGACTTTAGATTATCCTGAACCTGCAAAACTGAACAGAAACTCTGGACCTTCGACATTCGACGAAAGAAGAAGACTGAAGAATCTCCCTTGTAGCCAAGGAGTGGCTACCCTGTGCAAACAGGCACCATCAAGAGACTACCCTTTGCTTTGCCCACGTTCTACGAGGAACCGACTGCAGAGCCTGACCAGAGCCTTGACTTCCAGACTTCTCCGACCCTGATCCACATCGACAGCAAAGCTGAGATCCGTGGAGGCGACGAGCGACGTGGGACCGGCTACCTGGAAAAAGTGGCTAGTAACTTACAGCGCAGCTTCTGAGGTACCCTCGAAGTTGTGCACCGGGGATTGAGAAGCCCCAACCCCAAGCACCATCTGCACCGAAGATCAGCCCCCCACACTCCACGAGTCCTGCGTGGGGCCCTTCAGCATTTTCCTGCTTGCCGCGTCTGTCCGGTTGCTTGCCCGCTGGCTAGTGGCCTTTGTGACGACGCACCCTGAAATCTTCTGCGCTGGTTTGGCTCCTCCAGACTGGCTCCCGCTTCTCTGCAAAGAAGAAGCACCCCAGACCTTCCTGGTCTGCACCAGAAGCAAGTCCTTTGTTCTTCGTGGGTTCCGCTTGCCAAGGCTTGGTGAGTCCTAGTCCAACTTCGACGCCGCCGACAGCAAGAGCCTTCGTGGGACAGCTCGCCTCCTGGTCCTGGTCGTCCTCGACGCTTCCTGGTCCTCCTGGCTGCAGCGACAAGCTTCACCTTCACCTGCAATCTTCACGACATCGCCTGGTTCCTTCCTGGTTCCACGTGGTCACTGGCTAGTGACCTTGACTCTGTCCCTTCTGCTTGCAGGTTTCTTCTCTTCTTGATCCCAGCCTTGGGATCCACCGGACACTCTTCACTGACTGCCTGTCAGCATCTTTCTTCAGGCATCCATAGGAGTCGACGACGAAAACGACGCATCTTCACCCCTATGCACCCGCAGCCTGTGGGCTAGGTAACTTGGGTACTCCGGTGCTCATCAGGATAGTGACTATCCTAGTGTCTAGTTTTCAAGTCTCAACTTCCTAGCTACTCCGGAAGTGTCCTAAATCTACCGTTTTCTAAACTGTACTATTGCTATTGACTTTTACACATTACGCGTGAGTGTTTCCACTCTGCACACGAATCCCGTGGGCCTCCCACTTCCTAACTAACGCTAGTGTAGTGTAGCCCCAGCGATTCCCTAGGCCTAGGCCTATTCTATTTCCGTGACAGTGGTTCTTATACCACTTACTTAGTATATGGTTTGCGTGGCCCCTAGGGCCTAACTGTATTACTTACCTGTGTGACTTAATGTATGCTTAAATAAGACTGTGTTGTACTTACCTCTAATCTCATAAAGAGTGCTGAGGGTTTGACTAGAATAAATACACTTTATTTTATATATATATCTGTTGTGGTGTCCTTTCATTTGGTATTCAAGGGATTATATATGGTATCACAGCTGGCTTCACATGCCATTCAGAGTTTAGCCTAAGACTGCTCTCGTCCATGCTACCACTAGGATAGCTGGTCTATAAGGTTGACTTTACAACCAATCACCATAAGGGTATTTGGACTGATATAAGGTGTACACTAGAACTAGTGACATCATACATCAGGCCAACTTCTCACAGCCTATAAGTCCCTGATCACCAATGCTAAAAGCGAATGGGAGCACCAAAAATGGGACAAAACGTACTATTTCCCTGGCATCTGGGGATTCGCGCAAATTCTGGCGCTGTGTGAACACAGGTTCTGAGGAGCTGGCCCCAGCAATAGAGCCTAACATTTCAGCCAGGGTATGGCAAGATCATTTCCAGTCCCTATACAAGTTACCTGAAGGGGAAAGGACTACTCCCACCCAGACGGCTAGCATTATTTCGAAAGGGGTGCCACTCACAACAAAGGAGGTTCGAGCAGCTATTGCCGGGTTGGCATCAGGCAAGGCACCAGGCCTGGATGGCCTGCCGGGTGATCTATTCAAACAAGAACCGGATGTTTGGGCACCCTATTTAACGATTTTATTTAATTCCATCTTGGGGGGGTATGGAGGAGCCAGACACTTGGCTGGGCGCAGAGATTGTCCCTATATTTAAAAAGGGTTCGCCTCTGCTCCCAGCCAACTACAGACCCATTAGTCTTATCGATGTTCCCCAAACGATTTTCGGTAGACTAATGCTCAATCGCCTTCAAGATTGGATTGAAGTATGTGAAATCATGAGTCCTTATCAAGCAGGGTTTAGAAGAGGCATCTCAACTACTGACCAGATTTTCCGTTTTAATCTTCTATATTGGAAGACTGTGTTAATCGAGGGTGGCAGCTTGTACATGGTGTTCGTGGACTTGCGAGCGGCCTTCGATTTAGTGCCCAGGGATAAATTATGGGCCGTCCTGACGGACTTGGGGGTTCCCGCCGATATCTTGCTGTTAGACCTGTCAGCCCTTTGGGTGGTCCCTCATCATTATTTATTTTGTCCCACTTCTGCCTCAAACCCTATTATAATTTTTCCTTTTTGGGAACCACCAGACTTTTTATTGTTGATGCAGGGTCAGGGAGCCATTTTCCCTACCCCTGGAACTTCTGTCTGAGGGCCTGAGACACAAAATGGTGGCCACCCATTGTCACCTGTGACATCACCAGAACCCACTGGAGGTTTCTAGAACCTTCTGTAACATTCTAGAACCCTGTGACAGTGGGAGGCAGTTTAGAATGTTGGGAGGCCATCTCAGAGTGGCAGTTGGCATCTGACTAGAGAAGAGAGAGGACAGAGTTAGAAGGAGGTTGGAGTAAGGCAGCAGGGGTGGAAACCAGTGCTTGGAGTGGGGTCCAGAAACCCACCCTTGATGCTAGTCCCTACTGACCAAGCCCAGCCTAAAGCCCTGTGTGGGACCAAGACCAGAAGAACCATCTTAAGGATCTGAACATTTGGAACAGGCCTTAAAGAGGAAGAACAGCAAGTTCCTGACCTGTTCAGTGGTGTCCTCCTGGAGTCCTGACGTCGAGAAGCCTGGAGACCTGGGGCCTGAGGTAGAGAAGCGGCGCTGACAGAAAGCAGACGTCGTACCCGGAGCCGCCAGAGGTCGAGTGAGGGCGCCGACGGAGGTCATGGAGAAGCGCCGGAGGTCGAGTGGAGATTCGGTCGAGGTGAGGGCGCCGACGGAGGTCGTGGAGAAGCGCCGGAGGTCGAGTGGAGATTCACCCGAGGTCGAGGTGAGGGCGCCGACGGAGGTCGTAGAGAGGCGCCGGAGGTCGTGTGGAGATTCACCCGAGGTCGAGGTGAGGGCGCCGACGGAGGTCGTGGAGAGGCGCCGGAGGTCGGGAGTGGAGCTCGCACTCCGGAGACACCCGGAAGCGGGGAGGTCGTGTCCCTGCGACGCCGGAAGGCGACATCGAGACGAGGCCGCCCAGCGTCGTCGAGACCGCCCAGCGACATCGAGTCGAGACCGCCCAGCGACATCGAGTCGAGACCGCCCAGCGACATCGAGTCGAGATCGGCCAGCGACATCGAGACGAGGCCGCCCAGCGACATCGAGCCGGAGCTGCCTCACGACATCGACACGGCGCCGAGCGGAGCCGATCATCGTGAAAAGGGCAGTAAGTGGTAGAGGGGGCGTCTGAGGCCCCGTGGAGCCCTAAAAGACCATTCTAGGGGCTAGAGGGGTGTTAGAACCAGCCTGGGAGTGCCAGGGGTGAACTAAGACTGGTGCAGTGACATCTGTGAGGGGCTGTGTAGTTTGGAGGGCCAGATCTTTAGGTTACCCTGGTTCTGCCTCAGCTTAGGCCCCAGCCTTGACCAATCTAGGTGGGACACCCCATGCCATCCAAATGACCACAAGCTGTGTATGGGCAAAGTAAGACCAAGTTACCTCATGAAAGTGATCTGATCTGTAACTGTCATTGATTGCTTTTCCTTATTTATTGAAGGTGCTTTATTTATTGTCTTCCACTAATTTATTCCTGCACGGTATTTATTGTCTGACTGTATTTATTTGCCGTCTGTATTTATTGCACATCTATTTATTCTTTGCTTACTGAGGACCTGAACCTATTTATTGAAATTCCAAAGTAGCATTGTTTAGTGGACCTGCTCTTTTAAAGAAAAATCCTATTGTATTTATGTTATGAAACCTGCAACTAAGAGAAAATAAGAAAGACATATATATTTTCAACTTGACTGGCACAATTTTTACGGTGTAGTGTCGTTTTTGGAACGGATGAACGCATGGTTATTGTGAGGGTGTGACGTACGCTTAACACGGTGCCTGACCCCCAACCGCTCGAGCCAAGCTACCACTGTGCTGTGAACCTGGTGACTGCTAACCCGGTTGCCCGGTTTCCAACATAAAATTGGTGTTCAGCGGTGGGATAGAGCTGTGCTTGCGTCTACTCGACAATAACTGTGGGTAGTCCATAGGCCTACACCGGGAGTTTCTCCAAGCGGACTTCCTAATTTTGAGTTTTGTTTTTTCCAAATTTACTTCTGGTGGTGGGAGGAGGTATTACAAAAGGTACCCCCCTGCATAGCTTCTGTAAGCAACTGTCTTCTATCCTGAGTGGGCAAAATGGAGTTTGTGTTGGAGGATGTGGAAACTTACACTGTGGCCCAACTCAGAGTTTTGTGAGAGAGAGGGGGTGTATTGTCCCCCAGGTGCAAAGAAGGGTGAGCTCCAAACCAGCTTGAGGGCTTGGGGGGAGGCACGACGAGAAAGTAAGGCTGAACAGGAGGACAGGGATGGAGAGACTGACCACGAGGGGGCTGGTTTGTACCAACCTGAGGTGGGGAACCTAGTAGAGGGGCCCAGAACACTTTCAAGGAAGGGCAGCAGTGTCTCTAGTGGCGGCTTATCAGAAGCAGTATTAACTGACCGGAGGGAGAAAAGACGGCTCACATGGGAGTTGGCGAAGCTGGAGAAAGAAAAGGAGGAACAGAGGATGGCTCACGAGTTGAGGCTCAAGGAGATAGATCTCCAGATCCTACGGGTCGGGGCACACACTGTTCCTAATGGTGGCAGCGAAGAAAGAGAAATCACCAGGGAACCCAAACCCTATTTGCCAAAAGACATAGTAGCTAGCTATAGTGCGGGAGATGATATCGCCAAGTGGCTAGCAGCCTATGAGGTCTCTTTAAGAGCCCATGGGGTTCCAGAGATATATTGGGGAGGGGGATTGTATAAATACGTGCCTCCAGCTGGCAGGGATACATTATTGGCCCTAGAGCAAGATGAGCAGACCCACTACCCCACCATGAAAGTGGCGCTCGTGAGGAAGTTTGGACTAACACCCGAGAAGTATAGACAGAAGTTCCGGGTTAGCCACAAACTGGGCACACAGAATTGGGTGGATTTCCTGGACTATGCAAAGAAGGCATTAGAGGGTTGGATACAAGGCAGCGAGGTGAGGGACTACAAGGGGTTGTTTGATTTGATGTTGAAGGAACACCTGCTTGAAAAATGTTTCCCTGACCTGCGTCAACACCTGGTGGATAGCAAGCTGACCAATCCCCGGAAGCTTGCTGAGGAGGCGGACATTTGGGCTAGTACCCGGGTGTCCACAAGGGGGACTGGAGGGGACTCTCAAAAGACCGGACAGGGCGCCCCCCAGAAGAAAGAGGGAGGGGAAAAGAAAACGGAGTTCTCTAAAGGCCCCCAAAATAGTTTCCAAGGGAACGGGATTCACCCCTAGGGCTAACCCACCCAGAAACCCTAATCCTGGCCAGAGTCAGCAGCCAAGGGTTGTCCATTGCTACGAGTGCGGTGGTGTCGGACACTATAAGGGAGATGTGAAGTGCCCGAAAAGACCACCCCCTCCCATCGGAGGAAAGGCCCCCGGAGTAGCTAGTGTAGTGCTCGGGGAGGAGATGCCCTTAGATAAGGGAAGGGAGTGGGCGGGTGTCACTTTAGTGTCCCTGGGAGAACGGGAGATTGTTCCTAAGATCCAGGTGCCCGCAAATACCACAAAGTATGGGCAGTGGGTCACCATCAACGGCCAAAGAGGGGAGGCTCTGAGAGACACAGGAGCCAGTATGACTATGGTACGTAGCCAACTGGTGTCTCCAGAGCAGGTGATTCCCCATGTACTCCACCCTGCCGCGATGGCTGACGGCAGAATGGGCCACTATCCGGTGGCTGAGGTTCCATTTGAATGGGAAGGGGTTGCAGGGTTGCTTTGAGTTGCCGTAAGCCCTGCCGTGCCAGTCGATTGTCTGCTGGGGAATGACATGGAGCATAATGCTTGGAAGGAGGTGGAATACCGGACTCATGCTGGGTACACCTGACTGGGCCTGTGTCAGCACAGGGTCTGCGAGTACCCGGAGGGGGAGTTCGTTTAGGCGGGAGCCTGGAACAAAGGCACCGCCGGCTGCCGACCAAGGGAAGAACCGAGGGCAGGAGGAGCCTGCCTCGGCATCCGCGCCCCGTGTGACGGATAGGCCACCGGAGGTGGTGGACCAGGAGTCCGCGGAGGGGGATGTTACCGAACTGGAGAACCTACCCATCCCGGCCGAGTGGCACGTGGAGGGAGGGCCGACCAGGGAGGAATTCTACAAGGGCCAGAGGGAGTGTCCTACCCTTGAGGGACTGAGGCGACAGGCCGAAGCCCAGGCAGCAGGGAACGTTGAGGGGAACTATAATATTTACTGGGAGGATGGCCTCCTCTACAGTGAACCCAAGGCACCCATGCACGGATCGTCACGGGCCTTGGTTGTCCCTCAACGTTATCGAGCCTTCCTCCTGGAATTGGCTCATGAGATCCCCTTGGCAGGACACCTGGGGCAAGACAAGACCTTCGCCCGGCTTGTCCCGCACTTTTATTGGCCTCAAATGAAAGTGTCGTCCGACACCTACTGCCGGACGTGCGTTTCTTGTCAAGCCAGTGGGAAAACAGGGGTGAAGCTGAAAGCTCCCCTGGAACCACTTCCTGTCGTTAGCACCCCCTTTGAAAGGGTGGGCATCGACATTGTGGGTCCGTTAGATCCGCCTACTACAGCTGGTCACAGGTTTATCCTGGTTCTGGTGGATCATGCCACACGGTACCCAGAGGCTATACCTCTGAGGACCATTACGGCACCTGTTGTGGCTAGGGCCCTGATGGGAATCTTTACCCGAGTGGGTTTTCCCAAGGAAGTTGTGTCCGACAGGGGGACCAACTTAATGTCAGCATATATGCGGGCGATGTGGAAGGAGTGTGGAGTGACCTACCGGTTCACCACTCCTTACCACCCCCAGACCAATGGTCTGGTGGAGAGGTTCAATAAAACCTTGAAAGGCATGATCAGAAGTCTGCCTGAAAGCCTGCGGAGGAAATGGGACGTCCTCCTACCCTGTCTATTGTTTTCTTACAGGGAAGTGCCCCAGAAGGGAGTGGGCTTCAGCCCCTTCGAGCTTTTGTATGGGCACCCTGTGCGTGGACCTCTCAGCCTGGTGAGAGACGGATGGGAAAGAACTCCCAGAAAGCTTCCCCAGGACGTGGTGAGCTACATGCTGGCCTTCCGGAGCCAAATGGCTAAGTTGTGGAAGCAAGCTTCTGACAACTTGGAGGCCAGCCAAGCAGTAATGAAGGCGTGGTATGACCACAATGCTCACCCGGTGGAATTGGAGCCTGGCCAGAAGGTGTGGGTGATCGAACCAGGAGAGCTTAGCGCCCTCCAGGATCGCTGGTCAGGACCCTTTGAGGTGTTGGAGAAGAAGGGTAAGGCTACCTACTTGGTGGATCTGAAGACCCCTCGCCAGCCCCTACGGGTGCTGCATGCCAACCGCCTCAAACCCCACCATGAGAGGCCCGAAGTCATCTTGCTGATGGTGACTGACGGAGCAGAGGACGTGGAAAGCGAGCCTCTCCCCGACTTATTTGCGTCTCAAGAAAAGGATGGGTCGGTGGAGGGAGTGATTCTCTCCCTGTCCCTAACTCCTGAACAGCAGGAGGACTGCCGCCAGGTCCTGGGGCAGTACTCTTCGTTGTTCTCCCTTGTTCCGGGTAGGACTCACCTGTGCGTCCATGACGTGGACACAGGAGACAGCCCACCTGTGAAGTCAAAGATCTACCGGATGACAGACAAGGTGAAGGCCAGCATTCACAGTGAAGTCACTAAGATGCTGGAGCTAGGAGTGATTGAACCTTCTAGCAGCCCCTGGTCCAGTCCGGTGGTACTAGTACCAAAAGCTGCACCACCGGGAGCCCAACCGGAACTGAGGTTCTGTGTGGACTACCGGGGCCTGAACTCAGTAACCAAGACTGATGCTCAACCGATTCCAGGAGCGGATGAATTGATTGACCGGCTGGGAGCTGCCCAATATCTGAGTACCTTTGACCTTCCTTCCGGGTACTGGCAGATCTCTCTGACTGATGGAGCTAAGGAAAGGTCAGCCTTCTCCACGCCCAAGGGCCACTACCAGTTCTGCGTGATGCCCTTTGGGCTCAAGAACGCACCTGCCACGTTTCAGCGTCTGGTGAACCAGATCCTCACTGGAATGGAGAGTTTCTCTGCTGCTTATCTGGACGACATTGCCGTCTTCAGTAACAGCTGGGAGGATCACTTGCGTCACCTGCAAACTGTTCTCCAGGCCCTAAAGCAAGCTGGTTTAACGATCAAGGCCAGTAAATGCCAGATCGGGCAGGGGTCGGTAGTGTACCTTGGACACTTGGTGGGTAGGGGAGCGGTGCAACCCCTCCAGGCGAAAATCGAGGCTATCCTGGCCTGGGAACCCCCCAAGACTCAGACTGAGGTCCGAGCTTTTCTGGGCCTCACCGGATATTACCGCCGCTTCGTGAAGGGGTATGGTACCATTGTGGCCCCCCTCACGGAGCTTACGTCCAAGAAGCAACCTCGACGGGTAGTCTGGACGGAGGCTTGTCAGCAGGCCTTTGTGAAACTGAAGCAAGCCATGTGTGAGGCCCCGGTCTTAAGGGCCCCAGATTTTTCCAAGGAGTTCATTGTCCAGACGGATGCATCGGAACATGGCATTGGGGCAGTGTTATCGCAACTCAATGAAGGTCTGGATCAACCCGTGGTCTTCCTATCCCGGAGACTACTTCCCAGGGAACAGAAGTGGAGTGCAATAGAGTGTGAAGCCTTTGCAGTGGTATGGGCTCTGAAGAAGTTGCGGCCATACCTGTTTGGCTCGCACTTCCTAGTTCAGACCGATCACAGACCCCTTCGGTGGCTGATACAGATGAAGGGGGAGAATCCCAAGTTGCTAAGGTGGTCTATCTCCCTACAGGGAATGGACTTTCAGGTGGAACATCGGCCTGGAGTGGACCACGCCAATGCAGACGGTCTCTCAAGGTATTTCCGCCTTAGTGATGAGAACTCCCAAGGGGTTGGGTAGCTCTCCCCACTTTCAGCTGGGGGGGACGCGTGTTAGACCTGTCAGCCCTTTGGGTGGTCCCTCCTCATCATTATTTATTTTGTCCCACTTCTGCCTCAAACCCTATTATAATTTTTCCTTTTTGGGAACCACCAGTCTTTTTAGTGTTGATGCAGGGTCAGGGAGCCATTTTCCCTACCCCTGGAACTTCTGTCTGAGGGCCTGAGACACAAAATGGTGGCCACCCATTGTCACCTGTGACATCACCAGAACCCACTGGAGGTTTCTAGAACCTTCTGTAACATTCTAGAACCCTGTGACAGTGGGAGGCAGTTTAGAATGTTGGGAGGCCATCTCAGAGTGGCAGTTGGCATCTGACTAGAGAAGAGAAAGGACAGAGTTAGAAGGAGGTCGGAGTAAGGCAGCAGGGGTGGAAACCAGTGCTTGGAGTGGGGTCCAGAAACCCACCCTTGATGCTAGTCCCTACTGACCAAGCCCAGCCTAAAGCCCTGTGTGGGACCAAGACCAGAAGAACCATCTTAAGGATCTGAACATTTGGAACAGGCCTTAAAGAGGAAGAACAGCAAGTTCCTGACCTGTTCAGTGGTGTCCTCCTGGAGTCCTGACGTCGAGAAGCCTGGAGACCTGGGGCCTGAGGTAGAGAAGCGGCGCTGACAGAAAGCAGACGTTGTACCCGGAGCCGCCAGAGGTCGAGTGAGGGCGCCGACGGAGGTCGTGGAGAAGCGCCGGAGGTCGAGTGGAGATTCACCCGAGGTCGAGGTGAGGGCGCCGACAGAGGTCGTGGAGAAGCGCCGGAGGTCGAATGGAGATTCACCCGAGGTCGAGGTGAGGGCGCCGACGGAGGTCGTAGAGAGGCGCCGGAGGTCGTGTGGAGATTCACCCGAGATCGAGGTGAGGGCGCCGACGGAGGTCGTGGAGAGGCGCCGGAGGTCGGGAGTGGAGATCGCACTCCGGAGACACCCGGAAGCGGGGAGGTCGTGTCCCTGCGACGCTGGAAGGCGACATCGAGACGAGGCCGCCCAGCGTCATCGAGTCGAGACCGCCCAGCGTCATCGAGTCGAAACCGCCCAGCGACATCGAGTCGAGACCGCCCAGCGACATCGAGTCGAGACCGCCCAGCGACATCGAGTCGAGACCGCCCAGCGACATCGAGTCGAGACCGCCCAGCGACATCGAGTCGAGACCGCCCAGCGACATCGAGTCGAGACCGCCCAGCGACATCGAGTCGAGACCGCCCAGCGACATCGAGTCGAGACCGCCCAGCGACATCGAGTCGAGACCGCCCAGCGACATCGAGTCGAGACCGCCCAGCGACATCGAGTCGAGACCGCCGAGCGACATCGAGTCGAGACCGCCCAGCGACATCGAGTCGAGACCGCCCAGCGACATCGAGTCGAGACCGCCCAGCGACATCGAGTCGAGACCGCCCAGCGACATCGAGTCGAGGCCGCCCAGCGACATCGAGTCGAGGCCGCCCAGCGACATCGAGTCGAGACCGCCCAGCGACATCGAGACGAGGCCGCCCAGCGACATCAAGCCGGAGCCGCCTCACGACATCGACACTGCGCCGAGCGGAGCCGATCATCGTGAAAAGGGCAGTAAGTGGTAGAGGGGGCGTCTGAGGCCCCGTGGAGCCCTAAAAGACCATTCTAGGGGCTAGAGGGGTGTTAAAACCAGCCTGGGAGTGCCAGGGGTGAACTAAGACTGGTGCAGTGACATCTGTGAGGGGCTGTGTAGTTTGGAGGGCCAGATCTTTAGGTTACCCTGGTTCTGCCTCAGCTTAGGCCCCAGCCTTGACCAATCTAGGTGGGACACCCCCATGCCATCCAAATGACCACAAGCTGTGTATGGGCAAAGTAAGACCAAGTTACCTCATGAAAGTGATCTGATCTGTAACTGTCATTGATTGCTTTTCCTTATTTATTGAAGGTGTTTTATTTATTGTCTTCCACTAATTTATTCCTGCACGGTATTTATTGTCTGACTGTATTTATTTGCCGTCTGTATTTATTGCACATCTATTTATTCTTTGCTTACTGAGGACCTGAACCTATTTATTGAAATTCCAAAGTAGCATTGTTTAGTGGACCTGCTCTTTTAAAGAAAAATCCTATTGTATTGTATTTATGTTATGAAACCTGCAACTAAGAGAAAATAAGATAAAGACATATATATTTTCAACTTGACTGGCATAATTTTTACGGTGTAGTTTCGTTTTTGGAACGGATGAACGCATGGTTATAGTGAGGGTGTGACGTACGCTTAACACGGTGCCTGACCCCCAACCGCTCGAGCCAAGCTACCACTGTGCTGGGAACCTGGTGACTGCTAACCCGGTTGCCCGGTTTCCAACACTTGCTAATTCTGAAAAGATTACACCAGGGAAATTTTGCCAGGGTAAGGTGCGGAAGAGGGAGAACTCTTTCGGATGGTTTCCCCGTTGACAGGGGGGTTAGACAGGGCTGTGTGCTTGCACCGACCCTTTTCTGCCTCTTTGTCAACGGGGTCATTAGCCATCTTAATGGGCTGAGCAACATCGATGTCCCCAGGTTGGCTGGCAGCAGGGTTCCTGCCATTATGTTCGCAGATGACACCCTGCTGCTTTCCAAATCCCCTATGGGCATACAACGGGTGTTGGACGGATTTGCGAACTTCTGTGTGAAGCGTGGATTGGAGATGAACGCTTCCAAAACAAAGTACATGATCTACAACCCGCCCTCCTCAACACGCCCGAGTCCCTTGATAGGGTCCTCCAGATTAGAGAGGGTTTACACGTTTGATTATCTGGGGGTAACAATCAACCAGTCTATGACTTGGGATTCACATTGAACCAAGGCAAATTTGAAACGGATTCAGATGACGGGCGGTGTATCTAGGATGACAGGAGGATTGACCTATAAGCCATTTGGTCCCCGCCTTCAAATCTACAAAACCCAGGCAAGAGGGGCAGTGATATATGGGGGTGAAATATGGGGGCATACTGCCGTCCAGAAATTGCAGGTTACGGAGAACAACTTCCTAAGGCAATTGGCAGCTTCACCATCTAGCACCCCACTCCTCCCACTAAGATTAGATTTGGGCCTAAGACCCATTACAGAGGAGTTGGGACTCAAACCCATAACTTTCTGGCGCAGAATTTGGAGCACACCGGAATTATCTAATTACAGAGCTGAGCTCCAAGAGATTCTGCGCCTTGCTAAAGCCGTACAAATCCCATGGCTAAGATATATCAAACAAACATGCGAGTCACTAGGAAGATCGGATTTGTGGTTTGACCCAGGAAATGCATGTTGTAGGATCTCACGCAAATCTATCTCCAAGGCTTACTATGAGCACAACTTACGCATCTCAATCAAGAGTGTTCGGGAGGGGTCCATATCTGAACACTTTCTGGGTTTCAAAGACTCATATCACCTGGAGCTTGCTTTTGATGATATCGGCCCTTCGAATACAAGGAAGTTATATATGCAATGGCGATATAGTACTCTCCCCCTCAGGGCGTACACAGACCGCTGGACTTATCCACCGCCTACAGTGCAATGCCCAGCTTGTGCTCATTTGAGAGAGACTGATTTGCACATTATATTCTTTTGCCCAGCTTATCAAAGAGCAAGGAACTATTGGCTTGTCCCACTCCTCAAAAATCTTGGTTTTAGGCAGTACTTCCCAGCATTCAGAATTTTAAAAACAGACTTATCGGCCCCAATTGTATTTGCAGTTGCAAAATTTTTAACAGCAATGTAGTCTAGCCGTAACCGTTGTATAAAGCTAAACACAGTTGACTGAATACTCTTGACAATTTTAGATTAATTGTTTTATGATAGATTTTAACTTAATCATGTGTGATATACTTTTTTTGTACACTTGTTGCATTCTTTTATGGTCCTTGTGACCGAAATAAAGCTGACAAATGAATTAAATGGTTCACCTCATTTCTCCACCACAGAACACAACAAATAAAAATTAACGACTGCCTCTCTAACCCCTCACCTGTCTCCCTAGGTGTCCCTCAAGGCTCTATCCTCTTCACCCTCTCTTTAACCTCTTCCCGGAACCCCTTACCCTCATGCTGAAACAAGCTGGAATAAATGATCCCCATTTGCTGACAACACCCAACTTTACTATAAGATTATGTCTCACTCTGATGTACTTCATCTTAAGCATACCTTGAACAAGATCCAATCCTGGTTCTACTCCAATCATCTCAAACTTAACCCTAAGAAAACTGAAGTCATCCTCTTCTCACCTAAAAAAACAAGCACATTCCCCATCCAAACCTGGATCTCTGACCTCAATGCACTCAACTGTTCGCTGTGAGAAAGTGCCATCTTTCTTGCATGGTATGCCCCCACTTTTTGCTTAATTGCTGAATGTACTTTGACTGAGTGTGCCCTGGACTCCTGCCAATCAGGTGCCCAGGGCATATGTTCCTTCCCTAAAGACCTAAAACCCAAATTGGCAAACCCTGGCCACATGTCAGCCCCTGGTAAATGGTACCCTAGGTACCCAGGGCCTTGTGACCAGGGAAGGCCTCTAAGGGCTGCAGCACTCATTGTGCCACCCTTAGAGGCCCTGTACCCTAACACACACACACACACACACACACACACACACACACACACACACACACACACACAGACACACACAGACACACACAGACACACACAGACACACACAGACACACACAGACACACACAGACACACACAGACACACACAGACACACACAGACACACACACACACAGACACACACACACACAGACACACACACACACAGACACACACACACAGACACACACACACACACACACACACACACACACACACACACACACACACCCCCCCCCCCCCCACCCCACCCCCTTTTGCAGGCTGAGTGTCTGGGTACAAGACAAAACAGTCGACGTGGCACACATCCCTGTGTGCCATGCCCACCACCTACACTGCCCTGGCATACATCAGCCACCCCTCTAGCTGGGTGCCCTTTGCCAGTGGTGTGGGCACATGAGCCCTGTGCCACTACAGTACCCAGGTCCATTCCTGGGCACTGTAAGTGCAGTGCTGCCATTTAAGAGTACATGGTGCTGAGAGCTCGTCAAACACGAACTCCACAGCACCATAATGGCAACACTGAAGACTGAGAAGTTTGGTATCAAAGTTCTCAGCACATTAAACCCGCACTGAGGCCAGTGTGGGATTTAATGTACCAAGCACCACAGAGGGCATCTTAGAGATGCGCCCTGAAACCTAACCTAATATCCACGTCTGGTCTGGGAGGCTGCCTAGGCTGCCACACAGCACACATGTTGCTGGACCCCTGGGGTAGGAGATCCCCTGCTCTCCTGGGCCTGCAACAATGCACATACTGGGCAAGGTGCTAGATCTCCTCCCCCAGGATGGGCAGGGGGAATCTTCAAAGGCATGCCGCTTCTGTGAGCTTCCCCAGGCCACTGGCAGCCCCCACTCTGGCTGGAAGCCTGGCTGGAAACCCCAAATAAGGACAGGGGATGTGCCAGCCTGCCAACCCCACCCCTCAAGTGGGGGAGGCGAGGTGAAGCACATCTCCGGGCACTCGCCATCTTGAAGATGGGAGGCCCTACCCAATCAGTACTAGGCTACTGCCCCACTCCCACAGGAGAGAGGCAGGATTGGGGGTGTACCCAGCCCAGGACAGGGACCCATTGGTCCCTGCCCTTCACCTACCTGTAACACCACTAAATCTAGTATTTAGGGGCACCCTGAACCTTCCTTCCCCAGATTCCGAAATACAAAGAAGAGCAAGAAGAAAGAAGAAATGCACTGCAGCTGCTAAGAAGAGGAAGACACCAACTACTTTGGCCCCAGCCCTACCGGCCTGTCGACCCTCGAACCTGCTCCTGCTACAACCCGGCATATCTTGTGGCCAGCAACCTCACAAACCCCGGAGGACCTGGCTACCTTTTGGCTTTAAGCCCCTGGGACTCCCATGAGTAGAGGCTCTACTCGAAATCAGCTTCTAAGCCCTGGCATCGGCCCGGAACGGCGAACCCTGCACACTCTGCACCCGCCAAGCCTGGCCTGTGCCGGAGTGAACAAAGATCTCGGACGACCCCCCGGCGACTGTGACCCCGAGTCCGGCACCCAAGGACTTCCCTCGACGCGCCTGACGACGCCTGCAGCCTCAGAACCAGGTACCCCCCCAATCGCGATCAACAGAGGGTAAGATTTCCCGACACCAAAAGGCACCCCGGCACCCTGCGGCCCCCTGTGCCCAACTCCTGGGTACCTACCTATCCTCCAACTACCCAACGTACCTCTCGAAGTGGTGGTGGCACCTGAAGAATCTTCGTCCCCAAGCTTGCAGTCTTTTTCTAAACTGGAGCTTTTCCAGTGAAACCAATTGAGCGCCCGAAGGGTCAAAAGCACCCTGCACCCTGCCGCCCGAGTGGCCCTGGCAGTGTAACCTTTGCACCTGTCTACTTCCCCATTTGCCCTGAGCAAGTGACCTGGAGCCCAGCTCCCACAGCTGCTTTGCCTGCTAGTCAGCAGCCACCAACCAAGGCCCCCCTGCCTCCCATAAGATAACATTGGGCCTAACTCACTCTGCACCTGGCTGCCCCTGTGCCGCTGAGGGTGTAACAACTGTACCTACCTGACCCTGGAGACCCCTGAGTCTGTGTCCAGAACCTTAACTTTGCCAGTCGAGTACTTACCTGAAAGCCGATAACACCATTTTCTCCATAGGGTAACATTGACTGGTTTCGTCTGAAATTTCTTCTAAGTGTGGAGTTTTCTAAACCTAAAATATTCACCAAAAATCAGCCGAGTAACAAAAACGAAAATACTCACCTGCTATTAGGTGGGCTCCCAATGCTGGATCTTGGTGCCCAGCACTGACCCTGAAAAATATTCACAACCGTACTTACCCGTAACCCAATTTTCTTCCATAGGGAATCATTGTCTGTTTTTCTGTGAAATTTCTTCAAAGTGTCGATTTTTGCAAACTTCAAATATTCTTTAAAAATCGTACAAACTGTGAAAACGTAATTACTTACCTGCTTTAGATAGAGGTCCCAGTACTGAGTCTAGAAAAAGAAACAGGAGCGAACCCATTTACCCAGCTGAGACCGGGTAGATGTGATAACAGAAAAACAATGTCTCAACTGGAAATTTATGTAAAAGGACCACTAAATAACAAATCAATCATAGCACACAAGAAGGGACAAGGGACAAGGGAGACCAAAGGGGAAAATGAAAGATTGTTATTTGTAGTTAGAAGCACAGCAAGTATGTCTAATTTACAGTAACCATAACAATCATATGTGCACTGACAGTGAAGTGAAGAGTGAACGGCGCAGTGACATAAGTGTTAAAATAACAACGTAGTACGGCGAAAGACAAATAAATCATAAGGGTCAAACGGGAATATTTACATAGAGTATACAGTTACAATCAAAATTATTTAATTCATGAATGACCCTTCTTAAAGCCGCAAATAGCCTTGTCAGGTCGACGGCGTTTCAACCTCTTTTCATTGAGGTCATCATCAGGACTATGGTTACGATGATTAAAATGTACTTCTGTACTGGAAGAATGAAGGAAATGAATTCCAGGGTAACAAGGTCGTAGCAGGATACTAAATGGCGTTGACAGCGTTGGAAGTCGGAGGTAAAGACTAATTAAATAGTCAAGGGTGCATCAAAGGCATCCAGGGGTAATATCGTCTCCTAGAATGTGGCACAATCAATTCCAAGTCTAAAGGGGATAAGTCGATCTAATTTCAAAACGGTATCAGTCCGGGATGAACAATTTGTCAGAATGACGCTCTGCTCGTTCTGACAAATTGTTCATCCCGGACTGATCCCGTTTTGAAATTAGATCGACTTATCCCCTTTAAACTTGGAAATTATTGTGCCACATTCTAGGAGACGATATTACCCCTGGATGCCTTTGATGCACCCTTGACTATTTAATTAGTCTTTACCTCCGACTTCCAACGCTGTCAACACCATTTAGTATCCTGCTACGACCTTGTTACCCTGGAATTCATTTCCTCCATTCTTCCAGTACAGAAGTACATTTTAATCATCGTAACCATAGTCCTGATGATGACCTCAATGAAAAGAGGTTGAAACGCCGTCGACCTGACAAGGCTATTTGCGGCTTTAAGAAGGGTCATTCATGAATTAAATAATTTGGTTTGTAACTGTATACTCTATGTAAATATTCCCGTTTGACCCTTATGATTTATTTGTCTTGCGCCGTACTACGTTGTTATTTTAACACTTATGTCATTGCGCCGTTCACTCTTCACTTCACTGTCAGTGCACATATGATTGTTATGGTTACTGTAAATTAGACATACTTGCTGTGCTTCTAACTACAAATAACAATCTTTCATTTTCCCCTTTGGTCTCCCTTGTCCCTTCTTGTGTGCTATGATTGATTTTGTTCTTTAGTGGTCCTTTTACATAAATTTCCAGTTGAGACATTGTTTTTCTGTTACCAGTACTGAGTCTAGGCACCCAGTACTGGATTACAAAAGTAACGAGAACATACTATACCTGAAACTTGAATTTTCTTCCATAGGGTATCATTGACTGTTTTCCATGAAATATTTTCGAAGTGTCACCTTTTAAAATAGCAAAATATTGTCTAAAAATCCTAACAGCAACTAAGTCGACTTTTAGCACTTGTTTCTGAGAACTGACCCAGGACTGAATCTAGGATCCAGTCCTGGAATTACAAAAGTAATCTATTGCAAATAACTTAAAACTTCCATTGAACTCAATACATTATTGTGTTTGAACTTGTTTTGCCTATTGCAACAATGTAACTTTCTACAAAAGCCAATTGCATGTTGCAAAAGTATTTATCCAAAGCATCTCATTCTGAGAAAGTATATTTTGATACCTATTGTTGGTTCTAAAATAAAACAAGCATATCTTTTTTTTATATATAAACCATTTGCCTAGAGTTCAGTTATTGTGTGTGAGACCATTTGCTGACTGAGTGTGTGCAACAAATGCTTTATACCGTCCTCTGATACTGCCTTACTGCTTGACCCAGCTACCACTTTAGAGAGTAAGGTTATATCGAACTTTAGCCTCTGCCAAACCTCTGGGGACTGTGGACTCTGTACACACTGTACCTATTTGGGAACAGTATATACAGAGCCACTTTCTCACATTCGCTCTTTGTCCAATTCAGTAAAATCACTCGGTATTATCATTGACAAAAATCTAACCCTTAATGACCACATAAAAAACTCTGCTAAAGGAGCTCTCTTCACTTTCCGCCATCTGAAGAAAATCAAACCTTCATTCCACCTAAAGACTTCAAATGGGTTCTCCAATCCCTGGTACTCTCTAAAATTGACTATGGTTACGCTATCCTCACAGGAACCCCCAAAGTTCACCTAGCCCCACTCAGATCCGTGCTCCACTTAGCAGCCAAATTATCACGGACTATAAACGTTTTGACATCTCCCCAGCCGTGAAGGCCCTTAATTGGCTTCCCGTTAAAGGTAGATCCTCCTACAAGACAGCATGCATCACGCATAAAGCTCTACACCAGAATGCCCCGCTGTACCTCACAAATAAACTCAAAAAAGCAGGGCGGCTCCAGACCGATGAGGAGCACTAACACTTTCCTCCTCGTCCCGCCCTTATTCAAAAAGAAAACCACTCAATCTCGCTCCTTCATCTGGAATGCCCTCCCCAAGGAATTGCATTGTAATCCTGCCTACATCGACTTTAAAAAAGAACTCAAACTGCACCTTCTCTGCAAATTCTGGGGTCCTTATCCTAGCATATGACCCCACACTCTGCCTCCCCTGTCCTTATCCTCCTCTACTTTACTCATTTTTCTCAACTCTCCCCTCTCAGTTTTCTCGCCTTGTGCAATCCCACCTTCTTTCCCCTCACCTCCATCCAGTTCCCTTACCGCCCCCCTCCTAAATTCCCTCCCAATCGATTGTTCCCCTCCTCATCCCCAACTTGGTTCCCCTTGCCTATTCTTATCTAATTATGCCTCACTCACAGCTCAGCACAGAATCCTTCTATTCTCCCCCTGTCACTCTCTATGTAAATGTATCTGTTATTGTTGTTAGAATGTCTATTAGTACACCATGAAGTGCTTTTTTATGTATATTGCCCTCGGCTCATTTCAGTTTGATCTTACTTGTTTTTATGCTCTGCTTTTGAACAATCCGTTCTTTGTCCTGTAATCTTGTTTGTGCACATGTAAAGCGCTCGGATACCCCCGGGTCGAGCCAGTGCTATATAAAACCTTTCAAATAAATAAATAAATCCCTCTGCCCTGGCATAGATCAGTCACTCTTCTAGCTGGGTGCACTATACCAGTGGTGAGGGTACAGGTGCATGAGCCCTGTACCTCTACAGTGTCTAAATCCATTCTTATACATTGTAAGTGCAGTGCTACCATTAAGAGTATATGGTGCTGGGAGTTTGTCATTACGAACTCCACAGCACCATAATGCTACACTGAAAACTGAGGAGTTTGGTATCAAACGTCTCAGCACATTAAACCCATACTGATGACAATGTGGGATTTAATGAAAAATGCATACAGAGGGCATCTTAGAGATGCCCCCTGAAAACTAACCTACCACTAGTGTCCAGGCTGAGTGGCTGCTTTCAGCTGCCACCACCAGGCATGTTTCTGGACCCTTGGGTCGAGAGCCTGCTGCTCTCTGGGGCCTGAAACAATGCACATCCTGGGACGAGGTGCCAAGCCTCACCCCCCCCAGGATGGGCAGGGTTCACGAAGGGGAAGCTTCAAAGGCTTGCCGCCTTTGTGACACCGCGAATCCGTCCCACTATGCACCCGCGGTCCACGGCCGGAGCTCAAGTGGGCAAACACCACGAGGCCGTCCCCCTGGCGATCCTGACCCGAGATCCGGCGACTCCTGACCTGCCTCCAGCTGACACCTGCAGCCTAAATCTAGAAGGTCCCTCCCAACCGCGACCCCAAAAGCCACCCTTGCACTCGACGCCCCGCGGCCTTGGGTAGCCAAACCGATGGTGCCTAACCAGCCCCTAACTTCCCAACTTACCTCTCGAAGTGGTGGCCGCACCCAGGAGACCTTCGTCCACAAACCTGCAGTGCCTTTTTTGCAAACCGGAGGTTCCCCATTGAAAAGAGTGCGCCCGACGTTGAAACAGCACGCTGAGGGTGCACACTTGGTGCTACTTTGTTTCCCCATTTGCCCTGAGCTAAAGTCCAGGAGCTTTGCGCCCACAACCAAGTGGCCAGCTCGTCAACAGCCACCAACCGGAGGCCCCCCTATCCCTCATTGGATAACATTGGGCCTCGGCAATCGGCACCCTAGTGGGGCTAAGGGTGTAACTAGTGTGCATCCTTGACCTTGGGGGACCCCTGAGTCTACCCCCAGAACCTCAACTCCCACTACCAAATACTTTCCTCAAAACCGATAACACTATTTTCCTCCTTAGGATAACATTGACTGTTTTTATTCTTTAAAATTGCACTAACAAAAACGATTTTACTTATCTGTTTACAGGAAATGTCCCAGAGTAGTATCCAGGTTCTAGAAAATAAAATGACTAAAAGAATATTTTCATACAAAAACAATGGGTCCGAAGTTCAGTCTTTGAGTGTGTGAATTCATTTGCTGACTGAGGGTTTGCAACAAATGCTTAACACTCTAGTCTGATACTGCCTTACTGCTCGACCACACTACCACAAATAGAGAGTGAGGTGCCATTCGGAATCCACTGGACTCTGCACACTATACTTCACTTTGGTGTAGTATATACAGAGCCAGCTTTCCTACAACTGGGTCTGGTTGAAGGTCGAAGTTGCTGTACATGAAGGTGATTTTGTTAGACTAATTCCGAGAGCTTGTTTCAAAAGTCTTCTGAGGAGATGATGGTGCTGGGGGCGGCAAAAAGCATGGTGTTGCTGTTACTACTGGGGTCGATGCGTTCTACAAGAGCTGTACTCTTGGTGTTCCAAAATTGCTAGTGAAAGTGTCTTAGGGTTGATTTGAAGATGTCTTATCTATGGTGTGTTGACTTGATCTCCATTGCGCACCATTTCTTTGCAGTGGTGTTTTGTCAGCTTGAGATCTTCTGTGTGGTCGGTCGCACTTGAGTAGTCGGGATGTCGGCGCAGGCTTTTGATGGCCTTTAGCAAGTCGCTGGTGTCCTCAAGCTGCTGCTTGGAGAGGGCAGAAGCAGAGTTGATGGAGGCATTGTTGGTCTATCCAGCTGGCTTGTTGACCTTGATGTTGCTGTTTGAGGAGAAAATCAGGTCCAGTCGGTATGCAGCGGTGTGGGTGGTTTCAGTAACGTGCTGGGTGAGGCCAAGGTTTCTGTCCTAGTGTTAGTTCTTAGATTGCACTGTGCAATGAATGACTATTGTGGATGGTGGTTGTCTAAGAAGTTAGTTGTAAAAGTTTATTTCCTTGGATCCTTCTATTCTGTATGTTAATTTTTTTGTGCCATTTTCTGTCTCATGTATGAACTTATAGATTTCATGCTGAGGAGGAAAGGTTTCTTGCCTATAACAAGTGGTCCAACTTCAGTTTCATCTGTATAATGAAATGAGAAGTTTTTAGGTCTCGCTGAGCCAGTGCATGCGCTGCTCTGCGAGAAATTTAGTGTGTGGGTTTTCAAAGTGCTGCCACAGGCTTTTGGTGGCCTAGCGCTTGCGTTCACGCGAGCGTGCACGTGCGCAGCTGCCATCTGGTTTTCTGTAATGGCTCATTAAGCCTTACAGCACGTGAATCCCCTCCCCCCTCCCTTCTCCCACTCCCTCCGCGCGCGCGCTTGTTTTAACTTTTTTTTTCTTTAACTTTGAAACTGAGCGCGACGCCGCTTCACGGACACCGCGCTCGGTTTATTGATATATTTCTTAACTTTAGCACTGAGCGCAGCACACACTTCAAGGACACCGCACTCAGTGTTGAAGTTAAGAAATATATAAAGAAACGGAGCGCGGTGTCCGTTAAGCGGCGCCATGCTCTGTTTTAAACTTAAGCATTTGTAATGCAATCGGACCGATTACATTACAAATTGTGAGAAGTTGGCCTGATGTATGATGTCACTAGTTATAGTGTACACCTTATATCAGTCCAAATACCCTTATGGTGATTGGTTGTAAAGTCAACCTTATAGACCAGCTATCCTAGTGGTAGCATGGACAAAAGCAGTCTTAGGCTAAACTCTGAATGGCATGTGAAGCCAGCTGTGATACCATATATAATCCCTTGAATACCAAATGAAAGGACACCACAACAGATATATATATAAAATAAAGTGTATTTATTCTAAGCAAACCCTCAGCACTCTTTATGAGATTAGAGGTAAGTACAACACAGTCTTATTTAAGCATACATTAAGTCACACAGGTAAGTAATACAGTTAGGCCCTAGGGGCCACGCAAACCATATACTAAGTAAGTGGTATAAGAACCACTGTCACGGAAATAGAGTAGGCCTAGGGAATCGCTGGGGCTACACTACACTAGCGTTAGTTAGGAAGTGGGAGGCCCACGGGATTCGTGTGCAGAGTGGAAACACTCACGCGTAATGCGTAAAAGTCAATAGCAATAGTACAGTTTAGAAAACGGTAGATTTAGGTCACTTCCGGAGTAGCTAGGAAGTTGAGACTTGAAAACTAGACACTAGGATAGTCACTATCCTGATGAGCACCGGAGTACCCAAGTTACCTAGCCCACAGGCTGCGGGTGCATAGGGGTGAAGATGCGTCGTTTTCGTCGTCGACTCCTATGGATGCCTGAAGAAAGATGCTGACAGGCAGTCAGGGAAGAGTGTCCGGTGGATCCCAAGGCTGGGATCAAGAAGAGAAGAAACCTGCAAGCAGAAGGGACAGAGTCAAGGTCACTAGCCAGTGACCACGTGGAACCAGGAAGGAACCAGGCGATGTCGTGAAGAGTTGCAGGTGAAGGTGAAGCTTGTCGCTGCAGCCAGGAGGACCAGGAAGCGTCGAGGACGACCAGGACCAGGAGGCGAGCTGTCCCACGAAGGCTCTTGCTGTCGGCGGCGTCGAAGTTGGACTAGGACTCACCAAGCCTTGGCAAGCGGAACCCACGAAGAACAAAGGACTTGCTTCTGGTGCAGACCAGGAAGGTCTGGGGTGCTTCTTCTTTGCAGAGAAGCGGGAGCCAGTCTGGAGGAGCCAAACCAGCGCAGAAGATTTCAGGGTGCGTCGTCACAGAGGCCACTAGCCAGCGGGCAAGCAACCGGACAGACGCGGCAAGCAGGAAAATGCTGAAGGGCCCCACGCAGGACTCGTGGAGTGTGGGGGGCTGATCTTCGGTGCAGATGGTGCTTGGGGTTGGGGCTTCTCAATCCCCGGTGCACAACTTCGAGGGTGCCTCAGAAGCTGCGCTGTAAGTTACTAGCCACTTTTCCCAGGTAGCCGGTCCCACGTCGCTCGTCGCCTCCACGGATCCCAGCTCTGCTGCAGATGTGGATGAGGGTCGGAGAAGTCTGGAAGTCAAGGCTCTGGTCGGGCTCTGCAGTCGGTTCCTCGTAGAACGGTCGCAAAGCAAAGGGTAGTCTCTTGATGGTGCCTGTTTGCACAGGGTAGCCACTCCTTGGCTACAAGGGAGATTCTTCAGTCTTCTTCTTTCGTCGAATGTCGAAGGTCCAGAGTTTCTGTTCAGTTTTGCAGGTTCAGGATAATCCAAAGTCTTGAGGCCCAACTCCCACTCTTATACTAATCTGGGGGGCTGGGATACCTGCTAGGTCACGCCTTATGGGTGGGACCTGGGAGGGGTTGGTTACACCCACTTCCCTTTGTCCAGTTTCGCGCCAGAGCTGGGGCTGGAGTGCCCCAGCGCCGGTTTGAACTGGACTATGCAAGGAACACCTTGTGTGCCCCAGGCATGTCTCATTCCTTTCAGCCCACCCTGCCCCAATACACTAAAGGCTGTCTGGGGAGGTGCTAGCACCTCCCCAAGCAGGAAACCTATTGTCCAGGCCTCCCTGGCTGGGATCACTCCCAGCTGCAGGAGGTCAGACTTGTGTCGTGGCAGCAGCATCCATTTTGTGATGCTGAGGCTTTGGTCAGAGGCTAACAGTTGAAGTATCATTTTAACATGTCTTTCCCTCTAGAAGGGGGGAATAATATTCTCATGTCCAGAAATGGCATGGGGGTATTATTCCACAGTGTTAGACACCTTACACGACATGTTTCGATAAAGCCAAACCATAGTTACCATAACCGTCTAAGATTATAAGGCACTTTAAGAGTATATGGTAGGCTATATCATAGAACAGCTATAAGGACAAGGTTCCGAAAGCTGCAGACAGGCTCAGCTCATGCTAGAGCACCATCTCACATGTTACCAAGCACTCTGCCTCCAGGATTGTCAAGGCCTGCCATAGGAGTGACTGATAGGTACACATGTGTCTATATGTAAGTTAGGTATAGGAATACTACACCTAAGCAAGGGGTGATTACACGACCTTGCCCCAGCTGAGTGATCAGCCAGTTGTGTCAAAATGGAATGCCAGGCCAGGGGTGGCATAATACATGCTGCAGCCCCTGGTAGGCCTAGGGTACACCTATGCCCTGGGTACCTAGGGTACACTGTACAGGGGCCAATAAGGTGATCCTATCCAAATGGGTTATGCACCTAAAGTACATAGTATTAATTTAGAGAGAGAACAGCAGGGCTGTGGGTCTGATTAGCAGGCCCACAGCCACATCTAAGTCGAAAACCAGTAAAGCAAAAGCAAAAAGTGGGGGTGAACATAGAAAGCAGACCCTACTCTCCTACACAAATGCTTGTTGTGTTAAGCCAACAGGGTTGCCCAGAAGTTTAAAGCATCCAACTGAAAAATATTGGTGCAGGCCACAGGCTTTTTAATTTTTTTTTATTTAAACTAAGAAAGGATCTTTTTTACTCTTATCGAATATAGATGCAAAAAAATTAGCACCAGTATCTGCAACAGTGAGGAAGCAAACATTATTAGTACGAGTGAACACCGTGTTTTGGGTTCAGTGTGGCTTCCAATTTCTGCTAGCTGCGGGGGTGACTCTTGATCTTAGTGCCCTATGCTGTTACTGACACCAGCCGACTGTTGCTAACACCAACTGCCGATCTTCTACCTTCCTACAGATGGTCCAGAACTACTCCAGTTCGCCGCTCGGTGCATCAAGAATAGCCTGAGAGCGGCAGCTGTTGCAGGCCATCGCCTGCTGTGCTGCAAGAGCCACGAGAGAAGGAAGTGTTCACTCGTACTGGCATTTGTGTCTGTTGAAATTTTGCCATGCATGTGCCTGTTTTTCCAGTGTTTTTAGATCTACCTGTTTAAAAACGTCACTTGAGAGACTTTCTTAAAAACAACTTTAATGGCAAACGAATAAAAATATCTATTCATCAAGAACACATACACCATATACAAGGGCCAGCTTACTATATCTGCACCTCTGACCACATTAACTATCTGTGTTAACAATTTAGTGGCCAGCTCCAGTACATCTGGTCTGCACAGGATCTTATTGATGACTGGGAAAGATTAGATGCCACAGAGTTATTAGCGACTCCATTTCAGAACAAGCATTGGCATAGCCAATAGGTCTCGCTTTTGGGACCTTATAAGTGTTTAGTTATGCAGCACAATTTCCTAGGTGCAACAACATCAACTGTTGCATGGCTAAACACTTACAAGGTCCCAAAGGCGCGCCTAATGGCTATGCCAATGCTGGTTAGGTTGAAGCCTACCAGATAGCGCAGCTGGGGTTGCTAAAGCCATCTTGGGGACATTCAAAAAGTTGACCTAGGAATGCATTCTGCCTGTTGCTTACCATTGGCGTTGGGGTTTGTATCTCACATTTTCCACCTTTCGGTTTGCTGGATTTATTTGCTTTAGGCTGTTCAGCTTGAGCATGTCCATCCCATTGCCCAAAGCTTGTTTAACGTATTCTTCCATGAACTCATTTTTCTGTTAACTACCCATTAAATCCTGTTGGTATCTTGTTACATTTGCTGTGCATTCAAAGACAGAGGTCCAATGTCAAGAAGAGGGTGTAGGATGTTTTTTTCTAGCACAAAAAAATTAACTGTGCTGAGTCAGAATATATCTGAATTAGTCCAAACGAAGCAGATTTATTTTTTTGTAATTGGGAAATGTTGTGGAAACTGACATTTGAATACAAACAAAGCACATCAATACACTAGATGATGACATTTGCAAACATTGTTTGTGTGCAGTAAAACCGTGTTTTGGTGCAAATGTAACAGTAGTTTCAATTAGAAATGTGTTGTGTTTTAATGGCAGTGCGCTACCACACCAAGCTTACCCCACACTGCCACACCACTCCACTCTGTCCTTCCACTTTATGCCACGCCACTGCATACTATGCCACTCCACTGTATGACATGCCACTCCACTCCACGCCACTCCACTCTGAGACACTCTACTACACGCCATCCTACTTGACCCATGCCCCTTCACACCCCTCCCCTCCAATTCCACACTACTTCATATCTACTCTACTCGACCTCACTCCAATCTACCCCACACTAATCTACTCCAAACTACCTCACTCTCAACTACCCCACTTTGAAATACCCCTCTGCATGCATCCCACTCCAATCTACCCCACTCCATTCCAATCTACCCTACCCCACTTTGATCTACCCCACTCTGCCCTGCCCCGTCCTACCCCACTCTACCCCACTCTACCCTTGTCCACTCTACCCCACCCTTGTCCACTCTACCCCACCCTTGTCCACTCTACCCCACCCTTGTCCACTCTGCCCCACCCTTGTCCACTCTGCCCCACCCTTGTCCACTCTGCCCCACCCTTGTCCACTCTGCCCCACCCTTGTCCACTCTGCCCCACCCTTGTCCACTCTGCCCCACCCTTGTCCACTCTGCCCCACCCTTGTCCACTCTGCCCCACCCTTGTCCACTCTGCCCCACCCTTGTCCACTCTGCCCCACCCTTGTCCACTCTGCCCCACCCTTGTCCACTCTGCCCCACCCTTGTCCACTCTGCCCCACCCTTGTCCACTCTGCCCCACCCTTGTCCACTCTGCCCCACCCTTGTCCACTCTGCCCCACCCTTGTCCACTCTGCCCCACTCTAGTCCACTCTGCCCCACTCTAGTCCACTCTGCCCCACTCTAGTCCACTCTGCCCCACTCTAGTCCACTCTGCCCCACTCTAGTCCACTCTAGTCCACTTGAATCTATTCAACTCCACTCCCCCACACTCCACCCCAGTCTGCCCACTTCCAATCTACCCCACTCCACCACACTCTATTCCACTCCGACCAGCCACCCACATGTACGCCACTCGAGTCCATTCTAACCCACTTCAACCCAATCTACCCTACCTCACTGAACCCCAATCTACCTTACTCCGATCTACCCCACCCCACTCCTATATGCCCCACTCTACTAACTCCAATCTACTTCATTGCAATTGACCCCACCCAAACCTAATCTACCCCACTCCACCCTACACTGCTCTATCCAATTCCACTCCAGTCTACCCCTATTCACTCTACCCTACCATTAACCACCATGATCCACCCAGTCTATCCCACTCTGGTCTATCCACTCCACCCCACATCAGCCTATCCCACTCCACATCTACTCCTCTCCTCTCCAATCTACTCTACTCTGCTCCGATTCACTGCACTCCACTCTGCCCCACCCCATTCCAATCTACCCCACACCGCTCCACACCACTCTAATCTACTCCACTCCAAACTAACTCAATCTACCCCCACTTCTTTCCATTCTACCCTTGTATAACAACCCAGTCTACCCCACTCCACTCTTCCCAAATCTATCCGCTCCATTCTACACCAATATATCCTAATCCACTGTACCCTAATCTACCCTACTCCTATCTACTTTTCAAATCTACCCCAATCTACTCCACTACAATTTGCCTAACCCCAATCTAACACAATTCAATCCCCCCCACTTGAATCTACCACTCTAATGTACCAAACTAGCCCTCTACACTGTACCCCAATTCACCCACACCATTCTATCTCACTCTACCCCACTCTACTCCAATGTAACCCATTCCACTGTAGCGCAATCTACCCCAGCCTCCACCCACCAACTTTTTGCCATGCTGAACTGCAGCCACACTGATGTACAAAATGGCTAAAACACTATTGGCGTTGCCAGTGCTTATTTTCTTTGAGATGCTTATTGCAATTCATTGCCTACTGAAAAATAATGATAACACTGAGATTGTTTTACAAATGTAGTTCATAGTTTAAACATCCATTGTTGTCATAGCAAGCAAGCATCAGGATGTTGACCCATCTGCCAAGTACAGTAAGCTGCTTATTCTAAAATCATCTAAACTCTCACACTTGGACCCTGGTACAAAAATTCAAATGAATTCAATTGTGTTAAGTCATGCTGTATGCAATGAGTACCCAGGCAGCAGGTGTGTACCTCGAGGTCATAATATGAACGTTTTATGCAGTTCACAAAGGTCTTATCCACAAATAAAACCAAGATCTGCCAACATCACCCATGTTCATTGATGCTTGCTCACTATAAGGGCCTTGGTTATTCATCAAGAATTGTGTGCTCGTACCAAACATCTGTTATGCACCCTCCACCTTAGCCTCAGAAACTTATGCCCACACATTGTGTTATGATTGAAGAAGTCCGATTCTCCAGTATTGGGGTGTCTTTCATAGATTCACATGCTTGAATATTCCCCGTCGTCGGAGTGGGAGTCCCACGGTAAATAATATAGCAATATATACAGTCATAATATATATATATATATATATATATATATATATATATATATATATATATATATATATATATATATATATATACATATACATAAGTAATCATATAAAACAGAGATATAAGTAAGTGATAAACATCAAGAATGTCCCTATATGAAATCTCCATAGGGATACATGGAAAGAGAAAAAAGACATTCGCAGTCTATCTCTGTCATTATGTTAGTCCAAACTACGGCCAATCAGGTGCCCGCTCCTCTCTAGAACCTTCTCCTCAGAGCTCCTCACCTCAGATTTTCTACTGCACGTCGTGTGAAAGGGAGTCTCCCTGAGCTCTGCTCAGTTTTGTTCTCTTCAGCATGTCTTCAAGTAAGAAGTCTTTGTTTAGACCTTGTTCTTCTTGTGGAAAGCTACGTTTATTCTCAGAAGATCCACACAGTAAGTGTATGTTCGAGGCACGTGGGCTGCTGAATTCATATCTGTGCATAGATCGCCGCCTAGTGTTGGGTCCGGATGTTTGCACGTTGTTGTCCTGGAAGAGTCTTCGAAGTATCCTTGGATAGGTGACTCCTCCCCTGGACTACAGTGCGCATGGTCATCATCTCCATCCTCAGATTGTTTTTTTCCGCCATTGGGTTCGGATGTGCTTATCTTGACTCAAGTTAGGAAAAACTCTTTTCAGGCCAAAAGGCCTCTAGTTCGCGTCGGTACTGTTCCCGATCGGTATCGATAGTATCTTTGTTAGTTTACTAACGTCCAAAACCAACTTTTTCGCATCTTACCCGACCATCGACCCGACATCGACGATGGAATCGAGGACACCATTCAAGCGGTGTCCGGTATGCAATGCGAAATATCCCCACATCGACGTCCATCCGGTGTGCAACAAATGCCTTTCACCGGATCACGACGAATCTACATGCATGGCCTGTGCCCGATTTCGATCCAAGAAGACTCTACGGAATCGACGAGCGGCGAGACTCGAAGCGCAGCAAGCGGCACCGGCCCCAGCAGACATCTTCAACGCCGAGACCGAAGATATCGAAGAAGTGGAGAACCTACCCTCCAGTCCCGCTTCCGAACATAACTCCGGATCGGAAGACGTCGACGAAACACTCTTTCGTAGAGATTAAGACGACACCGAGGTAGGAGACTACAATGAGGCCTTAGGGGCCGAAGAGAGTAGCTCCGGTGACGAGCAAGGCCTACCCGTTCAGACTGAGGAAAGCCCAGTGCAACAGTCTATGGCTCCGGTCGAGGGATCGCCTTCGGGCCTTACCCAAAACCTATCCCGCAGTTCTTCGGCCCCGCCCTCGGGCCCGGCCTCGGACATTCAGCGGCAGCCATTACCGCCCAAAACGGCTGGTTTCCCTTCTTCGAAACCGAAACCAAAAGCTGTATTGATTCAATTGAAACCGAAACCGAAAGTGGCGCTGGTCGGATCGAGGCCCTCCACACCTTCGACGCCAGCAAAACACGTCGGCACCGAGCGCACCAAACGAGACTTCGGTGCCGCACTTGAAGCGGCCGACGTCGGAGTCGGCGTACGGAAAACGGCCCTCGGTGCCACCAAACCTGCTCAGCTCCCGGCACCGACGCAATCGACTCCGACCCCAAAGGTCAAACTGCCTGCTGCGCCTCGCACCGCTTCGACGGCAACACCAAAGCCACATTCATCGAAGACGTTGACGGCCATTCCCACCCCTCGACTCGATGACCCACCGGCGCCGAAAAAGTCCACGGCCGCCTCTACAGAACCGGTCGGCGCAAAAGAATCGAGGGCGCTCCAGATGCGACCCGTTACTGAGCAAAGCACCAAAAAGAAGACGGTCCTCCAGGACATGTCGGGATCCGAGCCAATAAAAGCTCCAGCAGCCTCTTCGGCACCAGCCAACATTACCTTTGGCCTGCCACCATCCACGGCCCCAAAACTGTTCCAAATCAGGACACGGGTCACCCATACCACGATCACGCCAGCCGAACGCTCTGCGGAGACGTCTCCATCCCATCGACGCCGACACCGGCAGGATGATTATCCACAAGAGGAAAATAACTTCTGAGCCAGCTTTAGAATCCTTCCGGATCCCACTAAAAAGAAAGCTGCCTGTGGCTTCGGAACCAGTTCTTTACGAACCTTTCCACTCACCCTACCAGGATCCACAATCCTTCTCTCCCGCACACTCCGACACGGACGCGTTAGAGGACTACATGGGTGACCAAGTCCCCTACCCCGGAGACATGGACCCTGACGGCCAACAGGACCCTGATCAAGCTTGGGATGACCCTGTGGACCCAAGTGCACCTATGGATGCACAGGACCCGCAACTCTATGGAGCAAAAACATCTCCCCAGAGGACACTGCAGCGTTCAACGCTCTCATTGAACGTGCTGCGGCCAATCATGGAGTGCAACTTCACTCTGACACCGTCGAGGACGACTTTCTTATGGACACTTTCGCAACCTCAGAAAGAAATATAAAGACTCTGCCCATGTTAAAGGGGGTCCTCAAACCAGCGAAGGACATCTTCAAGGAACCCACCAGGGCAAGAGTGATAAACCCCAGGATCGACAAAAAATACAGATCAGCGCCTGGGGACCCTACTTACATTAGAGGCCAATTACCTCTGGATTCCATTGTCGTTGCGAATGCTCGCAAGAGGGCACACTCGCAAACAGGTGACGCTCCTCCCCCGGACAAAGAGTCCAAGGTGTTAGAGACCTCTGGCAAACGGGTTGCCGCACAGGCAGCTAACATATGGCGCATTGCCAATACTCAAGAGCTCCTCGCTCGCTACGATAGAGCGCACTACGACACATTAGAGCAAATACTCCAACATCTCCCTGACCAATACAAAGAAGGTGCAGAGATCCTCATCAGGGAGGGACAGCTCCTCACAAACGCATCCATCAAGTGTGCGCTGGATGCCGCAGACACAGCTGCCAGGGCCATAAACACTAGCGTCATGTTGCGACGACATGCCTGGTTGCGAATCTCCGGATTCAAACCTGAGGTGCAAAATAACATACTCAACCAGCCTGTCAACCCCGACTATCTATTCGGGCCGGAGGTTGACGCCACCCTAGAGAAAATAAAAAAGGACACGGACACTGCAAAGTCCATGGGGGCTCTCCAGACTCAGTCCTTTCGGAGCGGCTCCTTTCGTCGCCCCGGAAATAGAGGAGCAGGTAGAGGACAGGGGTCACAGCAAACATACAACAAGGGCAATACACACACCACCTACGATAAAAACACCCGGGGTGGATATCGTGGCTCCAGTACAAAGGGCAGAGGACGCGGCTACGGCAACACCAGGTCCTCCCCCAAGAACAAGCAGTGACGCCCTCTCCCTTCCTCCCGACCACATAACACCTGTCGGGGGAAGGCTACAAAGGTTCCTGTCCACGTGGAACTCCATCACCACAGACAGGTGGGTCAAAGATATTGTCAAATACGGTTACTGTCTAGAACTAACCTCCACCCCACCCATAATACCTCCAAAAAACCGTCCTATGTCCTCAGAGCACTTAACGCTCTTACAGCAGGAGGTGCAAAGTATGCTTCTAAAAGGCGCAATAGAGGTCGTACCCGTCCACGAGCAGGGTACAGGGGTGTACTCCCTGTACTTTTTAATACCGAAAAAGGACAGGTCACTCAGACCTATATTAGATCTGAGACCCCTAAACCGATTCATTCTTTCCGAGCATTTTCACATGCTCACTCTACAGCAAGTCCTCCCGCTGCTCAAGCAGGGAGACTTTCTGGCCACACTGGACCTCAAGGAAGCGTATTTCCACATACCCATTCACCCCTCACACAAAAAATACCTCAGGTTCACTGTTCAAGGGCAGCACTACCAATTCAAAGTCCTTCCCTTCGGCGTGACAACAGCACCCAGGGTGTTTACAAAGTGCCTAGCTACTGTGGCGGCACATCTACGGAGGCAGCACATACACGTCTACCCTTACCTGGACGACTGGCTCGTTCAAGCGAAGTCAGCCCAGCAATGTGCCAGCCACATGTCCCGCACCATTCACCTCCTTCACAGTCTGGGGTTCTCACTAAATTACCCAAAATCCCATCTCCAGCCCGCACACGTACAACAGTACCTAGGTGCGACTATAGACACTCTGGCGGCCACAGCTCAGCCAAATTTAGTGAGAATCAACAGCATGCAAATGCTGATTTCCAAGTTCAAACCACAACACTCCCTTCCTGCGCGAGTGTTCATGCAGTTGATAGGCATGATGGCCTCCTGCATCTTCATAGTCCCACACGCGAGACTACATATGCGCCCGCTTCAGGAGTGCTTAGCACGTCAGTGGAATCAGGCTCAAGGACAGTTGAAAGACCTAGTGTTGGTGAGCGGTCGGGCATACAACTCTCTGCATTGGTGGAATCCACAAAACCTTTGCAAGGGCCGACCGTTCCAAGAGCCTGTCCCACAGATAATACTGACGGCGGACGCGTCTCTCCAGGGATGGGGAGCTCATGTACTCCATTACACAGTGCAGGGACTATGGACACAACAACAAAAGAAGATGCACATCAACCTTCTAGAGCTGATGGCAATCTTCCTCGCTATGAAAGCATTCAAAGTACACTTGTGCAACAAAGTCGTGTTGATCCGGACGGACAACATGACTGCCATGTACTACATACAGAAGCAGGGAGGAACACACTCTCCACAGTTGTCTCATCTGGCTCAGAGCATGTGGAAGTGGGCCATTCAGAGGAACATGTTCCTCATGGCAGAACACCTCCCCAGCAAGGACAACCAGATGACGGATCTGCTCAGCAGACACAGTCATCAGATGCACGAGTGGGAGTTACATCCATCAGTACTCCAACCGTACTTCCAGCAGTGGGGTCATCCAGAGATAGACCTATTCGCCACAAGCGAAAACGCAAAATGCCAAAGCTTTGCCGCCAGGTTCCCACATCCGCAGTCGCAGGGCAATGCGATATGGATGAACTGGTCCGGCAGATTTGCGTACGCTTTTCCCCCAGCACCACTGATACCGCTGGTGGCACGCAAACTCAGACAACACTCACTGACACTCGTCCTGGTTGCTCCAACGTGGGCACGCCAGCCGTGGTACACCACCTTTCTCGAACTTTCCGTGGTGCCGCATCAAAGGCTGCGGATCAAACCCGCGCATTTGACGCAGAACCATGGAGAGATTCAGCACCCAGATCCGCAACAGCTGAACCTGGCAATCTGGCTCCTGAAGTCCTAGAGTTTGGCTACCTAAACCTGCCACCTGACTGTATGGACATCATTAAGGAGGCCAGGAGACCCACTACCAGAGCTTGCTATGCAGCCAAATGGAAGAGGTTCGTCATTTATTGCAATAATAATGACATTAACCCGCTAGACGCATCCATCCAAAACATTATTTGTTACCTATTACACCTATACCGATGCAATCTGGCGTACACCTCTATACGTGTCCATTTGACCGCAATATCAGCCTATCTGCAGACCAGGCAGCACCTCTCTCTATTCAGAGTGCCTGCCATCAAAGCATTCTTGGAAGGACTCAAACGAGTCATTCCACCAAGCCACCCACCGGCTCCGATGTGGAACCTCAACTTGGTCCTCACACGCCTGATGGGTCCACCCTTTGAACCTCTACACTCATGCGAGATTCAATTCCTTACCTGGAAAGTAGCTTTCCTAGTAGCGATAACTTCTTTACGAAGAGTTAGTGAACTCCAGGCACTAACTGTTCAAGAGCCATTTATACAGGTTCACGCCAACAGGGTCGTACTACGTACCAACCCCAAATTCATGCCCAAGGTGATATCGCAGTTCCACATGAATCAAACTATTGAACTGCCTGTTTTCTTTCAAAACCCACAAACTGTTGCAGAAAGGGCACTCCATACACTAGATGTGAAAAGGGCCCTCATGTATTATATCGACAGGACCAAACCCTTTAGGAAAACAAATCAACTTTTCGTTGCCTTTGCCCCACACCACAAAGGTAACGCTATCTCCAAAGCAGGTATAGCCAGATGGATCGTTAAATGTATTCAAATTTGCTATCAAAAGGCTAAACGCACTTTAACGATTCCCCCACGAGCCCACTCAACACGTAAGTTAGGGGCCTCCATGGCTTTCCTAGGAAACATTCCTTTGCATGACATATGTAGAGCAGCCACCTGGTCCACTACACATACATTTACCAAACACTATTGTGTAGACGTGCAATCAAAACAGCAGGCAGCTGTAGGACAGGCTGTTCTCAAAACTCTTTTTCAGACCGCTGCAGCTGGCACTGGTAGCCGCCGCTAATAAGAGGGCACTGCTGTATATTCTATGCACAGATATGAATTCAGCAGCCCACATGCCTCAAACTGAATATGCTACTTACCAGTATGCATCTGTTCTTGGCATGTAGGGCTGCTGACATTCATATCGCCCTCCCTCCTCCCCGGCGCCTGTAGCAGCTGCAGCTCTCAGAATTACTGTAAGCATGGTCATCACTTTCTGTATCTACTCCATCACTGCCACAATGGCGAAAAACAATCTGAGGATGGAGAGGATGCCCATGCGCACTGTAGTCCAGGGGAGGAGTCACCTATCCAAGGATACTTCGAAGACTCTTCCAGGACAACAACGTGCAAACATCCGGACCCAACACTAGGCGGCGATCTATGCACAGATATGAATGTCAGCAGCCCTACATGCCAAGAACAGATGCATACTGGTAAGTAGCATATTCATTACTGTCTTTACCCAGACCATGAAGTGGCTAAATGTAAGTTCTGTAGAACTTTTTCTACAAAAACTCTGAAAGTCAGGGAAGGCCGTCTCTTGCTGTGGCTCCAGAGACTTAAGGATAAAGATGAAGTGGTTTCTGAAGTAGAAAGCCTTACTTCTGGCCGTTCGCACACAGCCTCAAAGCGCAGTAGTATACAAGATTTACCTTCTCCTTTTCTGAAAAAGAAGAAAATGTCTTTGACTATGACATCTGCCACTTCTTCCTTGACTACTGCTTTGTCGCCCATGAGACATAGTTCTCAGGCTGCTGAGGCTTCCACTTCCCAGTTTTCAGGTAAAAAACTGGCTTCATCGTCGATGAAGCTTCCGACGACGAAATCCGCAATTTCCTGCTCGTCGACAGTGACTCTGACGATGACGACAGCATCAACATCGTCCACGACGGTTCCGTCGACGTTGTCTGCGTCTACGATGATAATCAGTACCATCAAGACTGTATCATCTATATTACCTATTGCATCGTCATCGACGAAGAAGGAAAAGATCTCGTCGACATTGACATCGTCGTCGTCGAAGGTTGTGAAATCGTCCTCGTCCACGATTACGTCGTCGATTGACCCGTCGACGAGTGTCCCGTCGACGAAGAAGACCTCGTCGTCGTTTTTGTCGACGACTACTCCGTCGACGATGGTCCCGTCGACGATGGTCCCGTCGACGATGGTCCCGTCGACGATGGTCCCGTCGACGAAGGTCCCGTCGAACAATGGTTCCGTCGACGCCAATTCCATCGACTATGGTTCCGTCGACGATAGTCCCGTCGACGATAGTCCCGTCGACGATGGTTCCGTTGACAAGTCCGTCTACAAAGATGTCCTCAGTACCTTCTTTGTCTCCGATCCCATTGACTGCAGTCTCTTCGGTGAAAATAAAGATTAAAAGGACGACTTCTGCTCAGAGGTCCTTAAAAGATCAAATTTCTTCCACTTCTACAGCACCTACTTCGTCTTTTTCCGCTGCTCCTTTGGTACCATTGCCACCGAGTTCTCGACCAGATATGTCGGGTGAAGTTATATCGTTGGAGGATTCCCACCTTCCTTTTCCATTGTTTGCCACGGATTCTGATCAAGATTCAGAAGAAGGTTTACCTGAATCGTTTGGGACGGCACGCAGTCCCTCAGATTTAATAATAAAATGCCAAGAGGATAGTAGTGAAGATGAGGAACAATTTTATCAGGAAGAAATTCCTACAGAAAGGCAAACTGTGACGCTACCACTGTCCCTGATAACAAATCTTCAACTCATGTTGGACGATTATAATCGGCGGTTTCCTTTATCACCACAAGAATCTGTGGTCCCGCCTCCTCCAGTGGTGCCAACAACTATATCGGAACCGGTGCCAGCTCCAATTCCATCTGTGGTAACACCTTCACTACCGCTGCGACATTCTTCAACTCGGACAGTACCTTCTCATGTTACTGAAGAAGAAAAAGAAATTCCTCAAGACAGAGAGGATGGTGAGATTCTCGATTATGGTGGCGATGGGGATGATGGTATGGCGGAGTGGGATGATTATCATGCTCAAACACCATCTCCCTCTCCAGTGATACCTGGTGACTCACCACCAGTGGATATTGCAAGTTTTCACCAGTTAATGGATAGGGCAGCACAAATATTCAAATTGACAACGGAACATAAGGAAGAGGATTGTTTCCTTTACGATTTCAAAAATCAGCCTTTTAAACAAACACATACAATCCCTATAATCGAATTTATTTGGGAGGAAGGCAAAAAGATTATGAAGACCCCCAAATAGTCTTCCGGCACAGGTGCCCAGATTGGAAAAAAAGTACAAGTCGCCGTCGGGAGCGCCAGCGTGTCTTACTGGTCAAGCAAAGGCAGATTCTGTGGTGACACAGGCAGCGCAACGTCGGGCTAGAAACCCTGCGTCAACGATCACTGCACCACCTGATCGTGATGGACGTCGTTTGGACGCCATAGGGCGGAAATTTTCTTCAATGGCTTCCACCACTGTGAGTGCGGCTAATGCTCTAGCCATTTTAGGCCGTTACGACCGTCAAGTATGGGCGGATATATCAACGCTAGTTGAACAACTGCCGGAACCATCGAAGAGTGAAGCCCTAAAGCTACTCCAGGAGGGTGAGTACATCTGCAGAGATGATAGACTGTGCAGTTGATATCGCCTGTATGGGATTCCGTCAACTTGCTGGAGCAGCGGTATTGCACAGGCAAGGTTGGTTGCGCTCAACATCCTTTCGTCAGGAAGTACAGGCAAGAATATTGGACATGGCATATGACAGAGAGGCTTTGTTCGGAGATCATGTGGATGAAGCTCTCCACAATTTCAGAAACAGTCCTTTCGGGGTGCACACGGACGCGGCACCTCCTCTAATTTTCGACGAGGAAACAACCAGTATAGACCATATAACCAGGGTTCCAACCGTTATTCCTATAACCAACAGCAAACCTCTCGACAGCAGTCTTCCAAGACTTAAAGAGGAAAATCCTCTTATAGGGGTTTCACCCCTAAGAGACAATGACTTGTATCAGTCCCAGAAAATTGGAGGTCGAATCTCTCTGTACTCTTCTCAATGGTCCTCCATAACAAGGGACCGTTGGGTTTTGGACATTGTAGAAAGAGGTCACACTTTAGAGTTCACCGAATTCCCTCCACCCACACCACCTACCGGACCACCACCGGCTCATATCAAGGAACTGTTACATCAAGTTCAACTTCTAATAGACAAAGGAGCTATAGAGGTAGTACCAAGATCTCAAAGAGGAAAAGGATTTTATTCCCGATTTTTTTTCTTATCACCAAAAAGAACGGGGAATGGAGGCCCATTCTAGATCTGAGGGCTCAACAGGTTTCTGAAGAAACAATCCTTTCGCATGTTGACGCTTGTAGAGATCTTGCAATTACTCTCACAAGGAGATTTCATGGCAACAATCGATCTCCAAGATGCATATTTTCATATCCCCATACTACGACAACATCGGAAATTTCTTCGTTTTCGAGTGGGTCGGAACGATTTCCAGTTCAAGGTACTACCATTCGGCCTACGCTCGGCCCCGCGAGTGTTTACAAAGGTGCTAGCCCCTGTCGTAGCGTTCCGACGTCTCCAGGGTGTCCAGATCTTCCCATATCTGGACGACTGTCTCCTAAAATCACAATCGGAAGTGCAACTTCGACAGCACACACGTCTTTGCAAGGAGGTGTTTCGCGCCTTAGGGCTCTCCATAAATGCCACGAAGTCCCATCTACAGCCTTCTCATCACAAGGATTTTCTGGGAGCAACTTTGGAGACAGTGTCAGCAAGGGCATTTCTCTCCCAAGACCGTCTTCAAAGGATTCTCCGTCTAGTAACCCTTATCAGATCAAAAAGATCCGTTTCTGTAAGACTGTTAAAGTCATTTCTGGGAATGGCGTCATCATGCATTGCATTGATCCCTCATTGCAGGTTACGGACACGCCCCATCCAAGAAGAACTGGATGTTCAATGGCGTCAGGTTACGGGTTCTTTCAACGATCTCGTAACCGTCACAGATCGGATGAAGTCGGCGCTGAAGTGGTGGACACAACCGTTAAATCTATTGGAAGGAATTTCATTTCTGTCAATAGTACCAGACATGACAATAACAACAGGCGCCTCTCTAGAAGGATGGGGTGCTCATTTGGAGGATCTATCAATCAAGGGAAAATGGACAATATGCCAAAAAGCCTGGCACATCAACAGGTTGGAGCTCATGGCTATATTTCTGGCTCTCAAATCCTTTCTCCCTTTAATCCAAGGAGAATCAGTCCTAATACAGACAGACAACACAACCTGCATGCACTACATCAACAAGCAGGGCGGAACAAAATCTCCGAAACTGTCTCGACTAGCCCAGTCGATCTGGGATTGGTCTCTCAACCATCACATCACGATTGCAGCAGTTCATCTACCGGGGGTATCCAATATCCTAGCGGATTCCCTGAGCAGGTCCTCCTCCTCGACCCACGAATGGGAGTTACATCAGCCAACTCTAGAGATGATATTTCGACGATGGGGTCGTCAACAGCTGGATCTCTTTGCCACACCAGAGAACCGCAAATGCCGAGATTATGCAAGCTGGCATCCCCACCAAGGATCACGGGGCAATGCCCTTTTGATGAACTGGTACAATCTGTTTGCCTACGCTTTTCCTCCAATCCCACTCATACCTCTTGTCCTGTGGAAGATGCGGGGGCAACCTTGCCATCTACTTCTAATAGCCCCCCGTTGGCCTCGGCAAGCATGGTTCTCAGAGTTACTCCTAATGTCTCAATGCAAACCAATCCTTCTACATCCTCGTACAGATCTACTTGCAATGAGCAAGGGGAAAATTTGTCATCCGAATCCCTCCTCACTGAGCTTATCAGCTTGGAACCTGAGCACTGTGAATTTGCCCATTTAGACATCCCACAGGACTGTAGAGACATCTTGGCTCAGGCGAGGGCTCCTTCTACGGTAAAAACGTACATATTAAAGTGGAAAAGATTCTGCCACTGGTGTGCAGCTAATGGAGTTCACCCGTTTCACTCCACGCCACAACAATTGCTACCTTTCTTCTTGCATTTAGCTAACTCCGGATTGTCTCATGCAACCTTGAGGGTTTTTCTGGCTGCAATTTCCCGTTTCCGTCAAGATTGTTCGACGTCCCTTTGTTCTTCAAGGATTATCCATCAATTCTTCAAAGGGTTATTTCGTAAATTTCCTCCTGTTAGACGCCAGCCTCCATTGTGGCATCTAAACATCGTATTGGCACAACTAATGAGGCCACCGTTTGAACCTATTCACAAGGTCGAGTTGAAGTATCTAACCTGGAAGGTGGCTCTTCTTCTGGCACTAACGTCTTCATGTCGCGTCAGTGACATTCATGCATTTACCATAAATCCGCCTTTCCTACAGTTCAAACCAGATTCTGTAGTGTTGCGTACAAATCCAACTTTTTTGCCGAAGGTGCCTTCAGACTTTCATATTAACGAACCAGTGATTTTGAAAACCTTCTTTGCTAATCCTCAAACTCCTGCGGAGCAGAGATTACATTCCCTGGATGTGAAACGATGTTTAAAGTTCTACATCAGCAGAACAGCTTCTTTACGAAAAACTGATCAACTCTTCATAGCTTATGGACGCTATCACAAGGGACGTCCAGTTACAAAACCAACTATTGCACGTTGGGTTTCAGCAGCCATCGTCTTCTGCCATCAAAAGGCAAACAAGCCATTGCAGTCACCAGTGAGGGCTCACTCCACTAGAGCGATGTCTTCTTCAACCGCATTATTTGCTGGAGTGCCTTTACATCAGATCTGCAGAGCAGCTACGTGGTCAAGCAGACATACGTTTACAAGACATTACTGCTTGGCAACTTTAAACGAGGAGGATGCTGCAGTTGGGCAGGCAGTGCTTCGCAATCTTTTTAAATAAGGTGAGCCTCTTCCTTCCCTCCTCCATATTGTTTCCATGTACCGTTGAAATAATGGTTCATTTACACTTATATAGATATTCAGTAATATCATATATATAAGGATATTGATTGGCATTACAACTGTTTAGTGCTGTTATGACTATGGAAACCATGATAATTGTTACTGCTGGCTATTCTATATTCAAGCATGTGAATCTATGAAAGACACCCCAATACTGGAGAAGAACAATTGTTACTTACCTGTAAACAGGTGGTTCTCCAGTATTGGTGTCTTTCATAGATTCACATGCGACCCTCCCTCCTCCCTTCAGAGGCTCTCTTCTCCTCATACACTCTAAAGTCACTTTGGTGCTACGAAAATCTGAGGTGAGGAGCTCTGAGGAGAAGGTTCTAGAGAGGAGCTGGCGCCTGATTGGCCGTAGTTTGGACTAACATAATGACAGAGAGAGACTGCGAATGTCTTTTTTCTCTTTCCATGTATCTCTATGGAGATTTCATATAGGGACATTCTTGATGTTTATCACTTACTTATATCTCTGTTTTATATGATTACTTATGTATATGTATATATATATATATATATATATATTATGACTGTATATATTGCTATATTATTTACCGTGGGACTCCCACTCCGACGACGGGGAATATTCAAGCATGTGAATCTATGAAAGACACCAATACTGGAGAACCACCTGTTTACAGGTAAGTAACAATTGTTCTTTTTTGATTTTATTTTTTTAAAAGAACGTTTTTCTAATGCCACATGAGGCTTTTATTATTTTGTTCCCTTATGGCTTACATTAGTTTCAGAATGTTTTCATATTAAACTCCTGAGCGGCTGAATTTATGCAACTAGTCTGCTGGAGGTTGGTTTAAGTATCTTAAGCAGTTCTGTAGATTTTAACAAATCATTCGGTGACTGTACTGTTGGGGAGGGGGTTGGTCCTATTGCTCAGTGTCATCTTGGAGGTACACAAGTCATCCTTGTATTATGCAATTCTGGTTGTATGGCAAGAACTTTCTTACATAAGTGTGCTCATACTTGCTTTGAGGCAGAGTTATACTCTATCACTTGAAAAGAAAACTGAATACAAAACTCTAACCCTCAGTCGAGCCTCAGTTGCAGGATTTAAAATATTTCCGGGTTTACTAAAGTGTGAAATCGGATTTGTAAATAGTGTACTTGAATTTGTCTCTTTAGGATCAAGCTGCCCGAGACATGAAGCGACTAGAGGAGAAGGACAAGGAGATCAAAAACTCCAAGTAAGCGTTCTTTCTACTATCTTGAATGCCAGAAACCTATTAAGGGTGCCAATCAGCTTTATTTATAGTTTTAACTCCAGTATACAGTGGTGATTAGTGTTTTCAGCTGGGATAACTGGGATGTTTTCTGAAATTGAATGCGAAGATCATTGCCACCAGGGTAATATGCCACTGGAACCAAGCTATACCTGGCTGATGAGGAGGACCTGATCAGGCGGTTCTGGCTGGATTGTTCCCAATGGAACTGGGTCAAGACTGATTTGCATCTGAGGGCTGGGGCCAAACTGAGGTGGAATGGTGTGCAAAATTATAATTGACTGGGATGCACTCCTAGTAATTACCAGTGGCTGAGATTAGTTCAAATACTGCATCCATCACTTTTCTTGTATATTTCATTGTGACGTCCTAAGTGGGATGGGCATGTCCAGACGTGGGTGCGTGACTGGAAAAAGCTAATAATTGAAGCTCTCCATCCATCACCTTTTTATATACACCTTTAAGAACACCATCTTGGGATGCCTTATTTTCTTTTATTTTTCCATTATAATATTAGCTCAATAAAAACCGTCCTTGAATCATCACAAGACAGCATTTGCAAAGGTCATTTTGCAAGACCAACTATTCCTAGTGCTTTTTTTAAGCATCTCCAACTTTATATCTCCTAACCCTTTTCTTCCTCTCTTTTGTAGTTTCACAGTTGTTTTCCTTTGTGGGACATGCTGGTAGCACTCGTCGCCACTGCGTTCTTGCAACGAGAACACAAGTAGCTACCATCTATATTTTTGGTAGTGTATTACAATTAAAAATGGGAGAGTTCATATTGGCACAAGTTTGAGGCGTGAGCGGCAAGGCATTGTTATAGCTGCAGCCATGTTAAAGAAAATGTCTGTGGGGGGGGGGGGGTTAAAAAGTTGTGTGAAAGACACCAGTCATAAAAGGAAGTTTGTCTCCCCAATCTGCAGAGTATATGGACACCATAGCCTCTGTAGGCTCTAGTGGGGAGACGGGTGTGAAACATTAGCTCTTTGGGGTAAGGTGGCACATTACAGCAAGAGATGGGTAAACAAGGGTTATATTCTTGTGCAACACACACAACAATGACCAACATCCTATAATAGCCAGCAGGTCTGCCACAGCTGCAGTCCCCCCCTCTATAGACCTTGATTGAGTCAGCTGAAAGAGTTCCAGCACTGCCTCTACCTCAGTCTAATCAAAGGCATTTTCTGGGAATAAGTCTGATATGTTACATTCTCTTCTGCATATAGACTGAAAATAAAGGTCATTGGTTTATCATCAGAATATTGAAACATACAAGCAGTGGATGCGCTTTAATTGTTGCAGTTGTGGTAGGCCCAATGGCTATTTATGAATTCCTCCATTGTTTTGTGCATTGTGTAATCCCTGTGAAATTTGTTAGCATAGATTGTTTAACCGGCACCCTACCACCTTGTTCTCTCTTCTACTGCTCGTTTGAACAAATTGTGTTTGTGGGCCATACCTCTCCAGTAGTTCTGCTTTGGTAGTGTTTAGTTTAGTTTATTAAATTAACACAGTTAATTAAAACCATTGCAATAAAATGTCATCGTAGCACTGTTACCACATTAAAAGCGGAGCAAACCATCAAGTTTCAATTCATACACATTACTGACGAGGCAGGCTTGTAGTTACTGTTGTAATCACGTGACAGGCTTCAAAAACCAAGGATAAAATTATTTGGTGCATAGACACTAGGGCAAAGTGCAAAAATAGTCTGTGATAAGTTTTTGGGGAGAAGGAGCTGGTAGGGCAGGGGCAGGAGAGGGAGAAAGCAGATTGTCCAAGAGTCTCACATATTTTCCGGACTTTGCAAGCACTTGAATATCTGGGGAGGTAAAGCAGAGAGCAGATGCCTCCCAACATGTACTGATGCCCCTTTTTAGTTATAAGGGTTTTAAGAGAAGTCTTCTGGGAGCGTCAAGGCCTGGACAACAGCACAGAAGATGCAGCCATGATTCAGACCTATAAGTTCACAGTCTGCATGCCCCCTCCTCACTGTTTGGAGCCGATCAGTTGAAGGCAGTGGAGCGCAGACCTAGGAGACGCATGAACATTATATTTTTGTGGGCCGCTGCGTTCAGACTATCAAGAAGGTAAGGTTGAGGTACCCCAGGGAAGTATGAGTCGTTCAAGGGGAGCAAGATAATTGAAGTTGTTAGGACCCGAATGTCCATCTGGTAGGAAATTTGTCTAACCTGCTTGTTGATAACCCTTTTCCAGACTGTGTATTGAATAGAGTCTGCAGTTAGTGATGTTTCGTTAATATGTAGCGTTGTTATGGCTTTTACAATTTGACGGTTCCATGGATTCCCGGAGCTGCCAAGAGTTTCTTTTAACCGGGATTTAGGCATGTTATCTGTGGCTTTTAGTGCCCTTGTATAGTACTTCAGGGTGTCTGCCTCACAGAAAATAGATAGTCTTTGAAGACCCAGCTCCAGTCTTAGTCTTGACCTGTGAATATAATTCGGGAGACGGAAGATTTTTTTATAAATGGTAGCCTGGGCGTGGTCGAGACTGGCTGAGCATGCACCAAGAAAGGCCTGGTGCCTGTAACTTACGGCAGGAAGAAGGGTAGCTTTAGTCACCTTCAGAATGGGTTCAGCAGAAGGACTGCTCAGGGACTGGTTAAGTCGAGTCAGGCTGTATGTTGTTGCTCCAGCTCTCTTTTTCAAAGCAGCCAAGTGGACTGATGGTCTGGAACACTTGCTAAACCAGACCCCCAGGTAGTTGTATTTTGATGTTGTTTTAATCCTTGCGGGTCCAATGTTCCACGTTAAACCTTTCGTTTTCTTGCAACGGCCAAACATCAAGACCGTGGTCTTATCCTGGTTAATTTTAAGAGCATTAGCTGTGTTGTATTTGTGGAGCGTGCACAGGGCTCTTTGGAGGCCAGACTTTGCCTGGTTCATGATAACAATATCATCAGCGTATTTCAGAATGTGCAAGTTCGTTTTTGCAAGGCCCAGTTTTGGCGGAAGGAGACCACTTTTTTCCCGGAATCTCCCCAGGTCAGTGGTGTAGAGGTTGAACAAGAGGGGAGCAAGAACACATCCTTGCTTTAGGCCGTCTGAAGTTGGAATTTTTGCAGAGACTGTCGTTGGGCCAGTTCTGACTCGTACCCATGTGTTCTTATGCAAGGAGATAAGGGTTCCGAGCAGGCTCTGTGGAATCCCCCACTTATCCAATTTCCTCCATAAAGTGTTACGGGACACTTTATCGAAGACGGTGCTGTAGTCTATAAAACAGCAATAGAGGGGAGTTGATTTTTTTGTGCTGCTTGTTGGCTCAGCATGGCTAGGGCAGTGATGTCAATTGTGGAGGCAGAAGATCTGAACCCAGTTTGAAAGTATGGTAAAATGTTATTTTCCGCTACCCATTTTTCTAGCGACCTGAGAAGACACCGAGCATATACCTTAGTCCCAAGATTTAATAGGGCAATGAGTCGTAATTAGCTGGAAGGGAGGGATCTCCTTTTTTGAAAATTGGGCATCAGATCGAGCCTTTCCATGAGCCTGGTATCCGATAGGTACTAAACACATAGTTGTATAAGGGAACTAATAAATTAGCCCAATCTTCCAGCGCACATTTGAATACAGCAAATGGAAGGCCGTTGGGCCCTGGAGCACCATCGTTTTTCATGGATTTCAGAAACTTGCAGACCTGGGCCAAGGTAGTCAGCTCATGGGTTTCCATCCGCGTAGTGTCGGCAGGATCTCTGATTTCGACCTCAACGTGATCCAGGGTATCACAGCAGTATTGTTGAGTCACATACTGAGACCAGACCAGACTTCTTCATGAACCGCGTTCCTCCTGCTCTTGTTGGAGGAACGAAGTGTGTTTATATGGTTCCAAAAGTGGGTAAGGTTTTTTTCCTTTAACAGGGAAAATATTTTTAGCCAGTCATTCTGTTCTTTTTGTTTCTTAGCTTCCCATGTTGATTTTTAAAGGCTTTATGTAGTAAGGCCATGTTATTAGCAGAGAGCTCTGTACTTTTCAATTTATGCAGGCGCACAGCCCTCCTTGGGGCTCTTCTTTGGGTGAGTAAGACCAGATCGAAAATCCGCTGCAGGAGAGGCCTGGGCAGTCTATGATGAACCTCACGGCCTATTAGACGGTCTCGTAATTTAGCAATGACGTTGTCCCACCAATGAGGATAGTCTGTGGGAGGGTAGTGTGTGACATTTGGAGTTATTTCCATGAGCCAAGAGCCCACCTTATCAACGCCTAGAGTCCCATTTGATTCGTCTGACTAGAGTGTGGAGTTCAGTCTGCGTTGAATGCCCCACTTCAATTAATTTGGCAGCCACAGGAACTTACAGGTCCATTGTTACGGTCAAAGGGTTATGGTTGCTCTCTGTTCGAGTGGGGACCTCCATTTTAACTAACTTACTTGCCAAAGCTGGTGATAAGAAATTATAATCAATGGTCTAGAGATTCTTAAATGTTGGAGATAGATGGGCACTGGGTTCGTGTTCCAATGTGATTTGCTTTGCAGAGCGTAAATTGTAATTGGTTAAAAAAGTGATCATGGCTTCTTGCTCTTTGGTTTTGGAGTCTAAATGAGCGTTGGATCCCAGATCTCTGATGTTAAAATCGCCTAATAACAAAACGTCAGCAGAAGCAAACTCAAGTAAAAGCTCTTCCAGATGCTTGACCAAAAGAGCTGTGGCCAATGACTGTGATATTTTAGCTGTTTGGTGGTAACAGTTGATTAAAAGCAACGGGAACTCCCTGGTTGGAGTTGAAAGACCGGTGATTAATACAATTTACCCTGCCGTAGAGTTCCGATAGAGGGGGGGGTAGCTGCGATCTTGCTCCTATGTTTAATGAAAATGGAGAGGCCCCCAGAAGGTCTACAATAGGAATTAGGCTGGGATGCTGGTTGAAAGAGTCCATAGTAGCCATGGAGAGCCGATGGAAACCGAGACCAGGTCTCTTGGAAACAGATACTATCACTTTTGCTCAGATAGTCCACTGCTGATTTGGATGAAAGAGTTGACTCTAACCCAGCAGCATTCCAAGAGGAGATGGTTAGTTTAGAATCTGTCCGCATAACTTGGCCGTTAAGAAGGATACTGCTGGGAGCAGGGTGCTGGAGGCTCTGGATGAGAGTACCCATGGCGGCTGTAAGTATTATGGGAGACAGAGAGACTTGATTTACTGCTAACCCAGCGTTGATTGTTGTTATATGAAATGTTTGAGGTTATCCGCTTTTGATGCAACTGGCAGCCAAACATGGGTTGCACCCCGTGACCCTTTCAGGACGCTGGTGTACGGCCTCACAGGTTCATCCTGAAGAAGAACATGGGGATATTTCTGTTGGGGGAGGACCCAGAGTTCTATACCCCAGTCTTCAAAAAAACTGGCTTCCCCAAGAATTGAATCCCTTAGGGATTCTCGTGACCACGATGTAACAGTTGCTTCCAAAGACCCTTTGCCTGGTATTAAGGCAAACTTAACTGATGTAAGATCAGAAGAAGTAATCCCAGAGAGCGCCGGGACATGCTTGAATAAGCGAATTAGGTTGTTTCCATCAAGAGTGTCATGCGGGCCCTTGTGGGCAAAGTGAGGGAAAAAAACATGTTCTGCATCTTTTTCCAGACCTTGGTGTTTCTGACTCCCAACTGTTTCAGGTGGAGGCAAAGGGGCCTTAAAGTGTAGAGGTGTACCTTCGGATAGACAATGATTACCCTCCAGTTGACTTTGCCCTCCCACGGCCTGTATAAATTGAGACTGAGGAGTCTTCTGCATTTATGTGGAGTAGACCCTAAGGGCTTTGTTCGGGTCACCTGTTGGGTGTCGCAGAGAGGGGCCCATCAGTACGCCATCTGGTGTGATTTGGGAAACGACGGTAGTATGGTTTACGTTTCCCGAGCACTTATTTGGACCGCTTCATGTGTTTGAGACTTCCCTTGAATGCTGAGTTGCGTAGTCTTGCCTGCCCAAACTTTGGCCTTGAGAGGCTATCCCCTTGATTTTGGTTGACAAAGACCCATGCTTCGTGATGGTAGAGTATAGTTCGGTGTCACTGGGGGCCGGGGGGGTCCCCTTGGGAGCCTCCTGAGTGATTGACCAAGGGATATTGATGGAGTCATTATCAGTGAGAGTCATTCTAGTATCGGGGGTTTTCGTTTTGAATTTTAAAGCCTCGTTAAAAATAGTAAAGTGAGAGAGCCCCCTCACTTCAGAGAGGGACATGATAGTGACCCCTGTCCCGTCAAGCCCCGATCTCCGTTTTGCAAGACATTGTTTTTTGGTTTGTTTTTTTGGTTTGTTTTTTAAGTTTCTTTCCCTCCCTCCTAGACAATGGTGGTTTCGTGGGGAGATTAGAGAGCAGATGGGCGACATTTGAAGGAGCTAGGTCAGTGAGATCAGGCTGCGTGGTCGCTAGTGGAGTGATCATTGGGCTGCTAGTGTTAATGGTCACCAGGACAGCTTTGGGATCACTTGTGCCGGTCGCCGTTGGCTGACAGGCAAGGACGTTGAGTTTTTGATGTCTGATTCCAAGGGGAGGGAAATAATTCTTCTTGCTGATGATGATGAGTCTAATGTTTTGCAGCGTGAATCTTTCTGGATTCACTATGCTGTGCATTATTCCGCGATCTTGTGGTTGGGTCCGGATTCCCGTGACGTCGTCGTGCTTCCTGCGGAAGTCCCACCTTTGGGGCGCCATCTTCAGATTCTTTTTTCCGCCGTTGGGTCTGGATCGTCATCGGGAAGCTCCAGAATTACACTCGAAGGAAGAAGGAAGAAAAGCGAGTTTCGTCGATAGAAACACTAGAAGATATCAGGAAAGGAAAAGATTTCATCGGGAGCGCGAAGAAAGGAGGACCAGCGCCCTTTTTCTTCGACGGCCTTGGAGAATGCACGCTCAGAGACCCTGAGCGCAATGGACAAGACGCCATTCAAGTTCTGCCCAAACTGCCACCACAAGTTCGCGCAGAAAGACCAGCATCCGGTCTGCAACCTCTGCCTACCGGTCGATCACCAGAGTATCGACTGCAACGCCTGCTCAGCCTTCGCGCCGAAGACACTCAGGGTGAGAGAGCGGCAGAGAAGGGCCAACGCCAGCATGGATGGCAAGGGGAAGCCCCCGACGCTCTACGCTCTGGGCCTCTCCTCGGACGACGAGGACAACGACGCCGAGACAGCCGAAAACTTCACGGTCGTAGAGACCGACAAGAAAAAAGAAGACGAGGTAAGAGAATCGTCGAGCGCAAAACAGAAAGTACCTCGACAACACGAGGGTGACTCGAGAAAATCTGAGTCAAAGTCCACGAAGGGAGCCCCGGCGCCGAAAACTTCGACGTCCAAAGGGGGAACCACGGACAAGAGGCCGAGCGGATCCTTAGAGAAGGACTCCCTGGTGCCGAAAGACGCCGAAAGGCAAGGGTCGTCGAAAGCATCCCATGAAACGGGCCGATCGACGCAGAAAGAACGTTCGACGTCGAGGCAAGTTTCATCGAAAAGACCCGCGGTCGACGCCAAAAGCATCTCCGAGATGGAGAAAAAGAAGAGGCGGCTCGAGGCCGAAATGGAGAACATCCTTCAAAGAAAGAAGGAGTTCGACGCCAGAATGAAGGAATTCAAGATTCCAACGGTTTCATCAGCGGACGTCGGTGAGGTCGAAGACGAGTTCGACGCCGAAGGGCTGACAAGAGAACTCGAAGAGGAAGAAGAGCCCTATTATGAGGGAGAAGCCGAGGAAGAAGACCAACGGTCGTTCTACGAATCGGCGGCATCTACCAGCAACGACGTCGAATGGCACGATCTCGACACCGAAAACCCGGAGGAGCCCGTGGACACGTACCCTTCGAGGCCTTCGCCACCCGACGACATCGGGGTCTACAATATGGTGGTCAGGAGCGCAGCAATGGCCTTCGGCGTCAAACTCGACGAGGAGAAACCGAAAGCCGATTTTCTCGTCGAGACACTGCTCCCCATCCAGACAAGGAGCCAGTTCCTCCCCATGCTACAAAGCGTGATGAATCAGGGGAGAGAAGCCTTCAAGGAACCTGCGACCTGCCGGTCGATCACGCCCAGGACAGAGAAGAAATATAAGCACTCCTCCCTGGACCCCCCTTACATCAAGGGTAGCGTGACCGCGGACTCCATCATAGCCTCCACGGCCAGGAGAAGGGCCAACGTACCAGCAACTTCGGGCCCACCCCCGGATAAGGAGAGCAGGAGGATTGACCTCACAGGAAGAAAGGTCGAGAGGAACGCCGCAATGCACTGGCGCATGGCGAATTCAAATGCACTCCTCAATAGACACCAATACCAGCACTGGGATGAGATGGGGGAGTTAGTAAAGCACCTCCCCGAAGAATACCGGCAGAGAGCCTCTCACCTGATAGATGAAGGCAAAAACATCGCCAACTCCTGTATAAAGACGGCGTTGGATGGGGCAGAGACTTCAGCAAGACTCATGGCCATAGGGGTCACAGAGAGGAGGCATGCATGGCTAAGAATCTCGGGATTCAAACCGGAAGTGCAGAACAACATCCTTGGCACCCCCTTCAATGGAGAGACACTGTTCGGAGCAACAGTGGACGACAAGCTCACCCAGCTGAAAAAAGAAAACGAGACGGCGAGGTCCATGGGGGCCCTACAGCTGAGGGGAATGAGGCGAGGAAATCCCTCGAAGACCCTACGGTAGGGGAGGAAGCCAGCAGGGGACGTCGCACCAGGCGTTCCAACAAAGTCAGCAGGGTGAAGGTCACGGACAAGGTCAGCAGAAGCAAAACTGGCAATATCAACCTCGGGGCCAGTCCTTTCGCGGGAGAGGGAACGGACGTGGCCAAAGGAGGAGAGGGGGCGAACAGCCCTCGACGAAGTGACTCAGCACGCAAGAGGACGCCTACCCTCGTCAGGACCCCAAGGGTGAGGCGCAGAAAAGTGTCATCAGGGGGAAGAGAAAATTCAAGAGCCTACGAGCATACGACACCAGTAGGCGGAAGACTGAGGTTCTACCTTCAGGAGTGGCGGCGTATAACCACAGACAAGTGGATACGGAACGTTGTGCAGTACGGGTACTGCGTAGATTTGGAGAAAAGACCTCCAAACAGGAAACCAAGGGGAAGACTGAGATCGGCCCAAGAACTGGCAATACTCAGAGAAGAAACGCGGAAACTCCTGCAAAAGGGAGCCATAGAGACAGTGCCGTTCAGAGAACGCAACAAAGGGGTCTACTCAAACTACTTCGTGGTTCCGAAGGTAGACGGAGACCTCAGACCCATACTAGACCTCCGTTACCTAAACAAGTTCATCAGAACGCAAAGGTTCAAAATGACTTCACTGCAGGAGGTTCTGCCACAGATAAGAGAAGGGGGACTTCATGGTCACCGTGGACCTCAAGGATGCCTATCTTCACATCCCAATAAACAGAAGGCACAAGGGCCTTCTAAGATTCAACATCGAACAAGAACACTACCAGTTCACGACCCTGGCCTTCGGATTAAAATCAGCACCAAGGGTCTTTACAAAATGCCTGTCGGCGGTAGCGGCGCACCTACGAAGGCACGACTGGCTGGTCAAGGCAAACTCACGCGGAAAGTGCGAAAGGCACGCAAAACGCGTAACAGACACCCTCACAAATCTGGGATTCTCGATCCACTGGGGAAAATCATCGATGGAACCGGAGCAGGTGAAGATTTTCCTGGGGGCAAAGATCAACTCCCGCAACAGTACAGTAGTGCCCAGCGAGAGGAGGACAGAGGCTCTACTGAAGGAGGCGAAGCTCTACCAGAAGGGGCGAGCTCTGACAGTGAGGGCTGTGAGCAAGATGATGGGGATGATGGCGTCCTGTATCCAGCTGGTGCCGAATGTACGCCTGCACATGAGACCATTCCAGGAATGGCTGCAACAGCAATGGTCACAAGCAAACGGAAGTTGGGAGGATCTAGTGGTTGTTACGCACGCAGTGCAGGAGGAGATAACTTGGTGGAACAGAGACAACATAACAGCAGGGAGAAGCCTGACACCACCAATCCCAACAGTGACCATTACCACGGACGCATCGCAGAAGGGATGGGGAGCGCACATGGACAACCTCAGAGTGAGGGGTCTATGGGCCCCAGCAGATGCGGTCCGCCATATCAACTACCTCGAGTTGAAAACAATCCTGCTAGCCCTGAAGGCATTCCAGAGGCACCTGTTCAACAAGAGGGTGTTGGTCCAAACAGACAACACCACGGCGATGTTCTACATCAACAAACAAGGGGGGACACAGTCGTTCCCGCTCTCATCCCTAGCTCAGGAGATTTGGAGATGGGCCATACCTCTCAGGATAGATCTACTGGCAATTCACCTACCGGGGAAGGACAATGTGGAGGCAGACTGGCTAAGCAGGCAGACCTCAGCATCACACGAGTGGGAGCTCAATGGCCAGGAAACGGAGAAACTCTTCCGGAGATGGGGGACTCCCACAATAGACCTTTTTGCAACACGCCACAATGCAAAATGCCAAAGCTTCGCGTCCAGGCAACCAGATCAGCAATCCAAGGGAAATGCCCTATGGATAAGCTGGTCGAGGACATTTGCCTACGCCTTTCCACCGATACCCCTGTTGCACAGAGTGCTCGACAAGTGCAGAACCAGCAACATGACCCTGATCCTGGTGGCTCCGCAGTGGGCGAGGCAGACATGGTTCTCACAAATTCAGGAAATGGCACAAGGCGACCCATACAGGTTCGAGAGGAGGAAGGACCTGCTCTCAATGCAAAACGGAGAGGTCCTGCACCCAGAGCCAGAGACCCTCAACCTGGCGGCATGGCTCCTGAAGACCTAGAGTTCGCACACTTAAGATTGCCGCCGAGCACGATGCGAGTGCTACGGGAGGCGAGGAAACCAACTACACGAAAATGCTACAGCGCAAAATGGAAGAGGTTCACTGTGTGGTGCCGGAAAAAGGGCCTGCAAAACAGAATGACAAGAGACTCAACAGTACTGAGGTACCTCACACACCTTCTAAAGAGTAACCTCTGCTCGAGCTCACTAAGGGTACACCTAGCGGCCATCGTGGCCTACACCAGAGGTGAAAAAGGTGGAAGTTTCTTCAGCTCGCAGGTGGTGAGGAGATTCATGGAAGGAGCCAAAAGGATGGCCCCCCCGAAAAGGTTGCCACCGCCGGCATGGAATCTGAATGTGGTCCTGACGGAGCTCATGAAGGCACCGTTTGAACCCATTCACAAGGCCACACTGCAGATGTTGACTATGAAAACAGCCTTTCTGGTGGCCATAACCTCACTACGCAGGGTGAGCGAGCTTCAAGCACTAACGCTGCAGGAACCCTACATTCAGATCCACAAAGATAGAATAGTCCTGAGAACGGACCCACACTTCATGCCCAAGGTAGTGTCGGCGTTCCACATAAATCAGACTATCCAGATACCAAGTTTCTTCCAAAACCCGACTACAAACGCAGAAAAGGCACTGCACACCCTCGATGCCAGAAGAGCGGTGATGCACTACATTGAGAGAACCAAAGAACTCAGGAAGTCGAAACAGCTGTTTGTGTCCTTTGCTACTAGCTTCATGGGTAGACCAGTGACTAAGGGCACCATCGCAAGGTGGATTGCCCTCACTATTCAATTCTGCCACAAACAGGCTGGACAGGAGCTAGCGGAGGGGCCGCAGGCTCACTCCACAAGGAAGAAAGGGGCCACCGTGGCCTTCCTGGCGAACACGCCCATCCAGGACATATGCCTCGCGGCAACTTGGGCATCTGTGCACACGTTCACGAAACACTACTGCGTGGACATTCAGATGAACAAGGAAGCACAGGTTGGACAGAAGGTGCTTCAGCACATTTTCAACGACCAACGCTCATCTACCACCCAGCCGCCACAGAACTAGGAAAACCGCTACAAAATCGATGCACAGCATAGTGAATCCAGAAAGATTCACGCTGCAAAACGAATAGTTTTTTACCTGTCGGTGTAGTTTTGCAGCTTGAAGATCTTTCTGGATTCACTAGCGAACCCACCCACCTCCGCCAGGAAGATGAGGCTGGAGGAAGAGGGGGTAAAATGGAAAAGATCAAAGAAATACAAACATACAGATAAAGGGACAAGAAGGATTAATCAATCGCCTAGAGGTTAAAAAAAAAAAAAAAAAAGAAAGAGGAAAGGAAAAAAGAACCCGAAGATGGCGCCCCAAAGGTGGGACTTCCGCAGGAAGCACGACGACGTCACGGGAGGTGCACCAAATGGTGTACGTCGACGCCCACCTGGGCTACAAAAAAAAAAAAAAAAAAAACAAAGAAAAGACTACGAATCCGGACCCAACCACAAGATCGCGGAATAATGCACAGCATAGTGAATCCAGAAAGATCTTCAAGCTGCAAAACTACACCGACAGGTAAGAAACTATTCGTTACTAGGCACAGGGACTCTTCGGAGGGAAAACCGGTTTGAGCCTCTTGAGTAATTTTAGGTTTCCCGTTGCTGTTGGTATAGAGCTTCACGCTGTCCAAAAGCGAGCCCAGAATTTCTGGAAGGGATGAGAGTTTAATTATTGGAGAGACCCTATGGACTTTTCAAGAGAACTTAGCCTGGAGCCCAAGTCGGACAAAGTTGAGGCCAAAGTTTGAATTAAGTCGATCTGTAATTCCATTTTCTGGGATTGCCATAACAGGGCTGTTGCGATAGTCTTGTTTTACGTGAAGGGACGTCAATGAGATCATAAAAGGACTTGTGGGCTCTGAGGGCGTAGGCATAGGCGAGTCCTTGTCTTCTTGCACAGTGCTGAAAGAAATATGATGAGCACTGAAGCCCGGTGTATGCGCTAGGGAGGCCTCAATTCGGGCTTCTGGGGAGGCCAGAAACCGATCGGATAGGTTTTTAGATGAAAAGGGGCTTTCATAAGTTGGGCTCTTTCTTGGTGATAAGGAGTCGGTGGGCTTTTTTGGATGTGCACCCGGGCTGCAGCGCGGGGCGGACTTTTATGTGATAAATGAGCTGCTGCCGGGTCACCACTGCCTTCTTGAAAATTTGAAAGGGCGGACGAGCTGCCGTCATGAAGTTTGAGCTTGAATTTGTAATTTAACTGCAGTAATTATTGTAGAGTCTGAAACAGAGACTGATACAGTGGGGTCTCCAGAGCCGATGGAGTGGGTTCTTAGTGAGTCAGTGGAAGTGTCCTGGATCCCAGTGACATCCTCCTGGAAAGGCCTATAATGCTGGAGATTCTCAAATAAGACCTGTGCCTTAGGCAAGCACGAACGAGAAGCCTCAATAAATGATCCTTTGACGAGGCCGGGGTTGTGGGAGGAAGGCTGGTCATAGTCCTGGGCTTCTGGATCTCACTGCGGCCTCGTGGTAGAGGCAGGACCAGTTTGAGAATAGGCCTTACTAAAAAACTTGCTGATCCGCACTTGTGACAGTTGGCCTCCTGGGGATGATAATTTGTCTCACAATGACGGTGCCTGTGTGGGAGCCCCGGGAGAGACCCAGGCAGTGTCAACTCGAAGGGTAGTACCCTTTCTCCGGAGGAGTTTCCTTAATGGCATTGTAACTTGCCCTTCCATAAGGCACCCGGTGGATACTGCTTGTTGTTTTGGTGTTTTGCAGCTTGGGGCTTGCCACATCGCAGTTTCCCAGTCTGGGATCGGTGACTCCTCAGCGCTCTGACCTCTGTCCACTGACCACAGCCGCCCGCTTGTGGTGCTTATTGCGCTAGCAAGGCTTTCCTTCCCCCCTCTTTCCTAGTGCCCTGTTCTTTTATTTTTCTTGATCATACTTTTTTGTAAAGCGCCAATTTATCACCCAGATAGCTGCCTGTCGACCGTGCTTGAAGTTTTCCGCAGTTGCATATGTAACCACACCCATATGGACTTGCTCGACAGAATAGGAAAATAAATGTTTTAACCAATTAGAAGCAGTAAGAGCAGAATGCTGAAAGCAAAAATCTGTAAATGGAAAATGGGCAGAGCAGAAACCCTTAAAGATATTCACACCAGCAGTTCATATGCTGCTGAGCAAGGGCAGAAATCAGAAAATCATGAACCTTTAAGGAAACTTTTAAGCACTGACCCAAGATCAGGTGTAGAGAATCATTATTCTAGACAGTGGGTAAAAGGGCACAATTTTGATTTAAACTGCCCACCCGGAAGGCAAAGCTAAAATGTTGTTTGTTTGCAGAATCGAAACTTGCCTAGCATAGTAACGGTAAGTTTCAATTCTATTAAGGACCCGGAGGCGAGGATTATGCTTTTCTTCCTTCGCTTTATTATCTATGTCAAACACACAGCAGCCAGAAAAGCAGTAAAGGTGACTTTTTCTTCAATAACAGCAAGAAAACATCATCTGATCTCAACAGAAACAATGAAAATTTGCTCCATAAACATTAACTCCCATCAGTCCATGGGGTAATACAGCAACCAAGTCCTTCTACACTGTCCATAAATTCTAGAAAGTTCCTCCATTTTGTGAAGCCCTCCTCTTTCTTCGGGCAAGTCACGCCTGACCGTTATTGATCCTGCTTAGCTCCATCCTTTCCTGCAATGTAAGGAAAGCACGTGAGATTATTTCTGGTGACAATCTCAAGATGACAACACCAACATACTTATAATAAAAGCCTTTAATGTGGGCAACCAATCAACCGACAGAAAACTTTAAACCAGATTACTTACGTAAGTACGGGTGGGTTCGCCTTAGAGGCCATCGTGCCCCTGGCCGAATGTGCTCCAAACTGTTTTGTATCAATACCCGCCTCTTGCATGACCCATCTCACCCACCTGGCTATAGTGGGGGGAGGAGACAGCTTTGTGCGGTTTTCGTAAGGCAATAAGAAGTTGCTGTTCGTCCGGAGGACGAAATTCAAGAGTCATTTCCTCATACGTCTTTAGACAATTCACCACACACAGTTTGGGCGCATCCGTAAAAGCTGGAAATGAAATTGTCCTCGAGTCAGATTTGGTACGATGAACCACCATGAACGTAACCCCTTCTGGGGAGAAGACCCTTGCCGTAACGTCCAACGCCCGGATGTCAGAAACCCTGCGAAAGGAAACCAGGCATAACAGCATGGCCAGTTTAGCAGAGAGCTCCTTCAAAGAAAGATACTTATTAAGCTGCCAGGATAAGAAAAGATTCAAGACCAAATTGACGTCCCAGAGGACCGAGTATCGAGGTTCTGGGGGCCGCGTCAGACAGATACCCCACAAGAGCCGACAAACGGGTGTTCCCCAATCGGGGCTCCGTCTACTGGACAATGAGCTGCTGAAATCGCCGAACGGATCGCATTAATAGATCGGTAAGCCAGGCCGTCCGTAGCCAAATCTGCCAGAAAGTTCAACATTGGAACGACGCCTGCGACCACGGGATCAAGACCCCGTTGAAGACACCAACGCATCCACTTAGTCCACGCGGACCGATAGCGTTTCGGTGTTCTATCTGCCCAGGCCTTTGACAAGAGACTTTGAGCCGATCCCGAAAGGCCTGGGAGCGACCAGTGTCTCCTGAAAGCCTCCATGCCATGAGGCGGAGAGATCCCTGGCAAATGAGGTGGTGCTGCTCCCCGTCCGGATTCAGAAGAAGATGAAGCGGGGGGAGTAGGATTGGAAAATCCCAAGAAAGTTCCAGAAGAACTGGAAACCAAACTTGAGACCTCCAATAAGGCGTCACCACCACTAAATCTGCCTCCAGGAGCCGGATCCGGGTTGCCGTTCTTACCACCATCGAGAACGGTGGGAAGGCATAACCCCTCTCTCAACTTCAGTCTTGGAGAAACGCGTCCGTGGCCTCCGCCAGTGGTTCGGGCCTCCAACTGAAGAAGCGCGGGAGCTGATGGTCGAGACCGGATGCAAAGAGGTCCACCGAGAATGGACCCCAGAGACTGTTCAACCATTTGAAGACCAGAACATCTAGCTTCCACAGGCTGGAATCCCTCAGATGCCTGGAATGCCAATCCGCCACCTGATTGGCTTGGCCTGGAAGGTACTCCGCCGTCACCGAGACTTGATGTGCCAAGCAATACTCCCAAAACTCCTCTGAGATTCGCCAAAGCACGGGACGGGGGACCCCCCAGTCGATTGACATAATGGACCGCTGAGACGTTGTCCATCTTCAGCAGTACGCACGAGCTCGCTTGGTCCAACAGCGGACGGCGAACGAACCTGCCAAAAGCTCCAGGCAGTTGATATGCAACTTCTGCTCCTCTAACGACCAAACGCCGCCTGTGGAGAATACTCCGCACCGGGCGCCCCATCCGGACCTGCTTGCGTCCGATTCTATGACTAGGTCCGGAGCTGAGCCAAAGATCGCACGACCGTTCCAGGCCTCCATGTGTGTCAGCCACCATGACATCTCCTCTTTGGCCTCTTCCGACAGGGGAACTGCTTGGTCGTACGAAAGCCCCTTCCTGAGGTGATGCGCTTTCAGGTGCTGTAAGGCACGATAGTGAAGGGGACCTGGGAAGATTGCCTGGATGGAGGAGGAAAGAAGTCCTACCACCCGGGCAATCTGACGGAGGGAGGTCTGGGGCCTGGAGATGGTCTGTCTTCAAGTGTGACGGATCTTGGCCATCTTGCGAGATGGGAGTCTCAAGGAGGACAGAACGGAATCCAGGACGAATCCGAGAAAGACCAGACTGTGAGTTGGTGATAGGACCGACTTCGTCCCGTTGATGACAAACCCCAGGCTTTCCAAGAGGGACCCCCAGATGAGCCTGTGCTAACCTAGCGCATTCCGCCTCAATGTGGTTGGAAAGGTGCTCCTCCATAGGGGCCACCACCTTATTAACACACCTGAAAATGGAACTATCTACCGCTTCAAAGAAGTCATCGTCTAGAGGTAAGTATTGTGTTGCCTCTTCTTCCTCATAATAGCTCCCCTGCTCCATCTTGCCCCCAGATACCCAGTAGGGAGTGCTTATTAAACTGTAGAATTTGAAACTTCGCACTAAATAGGCAAACCAGACTTATCAAGGTCAAGGCCAACAGGGAAAGATCAGACACCACAGAAAACCTCTTTGATTAGGTCTAAACGTGGACCGGCAGCGCCTAGGTCAAATTGGGGCAGATCAAATAACTGCAAAAAGGCTCCAGCGCGGGCAGGCCGCTGTGGGTGGCACACACTCCCCAAGCGCGCAGGCCCTCAGATCCTGACAAGGCCTAACCGCCACCCAGCGCGCTGAGCCAAACGAAAAGAGTGCACAAACCTGCCCTCAGGCGATTATCGGAGGCTCAAGACCTCCGCGTTTAAATACGGACCCCTGCGGACGTGTGGGACAAATACGGACCCCGAAGGGTGTTCGTGGTATGGCGGCAGGGGGACAGGCTCCTGCGGACTCTGCTTCCTCAGCGCAGCTCCCTTTGAAGAGAAAACCGCGCCGCGGGAGCAACGAGACGCGCGGGCTCCCCCTGGCGGATAACAGAGACTGCCGCAGGTGGGCTGGCCGCGAAAGGAGCGAGGAAACGCTCCCGCGGCCGTAAGGGGCTCTGAAAGGAAAAAAACAATCGCCTAACAGTTGTCAAAACACACGCGTGCCCCTTAACCCCTTCGACGCTCATGACGGAACGGTTCCGTCATGAGCGTCGGTTGAGCTGTGCTCATGACGGAACCGTTCCGTCATGACCACGCCCGCGCAGGTAACGGTCAGCACAGCGGGGGAATCCGCCCCGCATGGAAGGGGTTAACTAACGGCCCAACATTTCAGAATCGCAATTTAGCCCTGAAAACAATCAAGCAATTTCCAAGATAAGGAAAGGGACTTAACTGGCTGCGTAGCAGCGAAGAAAGAGGGCTTAACAAAATGGAAGAACTTTCTAGGATTGATGGACAGTGTAGAAGGACTTGGTTGCTGTATTACCCCATGGACTGATGGGAGTTGATGTTTATGAAGCAAATTTTCATTGTTTCTGTTGAGATCAGATGATGATTTCTTGCTGTTATTGAAGAAAAAGTAACTTTTACTGCTTTTCTGGCTGCTGTGTGTTTGGCATAGATAATAAAGCGAAGGAAGAAGATCATAATCTGAGCCTCCGGTCCTGCCATAGAATCTTGTTTTACCCAATCTAGATTGGTAACGGTACATTTAAGCTGCAGCGTAATCTAAATTTTTAACGAAATTAGTTAAAAAATGAATATTTTCTAAGACAAGGCACGCACTAGGGAAAAACGTATCTGATAAAAACACTTAAGTCACCTATGGAATGAATGCGGCCCAAAATATTGTAAGGTTACTAGATTATTTAAAGCGCAGTTTGAGCTGAATCAGCACATCATTCAGTTACTCTTTGTGCCGCGCAGACCTTGGGGAGGTTGGTCCACGGACCGCAAAAAACGTATATGAGCGACTTATCCCACTTAATAGTATATCCTGATTATTTTTGAAAAAGGGTGAATATATGCAGTACTCTATGTATAGAAGAGTATTGGTTAGCTAAAGCCTGACTGCTCCTAGGGTTTTCAGGACAAGATCCACCAGCAGGTATGTTTCGCCCACCAGGTGTGCTCTTCTCAGAAAAGTGTATTCAAATGGGCCCTGTATTTAAGTTCTGAAACTGACTTTCCCGGTTCTGGAGACTGACCAGTGCAAGAGGTAGTGGAGTTCCTCACAATAGGACAGATTAAGAAGTAAATACAGAGTGATGGAACAAGCTGAAAGGGTGCAGTTTAGTGAATTAAAAGGCATTGACTTTCTTGACTCTGAAAAGCAGATACAAATGTATCCTCTTAAACCAATTTTTCAGCTGTGTTGTTAAGAACACACCTTTTTGAAAGTGCACATGTAAAATTGCATCTTGATCCCTGAGTTAAAAAGCAGATCTAAAAAATGTAGTAAACATTGTAATGGGGTTTTGTCGCCCATATATTCGTTAAAAATTGTTTTGCAAGTTGGTACTGATCACTATTGGGGAAAGTCCATATGTCTCCAGGCTTCTAAAACCTAAGACATGTTGACTACTTTTACAGTTAAATGTTGACATTTTTGTTATGTCATATTGTTGCCATCAAAGTTCTTACCATGTAAATGTTTTATTAAACTTGGAAAATCCCAGTCCGCTCTCCCAAACTTGTGCCACTGTTTACATTAATGTGTAATTTTAGCTCTCCAGCCTGGGATCTCCTATTATGTTCAATGCTTGATTAGGATGTCAAGTAAGAATGCATTTTAGTAGATATGTCACTGTGTCCTTTAATTTTGTGTAAGCTATTTGGATATGTGGTTCATAAAAACCTTCATGTGAAAGCCATCTGCTTACCTTTTCCTTTTTATCCAAAGGAGTTTTGCCTACAGGGCCGCCGTTCATCTATTAGTTGTCGGGTCTAAATTCTTATACAGCTATGATTTAGCATCCCCTTTCTTCAGCGGTGGTTGTGTTGTATTTTCATAGAATCTTTCTACAACAATTCTGTTAACGTTTTAGTGATAGGATGTTGGTTGTGCTCCATTGTTGGAAGTCGTTCATGATTGTTCTGTTGGGGTTTTTACACTTGTAGGATGGATTCATAGAACTGTCATCTAACTAAATGGGCTTTCTTTCTCTTTAGACAGGGCAAGTGAGGATGTTTGTTTGAGTTCAGCTTCATTGAGGTGATGGCATTAAAAAAAAAAAGAGCAGGAAAGGTTGACAACATTTAATTTCATTTATAATTGACTGTCTGATTCTTCTCGCGTCAGGCAGTGGCTTGTGCGTGTGTATATTTTTTGGGAACGTTTTAGCCATTGGCCTTCAATTTCACTGAATTCTGTGAATTTTAAGTCTGGTGTTAATTGAGACAAACTCATTCTTCTAAAATTATATGTATCATATGCTTCTAGAAGCTTTCAGCCATTCCTCTTCATCCTTTGGTGTGCTTGTCATTCACATTTTTCTTCCACATCCTTCACGGGGCAATTGGTAAGCCAACTACACCCATTGGCTAACGTCACTGTGAGTGATGGCGTTCTGCTCTTTCATTGGGAGCACGTCAATGCACAGAGTAATTCCCTTAATGAAGAAGGCTGCTAATGCAGTGGTTGCTTTTTGAGGCCAAAAAATATTTTTAACCTACTTGGGTCCCCGCTATCCGTTTTCATTGTGTTTTTGGGAGTATTTCACAGTTTGCAAAGTGTTGAACACCTGTTTCAATAAATGCTTGTCTTACTTGGTACATTCAGTTCCTTTTCCTCTAGACTTAAATGATGTCATATTTCCTAGTACCAAAAGATGAAAAGAAAACACGCTTGGGCCCATATTCAGTGCCTACCAGATTGTGTGCTAACATCTGTTTGGAACCACCATACATATTACTCCAAGGTATCAAATTAAACGTCATATTGAACCAGATTTAAGATCACTTTTATTAGAAGGGTGACTTTAAAAAGTCACTACTTTGTTGCCCAAACCTTTGGCAGCCTTTCCTGATTATCTGCACAGTTGCCAACCGAAACAACATGCTGCCACCCTGCTAGGAAGTGTGAAGAGCTTCAATAACAAGGAACAATGAGAACTGCTGAAGGAAGGAAGTTTGACTTCCTCCAGCAAGATGGATACCTGGCAGTGGCAACAGATGGCCTAGGTTCTGAGAGGCTACCCCCTCAGTGAACGGTTTAGCCGTTGGACTTCAATTTTACTGGATTCTGTGATTTGTTTAGGTCTGGTGTTAGCTAAGATGTTTTTGTTTTTCTAAAATTATTTGCATCATATAGTTCTAAGAGCTTTCAACCATCCCTCTTCATCCATTGGTGTGTTTCTTTGTCATTGACAATTTTCATATTGCGTACAGCAAGGGGCAATTGGTAAGCCAACTACAGCCATTGGCTAATGCCACTGAGTGATAGCATTCTGCTCTTCCACTAGAAGAGCACAAAGTAGTTCCCTTCTTGCCAGGGGCTTCTAAGGCAATGTTCGCCTTTCAAGGTCCAAAAATATTTTTAACCTACTTGGCCTCCTGCTACCAATTAAAATTTTGTTTTTGGGAATATTTTTCAGTTTCCTAAACCGTTGGAAGTCTTTCATGTTTATCTGCAACGGTTTTCACCTGAGACAAAATGCTGCCACTCTGCTAGGTAATGGGAAGCACTCCTAAAACAGGGAACAAAGAACTGCTGAAGGGAGAAGGTGTGACTTCCTCCAGCAGGATGGCTACCGGGCAGTGGCAGCAGATGGCCGAGGTTCAGATAGGCTACCGCCTCAGTGAAGCAAATGGCGATCACAACTTTGCCGGCCCTCTCCTTTGTGCAGGCAGACAGACTGGCATTTCCTCCAGTGGGGAAAACCTGTTGCAGAAGCGGCTTTCTCGAAGGAGTGGTTCATCATGCTTGGTACACCCGATGGGTATGCCCATGGCTCCTCACAGGGTAAGGCGGCTTGTACCATCTTGGTTTAGGGTAGCAAAGGGGTATCCTTGGATCTTTTTGAGGGTGATTCCCACAAGAAGTGACAAAGTGAGATGGATAGCCTTGTTGGAATTATTGTCCCATAGGCTAGCGAGTCCTCCACTCCCACAATTGATAAGACAAAATAAATGTGGCACCTCAGATCCACATGCCTTTTTTAGATCACAGTTGGACTGGAAAGAAGACAGAAGAAGGACTGCTGTGCTGCTCCCTGGACCAAGCAAATAGTTTACGGCGCAACCCCAAGACTGGACTGTAACTGCTGAATCAAAGACTGCGGTGCCCACTGATGGAAATTCTTGTCCACGTCTGCAAGGACAGAAGGAGTGGCTCCAAGAGTCAATTGACTTGACTCCTTGTTGCAGCTATAGGACCACGAAAGCTGAAGGAAGCCTACACCTGTGAGAGCCCCACTGCCTTGGATCACCTGCCCACCGCTGTATGCCAAAATGCCTTCTGACCTTGCCAGGTGTCCCTAAGTCCAGGGGACCCTTGGCAGTAGTCTGCATGGTCCTTGTGCAAGGAAGAGACACTATCTATGGACAACTTCTGAAGACCGCTATAACCAAAGAAAAGTGGCAGTTGGACTTCACTGGGGTATCGTGGAAGATCGAGTCTAAGGCCGGAGATGGTCCTTGAAGTGCCTAGTTCCTGGGCTGGCTCTTGCACAGCTCCATCTTCAGTATCCTGCTCTCCAGCATTAGGGCCACTTCTTGACTGGAACTGCAATGCTCGTAAAATCTTCTGTGAGCACTTTGAGACTGCTGGACCTGACTGGTAACTGTCTCCCTGAACCTAACAGGTCCCTGTGACTGGCTCCCAACCAACACATTGTGGCCTGTCTAAGAATTGGTAGTCCTGCTAGCCTGTTGGCTCTGGAACCATGACACCAATTACAAAGTTATATTGGAACATAAATAATGTACTTAACTTGTAAACATCATATCTCTGGTTCCCTGCAATAGATTTTTGTCTTTTTTATGTCTAATTTAAGATAAAACTACACTCTATTTTTATATATTGGTGCTGGATAATTCTCGCATCATGTTTCTTACTTACCTGTTTCGATGCTTCTAAATGCTTTACACCTGTTTTTTTTCACTAATCCTGACTGCTCTGTGCTACAACTACCTAGGACTGAGCTAAAGGATTTTTGTTAAGGAAACCTAACTGGAACTGATGGAGATTGTGACATTATTAAATGGTGAGATCTCACAACCACACCACATAATCAATAGTCCTATACCAGTGAGTGGTTTGAGCCCACTGTGGTTGACCTTGTGGCTGTCTGCCTTTGGTGTCCCAGCTCTTGCCACCCTTTCAGTCTTATGGCAAGTCCATTTTTGTTCATGCATGTTTCTTTTGTGCCCCCTCCTACCCCCTTGGGCTTCCTTGGATCATTCGCCTGGCTCTGTGTCAGATGTCATTGTTGGATCTCTATGAACTCGTAATCTGAGCCTCAATGCTAGTTAGCTTCCACCTTCTGAAAATTAAGTTCAGTCTTCATTGGTTGTTAGTTTTTGGAAAAAACTGTGGCCTTGATACTGCTTTTGCTGATGCTGTTGGTATAGTCATCTTTTAGGAGTCTCATGCTTCTTAGAACGCTTTTACTTTTTCTGATAGAGTGGATATATTTATTCTCTTCTTAATACTTTTTAATTTCCACCCACCTTTACTATGACACATTGGAATGCCGTGTTGACTCATCCTTTTCTGGGTTTGTGAGATGGCTTACATGGGTTAGCGATTTTTGTTTCTTTGAATGACACCGTTGACTTAATAAAATGGCGTAATGTAATTACTTTAGTAATCTAAACGTTTGTCTTTGAAATCCTTCCTTGATGGTTGGCAAGTGAACCTCTAGACGATACCCAGGCTGGAATGCTAATATGACAGGTGAGTAATTTTATTGTCCTGGCGCCTGCGGCTATGTCTTTGTCCTCTTTTTAATTGCTGCTTGTTATCTTTGGTGCTGGGTCCTCTGCGAAAATGTAGAATCCCACGCCATTTGTGAGTACGAAGATGGGTTTGTGGAACATTTGCAGGGAAGTTTGTTTCTCCGTTTGTTTTTCCAGGGGTATTCGAGATGACATTGAAGAGGAAGATGACCAAGTGAGTTTGAATGCAGCATTTTTTTTCTATCTATTTTTTCTAATCTCTTTTACCTTTTATAAAATCGAAAGAAGTACCTTAATATAGTTCGCAGTTTAAAAGTTAAGCTGTCACTTAAATTGCCAATCACACTGATTCATTTAGTGACTTGGTTAATTAATGTTCTTTCTGAATTTATTGTAAAATAAATCCAGACAGTGATACCCAGACCTAGTTGAGATGTTTGTTCCCGAAGGAACACTCTTGTTTCAAAATGCTGTATATAATATTGCATTTCTTGTCTGAATGGCTTTTGGACAACCTCTTTTCTTAGGTTATACACACATCATAGTAGTGGACTTCTTGAGAACATTGTCTTCCGATGAATGCCGGAAGACTGGTGATGCCCTTGTTCCTAAAACTACATTTTTAAGCATTCTTAAAGGACAGTATGTCCTTGTAATTTTAGTCGCAAGTACACCTAAAACAGTTTTGAAAGTCTAATTCTCTCCATGATTTTGGGAACTTGTAAACTTTTATTGGGATATATCCACAACATAAATGCATTTTCCAACCGTATTCATTTTAAGAGTGTATTTCCTTTTAAAAATCATTGTGTCCGTTGCGATTCTCAGGGGTTTGTTACCATATAGCAGCAAACTGTGAACATGTTTTAAAATGCAGTGTGGCATCTGCTTTGTTGAAGAAACCGATTCTCACATACAGTCTGTGCCAGCAGAGCTGTTTAATATCGTTAATAGGAATCCATGTACTACTTATTTTTTTATATGCCCGTTTTGGATATCAGCCTAGATCATTGATAGGATTTAAAATGTTATCTTTTGAGTGTCAATAGAGCAGAGTTGGAACTATATAAAACAGGACGCTTCACGTTGTTATGAGAGGTAAAATGAAACAAACTATTGCTGATGAATAATTAGGGCTGGGTTCTCTTGTTTATCATGTATCTAATAAATTATGTATTTATATACATTGTTAAAGCTCACATTTTGGATTCAGTTATTTATGTGACAGATAATCGCACAAATATTAACAATTTGTTATAAAAAGAATAACAAAACTCATCTGACAGCAATACAGATTAGGTGCAGAGGAGGGGAGCATATGACGGTTGACTTGGTTCCCCAAGAATAAGGCCATCTCCTGAGCCAGAATATTTCTCCCCCTTGAGTGCAGTTTACTTTCTAATGATCTGTGAGACAGCACAGTTGTAATTGGTTTTACTGAAGGCACTTTCATTCATGTCCAGTACTCTTGTTCCAACAACAAACTGAACAGGTTCTGTTTCTGCTTAAAGAACAGACGTTAATCAGACCTGTTTTAAAAAATAAAACTGTCTCTACATTAAGTGGACTGTTAAAAGCATGTTTATTAAGAATAAAATGCTTTGTTTCAATCATTTAGTCTGGACAACTGTAGAGACGATGACTCAGTTCCCCATTTGGGAATAGTTTTTGTGGTGGCATCGTTTAGGCCAGATCCAGAGCTGTTTCTTGTCACTGGAGATCTGCAAATTCATCATCTAGGTTTGTGACATTAGACTAGATATTGGATTAAACATCAGGCAGTGGTGGCTGTCTTGATGCATAGCTACAAGTCCTCTGGATGGGTAGCTTCAGTGTCTGGGTAATGGCAAATAGTTTGTTAGTTGTTTTCACTGCTGCCTGTGCAATGTGTACATTTATCAATGCCAGTGTTGTGGACAAATCCCCCAAATGTCAATGTTTGCATGTTATCTGGTATCCAGATAGCCCAATCAACACTTCTAATTAAACAAGAGTGCATATCCAAGTTTATGCCGAAACAATGACTGTGAAACCTTCTAGAAGTCCCTACTGCATGGATGTAGTCTGTAGACTTAAGTCACCATTACTCCTTTTATTTAGTCACATGCTATGTTTTTCATACCCTTGCATGCATGTATTTAGATATGGAATGAGGAGGTGGGAGTCCCTTTATTTTATGTCTTCATTTATTTTTAGATGAACTAATTTCCCCATGGTGACTTTTGTTCTTGTTGAGAGCTTGTGGTCAAATGATCAGATTGATGCCAGTGCAGGGAGCTGTTCTCCGCCATGGGTTAGTATGCACTTTTACCTCTCTGTTTTCCTACAGGAAGCCTATTTTCGCTACATGGCCGAAAACCCAACAGCTGGCTTGCTGCCAGATGAAGAGGAGGATGTCTATGAATATGACAGTGATGGGAATCCTATTGCCTCAACAGCAAAGAAAATCATTGACCCCTTGCCTCCTATGGATCATTCAGAGGTATTGCTTCTTTTTCCTCTGTTTTTATGCATGCAAATGCTTTTTATTTTGGAGAAAACCTTTTGTCGTTTTATAAACAACCAACTGGCACAATACAGTGGCATCCAGGTCGTCCTCAAATTTGTTTCATAACAGCCAGTACAAATGCAGAGCATCATGAAGGAAGCCAGAGATGTATTCATACACAATCAGTATAGCCAACATGTGTATTCCCCATCACCCACCTCCACCCTGTCTGCTGCCTCACTAGTGCTGTACTTCAGTGTCTGTAGAGTCATCCCTTTTTACTCGGAGGTGTCTCCCTTTTTACTCGGAGGTGTCTCCCTTTTTACTCGGAGGTGTCTCCCTTTTTACTCGGAGGTGTCTCCCTTTATCCCCCAGAGGTGTCTCCCTTTATCCCCCAGAGGTGTCGCCCTTTATCCCCCAGAGGTGTCGCCCTGCATCCCCCAGAGGTGTCGCCCTGCATCCCCCAGAGGTGTCGCCCTGCATCCCCCAGAGGTGTCGCCCTGCATCCCCCAGAGGTGTCTCCCTGCATCCCCCAGAGGTGTCTCCCTGCATCCCCCAGAGGTGTCTCCCTGCATCCCCCAGAGGTGTCTCCCTGCATCCCCCAGAGGTGTCTCCCTGCATCCCCCAGAGGTGTCTCCCTGCATCCCCCAGAGGTGTCTCCCTGCATCCCCCAGAGGTGTCTCCTTGCAAGAAACTGGATCTATATATACTGCACCAAAGTGAGTCACAGTGTGTATAGAGTTCAAGAGTCCCCAAAGGTAGGCAGAGGTTAAAGTTTAGATAGAACCTTACTCTCTAATAGAGGTAGCTTGGTCGAGCAGTAAGGCAGAATCAGAGGACAGTGTTAAGCATTTGATGTATACCCTCAGTCAGAAAATGAATTCACACACTCAAAAACTGAGCTCTAGGTCAATTATGTTTGAGTAAAAATGTATTATTTATTTTTAGAACCAAGCAAGCCTGGTACAGGTAAGCATTAAATACGTTTCAGTAATAAGTTACTGGATATAGAACAGTTTGAAAATTCAATAGAAATTGTACTTTGTTTGATTTACAGGGGAGCAGTAGTATGCAACACTTAGCAAATACAGTACATTGGAATGAATATGCTTTTTCAGTAAATTGCAGGTAAGTTACTTTTTACGTTACTTTTCTAACTCCGTGCTGGATACCTAGATTCAGCACTGGGACATTTCTTAGAAACAGGTAAGTAATTATGTTTTGGTTATTTGCATGATTTTTAAAGAATAGTTTCAGATTTCAAAACTCCACACTTAAAAACTTTTTGGAGCAGTACATTGAAATGAATAGGTTTTTACAGTAAATTGCAGGTAAGTTACTTTTAACGTTGCCTTTCTAACTTAGTGCTGGATACCTAGATTCATCACTGAGACATTTCCTGCAAACAGGTAAGTAAACCCGTTTTGGTTATATGTGCGATTTTTAAAGAATATTTTTAGGTTTCAAAACTTTTTTGGAGAAAAAGTGTCAATGTTATCCTATGGGAGGAAAACAGGTTAACGGTTCGCAGGTAAGTAAACGGCTGTGGGAGTTAAGGTTCTGGGGTTAGACTCAGGGGTCCCCCAGGGTCAGTGATGCACTGTTGTTGCACCCTCAGCGGCACTAGGGCGGCCGGGTGCAGAGTGTTGCGGCCCAATGTTATCCAATGGGGGATAGGGGGCCTCCGGTTGGTGGCTGCTGGCAAGCAGGCCACAAGGTTGTGGGTGAAAAGCTCCTGGGGTTTAGCTCAGGGCAAGTTGGGGACCAAAGTCTCACCAAAGGTGCACCCTCAGCGGCACTAGGGTGGCTGGGTGCAGGGTGCTGTTTTGAGGTCGGGTGCCGTGTTTTTTTCAATGGAGATACGTCCGGTACAAAGAAACACTGCAGGCTGGAGGACGGGGATCTTCTGGGTGCGACCACCACTTCGAGGGTTAAGTTGGGATGTTGTGGGTTGGTTAGGCACCGTTAGTTTGGCCATACAAGGCCGTGGGGCGCCGGGTGCAGGGGTTCCTTGGGACGTCAGATGTTCTTACCTGCTCTGGTCGCGGTAGGGGGGTCCTCTGGATTGTGGCTGCAGGCATCGTCTGGAGGCTTGAGGCAGGTCAGGGGTCGCCGGATCTTGGGTCAGGATCGCCGAGGTGACCTTCTCGGGGTGTTTTTCCACTTGAGCTCGGGCCGGGTTCGGCAGGTGCAGAGTGGGCTGGATTTGTGGTCTCTGGTTGGCACCAGAAGCTGTAGTTTAAACGCGTCCGGTGTTCATGGGAGAAACAGTCTGGGAAGTGAAGGCAGGCAGGTCCTCCGGGTTTGTGAGGTTGCTGGCTGCTGAGCACGCCGGGATATCGCAGGGGCATGTTCGAGGGGAGACTGGCCTGTAGGGCTGGGGCCTAGTCAGTGGGCTTCGTCCTCTTGTCTACTTCTTGTATGTAGGCTGGATCTGAAGAAGGAATGTTCAGGGTGCCCTCTAAATACTAAATTTAGGGGTGTTACAGGTATGTAAGGGCACTGACTAATGGGTCCCTTCGCTGGGGTGGGTACACCCCCTATTCTGCCACTCTCCAGTGGGAGGGGGGCAGGAGCCTGTCTCTGGTTGGCTGGGTCCCCCCATCCTCAAGATGGCGGGGACTCGAGGTTGTACTTCACTCCCCCACCTGAGCGGTGGAGTTTGCAGAGGTGGGCACACCGCTCTTCCTCACTTGTTTTTCCCGCTGGTTCTCCCGCCCAAAGTGGGGGGTAGAACCAGTGGGGACCAGTTGCTGAAAGCAGCAAATGGTCTGGAGAGGCTCACATAGGTGGCATGCCTTTGAAACTTCTCCTTCGTGAATCCTGCCCATCCTGGGGGAGGAGGCATGGCACCTCGTCCCAGGATGTGCATTGTTTCAGGCCCCCGAGAGCAGCAGCTCTTGACCCAGGGGTCCAGAAATATGACTGGTGGTAGCAGCCTCGGCAGCCACTCAGTCAGGTCACTAGGAGTTGGTCGAGTTTCAGGGGGCATCTCTAAGATGCCCTCTGTTGTGTATTTTACATTAAATCCCACACTGGTATCAGTGTGGATTTAATGTGCTCAGAAGTTTGATACCAAACTTCCCAGTCTTCAGTGTAGCCATTATGGTGTTGTGGAGTTCGTAATGACAAACTCCCAGCACCATATACTCTTAATGGCAGCACTGCACTTACAGGGCCCAGGAATGGACTTGGGCACTGTAGGGGTACAGGGCTCATGCTCCTGTACCCTCACCACTGGCATGAGGCACCCAGCTAGAGGGGTGACTGATGTATGCCAGGGCAGTGGTTTGTGGGCATGGCACACAGGGATGTGTGCCATGTCGACTCTTCACTTTGTTCTGCACAAAGACGCTCAGACTGCAAAGGCAGTGTCAGGGTACTTGGCCGCTGAGGATGGCACAGTAGGTGCTCCATCCCTTAGAGGCCTTCTCTGGTCACAGTGCCCTGGGTATCTGTGGTACCATTTACCAGTGGCTGACATGTGGCTAGAGATGCCAATTGGGTATAGGCTTCAATGCAGTTTTAGGGAAGGAACATAGGCCCTGGGAACATCAGCAAGTCAGCAAAGAGTGGGGGCAACCATGCACTTTCTCACACTCCCTTTATCATCCTCAGAGGTGTCTCCCTTTATCATCCTCAGCGGTGTCTCCCTTTATCACCCTCCGAGGTGTCTCCCTTTATCACCCTCCGAGGTGTCTCCCTTTATCACCCTCCGAGGTGTCTCCCTTTATCACCCTCCGAGGTGTCTCCCTTTATCACCCTCCGAGGTGTCTCCTTTTATCACCCTCCTAGGTGTCTCCTTTTATCACCCTCCTAGGTGTCTCCTTTTATCACCCTCCTAGGTGTCTCCTTTTATCACCCTCCTAGGTGTCTCCCCTTACCATCCTCCGAGGTGTCTCCCCTTACCACCCTCGGAGGTGTCTCCCCTTACCACCCTCGGAGGTGTCTCCCCTTACCACCCTCGGAGGTGTCTCCCCTTACCACCCTCGGAGGTGTCTCCCCTTACCACCCTCGGAGGTGTCTCCCCTTACCACCCTCGGAGGTGTCTCCCCTTACCACCCTCGGAGGTGTCTCCCCTTACCACCCTCGGAGGTGTCTCCCCTTACCACCCTCGGAGGTGTCTCCCCTTACCACCCTCGGAGGTGTCTCCCCTTACCACCCTCGGAGGTGTCTCCCCTTACCACCCTCGGAGGTGTCTCCCCTTACCACCCTCGGAGGTGTCTCCCCTTACCACCCTCGGAGGTGTCTCCCCTTACCACCCTCGGAGGTGTCTCCCCTTACCACCCTCGGAGGTGTCTCCCCTTACCACCCTCGGAGGTGTCTCCCCTTACCACCCTCGGAGGTGTCTCCCCTTATCACCCTCGGAGGTGTCTCCCCTTATCACCCTCGGAGGTGTCTCCCCTTATCACCCTCGGAGGGGTCTCCCTTTATCACCCTCGGACGGGTCTCCCTTTATCACCCTCGGACGTGTCTCCCTTTATCACCCTCGGACGTGTCTCCCTTTATCACCCTCGGACGTGTCTCCCTTTATCACCCTCGGACGTGTCTCCCTTTATCACCCTCGGACGTGTCTCCCTTTATCACCCTCGGACGTGTCTCCCTTTATCACCCTCGGACGTGTCTCCCTTTATCACCCTCGGACGTGTCTCCCTTTATCACCCTCGGACGTGTCTCCCTTTATCACCCTCGGACGTGTCTCCCTTTATCACCCTCGGACGTGTCTCCCTTTATCACCCTCGGACGTGTCTCCCTTTATCACCCTCGGACGTGTCTCCCTTTATCACCCTCGGACGTGTCTCCCTTTATCACCCTCGGACGTGTCTCCCTTTATCACCCTCGGACGTGTCTCCCTTTATCACCCTCGGACGTGTCTCCCTTTATCACCCTCGGACGTGTCTCCCTTTATCACCCTCGGACGTGTCTCCCTTTATCACCCTCGGACGTGTCTCCCTTTATCACCCTCGGACGTGTCTCCCTTTATCACCCTCGGACGTGTCTCCCTTTATCACCCTCGGACGTGTCTCCCTTTATCACCCTCGGAGGTGTCTCCCTCTATCCTCCTCAGATGTATCTCCCTCTATCCTCCTCAGATGTATCTCCCTCTATCCTCCTCAGATGTATCTCCCTCCATCCTCCTCAGAGGTATCTCCCTCCCGACCCAAGAATTTGTGGGACAGTATGCCCCAGGCTACAAAATCTGCTGGCAGTTTAGCATCTTAGCAGGTGCATCACATTTGAGTTTCCTCTGCCACTGACCATTCAGCTGCACCCCAAAATTTAAATCCACTGCAGGGTCCCTAGCCCCCATCCATGTAATGGCCACCTGCCTCCTCGCCAGCACGAGTGCCAACTGCAGGAACCTGTGTGTCATTTTGCGTCTTCTGGTGCCTACCAAGCTGCCCCGGAAGCAGAGCTTTGGTGTGAGCTCGCAAGCCATGGCGGTGGTCCAGGACACCCTCTCCACCACCTTCACCCAAATGTCTCTCACCTGATGGCATCCCCAGGCCAGGTGACCAAGTGTTCTGATAGTATGTAATGATTTAAGGGCCTGAGATCTAATATAGGCCGCACTGAGCAGTCTTTTTTGGGAATTAGAAAGTACAGGGAGTAAACTCATGTACCTTCATGTTGAAGGACGGGCTCTATAGCTTATTTGAGGAAAAGAGCTTCCACTTCCTGTTTGAGACGATTTTGATGCTCTATGGAAAGATTGTGTCTGCGAATTGGAATGTTTGGAGGTGTGGTTATGAGTTCCAGACAGTAACCATGTTGGATAACGTCCAACACCCACTGATCTGACGTCATGTTTTTCCAGATGGGGAAAAAATGTTGTAGTTGTCCCTGACAGATGTTAAGTGGTTGTGAGGGAATAAGCAGATATACACTGTTTCAATCAATCAATGTCTTGTAGATGGCGGCTACTCACTCGTAAGGGTTTCAAGGCGGGACCTGAGTAATCCCACTGTTTCAGATGGGTGACTTTGTCAGCACTAGACTTAAAGGATGCTTATTTCCACATTACAGTCCACCCAGCTCATCGCAAATATATTAGATTTGTTTTAGCTGGAACGCATCAGTTCTTCCATTCTGAGTCACTACCGCATCTAGGGTGTTCACCAAATTACTAGCAGTAGTAGCAGCACATCTGCGCAAGCAGAACATTCATGTCTTCCCATATCCGGTCGACCGGCTCATCAAAGCCAGTACACATCTACTGTGTCAACACACTCAAACTACTCCATCTTCTAACATCAACTGGGATTTACAGTCAACATGCAAAATCACACCTTCACCCTTCAGATTCAGCCGTATCTCGGGGCTATGCTCTACACACAGGATTGACATACCCAAATATGACCAGAAATCAAAACATCTAAACACTGCTACAGCAGTTTCAACCCAGCCAACACATCTGTCAAAACTGTTATGAGACTCTTCGGCATGGTGGCATCTTGCATAGCCCTAGTACCACATGCTAGACTATATATGCGACTGCTGCAAGAATGTCTGACATGCCAATGGTCTCAATCACAGGGTCAGCCACAAGATTTGGTGTTAGCGGGCAGCCGCACTCCTCACTCTCTGTAGTGGTGGAACACACAAAATATGACATAAGAGCAGCAGTTCCTCTACCCTGTTCTCCAGTACTTTGTCTCAGTGGGTGCATCCCTTATAGGATGGGGTGCTTACCTTCAGGATCTCGCAGTTCAGTGTCTCTGGGTTACCAGTCACCAGGTTCTCCACATCAAATACTTCAAGCTATTCACCTAGCATTGAAAGCATTTGTAAATCACCTGACAGGAAAGGTTGTCTTGGTCCGAATGGACAACATGACAACCATGTCCTATATACAAAAACCAGGGGGGAAAGGGAGATGCACTCTACAGTTATCACACCTCTCTTAGACCACCTTCTCAGCAGGATATAGCAACAAGTCCACGAGTGGGAGCTCCACCCACAAGTCCTTCTCCCATACTTTCACAGGTGTGGATTTCCAAAGCTAGACCTATTCACTACTGCAGACAACACAAAATGCCCAGACTTCACCTCCCACCTCCATTATCCAAAGCTCTATGGATGAACTGGTCAGGGCGATTTACCTACTATTTTATGCTGCTCGCTCTTCTACCGTTTGTGGTTAGGAGGCTCAGGCAAACATCTCTTACCCTCATTCTAGTAGCTGTCTCTTAGGCTCGGCAACCATGGTTCCTACACTGCTCAAACTATCAGTAGTTCCCAACCAAAAGCTTCCCTTCAACCCAGACCTTCTCACTCAGAACCATGGAGAAATCAGGGGCACATATCCAAAGGAGATTTTCCTTCTGCGTTTTTGGCTCCTGAGGTCATAGAAATTGGTTACTTTAATCTTCCCCCCTGAATGTATGCCCATTCCTAAATAAGCACATAGACCTACAACTAGAGTATGTTATGAAGCAAAGTGAAAATGATTTGTTTTCTACTATCGCAGCAAATAAATTAATCAGTTTGATGCAACTGTGCAAAACATTGTTTTCTACCTTCGTTTGCAAACCTCAGGCCTTGCTTACACTTCCATACGTCTACAGTTAGCTGCAGATGCTGCCAATCTGAAAAACAAACAATATTTGTCCTTGTTTAATGTACCAGTTAATAAGGCATTCGTGGAAGGCCTTAAAGGAGTAACTCCACCTAGAGTTCCACCTTCATTATAGAATCTTAATATATTACTTAACACTTAGGGGCCCGCCATTTGAACCATTGCACAAGTGCTCCCTGCTTTTTCAGTAGCCATTACCTCACTTAGACATGTTGGTGAGCTCCAGGCATTAACCTTAGAAGAAATTATTGTTCGAGGCATATGAGCTGTAGATCATATTGTGAGAAAGTGCCATCTTTCTTGCATGGTATGCCCCCACTTTTTGCTGAATGTACTTTGACTGAGTGTGTCCTGGGCTCCTGCCAATCAGGTACCCAGGACTGAAACCTAAACCCAAATTGGCAAACCTTGGCCACATGTCAGACACTCATCTTCTCACTCCTCGAGACCTCCATCGACGCATTCTCCATCTCCAGAACATCATGCGAGGAGATGGCAACAGAGATCCCTGTCACATCAGAGGAGGGCCTCTCCGTCTATACACTTATCTCCAAGATGGCTTTTGCCAGTCAATCACTGGAGTAAGACTCCGGCGGGCGCATCGAGAAGGGAGGAGTACACAGTTCCCCTCTGCAGAGATTGGTACATGAGGTGGATAGATCGCTTTCGCCGGTACGTCAGCACCGTGCAGGAAGATCTAAGGCACGCAGGCCGTCTTCGTCTCATCACCACAGAAGGAGGTCTCCTTCATGGTCATTTTCCTCCACCCACTTCTCTAAGAAGGACTATTCGCCTACTCTATCGGACAGCCCTCAGTCGAGAGTGTCTCCGATAGATGACATTAACACCTATCATGATGTGCTGCAGAGAGGGGCACAGAAACTGAATATTGCAATGTCCACCCCTCAGGTCGCGATGACAGTGATCTTCGAGACGCTGCACCAAAGATCTGCTTCGCGCCCTTCGCTACCTCTGGTTCCTGGGCTTCTGGAACCAGTAATGGACATTTTTCTAACACCCTCAACGATTAAGGCTACACCGGCCAGGATTCGAAAGAAATACAAGCCTGCTGATGTAGACCCGGTGTACTTGGAAACGGATCCACCTGCGGATTCAGTGATCGTCGCAACTGCACGTAAGACGCACGCAGTCTCTACTCATGCGTTGGTCCCTCCGGACAAGGAGAGTAAGTCCCAGGATTCTTGGGGACGAATAGTTTGTGGCTCTGCAGCTTCTTCACTTAAAGTCTCCAGTGCAGCAGCCTTATAAGGTCGGTACGACAGATCCTTATGGGACTCTTTGGATCGTTTCAAAGAGAAGTTACCAAAGGAGGATCAGAAGGACTTTGAAGAAATCATTACAGAGGGCTCCTTGGTGTGAGAAAGTGGCTCTGTATATACTGTTCCCTAATAGGTACAGGGTGTACAGAGTCCACAGTCCCCCCAGAGGCTGATAGAGGTCAAAGTTAGGTATGACCTTACTCTCAAAAGTGGTAGCTTGGTCGAGCAGTAAGGCAGTACCAGAGGACAGTGTAAAGCATTTATTGTACACACTCAGTCAGCAAATGGTTTCACACACTCAATAACTAAACTCTAGGCCAATGGTTTATATATATAAAATATATGCTTGTTTTATTTTTAGAACCACAAAGGGGATAAAAATATACTTCCTCAGAATGAGAGGTTGAATATAAATACTTTTGTCTTAAGCAATGGATTTTTGTAAACAGTCACAGTTGGTTGCAATAAACAATCCTATTTCCTAAACATAACAATGCAACATAACAATGCATTGAGCTCAATGGTAAATTCAGGTCATTTGTCATAAATTACTTTTCAGATTACTTTTGGAATTCCAGGTCTGGCTCCTAGATCCAGCCCTGGGTCAGTATTCCGAATCAAGTGATGAAAGTCGACTTAATAACTGTAATGATTTTTAAATAATATTTAGCTATTTCAAAAGTAAGCACTTAGAAAATATTTCAAGGAAAACATTCAATGGATCTCTATGGCAAGAAATTCAAATTGCAGGTAGAGTACTTTATCGTTACTTTAGTAATCCAGGACTGGGTACCTAGACCCAGGACTGGGGTCCTTATCAAAAACAGGTAAGTAATTTCGTTTGCAGAAATGGTACGATTTTAAAAGAATATTTCAAATTTGCAAAAATAGTCACTTAGAAGAAATTTCACAGAAAAGCAGACAATGGTTTCCTATGGGAGAAAAATGAGTTAGAGGTAAGTATAGTTGTGGACACTTTTCAGAGTCAGGGCTGGGCACCAAGATCCAGCACTGGGAGCTCACCTAGGAGCAGGTGAGTAAATTCGTTTTTGCCACTTGGCTGATTTTTGGTGAATATTTGCAGTTTTGAAAAGTTCACACTTAGAAGATTTTTGAAGAAAAAGCCAGTCCATGTTACCCTATGAGGAAAATGAAGTTAGCGGTTTAAGGGTAAGTACTCGACTGGCAGAGCTGAAATTCCGGGCATAGACTCAGGGGTCCCCCAGTGTCAGGTAGGTACAGTTGGTTCACCCTCAGCGGTTTCAGGACGGCCGGGTGCAGAGAGAGTTAGGCCCAATGTTATCCTATGAGGGATAGGGGGGCCTTGGTTGGTGGCTGCTGTCTGGCAAGCCACGCGGCTGTGGGAGCTGGGCTCCTGGTCACTTACTCAGGGCAAGTGGGGAAGTAGGTTAGTGTAGAGAGTGCACTGCCAGGGCCACTCGGGCGGCTGGGTGCAGGGTGCTTTTGAGCCCTCGAGCGCTCAATGGAAATCAATGGGAATGTTCCGGTTTGGAAAAAGGCTGCAAGCTCGGGGACGAGGATGCTTCAGGTGCCACCACCACTTCGAAAGGTAAGTTGGGTAGTTGTAGGTTAGGTGGGTACCCCGGGATTGGGCACAGGGGGCCGCAGGGCGCCGGGTGCAGGGGTGCCTTTTGATGTCGGAAATCTTACCCTCTGGTTGATCGCGGTTGGGGTGGCACTCTGTTCTGAGGCTGCAGGCTTCTTCCGGAATGTCGAGGGGGGTCCTTGGGTGCCGGACTCGGGGTCACAGTCGCCGTGGGGTCGTCTTCAGGGTCTTTGTCCACTCCGGCACTGGCCAGGTTTGGCTGGTGCAGAGTGTGTTGGGTCCGCGGTTCCGGGCTGCTGCCAGGGGTTAAAAATAGGTTTCTTGAGTAGAGCCTCTACTCATGGGAGTCCCAGGGGCTTAGAGCCAAAAGGTAGCCAGGTCCTCCGGGGTTGGTGAGGTTGCTGGCCACGAGAGATGCCGTGCTGGTGCAGGTTCGAGAGTCGACAGGCCGGTAGGGCTGGGGCCAAAGCAGTTGGTGTCTTCTTCTCTTTTTAGCAGCTGCAGGGCAGGTCCTTGTTCTTCTTGCTCTTCTTGTAGTTTTCTATCTGGAATCTGAGGAAGGAAGGTTCAGGGTGCCCCTAAATACTAGATTTAGGGGCGTTACAGGTAGGTGAAGGCCAGGGACCAATGGGTCCTTGTCCTGGGGTGGGTACACCCCCTATCCTGCCTCTCTCCAGTGGGAGGGGGGCAGTAGCCTAATCCTGATAGGGTAGGGCCTCCCATCTTCAAGATGGCGAGAGCCCGGAGATGTGCTTCACCTCGCCTCCCCCACCTGAGGGGTGGGGTGGGCAGGCTGGCACATCCCCTGTCCTTGTATGGGGTGTCCGGCCAAGCTTCCCGCCAGAGTGGGGGGTTGCAGTGGCCTGGGGAAACTCCAAATGGCGGCATGCCTTTGAAGCTTCCCTTTGCTCGTCCTGGGGGAGGAGATTTCTCACCTCACCCAGGATGTGCATTGTTGCAGGCCCGGGAGAGCAGGAGCTCTCCCACCCAGGGGTCCAGCAACGTGTCTGCTGTGTGGCAGCCTGGGCAGCCTCAGAGCAGACGTGGATTGTAAGTTAGCTGTAAGGGGACATCTCTAAGATGCCCTCTGGGGTGCTTAGTACATTAAATCCCATACTGGCATCAGTGTGGGTTCAGTGTGCTGAGAAGTTTGATACCAAACTTCCCAGGCTTCAGTGTTGCCATTATGGTGCTGTGGAGCTCGTGTTTGACGAGCTCTCAGCACCATGTACTCTTAAATGACAGCACTGCACTTACAGCGCCCAGGAATAGACCCGGGTACTGTAGGGGCACAGGGCTCCTGCTCCTGTGCCCACACCATAGGCGTAATGCACCCAGCTAGAGGGGTGGCTGACATATGCCTTGGCAGTGTAGGTGATGGGCATGGTACACAGTGATGTGTGCCATGTCGACTCTTTGTTTTGTCCTGCACCCAGACACTCAGCCTGCAAGGGCAGTGTGTGTGTGTGTAAGGGTACAGGGCCTCTGAGGGTGGCACAATGAGTGCTGCAGCCCTTAGAGGCCTTCCCTGGCCACAAGACCCTGGGTACCTAGGGTACCATTTACTAGGGGCTGACATGTGGCTAGGGTTTGCCAATTTGGAGTTTGTGTGGTTTAAGGAAGGAACATAGGCCCTGGGCACCTGATTGGCAGGAACCCAGGGTACACTCAATCAAAGTACATTCAGCAATTTAGCAAAAAGTGGGGGCATACCATGCAAGAAAGATGGCACTTTCTCACAGGGCTGCAGTTTCCCCGTTGTCCATTAGGGATCTGATGTAGTCTGTGGCTGCGATGAGGGCGGTCTCCGTGCTGTGGTTGTCTCGGAAGCCGGATTGCGAGTGGTCGAGGGATCCGTTGGTCTCGAGGAAGGCGGCTAGCTGTCTGTTGACGGTCTTCTCGATGACTTTGGCAGGAAACGGGAGGAGCGAGATGGGGCAGTAGTTCTTGAGGTCGGAGGGGGCTGCAGTTGGTTTCTTCAGCAGGGCACTGATCTCGGCGTGTTTCCAGCACTCCGGGAAGGTGGCGGTGTTGAAGGAGGCGTTGATGATGTCGCGGAGGTGGGGTGCGATGATGTGGTCGGCCGTGTTGAAGATGTGGTGTGGGCAGGGGTCCGTAGGGGATCCGGAGTGGATGGTGTTCATTGTGCGTGTTGTGTCTTCGGTGCTGACTGGGGTCCAGGTGCGGAGGGTGGCGGTGGGGGGCATCGGTTCGGTGGTGGGGTTCGTGGTTGGTGGGCCGAAGCTGTTGTGAATGTTGGCGATCTTGTCGTGGAAGAAGGCTGCGGGGGAGTCGCAGAGGTCTTGCGAGGGAGTGATGTCATTGTTTCCTGCGTTGGGGTTGGAGAGCCCTTTTTGGACGATGCTGAAGAGTTCCTTGCTGTTGTGGGTGTTGTTGTCCAGTCGTTCCTTGAAGGCTGTCTTCTTTGTGGCGCGGATCAGTTGGTGGTGTTTACGTGTGGCGTGTTTGAGGGCCGTCATGTTGTCTGTGGTCTGGTTGGTGCGCCAGGTGTTCTCCAGGGAGCAGCAGTTCTTCTTGGAGGTGATGAGCTTGTCGGTGAACCAGGAGGCTTTCTTGCTGCCGCGTCTGCTGGGGGGGTTCTTCTTCAGTGGTGCGAGGGCGTCTGCGCAGTTGGTGATCCACTGTGTGAGGTTGTTGGCGGCTTCGTTGGGGTCCGTTGAGCTGGTGGGGGGGTTCTGGCTGAGGAAGGTGGTGAGCTGGTCGCCGGTGATCTTGTTCCAGCTCCTGCGGGGGGCTTGTTGAGGGTGGTGGTGGGTCGTCGTTTTACTGAAGCTGAAGTGGACGCAGCTGTGGTCAGTCCACTGGAGATTGGTGGAGTGGCTGAAGGTGACGTATTTGCTGGATGAGAAGACTGGGTCAAGCGTGTGGCCGGCATAGTGGGTGGGGGTGGTTACCAGTTGCTTGAGTCCGAGGTTGGCCAGGTTGTCCAGCAGAGCAGTGGTGTTGCGGTCCTTGTTGTCCTCCAGGTGGAAGTTGAGGCCCCCCAGGAGGATGTAGTCGGTGGAATTGATGGCGTGCGGGCTGACGAAGTCTGTGATGTCTTCGCTGAACTGTGTGCGTGGTCCTGGTGGTCTGTAGACAAGGGTGCCTCTGAGCGTGGTCTTGGGGTCGGTGTGTATCTGGAAGTGGAGGTGTTCGGCGGAGGTGAAGGTGTCATCGGAGTTGGCCGTGATGCGGATGGTATTCTTGTGGATGATGGCGATGCCTCCTCCTGTCTGGTTGACACGGTCCTTCCTGGTGATTTTGTAGCCTTCTGGGACGGCGATGGCGACGTCGGGTGCTGAGGAGGCGTTCATCCAGGTTTCCGTCAGGAAGGCGATGTCTGGTGCTGTCGAGTCGAGGAGGTTCCAGAGTTCGACGGCATGCCTGTGAACGGAGCGGGTGTTGAGCAGGATGCACATCAGGTGTTTGTTGCTGGGGCTCGGTTTAGCAGGTGCAGTGTTGGGTCGGAGGCCGGTGAAGCGGCAGGTCAGGCAGGTGAAGGGTCCGTGGGTGCGTCTCGCGGTGGCTCGGTAGCAGGCGGTGTTTCGGCCGGCGTTGAGTGCGTGGAGGGTTTTGGCGTCGTAGATGTGCAGGGTGTGCTGGCGAGGGCGAGGACCAGGGGGTCTGCCGCTGGGCGCGGTCCAGGCGCGGACGGGCGCAGACGGGGTTCCCTTTGGCGCACCTTCGGCGCTCCCGCTGCGCGCGTCCGCTGCGCGGTCGCTCTGGGGGCGTCATAAGTAAGGAGCCGGGAGGGAGGAGCAGCTGGGTGGCGGGAGCGGGGCGGCGAATGGAATCACAGGGGGGCGGGGCCGCAGGGAGGCAGCGGCGGGAAATTCCAAGAAGCAGCGGGCAGCGGGAAATTCCCAGGAGCAGCGGGAAATTCCCAGGAGCAGCGGGCAGCGAGCGAAGGAATCTGCAGGCAGGAGGCGGCAAAGGCAGGCAGGAGCGGCAGCAGTGAGTGGGGCGACCAAGCCCTGTGGAGGGCTGAGCGGTCATCAAAGAAGCTAGACGTCCTACCACAAGACACTGCTACGCAGCAAAGTGGAAGAGGTTTGTGGTTCATTATAACAACAACCACATTAATCCACTAGATGCTTCAATATAAAACATCATTTGTTTTTTATTGCACCTGCAATGTTCTAATTTAGCGTACACATCCATACGCTTACATCTCACTGCAATAGCTGTATATCTGCAAAATAGACAGCACCTGTCCTTTTAAGAGTGACGGCTATTAAGGCTTTTATGGAAGGACTCAAAAGGCTTATTCCTCCCAGACTTCCACCTTCTCCGGTGTGGAACCTTAACATAGTCCTTACAAGACTCATGGGCCCACCATTCGAACCGTTGCACAAGTGTGAAATACAATTTCTTACTTGCGAAGTAGCCTTCCATATAGCCATCCCTTCTCTAAGGAGAGTGGGTGAGCTTCAGGCATTAACCATAGAGGAACCATTTTTGCAAATGCACCAAAGCAAAGTGGTCCTTGGGACTAACCTCAAATTCTTACCCAACGTCATTTCTGACTTTCATATCAACCAATCTGTTGCTTTTCCTGTCTTTTTCCCTCAACCAGATTCAGTGGCAGAATGTGCCCTTCACACATTAGATGTCAACAGAGCACTGCTTTACTACATAGAAAGAATAAAGCCCTTTAGGAAAACTAACTCTTTGTGGCTTTTGCTCCACTACATAAAGGCAATCCTATTTCAAAATCGGGCATTGCAAGGTGGATATTTAAGTGCCTTCAAATATGCTACCTCAAAGCTAAACGCACACTAACAATTCCCCCTAGGGCACATTCTACACGTAAACTAGGGGCTTCTATGGCCTTCTTAGGAAACATACCCATAGATGACATCTGCAAAGTTGCAACATGTTCTACACCACACACATTCACAAAACAATATTGTGTAGATGTGTTAGCAAAACAGGCTAGTGTGGGCCAAGCAGTTTTACGAACACTATTCCAAACCACTGCAACAGCTACAGGTTAGCCACCGCTTAAAAATAACTGCTTTATAGTCTATGCTAAAGCATATGATCTACAGCTCATTTGCCTCAAATGGAAAATGCTACTTACCCAGAATGCATCTGTTCTTGGCATATAGAGCTGTAGAGTCGTATGCACCCACCCGCCTCCCCGGGTACCTTTACCTGTTGCAGTGATATCTTGCTTAGACACAATCTACATGGACATCTCTCTTTATTACTTTACTAACTCCATCATCACCCTTTATGGGGAAAAAATCTGGGGATGGAGTCGATATGGCCATGCGCACTATCACCGAAAGGAGGAGTCCCGTATCTCGTGACTACAAGACTTCTTCGAACAAAAACAAAGTGCAAACATCCAGACCCAACACCAGATGGCGATCTATGCTAAAGCATATGACTCTACAGCTCTATATGCCATGAACAGATGCATACTGGGTAAGTAGCATTTTCCTTCCAACTACACAAAGATAGGGTAGTCCTTGGAACCTACCCAAAATTCCTTCCAAAAGTTGTTTCACCTTTTCACCTCATTCAGTTGATTTACCAGTTTTTTTTCTGCAACACGATTAATTTGCAGAAATATCTCTTCTACACTAGATGTCAAAAGAGCTCTAATGAATTATATTGATAGACCTAAAGAGTTCCGTAAAACAAAACAAGTCTTTGATTATTTGCTCCTTCACACCAGAAAGTGCATGTCTATAACGGGCATTTCAAGATGGATCGTTAAATGCATTCAAACATGTTATGCCAAAACTAAAAGGACTTTGTCTACAACCCCTAGAGCACACTACTCGTACGATAGGGGCTTCCATGGCTTTCCTGGGCAATATCTCAGTACCAGGTATTTGTAAGGCAGCTACATAGGCAGCTACATGGTCTGCACCACACACTTTAACTTAACATTATTGTGTGGATGTTTTAGCCCAGCAACAAGCCCGTGTAGGCCAGGCAGTGCTACGTACTCTTTCAAACTGCAACACCCGCAGGACAGCCACCGCTTTTGAGAGGGATTGCTTTACAGTCTATGCAGAGCATGTGTATCCACAGCCACACATGGTTCGAACGGAATATGTTTTTTTACCCTGTAAGCATCTGTTCTTGGCATGTAGTGCTGTAGATTCACATGCACCCACCCTCCTCCCCGTAGACTTGACGCCGTTGAAGTTCCTTTACACTATTTCATTTGCATGGAAATCTCTTTGCTGGTACTTTCTTTCACTCCATTTTAACATGCCTGCGGGAAAACATTCTAACAATGGAGTGGATACCCAGGCGCATTCTCACCAAGAGGAGTCACTTTGTCTAATGACTCGAAAGACTTCTTTGAAGAAAAACAACTTGCACGCATCCAGACCTAATACTAGACAGCTGAAATATGCAGATTATGTAAACCTGCAGCACTACATGCCACCAACAGATGTTTGCAAGGTAAGTAACCTATTCCTATTCCATGGTGCAGCCCTGAATTTGGAAGGGATTAAACCACATTATGATCACTTAAAAGTGATCTTGTTAAACGCCAGTGGTCTGAATAATAAACGCAAGGTCAGAGCAATTGAAGATTGGCTGAAAGGACACAATCCATATATTGTGCTAGTTCAGGAAACACTCTTACGGGAAAAGAGGGAACTGAGTTATAATTTCAAGCAATGGGTGGTGTATAACTATCTCAGGTGCGAGGGAAGCTCACAAGGGAGTAGCGATATACATAAATAGACATCTCCAATATCACATCCGCTCTTCCCAAACAGACAAAGAAGGGAGGTGGGCCTTGGTTAGTGGCTTTATTAACAATATTAGAATTACTGTTGCCACAATTTGTGCTCCGATTTTAGATGACCTAGCCCCGTTGGTACAGCTTTGTCAGACACTTATCTTTACTCCAGTATTGGAACTTTCATAGATTCACATGCTTGAATCATTCCCTGTCGTTGAGATGGGAGTCCCCGGTGTATATATAAAAACATGCTTGAATCATTCCCTGTCGTTGAGATGGGAGTCCCCGGTGTATTTATAAAAATAGCAATGCAAAGCCATTAAAAACCAGAAATCGGGCCTAGGCCTATTCCAGTTTTGTAACATAGCCTCCTCTTTTTGTAAAAGAGACCAAATAAAATCAACAACCCATCAGATTAGCCTCACCCTCTAGAACCCTCCTGAGAGAACCTCAGACCTTCAGATTTTTGACTGCACGTTGTGCTAGGGAGTCTCCGCTGAGTTCTGCCCAGTTTTTTCCTTGATCCATTACTCTTGAGAGTTTTCAACTGTTTTTCTTCAACAACTTCTACAGCTTTGAGTTCTTTCTCTGTTCAACATGACTGACAAAGAGAAAAAAGGTTTTTTAGAGCTTCTGCCACCTGCTTAAAAGATAAAGAAAGGGGGGATTGATTCAATAAGGGTAACAGAGGCCGGAATCAGTTTTATACCTATATACATATATGTTTGCCTCTGAGCCCATAAATCACCACGTTGTTTAGTCTATCAGTCCTTTTTATTGACTGAGAATATCAATCTTATTTATCTTTTTTACATTTGCTTTAAACAGAGTAAACTCTTCATCATTAGACTTCTTTATATCTTACATTATTCACACATTTATCCTGTACATCATATTTACACATTTCGACAAAAACATAAACATAAAACAAATAATGTGACGTTTGTGTAACTTAAATCTCCACTGGTTAGTTTTTCTTCACAGTACTTTACGAAATTGTCCAATACTTTACATCTTCGGGACCTTAAGCAAAATTGTCCTCTAATTTCTTAGCCTTTTTTGGTCCTAAGCAGGGTCAGAAACAATCGTTATAATACTTGTATGAGGGAACCTTGTGTTTGTTATATTTCTTTTCCTGGGGAAGCAAAGACACTTTGTTAACTTTCCCTGTGTATTCTGGTTCTCTGCTTGTCTGTTGCCTACGCGTTTCGACCTTTATGTGTGGACCTGCAAATTCTTGGTAAGGTCTTCTTCAGGGCTTGTTATATTGTTGAGTGGACGTCTTTCTCCTGTATGGGTGACAGTGTGCCTTATTTACAATATGCATTCTTTATAATACGTCTTTATAAAAGGTCACATAAAGTGAACTTACGTACCGTGAATTCTACTGTACAGGTGTATCTTGGACTGGTAATGTCCTTTGTCCTGTAGGGATATATATATCTTTGTTAGGATAAGGTTGTCAACGTGGGTGTGGAACACATCTCCATGTCGTTATAAGCCAATTTCAATTTTTTGTGTGTATGAGAACCTACCCGGCTGAGTTCCAATTTGAAGGGAATGCTGGTTCGATTCCTTTCTGGCTTCCGCTCTGTTTGTTCCTATGGTTTCCGGTAACTATTGACGTTTTCTAGAAAAAGACCTTTGTTTTAGTGGTTGCTCTAAGAGCGACTCGTTTCTACATTATTTGCATGCATTTTACCCGTACTTCACCTCCTGTGTTGGACAAGGGGTCTGATTGTTTTTTATGTGCGAGGAACCGTTGGTTTCTTTTTTTGCTAAGGGTCCTTTGTATATGTAAGGGACAATTAGTTTCTTGTGGACAACGAGGGACCTTCACCATGCTTTTAGCGTTAGTCCTGACGTGTTGTGGCAATGCTGGCTTGGGTTCTATTCTTATTTCCTATCTGTGAACCTTAGTCCCACACCCTTTTGTGGTGTTAGTCTTGACATCTGGTTCTATCGTCCGTTAAAACTTACTTTTCGGAAGAGGGGGGATCTTCAATTTTCGTATTCTTGCCGCTCGTTTTCTCCGCGTCCTTGCCGTTGTGGAGCTTCTGGTGTTTTTGTGCTAGGCTCTTTTGTTTGGTTTGGCGTGTGCGTGACGTGCCGACGTCCTACGTCATGTCGTTCCTGTTGCCCGGGTGATATTCAATTCAAGCCCTTCTCTCTTTTGTCCGTGGTGTGGTCTCGCATCAGGGTTGCTATAGTGATGTTTTTTCAATAAAGTTTTACTGGCGTTGTCTTTAATTGTAACAAACTGACTCATTTATCTCCGGTTTTATCATGAAGACAACTGCTTTTCTATCTTAAAACGTTTAGAGCTTCTTGGCACAATTGATAAGTTTTTTTATATAAGGTGCTCTAATGGTATTTCTGGCTTGTCTTGTCATCATCTTTTGGTACACTTTGTGCTACAAGGGTTAGCCCGGAAATTTGAGAGGTGGAAGAAAACGTGTGTACATTTGCTCTATAATATGTTTCCGAGTTCTGTCATCTCATTCAATCCATTTAGAGAATAAAAAGGTCTCAACGCTAGGTTAAGCACTTTAGCGTTTTTCTGAAAAATAGTTATCGAGTATCCTCTTCACCGAGACACATCACACTATCCTTGTCTCTCTCTGCATGCAAAATAACTTGCGTACCAGCCATAAGATTCCACCCAACACAAGTCAATACATCACCTACCTGGCCCAACCATAAATGTCAGAACTCAAAACTCTCAGTATAAGGGAGGAAGATATTGAAGAACTTTTAAAACGTCCATCGGTACTAAATGTAGGAAGTACCACCTCCACAAATTTTGGTCAACAATCAGAATTAGAAAAAATAACAAGGTTTAAGAAAAAACAAATAAGGACTGCCCTGCATGGAGAAGTACTACTAGAACACCTGAGGGCAGGTACAATACCAGCAGGCCTACAAGTAAGAAACATTCCAGTGATATTTACTGACCTACCTGAATACTTGGAGGGATTCAGCCATATAGGAACTAAATGTTCCAGAGACTGGATGTTCCACTCAATCAAGACTGCTGAACGTCTTAGTCTTCAAGAACTTGAGCTGATTAAAGAATTGGAGGAAGCTCTACTAAGTAACACAGCACTTGAGAATGCGCAGTCATTACTAACAAAACTGGAAAAAGAAAACGAGATCTTCAACAAAAACACTGAAGACCTAAAACGCCAAAAACTTCAAAAGGATATAACGAATTTCTCTGAAAAAAACACTTATCCATATTTGGATAAAGAATACTACAAGCTCCCGCAAAACACAGGAGCATTAAAAACATACGGAGGAAGAAGTAGGAGACGTTTTTTGACATTCTCAGATCCTTCTTCATCAGGAAGCTCAAGTGAAAACGAAGCTAGTTCAAGTAATACCAGCAATCAACAAAGAACCAACTACCAACCGGCTCCTTTTTTAGGCAGAGGAACCAGCCGACCCAGAGGTCGTCCACGAGCAAGCAGATGGCACAATCCTCGTTCCAATCAATATCAAGGGGAAATCACCACCAGAAGGAATGTCTATCATTGGTAACAACAAAAAATAAGGACATAGATGAAGAAAAAGATTGTATCTACAACCTATCCAACTATGAGTTATCAACAAATTAATTGAATGTATTGCAGAAGGGTCTCTCTTTCATCCCCACAGTGAGGCCAGATTTGAATCAAACAAAACTGGAAATAATACAACTGTTCCGGAAAATGCGACTTAAAATTTTCTTCCAGAATAGAATGGAGATGAATCCACGCAACCCCTCTGGTCTAAAAAATCCATCTACCTTCTTTCCCAACACAACAAACATGCCGGTCGAACTGCTCTCTTTTGAAAAGAACGTACTAAGAGACATAGACAACCTGGATAAGAAAAAAGTTTTCATGAAATGGAACCTTACGAAAGAGCAACAGCAGGCTTTAGACAATCTATCCAAAAATAAAAACTTGATAATTAAGCCTGCCGACAAGGGAGGAGGAATAGTGATCTGGACCAGAGACAATTATGAACAGGAAGTACTACGTCAACTATCCGATGAAAAATACTACCGGAGAACCGACGAAGACTGGAATCAAAAAATAAAAGTAAAACTCATGTCCATTGTAGAAACCGGAACTGAAGAAGGCTGGCTATCCAAGAAAGAATCACAATTCCTTATCAATGAGAACCCGAGGACTCCGATCATGTATGTCCTCCCCAAAATTCATAAGGACCCACGGAATCCTCCAGGAAGACCCATAATCTCGGGCGTGAATTCCATTTTAGAGCGACCTGCAAAATATGTGGACACCTTTCTAAAACCCCTTATATGGGATACCCCAAGTTACATAAAGGATACCATGCAAGCAATCAATATGCTGGAAAACCAACCCTTTGATGAAGACAACGAAATACTAGTGACGTTGGATATCGTGAGTCTGTACTCAAACATCCCACAAGAAGACGGTATTGAAGCTCTAGAAGTCTTTCTAGAAAAACGACCTAGACCACACATTGTACCCACCTCTTCGATATTACAGCTAGCAGAGATATGTCTAAAACACAACTTTTTTACATTCAATGACATCCAATACCTACAAACCATGGGTACAGCTATGGGTTGTCCCTTCGCCCCGGAAATGGCCATAATGTTTATGGCATTAATCGAAGAGAAGTGGATCTACAATAACAACCCCCACGATGGACACATTAAAATTTGGCGTCGATATATAGACGATGTGTTCATGCTTTGGAGAGGGAACGAAGAACAACTTGGTACATTTGTGACATGGCTAAATGACAGAAATCAAAACATCCAATTTACTATGAATTTTAATAAAACAGAGATGAATTTTCTCGACATCCTGGTGAAACATGAAGATGGTCATCTATACACCACACTATTCACAAAGAAAACTGATAGAAACACTTTTTTTTAGATTTTTCAAGTTTCCATCAGCGCAATCTACGTGAAAATTTACCGTTCAGCCAATTTCTAAGGATAAGACGTAATTGCTCAAAACAGGAAGACTACTTTAAAAACGCGACAGAACTCCTTGAAAAACTGAAAATACGAAACTATCCAAAAAAGCTCTTGAAGAAAGCAATGAAAAGAGCTTGGTATACTCCTCGTGAGTCTCTCCTCACTCCAAAAGACAAGAAGGAAGACACACCACTGGTCTGTGTAACAACATTCTCAGGATGTACCAATGAAATACAGAAAATCATCCGAAAAAATTGGAATACAGTCGAGGATTTGTCACCATTCAAACAAATACCCATATTTGCTCTGAAAAAAACCACGAGTATAAAAGAAAAGTTAGTACGCGCAAACACAACCATGTCAAAACCAGAAACCACTTTACGAACTATGTGGTCACTGCCACCAATAAAAGGACACAGAAAATGTGGGAATTGTACCTCGTGCGAAAGCACTTTTGAAGGAACAAAATTTACATACGGCACCAGGTTCGTTAATCATGAAAACTTTACAAACTGTAATACCCACAATGTCATATATTGTGTGGTCTGTCCGTGCTCACTAGCATATATCGGTAAAACTTCCCAAGCTGTTAAAAACAGGATCTCCCAACACAGGTCACGAATCAGATGCAGGACACCTAATGCACCCATGGTTGCACACTGTATCAAAAGAAATCATGGTCCTAATGAAATAAAATGGACAGTGTTGCGCCTCATAAAAGGAAAGAATACAGAATCTCGCCTATCCAAGACAGAAGCCAAAATAATAATGCTCTTGGGAACAATCGAAAATGGATTGAATGAGATGACAGAACTCAGAAACATATTATAGAGCAAATGTACACACGTTTTCTTCCACCTCTCAAATTTCCGGGCTAACCCTTGTAGCACAAAGTGTACCAAAAGATGATGACAAGACAAGCCAGAAATACCATTAGAGCACCTTATATAAAAAAACTTATCAATTGTGCCAAGAAGCTCTAAACGTTTTAAGATAGAAAAGCAGTTGTCTTCATGATAAAACCGGAGATAAATGAGTCAGTTTGTTACAATTAAAGACAACGCCAGTAAAACTTTATTGAAAAAACATCACTATAGCAACCCTGATGCGAGACCACACCACGGACAAAAGAGAGAAGGGCTTGAATTGAATATCACCCGGGCAACAGGACCGACATGACGTAGGACGTCGGCACGTCACGCACACGCCAAACCAATCAAAAGAGCCTAGCACAAAAACACCAGAAGCTCCACAACGGCGAGGACGCGGAGAAAACGAGCGGCAAGAATACGAAAATTGAAGATCCCCCCCTATTCCGAAAAGTAAGTTTTAACGGACGATAGAACCAGATGTCAAGACTAACACCACAAAAGGGTGTGGGACTAAGGTTCACAGATAGGAAATAAGAATAGAACCCAAGCCAGCATTGCCACAACACGTTCAGGACTAACGCTAAAAGCAGGGTGAAGGTCCCTTGTTGTCCACAAGAAACTAATTGTCCCTTACATATACAAAGGACCCTTAGCAAAAAAAGAAACCAACGGTTCCTCGCACATAAAAAACAATCAGACCCCTTGTCCAACACAGGAGGTGAAGTACGGGTAAAATGCATGCAAATAATGTAGAAACGAGTCGCTCTTAGAGCAACCACTAAAACAAAGGTCTTTTTCTAGAAAACGTCAATAGTTACCGGAAACCATAGGAACAAACAGAGCGGAAGCCAGAAAGGAATCGAACCAGCATTCCCTTCAAATTGGAACTCAGCCGGGTAGGTTCTCATACACACAAAAAATTGAAATTGGCTTATAACGACATGGAGATGTGTTCCACACCCACGTTGACAACCTTATCCTAACAAAGATATATATATCCCTACAGGACAAAGGACATTACCAGTCCAAGATACACCTGTACAGTAGAATTCACGGTACGTAAGTTCACTTTATGTGACCTTTTATAAAGACGTATTATAAAGAATGCATATTGTAAATAAGGCACACTGTCACCCATACAGGAGAAAGACGTCCACTCAACAATATAACAAGCCCCGAAGAAGACCTTACCAAGAATTTGCAGGTCCACACATAAAGGTCGAAACGCGTAGGCAACAGACAAGCAGAGAACCAGAATACACAGGGAAAGTTAACAAAGTGTCTTTGCTTCCCCAGGAAAAGAAATATAACAAACACAAGGTTCCCTCATATAAGTATTATAACGATTGTTTCTGACCCTGCTTAGGACCAAAAAAGGCTAAGAAATTAGAGGACAATTTTGCTTAAGGTCCCGAAGATGTAAAGTATTGGACAATTTCGTAAAGTACTGTGAAGAAAAACTAACCAGTGGAGATTTAAGTTACACAAACGTCACATTATTTGTTTTATGTTTATGTTTTTGTCGAAATGTGTAAATATGATGTACAGGATAAATGTGTGAATAATGTAAGATATAAAGAAGTCTAATGATGAAGAGTTTACTCTGTTTAAAGCAAATGTAAAAAAGATAAATAAGATTGATATACTCAGTCAATAAAAAGGACTGATAGACTAAACAACGTGGTGATTTATGGGCTCAGAGGCAAACATATATGTATATAGGTACCTGCTTAAAAGAGGCTTTACGTGGATTACCCTCACAAGGACTGCATCTATTCCCTGTATCCAGATCACAAAGCCAAAGATTGCAAGGTGTGCTGTACTTTTTTTACCAAAACCTTCACAGACCGTGAGGGACGCCTCCTGACCTGGCTCCAGAAGCTAAGGTCCAGGAGAGAGCCAGTCTCCAGTGACTATATAGTGATGAGGTCTCATCAGCTTTGTCTTCAAGGAGATCACTAAAAAGGGGGAGATCTGATCCATCTTCAGAAGACCGTCCTGGGAAAACCTCTAAAAAGACCTCTCATGGGTCTGACAGGCTAAGTCCAAGCAAATCTCCTCACTGAGGTGTAAAGGAGAGGGAAGGACTTACTACAGGAGAGACTGCAGTGAGAAAATCGAGCTCTGTGCCTCCATCTTCTCCTCCTGATAGAAGGAAAGCCTTCAAAAAACCCTCCTCTGTTCCTTCGGAGGGAAAACGAGCTGAAAATGTCCCACCGTCGACAAAGCTATCGACACCATCGACGAAGAAACTGTCGTCGTCATCATTGTCAATGCGCAGTGAAAAGGGACTGTCTCCTCAGTCCGCTCCGGCTCCGACGACGGGATAGTCTCAGAGTTACCTTGCTTTCATCGACCACTGTGCAGCATCCATCGTTGACGGATACTGGGTCAGCAGTGACGACGAAGATTTCGTCGTCGATGGCGAGAATGACGACTGCTGTGGTGACGACGGCGACTACAGCGATGGCAACGACGTTGACGGTAATGACGACTGTATTGGCGACGGCACTGTCGATGGCAACATCTACATCTTCGACGACGAGGGAAAAAAATTCTTGGGGAATTATCAGGAAGCGTCAACTCCTGAACTCACTTCACCTAGCAAAGTGACACCTCTGCTACCTACTCACATCCTAGAGAAAGAGGATTCAGAGGATGATAGTCCATTTGGTTACGAATATAGCCCTTCAGAACTGCACGTTAAGTGCCAAGATCTGGATTCTGAAGACACACTCTTAGGCGCTCCTTTCGCCGCTCTTCCTTTCGAGGCACGGGCAGCGGCTACTCCTCGGATAGTGCATCCACGTCCTACAAATCCCCTCCTCAATCTACCTTCACAAAGGGTTATCAAAGAGGCGGATAAAGAGGCAATAATAATGAGGGCAGAGGCAAAACAAATACCGCCTGCTCTGCCACACCTACTACCCAATGACTTTCCCCCGCTCCCTCCAGACCATTCCACTCCGGTCGGGGGCAGAATACAACATTTCCTTCACGTCTGGGAGACAATCACCTCAGACAGATGGGTGACACAAATTATTCAGTCAGGGTATTGCCTAGAACTAACATTTTCCCCCCCAAACATTCCACCCAGGCACCGCCCTATGTCTCAAGAACATACTGCCCTACTAAAACAGGAGGTGATCTCCCTCCTGCAAAAAGGAGCCATAGAGCAGGTCCCCATTAATCAACAAAATTTAGGGGTCTACTCCCTGTACTTTCTGATTCCAAAGACAGACGAGACTCTACGACCTATCCTAGATCTCAGACCACTAAACACTTTCATACATTCAGACCATTTTCACATGGTAACCCTTCAACAGGTTCTTCCACTCCTCTCCCAGAACGATTTTCTCACCACTCTGGACTTGAAAGACGCATACTTTCACATCCCAGTACACCAGTCTCACAGAAAGTACCTCAGATTTGTGGTGGACGGGCAACACTACCAGTTCAAGGTGCTCCTTCAACAGCACCAAGGGTATTCACCAAGTGCCTAGCAGTAGTGGCTGACCACCTCAGAAGACAGCACATTCACGTCTTCCCGTATCTGGACGACTGGCTAATAAAAGCCAATGTGTGCAACATACCGCCGCTACAGTCCAACTACTCCACCAGCTAGGTTTCACGTTGAACCATCAAAAATCCCACCTGGTACCATCACACACAAAAAAATACCTCTGTGCCACCATAGACACCTCAAAAGCCATAGCCTATCCCAATCCTGCCAGGATTGCAAAAATACAGGCTCTGCATCAAAAATTCATATGCCAACACTCTCTCCCAGCAAGAGTGTTTATGCAACTGATAGGGATGATGGCCTCTTGCATCTTTATAGTGCCCCATGCAAGACTCCAGATGCGTCCACTCCAAGAGTGCTTAGCGCCCCAGTGGAACCAGGCCCAGGGACAACTGACAGATCTGGTGTTGGTAGACTGTCGCACCCATCGCTCTCTGCAGTGGTGCAGCACCACAAACCTTTCCAGAGGTCGACCGTTCCTGGACCCGGTCCCACAAATAATCCTAACAGACGCATCGCTCTCCGGCTAGGGAGCTCATCTATTACATCTCACAGCACAGGGCACATGGACGCCACAACAGAAGTTACTCCACATCAACCATCTGGAGTTACTGGCAGTCTTCCTCGCCCTAAAATACTTCCAGACGCGGTTTTCAGGCAAGGCAGTCCTCATTCGCACAGACATGACTGCCATGTACTACATTCAAAAGCAGGGGGGCACACTCTCCACAGCTCTCTCAATTAGCACAGAGCATATGGAGATGGGCAATTCCACAAAAAATCTTTCTCCTGGCCCAACACATCCCAGGAGTTCAAAACACCGTGGCAGATCTGCTCAGCAGACAGACGCAGCAGATCCACGAGTGGGAACTTCACCCACAGGTTCTTCACCCGTTATTTCAGAAGTGGGGGCATCCACACATAGACCTATTCGCCACCCACGAAAACAGAAAATGCCCAAGCTTCGCTGCCAGATATCCACACCCATTGTCCAAAGGCAATGCGATATGGATGAACTGGTCAAACAAATTTGCATACGCTTTTCCACCTCTCCCACTAATTCCATTAGTGGTGCGAAAGCTACAACAGCATTCCCTAACACTGATCCTAGTAGCTCCAACATGGGCCAGACAACCGTGGTACACCACACTGCTGGAACTCTCAGTAGTACCACACCAAAAGCTACACCTCTCACCATGCCTCCTAACCCAGAACCATGGAGAGATCAGGCACCCGGACCCAGCTCAGCTCAACCTTGCGATCTGGCTCCTGAGGTCCTAGAATTCGGATACCTTGACCTTCCCCCTGATTGCATGAATATTATCAGGGAAGCTAGACGCCCTACTACTAGGGCATGCTATGCTGCAAAGTGGAAAAGATTTGTTGTTTACTGCCACAACAACACAATCAATCCTTTAAATGTGTCCATACAGCACATCATATGTTACTTACTCCATCTACAAAGGTGTAACCTAGCATATACTTCCATTAGGTTACACCTCGCTGCAATTGCTGCTTACTTACAGAACAGGCAGCACCTATCACTTTTCAGAGTGCCTGCCATCAAGGCCTTTATGGAAGGCCTCAAAAGAGTAATTCCACACAGAGTACCACCCTCACCTGTCTGGAACTTGAATATAGTTCTCACACGTTTAATGGGACCCCCTTTCGAACCATTACATAAATGTGAGCTCCAATTTCTCACATGGAAAACAGCTTTTCTAGTGGCCATCACTTCCCTCAGAAGGGTTAGTGAAATACAAGCACTCACTATACCGGAACCTTTTCTCCAAATGCATCAGAACAAGTTTGTACTCCGCACCAACCCAAAATTTCTACCCAAAGTCATTTCTCCATTCCATCTAAACCAGTCGGTAGAATTACCAGTCTTTTTCTCACAACCTCAAACCGTTGCGGAAAGGGCTTTACACACACTGGATGTTAAAAGGGCTTTACTTTACTACATCCAACGGACACAACCTTTCAGGAAAACCAAACAGCTATTTGTCTCCTTCTCTCCACCACATAAAGGCAACCCTATTTCTAAATCAGGGATAGCTAGGTGGATTGTAAAATGCATACAGATTTGCTACCACAAAGCAAAACGAACGCTATCTGTTCCCCTAAAGCCCACTCTACAAGGAAGATAGGGGCTTCTATGGCTTTTCTAGGAAACATACCACTAGATGACATCTGCAAAGCAGCGACATGGTCAACACCGCACACTTTCACAAAACATTACTGTGTAGATGTGCAAACCAAGCAACAAGCTAGTGTGGGCCAGGCTGTACTAAAAACACTGTTCCAAACAACTTCACTGGATGCCGGTGGTCGCCGCTAGGGTTGGGTACTGCTATATAATCTATGCACAGTGTATAATCTGCAGCTCATATGCCTCGAACGGAATATGCTTCTTACCAGTATGCATCTGTTCTTGGCATGTAGAGCTGCAGATCTATACACGCCCACCCGCCTCCCCGGCTACCTGTATCCGTTCCAGTCTTCTCTTATTTAGATACAACACACATGGGTTTCTTTACTGTTACTACCACGCTCCATCTTTCCCTGCTGGCGAAAAACAATCTGAGGATGGAGCCGAAGCCCATGCGCAATACGAACCAAGGGAGGAGTCACCGAACTCGTGACTTCCAAAGACTTTCCAAGAGGAAAAGCAAGCTGCAAACATCCGGGCCCAACACCAGATGGCGATCTATGCATAGTGTATAGATCTGCAGCTCTACATGCCAAGAACAGATGCATACTGGTAAGTAGCATATTCCTTCTTGTAGCCATCAATTCCCTCAGAAGGGTCAGTGAGATACAAGCACTTACCATTCAAGAACCTTTTCTCCAAATGCACCCTAACAAGGTTGTTCTCCGTACTAACCCAAAATTCCTCCCTAAAGTCATTTCTCCTTTTCACCTAAACCTATCTGTAGAACTACCAGTATTCTTCTCGCAACCACAGACCGTTGCAGAAAGAACTCATCACAGATTAGATGTCAAACGAGCCTTACTCTACTACATCGAGAGAACACAACCTTTTCGTAAGACCAGACAATTGTTTCTCTCTTTCTCACCACCACACAAAGACAACCCCATCTCCAAGTCGGGGATAGCTAGGTGGATTGTCAAATGCATTCAGATTTGCTACCACAAAGCAAAACAAACTCTATCCGTTCCCCCTAAAGCCCACCCTACACGTAAAATAGGGGCTTCAATGGCATTTCTAGGAAACATCCCATTAGATGATATCTGCAGAGCAGCTACATGGTCAACACCGCTCACTTTCACTAAACATTATTGAGTAGATGTGCAAACTAAGTTACAGGCTAGTGTGGGCCAGGCTGTACTCAAAACATTATTTCAAACCACTGCAACAGATGCGGGTAGTCGCCGCTAAGGATAGGCACTGCTATATAATCTATGCACAGTGTGTAATCTGCAGCTCATATGCCTCGAACGGCAAATGCTACTTACCAGTATGCATCTGTTGTTGGCATGTAGAGCTGCAGATCTACACACGCCCACCCGGCTGCCTTTATCCGTTACAGTTTATCTTATTTAGATACAACACACATGGGCATCTTCATTGTTATTACTACGCTCCATCTTTCCCTGCTGGCGAAAAACAATCTGAGGATGGAGCCGAAGCCCATGCGCAATACGATCCAAAGGAGGAGTCACATACCTTGTGACTTCCAAAGACTTTCCAAGAGGAAAAACTGCAAACATCCGGGCCCAACACCAGATGGCGATCTATGCACAGTGTGTAGATCTGCAGCTCTACATGCCAAGAACAGATGCATACTGGTAAGTAGCATTTGCCTTATGGTAGTGTTGGCGAGCAGCCGAAGGCCTAACACAGAGGAATGTAAGACATCTGGTATACAAACAGTGACCAATAAATGACACATTACTGTAAGAAAGTGCCCTCTTTTTTGCATGGTTGCCCCCACCTTTTGCTAAACTTCTGATGTGCTTTGACTGAGTGTGCCCTGGGTTCCTGCCAAACAAGTACCCAGGTCCCATGTTATTTCCCTAAACTGCATTGAAAACAAAACCCAGTTGGCACTCCTGGCCACAGGTCAATTCCTGGTAAATGGTACCACAGGGACCAAGGGCCCTGTACCTTCACACACACTCACACACACACACTGTCTTTGCAGGCTGCGTGTTTTGGTGCAGAACAAAGGGAAGAGTCGACATGGCACACGTCCCTGTGTGCCATGCCTACAAAACACTGCCCTTGCATAGATCAGCCACCCCTCTAGCTGGGTGCGCTATACCAGTGGTGAGGGTACAGGTGCATGAGTCCTGTACCCTTACAGTGTCTAAGCCAATTCTTAGACATTGTAAGTGCAGTAATGCCATTAAGAGTATGTCTGGGAGTTCGTCATTACGAACTCCACAGCACCATAATGGCTTTGCTGTCAACTTTTGAAGTTTGGTATCAAACATCTCAGTACATTAAACCCACACTGTTGCCAGTATAGAGTTTAATGAAAAATGCACACAGAGGGCATCTTAGAGATGCCCCCCTGAAAAATGACCTAACACTAGTTTCCAGGCTGAGTGGCTGCCCACCAGCTGCCACCACCAGACCTGTTTCTGGACCCCTAGGTTGAGAGCCTGCTGCTCTCGGGGGTCTGAAACAATGCGCATCCTGGGACAAGGTGCCAAGCCTTCTCCCCCATGATGGGCAGGGTCCACGAAGGAGAAGCTTCTAAGGCTTGCCACCTTTGTGAGCTTCCCCAGGCCTTTGCTGCTTCCAGCAACTGGCCCCCACCGGTTCTGACCTCCACTTTGGGCGAGAGAATGGACGGGAAAACCAAGTGAGGAAGGGAGGTGTGCCCACCTTTGCCAACCCCTCCCCTCAGGTGGGTGAGGCGAGGTGAAGCACAACTCCCAATCCCCGCCACTGGAGGGTGGCATAATAGGGGGTGTACCCACCCCAGGGAAGTCACCCATTGGTCCCAACCTTTACCTACCTGTAACGCCCCTAAATCTAGTATTTAGGAGCAACCCTGATCCTTGCCTCCTCAAACAAGAACCGACCAAGAAAACAAGCATTTACAATGCAATAGGTCTCGCATTTACGCGAGTTTGAGCTATTCACGTTGCAAATAACAATGCCTTTTATTTGTGTTTTTCGTTTTTCAAACCTAAATAAAAGGCATCGTAATTTACAATGCCAATAGCTTAAACTTGCGTAAATGTGAGACCTATTGCATTGCAAATGCTTGTTGTTCCTTTCACTGTAGCAGTGACCTGGTTTGTTTTTAAAAAAATAAGACCTTGGCGTCATGCTGTTTGTTCATTTGCATCTTACTGATGCTGGGAACAAAGAGATTGCAATCTTTACTGCCGATCTTAAAGCACTTAATTATCTTGTCCTGGTTTCGTTTCTCAGCTGGCGCAAACAAGCTGACACTTCACACTGTACCAGACTTTCTGTCTTTCTCTTTTTCACATCCTATTCCCAATTGAAGGACAATGCGAAGTGGCTGCTTGCGTGTTGTATGGACGCGGGTAGAAAACACTAGTGTTATGGTGTACATAGGTGCAGAGCTTTATGCAGTTTTACAGTTGTTCCCGGTCTCTTCATAAATTTATAACAAATGGCACGCCATGTCCTGACTTTGTAACGATAGCAGGGTGATTTAATGTCTGAATTAAGTCCTGTAAATATACAATCACACTTGATTTCATAAGCAAGCGTGAAACTTGCTTCAGTTTTATAATTGCATGTTCACTCACTATCAATGGTATGCTATGTACCGAGTGCGTAAGGATAGTAGGGTGAGTTCTCGTTAGTATTGAGTCTTGTAAATATACCGTCCCACTTGATGTCAGCAGCGAGCGTGAAACTCGCTTTAGTTTTATAATTGCATGTTTATTCACTTACAATAGTATGCTATGTATTGAGTGCGTAAGGATAGTAGGGTGAGTTCTTGTTAGTATTGAGTCTTGTAAATGTACTATCCCAGTTGATGTCAGCAGCAAGCGTGTACCTCGCTTTAGTTTTATAATTGCACGTTCACTCATTATGAATGATATGCTATGTACGGAGTGCGTAAGGATAATAGGGTGAGTTCTTGTTAGTATTGAGTCTTGTAAATATACCATCCCACTTGATGTCAGCAGTGAGCGTGAAACTCGCTTTAGTTTTATAATTGCACGTTCACTCATCAATGATATGCTATGCTAGGAGTGCGTAAGGATATTAGGGTGAGTTCTTGTTAGTATTGAGTCTTGTAAACGTACCGTCCCACTTGATGTCAGCAGCGAGCGTGAAACTCGCTTTAGTTTTATAATTGCACGTTCACTCACTCTGAATGGTATGCTATGTACCGAGTGCGTATGGATAGCAGGGTGAGTTAATGTTTGTATTGAGTCTTGTAAATATACCGTCCCACTTGATGTTGGCAGTGAGCGTAAAAGACCATCACCTCAGACAAATGGGTGACCCAAATAATTTGGTCAGGCTACTGCCTAGAACTAACATCTACCCCCCCAAACATTCCACCCAGGCAACGCCCAATGTCACAAGAGCATTCAAAATTTCTAAAGCAGGAGGTAATCTCCCTCCTACAAAAACAGGCAATAGAACACGTTCCTGTCAATCAACAAAATATGTGGGTCTACTCCCTATATTTTCTCATACCAAAAAGGGACGAAACTCTACGACCTATTCTAGATCTCCGGCCCCTAAACACATCCATACACTCAGACCATATTCATATGGTGACGCTTCAGCAGGTACTTCCGCTCCTCTCCCAAAACGACTTCCTCACCACTCAGGACTTGAAAGACGCATACTTCCACATTCCAGTGGACCATGCTCACAGAAAGTACCTCAGATTTGTAGTGGACGGACAACACTACCAATTCAAAGTGCTCCAGTTCGGAGTCACAACAGCACCGCGGGTATTCACCAAGTGCCTGGCAGTAGTGGCGGCACACTTGAGAATACAGCACATTCACGTCTTCCCATACGGAGATGATTGGCTGATAAAAGCCACTTCATACAATCAGTGTGTACAACACATCTCCACCACAATCAAACTACTTCACCAACTAGGCTTCACGGTGAACCACCAAAAGTCACAGCTACAACCATCCCACATAAAACAATACCTCGGTGCCACCATAGACACCTCAAAAGCGATAGCCTACCCCAATCCGGCCAGGATTGCAAGCATTCAGGCTTTGCGACAAAATTCATGCCTCAACACTCCCTTCCAGCACGAGTGTTCATGCAACTAATAGGGATGATGGCCTCTTGCATTTTCATAGTGCCCCATGCAAGACTCCAGATGCGTCCCCTCCAAGAGTGCTTAGCGCACCAGTGGAACCAGGCCCAAGGTCAACTGACAGATCTGGTGTTGGTAGACGGTCGCACCCATCGCTCTCTGCAGTGGTGGAACACCACAAACCTTTCCAAAGGTCGACCGTTCCTGGACCCGGTTCCCCAGATAATATTAACGGACGCATCGCTCTCCGACTGGGGTGCTCACCTATTGCATCTCACCGTGCAGGGCACATGGACGCCTCAACAAAAGTTACTCCATATCAGCCATCTGGAGTTACTAGCAATCTTTTTAGCCCTAAAATCTTTTCAAATACAGATTTCGGACAAGGCAGTCCTCATTCGCACAGACAACATGACGGCCATGTATTATATTCAAAAAACAAGGCGGCACACACTCTCCACAGCTCTCTCAATTAGCACAGAGCATATGGAGATGGGCAATTCCCCACAAAATCTTTCTCCTAGCTCAACATGTCCCAGGAGTCCAAAAACCCATGGCAGATCTGCTCAGCAGACAGACACAACAGATCCACGAGTGGGAACTTCATTCACAGGTTCTTCATCCGTTCTTTCAAATGTGGGGGCATCCACAGATAGACCTCTTCGCCACCCACGAAAACACAAAATGCCCAAGCTTCGCCGCCAGATACCCACACCCATTGTCCAAAGGAAATGCGATATGGATGAACTGGTCAGTCAAATTTGCGTACGCTTTTCCACCTCTCCCACTCATTCCATTAGTGGTGCGAAAGCTACAGCAGCACTCCCTCACACTGATCCTAGTAGCTCCAACGTGGGCCAGACAACCGTGGTACACCACGCTGCTGGAACTCTCGGTAGTACCACACCAAAAGCTACACCTCTCACCATGCCTCCTAACCCAGAACCATGGAGAGATCAGGCACCCGGACCCAGCTCAGCTCAACCTTGCAATCTGGCTCCTGAAATCCTAGAATTCGGGTACCTAAACCTTCCCCCTGACTGTATGAACATCATCAGAGAAGCTAGACGCTCTACCACTAGAGCCTGCTACGCTGCCAAGTGTAAAAGATTTGTTGTTTATTGCCATAACAACACAATCAATCCTCTAGACGTGTCTATACAACACATCATATGCTACTTACTCCACCTACAAAGGTGTAATCTAGCCTACACCTCGCAGCAATTGCAGCTTACTTACAAAACAGGCAACATCTATCACTCTTCAGAGTGCCTGCCATTAAAGCCTTCATGGAAGGCCTCAAAAGAATAATTCCCCCCCAGAGTACCACCCTCACCTGTGTGGAACCTAAATATCGTGCTCACAAGGCTGATGGGACCTCCCTTCGAACATATGCATAAATGCGAACTGCAGTTCCTCACATGGAAAACATCTTTCCTTGTAGCCATCACTTCCCTTAGAAGGGTCAGTGAGATACAAGCACTTACCATACAAGAACCTTTTCTTCAAATGCACCAGAACAAGGTTGTTCTCCGTACCAACCCAAAATTCCTACCTAAAGTCATTTCCCCTTTTCACCTAAACCAATCTGTAGAATTACCAGTATTTTTCTCGCAACCTCAGACCGTTGCAGAAAGGATTCCGCACACGCTAGATGTCAAACGAGCCTTACTTTACTATATCCAAAGAACACAACCTTTCAGAAAGACCAAACAACTGTTTGTCTCTTTCTCTCCACCACACAAGGGCAACCCCATCTCAAAATCAGGGATAGCTAGGTGGATTGTAAAATGCATCCAGATTTGCTACCACAAAGCAAAACAAACGCTTTTCGTTCCCCCTAAAGCCCATTCTACACGGAAGATAGGGGCTTCCATGGCTTTTCTAGGGAACATCCCACTAGATGATATCTGCAAAGCAGCTACATGGTCAACACCGCACACGCTCACTGAACACTATTGTGTAGATGTGCAAACCAAGCAACAAGCTAGTGTGGGCCAGGCTGTACTAAAAACACTATTTCAAACCACTTCAACAGATACCGGTGGTCGCCGCTAAGGTTGGGAACTGCTATATAGTCTATGCAAAAGTGTGTAATCTGCAGCTCATATGCCTCGAACGGAATATGCTACTTACCAGTATGCATCTGTTCTTGGCATGTAGAGCTGCAGATCTACACACGCCCACTCGCCTCCCCGGCTACCTGTATCTGTTCCCGTCTATCTTATTTAGATACAACACACATGGGTTTCTTCACTGTTATTACTACGCTCCATCTTTCCCTGCTGGCGAAAAACAATCTGAGGATGGAGCCGAAGCCCATGCGCAATACGATCCAAAGGAGGAGTCCCTGACCTCGTGACTTCCAAAGACTTTCCAAGAGGAAAAACAAACTGCAAACATCCGGGCCCAACACCAGATGGCGATATATGCAAAAGTGTGTAGATCTGCAGCTCTACATGCCAAGAACAGATGCATACTAGTAAGTAGCATATTCCTTTTTAAGTTCATGCGAAAGTTAAGATTGAGATGGTTTTTCTTAAATACTACTGATGAAGCACGGGTTTCAACACCACAACCTTTTCGTCCAAAGAGCAAATTCATGTCTCCACTCAAGCATGTATTTTTTTTTTTATATATAAACCATTGGCCTAGAGTTCATTTATTGAGTGTCAGGGTACAGGGCCTCTAAGGGTGGCACAATAAGTGCTGCAGCCCTTAGGGGCCTTCCCTGGTCACAAGGCCCCTGGGTACCTAGTGTACCATTTACCAGGGGCTGACATGTGGCCGATGCTGATTAAGGCACTAAGACCACTGAACCTTCTTCAGATCTATGCGATGGAGCAGAGTGTGTGAGTCTATTTGCTGACTGAGTGTGTGCAACAGATGCTTTACTCTGTCCTCTGATACTGCCTTACTGCTCGACCAAGCTACCACTTTAGAGAGTAAGGTTATATCTAACTTTAGCCTCTGCCAAACCTCTGGGGACTGTGGACTCTGTACACCCTGTACCTATTTGGGAACAGTATATACAGAGCCACTTTCTCACACTCGGTGCATGGGCTTTCACTTACTTTTCCTTTTTCCTGTTTACCTAACCCATTAATTTCCCCGAGTGCAAATCCTACTAGCATCTTGCGATTTTGTCCAATCAGCTTCTCATTAGATATTCATCTGGCTTTGTGTTGTAGCTCTGCACGGAGGACATCAAGTCACAACCACAGAACACTTTTGATTATGGTTTATCAGATATCCCCTGACGAAGGGTTTAGTATTAACCCGAAATGCATTGGGATTGATTTTCTGGACTTTGATCTTGTAAATTTGTAAATCGGCTATACACTGATTTCTGTTGGTTTATATGATATCAATGTATACTGTTTTTGTTTAATACTTGCATTGTTTGAACTCAAGAAAGCAATTTATTTCAAAAGCGGAGTTATATAGTTAATTTCGATTTTATTGAAATCATCAACATATAAACAATCTTTTGATTTATACCGTGTAAATGTGTGTGTATTTGTAGAAGACATTTTTGTCTTTAGCTGTGCTTCACGCAGGTTATGGTTTTCCACAGCCTTGTTTTCAACACTTCACAGGGATGTGTGCCATGTCGTCTTGGTGTTTTGTTCTGCACCCAGACACTCAGCCTGCAGAGGCAGTGTTTGTGTGTGTGTCAAGGTACAGGGCCTCTAAGGGTGGCACAATAAGTGTTGCAGCCCTTAGGCGCCTTTTCTGGTCACAGTGCCCTGGGTACCTATGTTACCATTTACCAGGGGCTGACATGTGGCCAGAGATACCAATTGGGTTTATGCTTCAATACAGTTTTAGGGAAGGAACACAGGCCCTGGGCACCTGATTGGCAGGAGCCCGGGGCACACTCAAAGTACATCAGCAATTCAGCAAAAAGTGGGGGCATACCATGCAAGAAAGATGGCACTTTCTCACACCAAGTTATATAAAAAATGTGCACCTGTTCCTAATCCTGAGATATTAAAGCTTGCTAACCATATTATAAGTGGAGGTGAAATCACATCGTCAAACAGCACTAAGCTAAGAAGGCTTAGTGCAGGGAAAATTTGAACTCCTATAGGCCGCCTAGCCTTCTAAATATTGATTATAAGATCGTGGTGAAACCCCTAGCGAACTACATGAGTTAAATTGTTGGAGCAATTGTCCACCCGTACCAGTGTTGCTTTGTTTCGGCCCAAAGGGTGGTTCTCCCCACACTCATTTTCTGGTAAAGGCTCTAAATTACTTTAAACAACAGCAGGTTCCTGCACAAGTATTGTCGCTAGATGACGAGAAGGCATTCAACGAGGTCTGCTGGGAAAGTCTCTTTATTATTCTAAGGAAGTTGGTTTTCCCACTGGTTATATACAGATTATATCTCGATTGTATGAAGGTGCAGTAACCTCATTGATTATGAACTCCATTGATAGTGGTTCTTGATAGCTTAACAGGGGAATGAGAGAGGGCTGCCCCTTTTTCACCTACTGTTTTTGCCCTTTTTGTGGAACCCTTAGCAATATTTATAAAAACAGACGGGAACATAGGGTCCCCGATAAGTGGGATGACTTAATTCAAACTGGCTAAGAGAATCCTCCACCCCACTCATCGACATCCTAGTCCCACCAGACTACGACATCATTAGATTGGACAGATCGGACAAGATAGGGGGAGGTATAGCGTGTATTCATCGTAGCAACCTCACTGTAAATAGAGCCATATCACCTATTTTCCCCTCATGTGAATACTTATGCCTGGACATTAGCTGCAATGTCAAACTAGTATGCTCACTCCACATCATCTATCATCCCTCAGGAGACAACCTCCTCTTCACTGAACACTTCATGGACATGATCTCTACTAACATCGGGCGTCAAAACACCCAAATATTCCCTGGCGACTTCAATCTCCATTGGAATGACCGCAATGATGCCGCGGTTAACAGCCTCAAAATCTTCCTGGATGATCTAGCCCTCATCCAATCTTGCAACAGCCTGACACACAACAAAGGCTCAACCCTCGATCTTATAATCGCCAAAACTGACGTCATTCAGCTGGAGTCGATCCAACCCTGTGATGGGTCGGACCATTATATGATCACCTTCTACATCAAGGAAACTTTAAAACTCACCTCGGCTCATTCGACAAATCCTAAGATCTGGAAAAGAGACCTGAAAAATCTCAACCCTAACTCATTACCCTCCTCCAGCTGCAACCTGCTTCAGCCCCCTCTAGGTACCTCCGACGTCCATGACCTCACCAACCACTACCTCAACGCCATGTCCATGTTAATCAATGAGGTAGCCCCCCTGCAACTGAAGAGAGCTCCCACTAAGGTTTCTAAGCCCTGGTACACCGGTCTTCTTAATGAGGATAGACGTGCCCTCAGATCCCTGGAACGCAATTGGAGATCAGCTCCATCGGCTAACCACCTCAATGTACTAAGGAAAAAGAGAAATGCTTACTACAAAAAGATCAAGCGCACTAAATCAGACTTCTTCAGCCACCAATTAGACCAAGCCAAAAATCGTCCCCAAAAACTTTTCGAGTTAATCAAAACACAATCCAATGACGCACCTCCACGGCTTCAAAACGTAGCTTGCCCACTACCCAACTGTGAAGAATTCTCTACTTTCTTTAATCAGAAGATCGACAACATCAAGATGGATCTCCTAAATGACCAAATACCATGCTCTGATCCTCTTACGAAAATCACAACCTCCCCCCCCCCCCCCTACCCCGCCATGCCAACTCCCCCCTAAGCCTGGCCCAAAAAACGATGCAACCTGGTCTTCCTTTGACTCTTACACCGAATAAACTTTAGGTAGGATTCTCAACGCCTTGAAGCCGGCCAATCACTTCACCGATCCTCTCCCTGCGAATGCTGTCAAAGACCTCGCACCACGGCTTCTTCCACTCTGGACCAAAATCATTAACAGTTCTCTTCAACAAGGCTGCATACCAGACTCCCTCAAAATTGGACAGGTCTCACCCATTCTAAAGAAACCTACAGCCGACCCAACTGACCTTAATAACTATCGTCCTATTTCCAATTTTCCCACCCTCGCTAAACGTCTTGAAAAATGTGTACAACGCCAATTGACTAAACGCATTGATAACTTTGACCTCCTTGATAAATACCAATCAGGTTTCTGAGCAGGCCACAGCACCGTATCTGCCATGATTCACATTCTTGATGATGCGCTACAAATCCTTGACCAGAACGGATCTTGTTTACTCATCCTACTAGACCTATCATCAGCCTTTGATACGATCAAACATGAGAACCTTTTAGATCTCCTGGAACACAGAATGGGTTTATCAGGGTCAGTGTTAAACTGGTTTACCTCTTTCCTCTATAACCGTACTCAAAAATTGAAGGTCAACACGCTCTCCAATTCCTCACCAGTAACGTTGGGAGTGCCGTAAGGGTCCTCACTTTCTCCGACACTGTTTAACCTATTTATGGAACCCCTCACCAAAATGCTCCATGATTCTAACGTACATTTTCACATGTACGCTGACGATACACAACTCTACCTCAAGATCAACACCCTAGAAGACATCAATTTGCTGAACTCCACTCTCAGGAATACCCAGTCATGGCTTGCAGATAACCATCTCAAATTGAACGCTCTAAAAACAGAATTCCTCCTTATAGCCCCACCTGCCAGAGTCCCCTTAATGCAAGACTTGATCAAACAGCTTACCGCACTCAACGTGCAACCAACCATCGTGGACCCTGCAAAATCTCTGGGTATTTCTCTCGATAGCAACCTCTCTATGCAAAAACACATTAGCAACGCTACAAAGGGAGCAAACTTCCAGTTAAATACTTTGAGGAAGCTGAAACCCTTCCTTCCAGTCGATGACTTCAAGTTGGCAGTACAAGCGCTAGTCATCCCTCGTGTGGATTACGGCAGTGTCTCCCTTTGTGGCCTCCCAAAAGCGACAACTGCGCCCCTAAGAGCCTCAATAAACGCTGCAGCAAGACTCATCACTGGCTCGAAAAGAAGTTCACACATCTCCCCTGACTTAAAAGCCTTGAATTGGCTACTGCTTCAAGCCAGGATCCACCTAAAAATAGCATGCATGACGCATAATGCCTTACATCATAATACTCCCAGTTACCTCGCACAGAAATTAACGATCTCTGGTGGTCAAAGATCCTCAAGGAGTGCAGTTAACCTACTATTGAAACCTCAAAGGTTCAACAAGAAGAAAACATACAAACGATCCTTCTCTGGGATGGCCCCCAGAATCTGGAACACTCTACCCCCTGAAACCAGACTGAATGCCTCTACCGCATCTTTCAAAAAGGAAGTCAAAGCTATTCTCATGGCAAAGTTCACATGAACACAACCCTTTACACACCGACTTATACTGATCCTGTACGTTTACGCCCTGCTATTGTAATGTGCCAATCACCCCCTTCGCCCCGGATTTTTCGCTTGGGGGATGCTTTCCCTATATCTACCCTGCTGCTGTTTGTACGATATGTTGTTTATTTGCCTGCTACCTGCTTTTATCTTGTTTGCTAAGTTACATTTGTACTATTGTAAAGCGCTCAGATATCCGCAAGGATCTTGTTCGTGCTCTATAAAACTCTCAAAATAAATTAATAAATTAATAAATATACTGTAATGTCTGATAAAAGTAGGTTTTTCTTTATATTTTTAAGATGAATTGACTCTATTTACTTTTCCAACAATAAAAATAATTTAAAAAAGATAAGTGCATCCAAGAACACTACAGAAATAACATTACATTTTAACTGGGCCCACTGCTACATTTCGAATAATTTCACCCTCATAAATGTTCCTTTTCTTTGTCTTGGAACACACTAAGGCATACACTAGAGGTGGTAACCGTGAATTACACATGAGAAAACGAGAAAGCGAACTGATTTTTCAACTGGATACAACTAACAAGGGCCTTAACAAGGATGCCCAAATGCACTGCTGATTACAAGCTACTTAAGACCGGCTGTAGAAACGTTCACTAGCCCTTTTTCAACTGTCAGTATCTCCCCACCCACCCCCCACCTGCGTCTTATCTCTGTAACAAAAGTGTTAAAAACAGTAAGACTGAGCATAACCTTTACCTTTCAAATCATTTAGGTAAAATCAGTTGATCTACAATACTGCTCTAACTGTTGCAATTTGATCAAATAACAATTGGGTATTCTGGTTTTTTACTAAACATAGATCTCCTAGCATGCACCCCTCCACCCTTGCTTCTGGATGACATCTGTGAGAAATTGCTCCTTTTGACATGGTTAGCCCCAACATTTTACCTGTAAAATGAAGTGGTTTTGATTGTAGTGAGTACGATTGTAGTGCACAGGGTACCTGCCAGCCAGTTCCCCTGTGCCAGGTCTTTGTCTCTAAAAACTATGCCACTATTAGCCATTCAGGCCCATGTAAGTCCCCAGTTAATGGTACCTGGGTACCAAGGGCATTGGGACTGAAGAGGATCTACTAGTGACCTCTCACTTAGGTTGTGCAGACTGCCACTGCAGCATGCATTGCCTAGTGCAGACAAAACAACAAAGTCGACATGGCACATTGCCTGTGCAAATTAAATTATTTATATTGTGCACAACATGTGTGCCTTACCAACTAGCAGTGCCTAAAGTATAGGTAAATCTCCCCCCTAGCAGGCCTTCCGACCCTAAGGAAGGGTGCCCTATGTAGACATCCCAAGTAAGATGACCATTGGCCCTACCTGCGACACCTTTAAAACGCCCCTAAGTCTAGTATTTAGGTGGCTCCCACAAACCCTGAAACTGGTTTCTGCTGTCCTAAGAAGGACGAAAAAGACGCTGTGCAGCGAAGACTGTCACCGCCTACTGACTTTTTCCCAGCTCTACTGGCCTGTCAGCTGCTTCAAAAACCCGGCGGAAAACTATCACACAATTGTGAGAAAGTGGCTCTGTATATACTGTTCCTTAATAGGTACAGGGTGTACAGAGTCCACAGTCCCCAGAGGTTTGGCAGAGGCTAAAGTTAGATATAACCTTACTCTCTAAAGTGGTAGCTTGGTCGAGCAGTAAGGCAGTATCAGAGGACAGTGTAAAGTATTTGTTGTACACACTCAGCCAGCAAATGGTCTCACACACTCAATAACTGAACTCTAGGCCAATGGTTTATATATAAAAAATATATGCTTGTTTTATTTTAGAACCAACACTTGGATTTAAAATATACTTTCTCAGAAGGAGATGTTTCATATAAATACTTTTGCAATATGAAATTGACTTTTGTAAACAGTTACAAGTGGTTGCAATAGGCAACTCTATTTTAAACACAACAATGCATTGAGCTCAATGGAAAATTCAAGTTATTTGCAACAGATTACTTTTTAGATTACTTTTGGAATTCCAGGTCTGGATCCTAGATTCAGTCCTGGGTCAGTACTCAGAATCAAGTGATGAAAGTCGACTTAATTACTGTAATGATTTTTAAACAATATTTAGCTATTTTAAAAGTTGACACTTGGAAAATATTTCAAAGAAAACAGTCAATGATTCCCTATGGAAGAAAATTCAAGTTGCAGGTACAGTATGTTCTTGTTACTTTTGTAATCCAGTACTGGGTGCCTAGACTCAGTACTGGGACCTTTATCCAAAACAGGTAAGTAATTACGTTTTCAGATATTATACGATTTTTGAAGAATATTTAAAGATTTCAGAAATCGACAGAAGAAATTTCACAGAAAAACAGTCAATGATTTCCTATGGAAGAAAATTGGGTTACGGGTAAATACAGTTGTAAGTATTTTTCAGAGTCAGTGCTGGGCACCAAGAACCAGCACTGGGAGCTCACCTAAGAGCAGGTGAGTAATTTCGTTTTCGTTACTCGGCTGATTTTTGGTGAATATTTTAAGATTTGAAAAGTCCACGCTTAGAAGAAATTTCAGGAAAAAGCCAGTCAATGTTACCCTATGAGTCAAATAGTGTTATCGGTTAAAGAGTAAGTACTCGACTGGCAGAGTTGAGGTTCTGGGCATAGACTCAGGGGTCCCCCAGGGCAGGTAGGTACAGTTGGTTCACCCTCCGCGACTCTAGGGCGGCCGGGTGCAGAGAGACTTAGGTCCAATGTTATCCTATGAGGGATAGGGGGGCCTTGGTTGGTGGCTGCTGACTGGCAAGCCATGCGGCTGTGGGAGCTGGGCTCCTGGTCACTTAGGGCAAGTGGGGAAGTAGGTAGGTGTAGTCCCAGGGGCTTAGAGCCAAAAGGTAGCCAGGTCCTCCGGGGTTGGTGAGGTTGCTGGCCACAAGAGATGCCGGGTTGGAGCAGGTTCGAGGGTTGACAGGCTGGTAGGGCTGGGGCCAGAGCAGTTGGTGTCTTCCTCTTTTTAGCAGCTGCAGGGCAGATCTTCTTTCTTCTTGCTCTTTGTAGTTTTGAACCTGGTATCTGCTGAAGGAAGGTTCAGGGTGCCCCTAAATACTAGATTTAGGGGTGTTACAGGTAGGTGAAGGGCAGGGACCAATGGGTCCCTGTCCTGGGGTGGGTACACCTCCATCCTGCCTCTCTCCTGTGGGAGGGGGGCAGTAGCCTAGTCCTGATAGGGTAGGGCTTCCCATCTTCAAGATGGCGAGAGACCGGAGATGTGCTTCACCTCGCCTCCCCCACCTGAGGGGTGGGGTTGGCAGGCTGGCATATCCCCTGTCCTTATTTGGGGTTTCCGGCCAAAGCTTCCCGCCAGAGTGGGGGGTTGCAGTGACCTGGGGAAGCTCACAGAGGCGGCATGCCTTTGAAGCTTCCCCCTGCCCATCCTGGGGGAGGAGATTTAGCACCTCGCCCAGGATGTGCATTGTTGCAGGCCCAGGAGAACAGGGGCTCTCCTACCCAGGGATCCAACAAAATGTCTGCTGGGTGGCAGCCTAGGCAGCCTCAGAGCAGACGTGGATTGTAGGTTAGGTTTAAGGGGGCACCTCTAAGATGCCCTCTGGGGTGCTGGGTACATTAAATCCCACACTGGCATCAGTGTGGGTTTAATGCGCTGAGAAGTTTGATACCAAACTTCTCAGTCGTTAGTGTTGCCATTATGGTGCTGTGGAGCTCGTGTTTGACGAGCTCTCAGCACCATGTTCTCCTAAATGGCAGCACTGCACTTACAGTGCTCAGGAATGGACCTGGGCACTGTAGGGGCACAGGGCTCCTGCTCCTGTGCCCACACCATTGGCATAAGGCACCCAGCTAGAGGGGTGGCTGATGTATGCCATGGCAGTGCAGGTGATGGGCATGGCACACAGGGCTGTGTGTCATGTCGACTTTGTCTTGCACCCAGACACTCAGCCTGCAAAGGCAGTGTGTGTGTGTAAGGGTACAGGGCCTCTAAGGGTGGCACAAGGAGTGCTGCAGCCCTTAGAGGCCTTCCCTGGTCACAAGGCCCTGGGTACCTAGGGTACCATTTACCAGGGGCTGACATGTGGCCAGGGTTTGCCAATTTGGGTTTGGTTTGTTTTAGGGAAGGAACATAGGCCCTGGGCACCTGATTGGCAGGAGTCCAGAGCACACTCAGTCAAAGTATATTCAGCAAAAAGTGGGGGCATACCATGCAAGAAAGATGGCACTCTTACCACTTCAAAGTCCATTCCCTGTAGGGAGATGGACCACCTTAGTAGTTTTGGATTTTCCCCTTTCATCTGCATTAGCCATCTGAGAGGTCTGTGGTCAGTTTGAACCAGGAAGTGAGTACCAAACAGGTATGGCCTCAACTTCTTAAGGGACCAAACCACAGCAAAGGCCTCCCTCTCAATGGCACTCCAACGCTGCTCTTTGGGGAGTAGCCTCCTGCTTATAAAAGCAACATGTTGGTCTTGGCCTTCATCATTGGTCTGGGATAGGACCGCTCCTATCCCTAGCTCAGAGGCATCAGTCTGCACTATGAACTGCTTGGCATAATCTGGAGCTTTTAGAATTGGTGCTGAGCACATTGCTTCTTTTAGGGTGTCAAAAGCCTTTTGGCAACTAACTTCTTGGAGGTGAGTTCTGTGATGGGGGTCACAATGGACCCATACCCCTTCACAAACCTCCTGTAGTATCCAGTCAAGCCAAGGAATGCCCTGACTTGGGTCTGGGTTGTTGGAGCTATCGAGTCCATGATGGCCTGGATCTTGGGCTGTAAGGGCTGTACCTGGCCTCCACCTACAAGGTGGCCCAAGTACACCACAGTGCCCTGCCCTATCTGGCATTTGGATGCCTTGATAGTGAGACCTGCATTGTGCAGAGCCTCTAAAACTTTCCCAAGGTGGATCAGGTGATCCTGCCAGGTGGAGCTAAAGACAGCAATATCATCAAGATAAGCTGCACTAAAGGACTCCAGCCCAGCCAGGACATGGTTCACCAGCCTCTGGAAAGTGGCAGGGGCATTCTTTAACCCAAAGGGCATCACAGTAAACTGATAATGCCCATCAGGGGTGGAGAATGCTGTCTTTTCTTTTGCCCCTGGGGCCATGCCAATCTGCCAGTACCCTGCAGTTAAGTCAAAGGTACTGAGGAATTGGGCAGCCCCTAATTTATCTATCAGCTCATCTGCTCTTAGGATAGGGTGAGCATCTGTCTTGGTGACAGAGTTGAGCCCTCTATAGTCCACACAGAACCTCATCTCTCTCTTTTCACCTTGTTGATGAGGTTTGGGGACCAGAACCACTGGGCTGGCCCAGGGGCTCTCAGAGGGTTCAATGACCCCTAACTCCAGCATCTTGCTGACCTCAGCTTTAGTGCTCTCCTTGACTTGGTCTGACTGTCGATAGATTTTGTTTTTGACAGGTGCACTGTCACCAGTGTCCACATCATGGGTACACCAGTTTGTCAGACCAGGGATCAGGGAAAAGAGGCTAGCATACTGCTGCAAGACCTGCTTGCAGTCAGTCTGCTGTTGGGCAGAGAGGGTGTCTGAGAAGATGACACCATCTACTGATCCATCTTTTGGGCTGTAGGAGAGGTGGTCAGGGAGAGGTTCTCTCTCTGCTTCCTGCTCCTCATCAGTCACCATCAGCATGGTGATGTCAGCCCTGTCATTGTAGAGCTTGAGGCGGTTCACATGGATGACCCTCTTGGGTGTCCTGCTAGTGGCCAGGTCAACTAGATAGGTGACCTCACTCTTTCTTTCTAGGATAGGGTAAGGGCCACAACATTTATCTTGGAGAGACCTTGGTGCCACTGGCTCCAAAACCCACACCTGTTTCCCAGGTTGAAATTAAACCAGTGCAGCTTTTTGGTCATACCAGTGCTTCTGGAGCTCCTGGCTGGCCTCAAGGTTCTTGGATGCTTTTTCCATGTACTCAGCCATTCTGGACATTAGGCCAAGCACATAGTCCACTATGTCTTGTTTGGGCTCTTGAAGAGGCCTCTCCCAGCCCTCTTTTACAAGACAAAGTGGTCCCCTTACAGGATGACCAAACAGAAGTTCAAAGGGTGAGAAACCTACTCCCTTCTGTGGTACCTCCCTGTAAGCGAAAAGCAGGCATGGTAACAGGACATCCCATCTCCTTTTGAGTTTTTCAGGGAGACCCATGATCATACCTTTCAATGTCTTGTTGAATCTCTCAACAATGCCATTGGTTTGTGGGTGGTAGGGTGTAGTAAACTTATACTGACCTCCTCACTCCTTCCACGTGTGTTAGGTAAGCAGACATGAAGTTGGAACCTCTGTCTGAAACCACCTCCTTAGGAAACCCCACTCTGGTGAAGACACCCAGGAGAGCCTTGGCTACTGCAGGAGCTGTAGTAGTCCTAAGTGGAATTGCTTCAGGGTACCTAGTGGCATGATCCACTACCACTAGAATACATTTGCTCCCTGAGGCTGTGGGAGGTTCAAGTGGACCCACAATGTCCACTCCTACCCTTTCAAAGGGGACCCCCACCACTGGTAGTGAGATGAGGGGGGGCCTTTGAGTGGCCACCTGTCTTGCCACTGGCTTGACAGGTAACACAGGAACTGACAAACTCCTTCACCTTTTGGTGCATCTGGGGCCAGTAAAAGTGACTCACTCGCCTTTCCCAAGTTTTGGATTGCCCCAGATGTCCAGCTAGGGGGATGTCATGAGCCAAAGTTAGGAGAAACTCCCTGTAGTTCTGTGGCACTACCACCCTCCTGGTGGCTCCAGGAGTGGGGTTTCTTGCCTCAGCATACAGTAATCCCTCTTCCCAATAAGCTCTGTGGGTACCACTGACATCTCCCCTTGCTTCTGAAACAGCTTGCTGCCCCAGGCTTTCAAGAGTGGGGCAGTCTTGCTGACCCTGGCACAGCTCTTCCCTAGAGGGTCCCCCTGGGCCCAAGAGTTCAACCTGGTAAGGGTCAAGCTCCATGGACTCAGTTCCCTCAGGGGTATCCAAATCCTCTCCCTGGGGACAGGGGTCCTGAATGGTTTGCTGTGTAGAAGCTGGTTCCCCAGTCTTCTTTCCTTTTCTCTTGGTTGGCTGGGCCATTGTTCCAGACTCCAGACCTACTTTTTCACCCTTCCTCTTGCTCTGTGCTCCGGTTTGCACACACACCAATTCAGGGATGCCCAGCATGGCTGCATGGGCCTTCAGTTCAACCTCAGCCCAGGCTGAGGTTTCCAGATCATTTCCAAGCAGACAGGCAGCTGGCAACTTTGGAGAGACCACTACCTGTTTCAGGCCAGTAAGCCCCCCCCCCCCCCCCCCCCCAGTCTAATGTTACCATGGCCATGGGATGACTAGTGGTGACACTGTCAGCGTTGGTGACTGGGTAAGACTTCCCAATCAAGTATTGCTCAGGGGAAACCAGTGTGTCTTTCACCATAGTGACACTGGCACCTGTATCCCTCAGAGCTTCTACCCTAGTTCCATTCACCCAGGGGTACTGTAAGTATTTCTTTAAGTTGGGGGGCCACACAGCCACAGTGGCAAACTCCACTTCTCCCAAGGAGACTAAACTTGCTTCAGTGTGTTCCAAGATTTGCTCAGGGTACACCTCTGATCCCATTTGTATGCTTGCTGCCCCAGGAGTAGCTGTACTGGGTTTCCTTAGGGGCATTGTTTTGGGGGCAAGCTACAGTTAGGTGTCCCTGCTTTTTACAGGTATTACACCAGGCCTTTAAGGGATCAAAGTTCTTCCCCCTATATGGTTGGGGCACATAGGGAGTAGTTTGGGTCCCACCCACCTGAACAGGTTTTTGGGGCCCTTTGGAAGACTCAGACTTTTTATCTTGGGGATTCTCACCACCTTTCCCCTGGGGAGGTTTTGTGACCACTTTCTTTTGCTCACCCCCAGTGGTTGTCTTGGTCACCCTAGTCTTGACCCAGTGGTCTGCCTTCTTTCCCAATTCTTGGGGAGAAATTAGACCTAGGTCTACCAAATGCTGATGCAACTTTTCATTTGTGCAGTTACTCAATATATATATGTTCCTTCATGAATAAATTATACAATCCAGTAAAATCCTGCACACCATGTCCAGCTAACCAACCATCCAGTGTCTTCACTGAGAAGTCTATAAAATCAATCCAGGACTGGGTCTGGGTTTTGTGAGCCCCCCCTGAATCTAATTCTATACTCCTCAGTGGTGAATCCAAATCCCTCAATCAGAGCTTTCTTCATGAGGTCATAGGATCCTGCTTCTGGCCCAGAAAGGGTCAGAAGCCTGTCTCTGCAGTTACCAGAGAACAGTTCCCACAGGAGTGCCCCCCAGAGAGGTTTCCTTACTTTTCTGATATCACAAGCCCTCTCAAAGGCTGTGATCCATTCGGTGATATCATCACCTTCCTCAAATTTAGGGACAATCCCTTTGGGGATTTTAAGGTCAGAAGTTTCCTCCCTATCCTTGTTTTTATTATTGCTGCCACCATTGATGGGTGCTAAACCCATCTCTCTCCTTTCTTTTTCTAGAGCCAGGAGCCTGGGCTCTAGCTCTAGTCTTCTGGCCAGCCTCATAAGGCTGTCGTCTTCACTGGTGGGTTCCCCAGTGTTCTCTCTGGTACCAGAGCCACCTGTGTAATCTCTAGGTGCCCAGATGCTAATCCTTGGATTGAAGGGTATGGGTGTCCTCTCCTCCCTAGGAGATAGTATGGGGGGGGGTTATTGTCAACCTCCTCTGCTTCCCCTTCCTCATCTGACTGGCCATCACCATGTTCAGATGGGTGGTCCTTAGCATACTCAGCCAAGAGCTCCTGGAGCCCTAGTTTGGTTGGATGCAGGCCCATTGGTAAATTTTTAAGTTTGCATAAGGACCTCAATTCCTTGAAAGACAAGTGTAACTAAGGTGTGAGGTCGAGCTCCTCCACCAGGTCCATGTTATTATTTTCACTAATAGCTGGGTTTGTTTGAGTCATTCTAACCTGACAGTTTTAATCCTCTACCCTGACTATAGTGACTTTTAGTTTTTCTAAAATTCTAATGGGACTTAAGCAAGGCCCTAGCAAGACTTTTAGTAATTTTGGAAAAAACCAATCAGAATTCTAAAGGCAATTTTTAAGAGTTCTGTCGTGTGATCAGATGGTAACCAAGCAGTCCAACAAATGCAAGTTTGTATCCCACCGCTGATCCACCAATGTGAGAAAGTGGCTCTGTATATACTGTTCCTTAATAGGTACAGGGTGTACAGAGTCCACAGTCCCCAAGGGTTTGACAGAGGTTAAAGTTAGATATAACCTTACTCTCTAAAGTGGTAGCTTGGTCGAGCAGTAAGGCAGTATCGGAGGACAGTGTAAAGCATTTGTTGCCCACACTCAGTCAGCAAATGGTCTCACACACTCAATAACTGAACTCTAGGCCAATGGTTTATATATAAAAAATATATGCTTGTTTTATTTTAGAACCAACACTTGGATTTAAAATATACTTTCTCAGAAGGAGATGTTTCATATAAATACTTTTGCAATATGAAATTGACTTTTGTAAACAGTTACAAGTGGTTGCAATAGGCAACTCTATTTTAAACACAACAATGCATTGAGCTCAATGGAAAATTCAAGTTATTTGCAACAGATTACTTTTTAGATTACTTTTGGAATTCCAGGTCTGGATCCTAGATTCAGTCCTGGGTCAGTACTCGGAATCAAGTGATGAAAGTCGACTTAATTACTGTAATGATTTTTAAACAATATTTAGCTATTTTAAAAGTTGACACTTGGAAAATATTTCAAAGAAAACAGTCAATGATTCCCTATGGAAGAAAATTCAAGTTGCAGGTACAGTATGTTCTCGTTACTTTTGTAATCCAGTACTGGGTGCCTAGACTCAGTACTGGGACCTTTATCCAAAACAGGTAAGTAATTACGTTTTCAGATATTATTCGATTTTTGAAGAATATTTAAATATTGCAGAAATCGACACTTAAGACATTTCACAGAAAAACAGTCATTGATTTCCTATGGAAGAAAATTGGGTTACGGGTAAGTACAGTTGGAAGTATTTTTCAGAGTCAGTGCTGGGCACCAAGATCCAGCACTGGGAGCTCACCTAAGAGCAGGTGAGTAATTTCGTTTTCGTTACTCGGCTGATTTTTGGTGAATATTTTAAGATTTGAAAAGTCCACACTTAGAAGAAATTTTAGGAAAAAGCCAATCAATGTTACCCTAGGAGGAAAATAGAGTTATCGGTTTAAGGGTAAGTACTCGACTGGCAGAGTTGAGGTTCTGGGCATAGACTCAGGGGTCCCCCAGGGTCAGGTAGGTACAGTTGGTTCACCGTCAGCGACTCTAGGGCGGCCGGGTGCAGAGAGAGCTAGGCCCAATGTTATCCTATAAGGGATAGGGGGGCCTTGGTTGGTGGCTGCTGACTGGCAAGCCACGCGGCTGTGGGAGCTGGGCTCCTGGTCACTTACTCAGGGCAAGTGGGGAAGTAGGTAGGTGTAGAGTTTTCACTGCCAAGGCCACTCGGGCGGCTGGGTGCAGGGTGCTTTTGAGCCTTCGGGCGCTCAATTGATTTCAATGGGAAATCTCCGGTTTAGAAAAAGACTGCAAGCTCGGGGACGAGGACTCTTCAGGTGCCACCACCACTTCGAGAGGTAAGCTGGGTAGTTGGAGGATAGGTAGGTACCCCGGGATTGGGCACAGGGGGCCGCGGGGCGCCGCGTGCAGGGGTGCCTATTGGTGTCGGGACATCTTACCCTCTGGAGATCGCGGTAGGGGGGGCACCTTTTTCTGAGGCTGCAGGCTTCTTCAGGAGTGTCGAGGGAGGTCCTTGGGTGCCGGACTCAGGGTCACAGTCGCCGTGGTGTCGTCCTCGGGATCTTTGTTCACTCCGGCACTGGCCAGGCTTGGCTGGTGCAGTGTGTGCTGGGTTCGGGTTCAGGGCTGCTGCCAGGGATTAGAGGTAGGTTTTGAGTCCCAGGGGCTTAGAGCCAAAAGGTAGCCAGGTCCTCCGGGGTTGGTGAGGTTGCTGGCCACAAGAGATGCTGGGTTGGAGCAGGTTCGAGGGTCGACAGGCCGGTAGGGCTGGGGCCAAAGCAGTTGGTGTCTTCCTCTTTTTAGCAGCTGCAGGGCAGGTCTTCTTTCTTCTTGCTCTTTGTAGTTTTGAATCTGGAATCTGCGGAAGGAAGGTTCAGGGTGCCCCTAAATACTAGATTTAGGGGCGTTACTGGTAGGTGAAGGGGCAGGGACCAATGGGTCCCTGTCCTGGGGTGGGTACACCCCCTATCCTGCCTCTCTCCTGTGGGAGGGGGGCAGTAGCCTAGTCCTGATAGGGTAGGGTTCCCCATCTTCAAGATGGTGAGAGCCCGGAGATGTGCTTCACCTCGCCTCCCCCACCTGAGGGGTGGGGTTGGCAGGCTGGCACATCCCCTGTCCTTATTTGGGGTTTCCGGCCAAAGCTTCCCGCCAGAGTGGGGGGTTGCAGTGACCTGGGGAAGCTCACAGAGGCGGCATGCCTTTGAAGCTTCCCCCTGCCCATCCTGGGGGAGGAGATTTAGCACCTCGCCCAGGATGTGCATTGTTGCATGCCCAGGAGAGCAGGGGCTCTCCTACCCAGGGGTCCAGCAACATGTCTGCTGGGTGGCAGCCTAGGCAGCCTCAGAGCAGACGTGGATTGTAGGTTAGGTTTAAGGGGGCACCTCTAAGATGCCCTCTGGGGTGCTGGGTACATTAAATCCCACACTGGCATCAGTGTCGGTTTAATGCGCTGAGAAGTTTGATACCAAACTTCTCAGTCTTTAGTGTTGCCATTATGGTGCTGTGGAGCTCATGTTTGACGAGCTCTCAGCACCATGTACTCTTAAATGGCAGCACTGCACTTACAGTGCTCAGGAATGGACCTGGGCACTGTAGGGGCACAGGGCTCCTGCTCCTGTGCCCACACCATTGGCATAAGGCACCCAGCTAGAGGGGTGGCTGATGTATGCCATGGCAGTGTAGGTGATGGGCATGGCACACAGGGATGTGTGTCATGTCGACTTTGTTTTTGTCTTGCACCCAAACACTCAGCCTGCAAAGGCAGTGTGTAAGGGTACAGGGCCTCTAAGGGTGGCACAAGGAGTGCTGCAGCGCTTAGAGGCCTTCCCTGGTCACAAGGCCCTGGGTACCTAGGGTACCATTTACCAGGGGCTGACATGTGGCCAGGGTTTGCCAATTTGGGTTTGGTTTGTTTTAGGGAAGGAACATAGGCCCTGGGCACCTGATTGGCAGGAGTCCAGGGGACACTCAGTCAAAGTATATTCAGCAAAAAGTGGGGGCATACCATGCAAGAAAGATGGCACTTTCTCACAACAATGACACCTGCAGTGTGAATCCAAAGGCTCCCCCGACTGTGACCAGCTCCAGTAAGAGAAACCCAACGTCAAAGGACATCCCTGCACCAGAAACCTAATAGCAGGTGAGTATTTTCGTTTTCGTTACTCGGCTGATTTTTGGTGAATATTTTAAGTTTTGAAAAGTCCATACATAGGAGAAATTTCAGGAAAAAACTGTCAGTTACCCTATGGAGAAAATTGAGTTATCAGCTTTCAGGTAAGTACTCGACTGGCAAAGTTAAGGTTCTGGGCACAGACTCGGGGGTCTCCCAGCGTCAGGTAGGTACAGTTGTTACACCCTCAGCTGCAGAGGGGCAGCCAGATGCAGAGTGAGTTAGGCGCAATGTTATCCTATGGGAGGCAGGGGGACCTTGGTTGGTGGCTGCTGACTAGCGGGCCACGCGGCTGTGGGAGCTGGCCTCCTGGTCACTTGCTCAGGGCAAATGGGGAAGTAGATAGGTGCAAAGTTTTTGCAGCGTGCATCTTTCTGGATTCACTATGCTGTACATTATTCCGCAATCTGGTGGTTTGGTCCGGATTCGTAGTCTTTCTTTTTTTTTTTTTTTTGGTAGCCCAGGTGGGCGTCGACGTCCCACCATTTGGTGTACCTCTCGTGACGTCGGCGTGCTTCCTGCGGAAGTCCCACCTTTGGGGTGCCATCTTCAGATTTTTTTTTCCGCCGTTGGGTCTGGATCGTCATCGAGAAGCTCCAGAGTTTTTAACGAAGGAAGAAGAAAAATACACGAGTTTCATCGAAGGTGAATTGATAGAAGACTACAGAGAGGAACAGCATACAGCCGGGACGACTAAGAAGGAGAAGATCCTCCATCTTCGACGCCCATCGGAAAATGCACAGTCAGAGACTCTGAGCGCAATGGACAGGACACCCTTTAAATTCTGCCGTAACTGCCACCACAAATACGCGCAGAAGGACCAACATCCGGTCTGCAACCTTTGCCTGCTATCGACCAGGAGATCAAGGACTGCAACGCCTGTTCCGTCTTCACGCCGAAGACACTCCGGGTGAGAGAAAGGCAGAGGAGAGCCAACTACAACATGGAAGGCAAGGGTAAGGCCCCCTTCGCTGTACGAACTGGGCCTCTCCACCGACGATGAAGACAACATCGCAGAGGGACCTGATGTCTTCACGGTCGCAGAGTCTGATAAGCAAACGCCTGACAAGGTAGGAGACACGTCGAGTACGAAACCCCCGAAAGGGCCCCGGAAATCTGAGAGTGACTCGTAAAACGACGACCGCGAGTGGATTCAAGGACGAAAGGCCCAGCGGATCCTTCAAGAAGGACTCCCAGGTGCCGAAGGCCGCCGAGAAACAGAGTTCGTCGAAGCAGGCCCACGAGGTGGGGCATTCGGTGACAAAGGACAAGGCCACGTCGACGCAAGCTCCGTCGAAAAGACCAGCGCTCGACGCCGAACATGCCTCCGAAATGGAGAAGAAAAAGAGAAGGCTCGAGGCGGAGATGGAGAGCATCCTTCAGAGGAAGAAGGAGTTCGATGAAAAAATTGAAAAATTCAAAATCCCAACGAAACCGCCGACTGATGTCGTCGAGATCGAGGAACAGGAAGAGTTCGACGCCGAAGAGCAGTCGAGAGATCCTGAAGAAGAAGAAGACCCCTACTATGAGGAAGAAGATGAGGAAGAGGAGCAGCAGTCGATCTACGGCTCGGCGCAGTCGACGACACATGAGCTGGAACGGCAGGACATCGACGCCGAAAATCCCGAAGAGCCCGTGGAGACCTATCCTTCGAGGCCTTCGCCGCCAGACGACATTGGGGCGTACAACATGGTCGTCAAGAGCGCTGCAGCAGCTTTTGGCGTGAAATTGGACGAGGAGAAGCCGAAGGCGGATTTTCTACTTTAAACACTGCTCCCCATCCAGACGAGGAGCCAGTTCCTCCCCATGCTCCAAAGCATAATGAACCAAGGGAAGGAGGCGTTCAAGGACCCAGGAACTTGCAGATCCATCACTCCCAGAACAGAGAGGAACTACATGCACTCCTCACAGGACCCGCCATATATCAAAGAATCAGTCACAGCTGACTCCATCATTGCATCCACAGCCTGGAAAAGGGCCAATGTACCGGCAACCTCAGGGCCGCCTCCCGACAAGGAGAGCAGAAGGATGGGCCTCACTGGGAGAAAGGTTGAGAGAAATGCGGCAATGCACTGGCGCACGGCGAACTCCAATGCCCTATTGAACAGGCACCAGTACCAGCACTGGGACGAGATGGGAGAACTAATCAAATCTCTCCCCGAGCAATACCAGCAGAGAGCTTCCAATCTGGTGGAGGAAGGGAAGAATATTGCAAACTCATGCATCAAAACAGCATTGGACGGGGCAGAGTCATCGAGCAGACTGATGGCTATAGGAATCACTGAAAGGAGGCAGGCCTGGCTCAGAATTTCAGGATTCAAGCAAGAGGTCCAGAACAACATACTGAACACCCCTTTTAACGGTGAGACGCTGTTCGGTGCTCCGGTGGACGAAAAACTCACCCAACTGAAGAAAGAAAATGAGACGGCAAGGTCCATGGGGGCCCTGCAGTTCAGAGGGATGAGAAGAGGCACCCCAGCTCGGAGACCCTACGGAAGGGGAGGAAACCAGCCGGGAACGTCACACCAGACATTCCAGCAAGGACAGCAAGGTGAAAGTCACGGCCAGCAGGGACAGCAGAAACAAAACTGGCAGTACCAGCCTTGAGGCCAGTCCTTTTGCGGGAGGGGAAACGGACGTGGTCAGAGAAGAAGAGGGGGAGACCAACCTTCATCAAAGTGACTGCGCGCGGAAGAAGATGCTCACCCCCAGTATACCCCGAAGGGTGAGGCACAAGCTAAGCACAGTAAGGGGGGTACACAAGCCAAACGCCTACGAGCATGCAACACCAGTAGGCGGAAGACTGGGACTTTACCTTCAACAATGGCAAAAATTAACCTCAGACAAATGGATACGCACCGTCATACAGTACGGATACTGCATAGAGTTGGAGAAAAGACCTCCAAACAGGAAACCAAAGAGAAGACAACGCTCTGGTCAAGAGCTTGCTCAACTCAATGAAGAGGCGCTACAACTACTCCAAAAGGAGGCCATAGAACCAGTGCCATGCAGAGAAAGGAACAAGGGAGTGTACTCAAACTACTTCCTGGTCCCAAAGGTAGACGAACCACTAAGACCCATCCTGGATCTACGATTCCTAAACAAATTCATAAAGACGCAAAAATTCAAAATGACATCGCTACAAGAAGTGCTACCTCAAATACAAGGCGGAGACTTCATGTCCACCGTGGATCTCAAAGATGCCTACCTGCACATCCCGATGAACAGGCGCCAGAAAAACCTGTTAAGGTTCAACATCAACCAGGATCATTACCAATTCACAACCCTGGCATTCGGTCTAAAGTCCGCACCAAGGGTTTTCACAAAATGCCTTGCAGCAGTAGCAGCGTACCTAAAGAGGGAAGGGATTCATGTGTATCCTTACCTAGATGACTGGCTAATCAAAGCAAGTATTCGCGACAAGTGCGAGGAGCACGCCGAGCGGGTGACAAGAACACTAACAAACCTGGGGTTCTCGATACACTGGGGGAAGTCATAAATGGAACCAGAACAGGTGAAGATCTTCCTGGGAGCGCAGATCAACACCTTAGACAAAACGGTCATGCCCAGCGACAGGAGAACAATAGCCCTGCTGAAGGAGACGCGTCTCTACCAGAAGAGGCGAGCTCTGACAGTGAGAACAGCGAGCAAGATCATGGGCATGATGGCGTCATGCATTCACCTAGTCCCCAATGTACGGCTTCACATGAGACTGTTCCAGGAATGGCTGCAACAACAATGGTCACAAGCGCTGGAAGTTGGGAGGATCTAGTGGTTGTTACGCACGCAGTGCAAGAAGAGATAGCATGGTGGAACAGGCAGAACATAACTATAGGAAAGCTCTTGACACCACCAAGCCCAACTGTGACCATTACCACAGACGCATCCCAGATAGGATGGGGAGCGCACATGAACAAGCTCAGAGTGAGGGGTCTGTGGACTCCAGCAGATGCGGTCAGACACATCAACTACCTGGAATTGAAGACCGTACTGCTAGCCCTGAAGGCCTTCCAGAGGCAGCTATACAACCAAAAAGTGTTGATACAGACTGACAATACTACCACAATGTTCTACATCAACAAGCAGGGAGGAACACAATCGTTCCCCCTTTCAACTCTGGCACAAGAGATTTGGAGATGGGCCATCCCACTCAAAATAGACCTGCTGGCGATACACCTACCAGGGAAAGACAATGTGGAAGCCGATTGGCTCAGCAGGCAGACCTCGGCATCCCACGAGTGGGAGCTCAATGGACAGGAAACGCAAAGGCTATTCAAAAGGTGTGGTACACCGACAATAGACCGGTTTGCAACACGCCTGAATGCAAAATGCCGAAACTTCGCATCCAGACAACCAGAAAAACAATCCCAGGGGAATGCCCTATGGATAAGTTGGTCAAGGACATTTGCATACACTTTTCCACCAATACCACTGATACACAGGGTACTCAACAAGTGCAAGACCAGCAACATGACAATGATCCTGGTGGCACCACAGTGGGCAAGACCGACATGGTACTCACAAATAGTGGAAATGGCACAGGGACCTCCACACAAATTCGCAAAAAGAAAGGACTTGCTCTCCATGCAGAACGGAGAGGTTCTACACCCAGAGCCAGAGAGCCTCGGACTGGCAGCTTGGCTCCTGAAGACATAGAGTTCGCACACCTTAAACTACCTCCAAGTACTATGCGAGTGCTGCGGGAGGCAAGGAGACCAACAACACGGAAATGTTATGGGGAAAAGTGGAAAAGGTTCACAATGTGGTGCAGCAAAAATAAACTGCAAAATAAAATGACGAAGGAATCAACGGTGCTTAGATACCTCACACACCTTCTAAAGGCGAAACTTTGCTCATCGTCGCTGAGGGTCCACCTAGCGGCGATCGTAGCTTACACACGAGGTGAGACCGGAGGAAGCTTCTTTACGTCACGGGTAGTAAAGAGATTCCTGGAAGGGGCAAAAAGAATAGCGCCACCAAAGAGGATGCTGCCTCCGGCATGGAACCTCAACATAGTCCTGACGGAACTTATGAAGGCGCCCTTTGAGCCCATTCACAAGGCCTCCCTCCAAATGTTAACAATGAAGACAGCCTTTCTGGTGGCAATAACCTCACTGCGCAGAGTAAGCGAGCTGCAAGCGCTAACGCTGCAAGAACCCTACATCCAGATACACAAGGACAGAGTCGTAATGAGAATGGACCCACACTTCATGCCAAAGGTGGTATCAGCATTCCATTTAAATCAAACAATTCAAATACCAGGTTTCTTTCAGAACCCAGCAACAAGCGCAGAAAGGACACTGCACACTCTAGACCAGTGGTTCCCAAACTTTTTCGACCCGTGGCTCCCTTGGCCCATTGGCCATTACCCGTGGCTCTCCGTATTTACTTATTTTGGAGGGTGGAGGGGGATGTAAGCCAGGCCTCAGGAGTACTTGCATTTTTCTCCATGAAAATAATTGGGATGAAGGTATTATAATCATACACGCAGGGTGTTTCGTATTACTAAGGCGGTACCTCTAATAATATATTCCTAGTTACACTTCTTTGCCAATGCCTTTTTTAGAGTTCCCTCTCAATCTTTTTAGCCCACTTACAGTGCTACATAGCACCCCTATGCTTGTAGGCCCCATTGCCAAAGTGTTTCTGAGCTTGAAGAATATTTGCATACACTTCCATTTCTACCCATGTCATACGTGCCAACACACCTGTCTCAGCAGGGTGACTCACGATTTGTTTAACCACATGCATCTTTATTTTTGCTGTATCCTCCCTAAAATTGCCTCCAAATCAATGCAAGCCAAATAAATTCCTCATATATTTTTTTTTTTTAACATCCGTCTTTCTTGCTTCCAAATGTTGGCATTATGACGTATATGGTGTTTTACTTCCCTGTACTCAAGGAGAGAGCAGGTCTGTCTGGAAATGTGTGTGTACTGAAAGAAATATTTACTGGAAGTACCTATGGTTCAAGTACACGTGCCAATACTTAATAATACTTAATGTAATAGATAGGTCAACTGTACTTTCCTGATACCTTGCATTGGTGTAAAATGCATTTGGAAAAAAACGAAACTATTAACGAGTCAAACAAAATAAATCCGGCATCTTCCGCTTACTGAGGGAGTGTTGGAACATGGGGATCCAGTGAAATATGGAAGTCATCTCCCTCGACTTGCCATCAATTAAGCACTACGTTTACAGCTTTAGGCATGTCACTTACAAATCATTGACATAATGCACTTAAGTCTAATTAGTTTAACTGAAGCCAACAGACACTTCCACATTAAATGCATTAAAGTGCTTGGTGCGCGGCTCCCCTCGCTAGGTTTGACGGCTCCCCAGGGAGCCACGGCGCACAGTTCGGGAACCACTGCTCTAGACGCTAGAAGGGCGGTGATGCACTACATCGAAAAGACAAAAGAACACAGGAAAACCAAACAGTTTTTATGTCCTTCGCAACGAGCTTCCTGGGTAGACCAGTGACAAAAAGCACCATCGCACGATGGATTGCACTAACAATACAATTCTGCCACAAACAGGTGGGGCAAGAACTATCCGAGGGGTCACAGGCCCACTCCACAAGGAAGAAGGGAGCAACAATTGCCTTTCTGGCAAATACACCCATTCAAGACATATGCCTGGCAGCGACATGGGCTTCGGTGCACACGTTCACCAAGCACTACTGCGTGGATATACAGATGAACAAGGAAGCACAAGTAGGACAGAAGGTGCTCCAACATATATTCAACGACCAACGCTCATCTTCCACCCAGCCGCCACAGAGATAACAAACCGCTGCAAAATCTATGCACAGCATAGTGAATCCAGAAAGATTCACGCTGCAAAACGAATAGTTTCTTACCTGTCGGTGTAGTTTTGCAGCTTGAAGATCTTTCTGGATTCACTAGCGAACCCACCCACCTCTGCCAGGAAGATGAGGCAGGAGAAAAAAAGGGTGGAAGGACAAAGACTGAAATAACAAGATAAAACTGATAGGATACATATAAGGAAGTTATTTAACGCCTAGGGTTAAAAAAAAAAAAAAAAAAAAAGAGGAATGGAAAAAAGAACCCGAAGATGGCGCCCCAAAGGTGGGACTTCCGCAGGAAGCACGCCAACGTCACGACAGGTACACCAAATGGTGGGACGTCGACGCCCACCTGGGCTACAAAAAACAAAAAATAAACAAAAGAAAGACTACGAATCCGGACCCAACCACCAGATCGCGGAATAATGCACAGCATAGCGAATCCAGAAAGATCTTCAAGCTGCAAAACTACACCGACAGGTAAGAAACTATTCGTTACCCTGCCAGGGCCACTCGGGCGGCTAGGTACAGGGTGCTTTTGAGCCTTCGGGCGCTCACTTGATTTTAATGGGAATGCTCCGGTTTGGAAAAAGACTGAAAGCTCGGGACGAAGATTCTTCAGGTGCCACCACCACTTCGAGAGGTAGGTTGGGTAGTTGGAGGATAGGTAGGTACCCAGGAGTTGGGCACAGGGGGCCGTAGGGCGCCGGGTGCAGGGGTGCCTTTTGGTGTCGGAAAATCTTACCCTCTGTTGATCGCGGTTGGGGGGGGTAACTGGTTCTGAGGCTGCAGGAGTCGTCAGGAGCGTTGAGGGGAGTCCTTGGGTGCCGGACTTGGGGTCACAGTACCCGGGGGGTCGTCCTCGTGGTCTTTGTTCACTCCAGCACAGGCCAGGCTTGGCGGGTGCAGAGTGGGCAGGGTTCGCGGTTCCGGGCTGATGCCAGGGATTAGATGCTGAGTTTGAGCAGAGCCTCTGTTCATGGGAGTCCCAGGTGCTTAGAGCAAAAAGGTAGCCAGGTACTCCGGGGTTTGTGAGGTTGCTAGCCACAAGAGGTGCCGGGTTGTAGCAGGAGCATGTTCGAGGGTCGACAGGCCGGTAGGGCTGGGGTCAAAGCAGTTGGTGTCTTCCTCCTCTTAGCAGCTGCACGGCAGGTCTTCTTTCTTCTTGCTCTTCTTTGTATTTTTTAATCTGGAATCTGGCGAAGGAAGGTTCAGGGTGCCCTTATACTAGATTTAGGTGCGTTACAGGTAGGTAAAGGGCAGGGACCAATAGGTACACCCCCTATTCTGCCACTCTCCTGTGGGAGGGGGGCAGTAGCCTAGTCCTGATTGGGTAGGGCCTCCCAGAGATGTGCTTCACCTCGCCTCCCTCACCTGAGGGGTGGGGTTGGCAGGCTGGCACATCCTCTGTCCTTATTTGGGGTTTCCGGCCAGGCTTCCCACCAGAGTGGGGGTTGCAAGTGGCCTGGGGAAGCTCACAGAGGCGGCAGGCCTTTGAAGCTTCCACCTGCCCATCCTGGGGGAGGAGACCTAGCACCTCGCCCAGGATGTGCATTGTTGCAGGCACAGGAGAGCAGGGGCTCTCCTACCCAGGGGTCCAGCAACTTGTCTGCTGGGTGGCAGCCTAGGCAGCCTCTCAGACCAGACGTGGATTGTAGGTTAGGTTTCAGGGGGCATCTCTAAGATGCCCTCTGTGATGCTTGGTACATTAAATCCCACACTGGCATCGGTGCGGGTTTAATGTGCTTAGAAATTTGATACCAAACTTCTCAGTCTTCAGTGTTGCCATTATGGTGCTGTGGAGTTCATGTTTGACGAGCTCTCAGCACCATGTACTCTTAAATGGGAGCACTGCTCTTACAGGGCCCAGGAATGGACCTGGATACTGTAGGGGCACAGGGCTCATGCTCCTGTGCCCACACCACTGGCATAGGGCACCCAGCTAGAGGGGTGGCTGATGTATGCCAGGGCAGTGTAGGTGGTGGGCATGGCACACAGGGATGTGTGCCATGTGGACTCTTGTACCCAGACACTCAGCCTGCAAGGGCAGTGTGTGGGTGTTAGGGTACAGGGCCTCTAAGGGTGGCACAATGAGTGCTGCAGCCCTTAGAGGCCTTCCCTGGTCACAAGACCCTGGGTACCTAGGGTACCATTTACCAGGGGCTGACATGTGGCCAGGGTTTGCCAATTTGGGTTTTAGGTTTTGTGTTTTAGGGAAGGAACATAAGCCCTGGGCTCCTGATTGGCAGTAGTCCAGGGCACACTCAGTCAAAGTACATTCAGCAATTCAGCAAAAAGTGGGGGCATACCATGCAAGAAAGATGGCACTTTCTCACAATGAGGACCTCAACTGACGGTGTCCCTATGACCTACAATATCCTAGCTTACCTCTACTGTCGCTGGTTTCCTTTGTGCAGACTCCAGTCTGTGTCGCTGGTGGTGTATGTTTAGGGCTGCCTTTTGGCCCCCCCATGCTTGCTTAAATCTCCGAAGCTTGAGCCCTGCAGCCACTTTACTTACCTGCGAGCAGTGTCTTCAAGCACCCCCAGTCTCCATTGGGTACCATTGGGCCTGATCTTCAACTTTGACCTCTGCACCCTGCCGCCCGTGCTGCTGGTGGTGCGGTGCTTGTGCTTATCTGAACTTTGCCCCCTGCTTACCCTGCAACCCGAAGACTGGATTTGTAAGTTGTTCGCTTACCTGTAAAGCCACTGTATTGTTTGCACTAAGTGTCCACTCTTAAAATTGATAAGAATTTCCATTTAAAAACATACTTCTCTTTTTGCAAAGATGTGCAGATTTCCTTTTTGAGTCGTGTGTGATTTATTGGTCATTGTCTGCACAACAGATCTCTTACACCCCTGTGTGTGTAAGGCTGCTCGACCACACTACCACAAGTAGAGCACTTTGGGTTTGCATGGAGCCCTGTACACTTCTTGGTGAATCTCTGTGTTCGAGGCATGTGGGCTGCTGAATTCATATCTGTGCATAGATCGCCGCCTAGTGTTGGGTCCGGATGTTTGCACGTTGTTGTCCTGGAAGAGTCTTCGAAGTATCCTTGGATAGGTGACTCCTCCCCTGGACTACAGTGCGCATGGGCATCCTCTCCATCCTCAGATTGTTTTTTTCCGCCATTGGGTTCGGATGTGCTTATCTTGACTCAAGTTAGGAAAACCTTTTTACAGGCCAAAAGGCCTTTAGTTCGCGTCGGTACTGTTCCCGATCGGTATCGATAGTATATTGTTAGTTTACTAACTTCCAGAACCAACTTTTTCGCATTTTCCCCGACCATCGACCCTTCATCGACGATGGAATCGAGGACACCATTCAAGCGGTGTCCGGTATGCAATGCGAAATATCCCCATATCGACGTTTATCCGGTGTGCAACAAATGCCTTTCACCGGATCACGACGAATCTACATGTATGGCCTGTGCCCGATTCCGATCCAAGAAGACTGTTCGGAATCGACGAGCAGCAAGACTCGAAGCGCAGCAAGCGGCACCGGCCCCAGCCAACATCTTCAGCGCCGAAGACGAAGATCTCGAAGACGTGGAGAACCTACCCTCCAGCCCGCTTCCGAACACGACTCCGTATCGGAAGACGTCGAAGAACAAATCTTTTCCAGAGATGAAGCCGACACCGAGGTAGGAGACTACAATGAGGCCTTAGGGGCCGAAGAGAGTAGCTCCGGTGACGAGCCAGGCCTACCCGTACAGACTGAGGATATCCCAGTGAGCCAGTCTATGGACCCGGTCGAGGGATCGCCTTCGGGCCTTACCCAAGACCTATCCCGCAGTTCTTCGGCCCCTCCTTCTGGCCCGGTGTGAGAAGTTGGCCTGATGTATGATGTCACTAGTTCTATTGTACACCTTATATCAGTCCAAATACCCTTATGGTGATTGGTTGTAAAGTCAACCTTATAGACCAGCTATCCTAGTGGTAGCATGGACAAGAGCAGTCTTAGGCTAAACTCTGAATGGCATGTGAAGCCAGCTGTGATACCATATATAATCCCTTGAATACCAAATGAAAGGACACCACCACAGATATATATATAAAATAAAGTGTATTTATTCTAGTCAAACCCTCAGCACTCTTTATGAGATTAGAGGTAAGTACAACACAGTCTTATTTAAGCATACATTAAGTCACACAGGTAAGTAATACAGTTAGGCCCTAGGGGCCACGCAAACCATATACTAAGTAAGTGGTATAAGAACCACTGTCACGGAAATAGAATAGGCCTAGGCCTAGGGAATCGCTGGGGCTACACTACACTAGCGTTAGTTAGGAAGTGGGAGGCCCACGGGATTTGTGTGCAGAGTGGAAACACTCACGCGTAATGCGTAAAAGTCAATAGCAATAGTACAGTTTAGAAAACGGTAGGTTTAGGACACTTCCGGAGTAGCTAGGAAGTTGAGACTTGAAAACTAGACACTAGGATAGTCACTATCCTGATGAGCACCGGAGTACCCAAGTTACCTAGCCCACAGGCTGCGGGTGCATAGGGGTGAAGATGCGTCGTTTTCGTCGTCGACTCCTATGGATGCCTGAAGAAAGATGCTGACAGGCAGTCTGTGAAGAGTGTCCGGTGGATCCCAAGGCTGGGATCAAGAAGAGAAGAAACCTGCAAGCAGAAGGGACAGAGTCAAGGTCACTAGCCAGTGACCACGTGGAACTAGGAAGGAACCAGGCGATGTCGTGAAGATTGCAGGTGAAGGTGAAGCTTGTCGCTGCAGACAGGAGGACCAGGAAGCGTCGAGGACGACCAGGACCAGGAGGCGAGCTGTCCCACGAAGGCTCTTGCTGTCGGCGGCGTCGAAGTTGGACTAGGACTCACCAAGCCTGGGCAAGCGGAACCCACGAAGAACGGAGGACTTGCTTCTGGTGCAGACCAGGAAGGTCTGGGGTGCTTCTTCTTTGCAGAGAAGCGGGAGCCAGTCTGGAGGAGCCAAACCAGCGCAGACGATTTCAGGGAGCGTAGTCACAATGGCCACCAGCCAGCGGGCAAGCAAACGGACAGACGCGGCAAGCAGGAAAATGCAGAAGGGCCCCACGCAGGACTCGTGGAGTGTGGGGGGCTGATCTTCGGTGCAGATGGTGCTTGGGGTTGGGGCTTCTCAATCCCCGGTGCACAACTTCGAGGGTGCCTCAGAAGCTGCGCTTTAAGTTACTAGCCACTTTTTCCAGGTAGCCGGTCCCACGTCGCTCGTCGCCTCCACGGATCTCAGCTTTGCTGTGGATGTGGATCAGGGTCGGAGAAGTCTGGAAGTCAAGGCTCTGGTCGGGCTCTGCAGTCGGTTCCTCGTAGAACGTGGGCAAAGCAAAGGGTAGTCTCTTGATGGTGCCTGTTTGCACAGGGTTGCCACTCCTTGGCTACAAGAGAGATTCTTCAGTCTTCTTCTTTCGTCGAATGTCGAAGGTCCAGAGTTTCTGTTCAGTTTTGCAGGTTCAGGATAATCTAAAGTCTTGAGGCCCAACTCCCACTCTTATACTAATCTGGGGGGCTGGGATACCTGCTAGGTCACGCCTTATGGGTGGGACCTGGGAGGGGGTGGTTACACCCACTTCCCTTTGTCCAGTTTCGCGCCAGAGCTGGGGCTGGAGTGCCCCAGCGCCGGTTTGAACTGGACTATGCAAGGAACACCTTGTGTGCCCCAGGCATGTCTCATTCCTTTCAGCCCACCCTGCCCCAATACACTAAAGGCTGTCTGGGGAGGTGCTAGCACCTCCCCAAGCAGGAAACCTATTGTCCAGGCCTCCCTGGCTGGGATCACTCCCAGCTGCAGGAGGTCAGACTTGTGTCGTGGCAGCAGCATCCATTTTGTGATGCTGAGGCTTTGGTCAGAGGCTAACAGTGAAGTATGATTTTAACATGTCTTTCCCTCTAGAAGGGGGGAATAATATCCTCATGTCCAGAAATGGCATGGGGGTATTATTCCACAGTGTTAGACACCTTACACGACATGTTTCGATAAAGCCAAACCATAGTTACCATAACCGTCTAAGACTATAAGGCACTTTAAGAGTATATGGTAGGCTATATCATAGAACAGCTATAAGGACAAGGTTCCGAAAGCTGCAGACAGGCTCAGCTCATGCTAGAGCACCATCTCACATGTTACCAAGCACTCTGCCTCCAGGATTGTCAAGGCCTGCCATAGGAGTGACTGATAGGTACACATGTGTCTATATGTAAGTTAGGTATAGGAATACTACACCTAAGCAAGGGGTGATTACACGACCTTGCCCCAGCTGAGTGATCAGCCAGTTGTGTCAAAATGGAAGGCCAGGCCAGGGGTGGCATAATACATGCTGCAGCCCCTGGTAGGCCTAGGGTACACCTATGCCCTGGGTACCTAGGGTACACTGTACAGGGGCCAATAAGGTGATCCTATCCAAATGGGTTATGCACCTAAAGTACATAGTATTCATTTAGAGAGAGAACAGCAGGGCTGTGGGTCTGATTAGCAGGCCCACAGCCACATCTAAGTCGAAAACCAGTAAAGCAAAAGCAAAAAGTGGGGGTGAACATAGAAAGCAGACCCTACTCTCCTGCACCCGGCCTCGGACATACAGCGGCATCCATTACTACCCAAAAAGGCTGGTTTCCCTTCTTCGAAACCGAAAGCCGCATTGGTTCACCAGAAACCGAAACCGAAAGTAACGCTGGTCGGATCGAGGCCCACCACACCTTCGACGCCAGCAAAACCCGTCGGCGCCGACCGCACCAAACGAGATTTTGGTGCCGAGCTTGCAGCAGCCGACGTGGGCGCCGACACACGGAAAAAGAGCTTCGGTGCCACCAAACCTCCTCGGCTACCGGCACCGACACAATCGGCTCCGACCCCAAAGGTCAAACTGCCTGCTGCGTCGCACCCCGCTTCGACAGCACCACCAAAGGCACACTCATCAAAGACGTCGACGGCCGTTGCCGCCCCTCGACTCGATGACTCGCCGGCACCGAAGAAGTCCACGCCCGCCTCTATGGAAACGGCCGGCACGAAGGACTCGATGGCACTCCAGGTGCGGACCGTTGCTGCGCAACGCACCAAACACAAAGCAGTCCTCCAGGACACGTCAGGCTCCGAGCCGATAAAAGCTCCATCGACCTCTTCGGCACCGACCAATATCACTTTTGGCCTGCCGCCATCCACGGCCCCAAAACTGTTCCAGATCAGAACACGGGTCACCCACACCACGTTCACGCCTGCCGAACGCTCTCCTGCGGAGTCGTCTCCGTCACATGTCATCGACGCCGACACCGGCAGGATGGTGCTCCACAAAAGGAGAAGAACTTCAGAGTCAGCTTTGGACTCCTACCGGATCCCGCTTAAGAAAAAGCTGCCGGTGACTTCGGAACCAGTTCTTTCCGAACCTCTCCACTCCTTTTACCAGGATCCACAGTCCTTCTCTCCCACACACTCCGACACTGACGTTTTGGAGGACTACATGGGTGACCACGTCCCCTACCCCGGAGAGATGGACCCTGAAGGCCAACAGGACCCCGACCAAGCTTGGGATGACCCTGTAGACTCGGGTGCACCTATGGATACACAGGACCCGCAACTCTATGGAGCAAAAACATCTCCCACAGAGGACACTGCCGCATTCAACGCCCTAATTGAACGTGCTACGGCCAATCATGGGGTGCAACTCCACTCTGACACCGTGGAGGACGACTTTCTCATGGACACTTTCGCATCCTCAGAAAGGAATATAAAAACTCTACCCATGTTAAAGGGTGTCCTCAAACCAGCAAAGGACATCTTCAAAGAACCCACCAGGGCAAGAGTAATAAACCCCAGAATCGACAAAAAATACAGGTCGGCGCCTGGGGACCCTACCTACATTAGAGGCCTGTTACCTCTAGATTCCATTGTAGTTGCGAATGCTCGCAAACGGGCACACTCGCAAACAGGTGATGCTCCTCCCCCGGACAAAGAGTCCAAGGTGCTAGAGACCTCCGGCAAACGGGTTGCGGCCCAGGCAGCTAATATATGGCGCATTGGCAATACTCAGGCGCTCCTCGCCCGCTACGATCGAGCACACTACGACACACTAGAACAATTACTCCAACATCTCCCTGACCAATTCAAAGAAGGTGCAGAGATCCTCATCAGGGAGGGACAACTCCTCACAAACGCATCCATCAAGTGTGCACTGGATGCCGCAGATACAGCTGCCAGAGCCATAAACACTAGCGTCATGTTGCGACGACACGCCTGGTTGCGAATCTCCGGATTCAACCCTGAGGTGCAAAATAACATCCTCAACCAGCCTGTCAACCCCGACTACTTATTCGGGCCGGAGGTTGACACCACCCTAGAGAAAATAAAAAAGGACACGGACACTGCAAAGTCCATGGGGGCTCTTCAAACGCAGTCCTTTCGGAGCGGCTCCTTTCGTCGCCCCGGAAATAGAGGAGCAGGTAGAGGACAGGGGTCACAGCAAACCTACAACAAAGGCAACACACAAAGCACCTACGATAAAAACACCCGGGGTGGTTATCGTGGCTCAAGCACAAAGGGCAGAGGACGCGGTTACGGCAACACCAGGTCCTCCCCCAAGAACAAACAGTGACGCCCTCTCCCTTCCTCCCGACCACCTAATACCTGTCGGGGGAAGGCTACAAAGGTTCCTGTCCACGTGGAACTCCATCACCACAGACAGGTGGGTCAAAGACATTATCAAATACGGTTACTGCCTAGAATTAACCTCAACTCCACCCACAATACCTCCAAAACACCGTCCTATGTCCTCAGAGCACTTAACGCTCTTACAGCAGGAGGTGCTAAGCATGCTACTAAAAGGCGCAATAGAGGTCGTACCCGTCCACGAGCAGGGTACGGGGGTGTACTCCCTGTACTTTTTAATACCAAAAAAGGACGGGTCACTCAGACCTATATTAGACCTGAGACCCCTGAACCGCTACATTCTCTCCGAGCATTTTCACATGCTCACTTTACAGCAAGTCCTCCCGCTGCTCAAACAGGGAGACTTCCTGGCCACACTGGACCTCAAGGATGCGTATTTCCACATACCCATTCACCCCTCACACAAAAAATACCTCAGGTTCACTGTTCAGGGGCAGCACTACCAATTAAAAGTCCTTCCCTTCGGCGTGACAACAGCACCCAGGGTTTTCACAAAGTGCCTAGCTACTGTGGCGGCACATCTACGGAGGCAGCACATACACGTCTACCCTTACCTGGACGACTGGCTCGTTCAAGCAAAGTCGGCCCAGCAATGTGCCAGTCACATGTCCCGCACCATTCACCTCCTTCACAGTCTGGGATTCTCACTCAATTACCCAAAATCCCATCTCCAGCCCGCACACGTACAACAGTACCTAGGTGCGACTATAGACACTCTAGCGGCCACAGCTCAGCCAAATTTAGTGAGGATCAACAGCATGCAAATGCTGATTTCCAAGTTCAAACCCCAACACTCCCTTCCTGCGCGAGTGTTCATGCAGTTGATAGGCATGATGGCCTCCTGCATTTTCATAGTCCCACACGCGAGACTACATATGCGCCCGCTTCAGGAGTGCTTAGCACGTCAGTGGAATCAGGCTCAAGGACAGCTGAAAGACCTAGTGTTGGTGAGCGGTCGGGCATACAACTCTCTGCATTGGTGGAATCCACAAAACCTTTGCAAGGGCCGACCGTTCCAAGAGCCTGTTCCACAAATAATACTGACAGCGGACGCGTCTCTCCAGGGATGGGGAGCTCATGTACTCCACTACACAGTGCAGGGACTATGGACAACACAACAAAAGAAGATGCACATCAACCTTCTAGAACTGATGGCAATCTTCCTGGCTATGAAAGCATTCAAAGTACACTTGTGCAACAAAGTCGTGGTGATCCGGACGGACAACATGACCGCCATGTACTACATACAGAAGCAGGGAGGAACACACTCTCCACAGTTGTCTCATCTGGCTCAGAGCATGTGGAAGTGGGCCATTCAGAGGAACATGTTCCTTCTGGCAGAACACCTCCCCGGCAAGGACAACCAGATGGCGGATCTGCTCAGCAGACACAGACACCAGATGCACGAGTGGGAGTTACACCCATCAGTACTCCAACCGTACTTCCAGCAGTGGGGTCATCCAGAGATAGACCTATTCGCCACAAGCGAAAATGCAAAATGCCAAAGCTTTGCCGCCAGGTTCCCACATCCGCAGTCGCAGGGCAATGCGATATGGATGAACTGGTCCGGCAGATTTGCGTACGCTTTTCCCCCAGCACCACTGATACTGCTGGTGGCACGCAAACTCAGACAACACTCACTGACACTTGTCCTGGTTGCTCCAACGTGGGCACGCCAGCCGTGGTACACCACCTTTCTCGAACTTTCCGTGGTGCCGCATCAAAGGCTGCGGATCAAACCCGCGCATTTAACGCAGAACCATGGAGAGATTCAGCACCCAGATCCGCAACTGCTGAACCTGGCGATCTGGCTCCTGAAGTCCTAGAGTTTGGCTACCTAAACCTGCCACCTGACTGTATGGACATCATTAAGGAGGCCAGGAGACCCACTACCAGAGCTTGCTATGCAGCCAAATGGAAAAGGTTCGTCATTTATTGTACTAATAATGACATTAACCCGCTAGACGCATCCATCCAAAACATTATTTGTTACCTCTTACACCTATACCGATGCAATCTGGCGTACACCTCTATACGTGTCCATTTGACCGCAATATCAGCCTATCTGCAGACTAGGCAGCACCTCTCTCTATTCAGCGTGCCTGCCATCAAAGCATTCTTGGAGGGACTCAAACGAGTCATTCCACCAAGCCACCCACCGGCTCCAATGTGGAACCTCAACTTGGTCCTCACACGCCTGATGGGTCCACCCTTTGAACCTCTACACTCATGCGAGCTTCAATTTCTTACCTGGAAAGTAGCTTTCCTAGTAGCGATCACCTCTTTAAGAAGAGTTAGTGAACTCCAGGCACTAACCGTTCAAGAGCCATTTATACAGGTTCACGCCAACAGGGTCGTACTACGTACCAACCCCAAATTCATGCCCAAGGTGGTATCGCAGTTCCACATGAATCAGACTATTGAACTGCCTGTTTTCTTTCAAAACCCACAAACTGTCGCAGAAAGAGCACTCCATACACTAGACGTGAAGAGAGCCCTCATGTATTATATCGACAGGACTAAGATCTTTAGGAAGACAAAACAACTTTTCGTTGCCTTTGCGCCACACCACAAAGGTAACGCTATCTCCAAAGCAGGTATAGCCAGATGGATCGTTAAATGTATTCAAATTTGCTATCAAAAGGCTAAACGCACATTAACGATTCCCCCACGAGCCCACTCAACACGTAAGTTAGGGGCCTCCATGGCTTTCCTAGGAAACATTCCCCTGCATGATATATGTAGAGCAGCCACCTGGTCCACTACACATACATTTACCAAACACTATTGTGTAGATGTGCAATCAAAACAGCATGCAGCTGTAGGACAGGCTGTTCTCAAAACTCTTTTTCAGACCGCTGCAGCTGGCACTGGTAGCCGCCGCTAATAGAGGGCACTGCTATGTATTCTATGCACAGATATGAATTCAGCAGCCCACATGCCTCAAACTGAATATGCTACTTACCAGTATGCATCTGTTCTTGGCATGTAGGGCTGCTGACATTCATATCGCCCTCCCTCCTCCCCGGCGCCTGTAGCAGCTGCAGCTCTCAGAATTACTGTAAGCATGGTCATCACTTTCTGTATCTACTCCATCACTGCCACAATGGCGAAAAACAATCTGAGGATGGAGAGGATGCCCATGCGCACTGTAGTCCAGGGGAGGAGTCACCTATCCAAGGATACTTCGAAGACTCTTCCAGGACAACAACGTGCAAACATCCGGACCCAACACTAGGCGGCGATCTATGCACAGATATGAATGTCAGCAGCCCTACATGCCAAGAACAGATGCATACTGGTAAGTAGCATATTCAACTCTGTGCACGGCATAACCACCTAGTGGTATACCATAAACAGACAAAACAATAAGGTGAATAAGGGGTCTCAAGGAAATAGTTAAAGACCTGCGCAAACAGAATCCCCTTTCAATTATATATCAAACAAAATAGTCCGCGGGTCTATCAAACTCTCCGAAGGGAGAACAGAAAGCACATCCAGTACAATAAGTTACTCCTACTTTAACATGGGGGGAGTCCTGTTTAAGAGGACGGAATTCCATCACCCACCGAGGTGGCATGCTTCATCATCTGGGATCTCCTCTTGGTTGCAAACCCTAGTGCATGGGTACTCACAAACTTTCTCTCGGAGGCCAAATTTACAGTGTGGTTTGTGGCCGAGGCTGCACCGGTGGGGGCGGGGTCAGAGGGGGAGGGGCGGGGCTAAAGCAAAAAAAAATTGTGATCAAGAGGTTGAACACAGGTCCCTGCAGCAGACGCTTTCGTCCACTGAGCCACCAGACCCGGCATACACACATCCCTCTTCCTCCCTCTTCCTCCCTCTCTCTCTCCCTCTCTCCCTCCCTCTCCCTCCCTCCCTCTCACCCTCACCCTCTCCCTCCCTCACCCTCACCCTCACCCTCCCTCCCTCCCTCTCTCTCCCTCCCTCCCTCCCTCTCCCTCCCTCCCTCTCCCCCCCTCCCTCTCCCCCCCTCCCTCTCTCTCCCTCCCCCTCCCTCCCTCTCCCTCCCTCCCTCTCCCTCCCTCTCCCTCCCTCTCCGTCTCCCCCTCCCTCCCTCCCTCTCCGTCTCCCCCTCCCTCCCTCTCCCTCCCCCTCCCCTCCCTCCCTCTCCCTCCCTCTCCCTCCCTCCCCCTCCCTCCCTCCCCCTCCCTCCCCCTCCCTCCCCCTCCCTCCCCCTCCCCCTCCCTCCCCCTCCCTCCCCCTCCCTCTCCCTCCCCCTCCCTCCCCCTCCCCCTCCCTCCCCCTCCCTCCCCCTCTCCCTCTCCCTCCCCTCTCCCTCCCCCTCTCCCTCTCCCTCACCCTCACCCTCCCTCTCCCTCCCTCTGTCTCCCTCCCTCCCCCTCCCCCTCCCCCTCCCCCTCCCCCTCCCCCTCCCCCTCTCCCTCCCCCTCTCCCTCTCCCTCACCCTCCCCCTCCCTCTCCCCCTCCCTCTGTCTCCCCCTCCCTCCCCCTCTCCCTCTCCCTCTCCCTCTCCCTCTCCCTCTCCCTCTCCCTCTCCCTCTCCCTCCCCCTCCCCCTCCCCCTCCCCCTCCCCCTCCCCCTCCCCCTCCCCCTCCCCCTCCCCCTCCCCCTCCCCCTCCCCCTCCCCCTCTCCCTCTCCCTCCCCCTCTCCCTCTCCCTCTCCCTCCCCCTCCCCCTCCCCCTCCCCCTCTCCCTCTCTTTCCCCCCCCCTGTCTCTCCCCCCCCCCTGTCTCCCCCCCCTCCCTCTGTCTCCCCCCCCTCCCTCTGTCTCCCTCCCCCTCCCTCTGTCTCCCTCCCCCTCCCTCTGTCTCCCTCCCCCAGACTGCGCCTCTGTGTCCCTCTCCCTCCCTCCCTCTCCCTCCCCCTCCCTCCCCCTCCCTCTCCCTCCCTCTCCCTCCCCCTCCCTCTCCCTCCCTCTCCCTCTCCCTCCCCCTCCCTCTCCCTCCCTCTCCCTCCCCCTCTCCCTCTCCCTCCCTCTCCCTCTCCCTCTCCCTCCCTCCGTCACCCTCTGTCATCTCACCCCGTGTGTGTGTCAGCCCTCAGCCCAGGCTGAGACCGCTTCCCAGCGCGTGCACACAGCCGCACCCGAGTACTTCACAGGTCTTTAAAAGACCATTTATATGTTAATAAAGCTTTGTTGTATTTCACCTCTTAGGCCCCTGCATCTCCACTTTGACAATCACTGGAATCCCCCGGCCCCCACAGAGCAGAGTTTGAGTCCCGGCTGCTGCAACCGGCAGTGTTTGCTAGCACAATTAAAAAATTTTTTTTAAAACACAGGTAGGATGTCTGCAAGGTCCGCGGGCCGCCAAGGAAGGCTTGCCGGGCTGCTGGCGGCCCGCGGGCCGTACTATGAGTAACCGTGTCCTAGTGCAACCAAGGGCTACAACCCCCTCACTGCGAGGGAGGAGCTCAGGGATGTTTTGGTGGATCAGATTGTAGGATCTCCTCAAATCCGTTTAGATGTGGAGCAAATGCAGTGCAAAGAGTAATGTGAAATTAAAATTGGCTAAAAAGAGAAAAGAAACATTTTAATAATTGACTTTTGGTGTCATTGTTGAGACAACAGTGCAAGCGCGGTCTGGAAAAAATTATTGAGCGCGCTGGTCTACACCAAAGGGTCCACATGTTTCCGCCATGTTGATCAAACTATGATCGCGGCCTTCTTCAGGACCTAAATGACAATTGCTACTGCAAGTATTATGTGATGAAAGTGATAAAATATAATTAGAACGATACAGCATACAAACGCCTGTGCTATCCTTTTTGAAAAAATCTACAGTTAATGTTGTCACCTGTGAAAGAGAAAACATGGTGATCAAAACTGGACCATGAAAAAAAGGAGGAGAGACATTTTAAAATACTTGTACTGTGTTTTGGTGCTTAAAACATGGAAGAGGTTGGTTATTATTATTCAAAGGTTGCAACTGGTGCCATTAGTACGAGAAAAGTAAATGAAGGATATGAATAATATTCCTTAACCGTAATTTCACAGGTGGACACCTCACCTCACCTGGCAGCAGCTCAGGACGAGAGGCCCCACTCTGATTAAAAGGAAAAGACTGATTATAGATACTGTCCATATACCACAAAACAGCTTTCCATACATTTTGTGTTAACTCAAACTCAATGTTCCTGACGACAACATGTGGAACCATTCTGAAATGATTGATATAATATTATATTGTTATCCTTATTTCAAGCGCCATGAAATGCCAATAGCAATAAGAAGCATACGATGTTCAGGAATAGCGCATATGTGGGACTGCACTATTGATGTAGAAAACAGTGCCAGTAGACAAGATTAAGAAGGTTCTTATCAACAAGAATGTTTTTAATATGTTGTGGCAATGTACAATACATTCTAGGAATGATGGCGCATGGTTATAAAGTCAATGGTACTAGCAGACCATTCCGGAAGGGATTCAAAGTAAAAGACGTCACAAGCACATTTGTCTTAGAAGGCGTGCAACTCACCTCTCCGTCGGTACCCTGAACTTTACTTCTGGCTGCCACTGAAGGTAACTGACGAGAGGGAGCGCGTCTTGCATACATTCCGTCATGCATTCACAATTTACAAGGACTGGGTAGTAATAAAAGAAAATTCTAATTTCCTGCCCAAGGTGGTATCACATGTTCATATTGACCAAGCAATACGTCTTCTGGGGTTTTTCCTGCAACCAAAGTCGCAAGCAGAGCGAGCGCAAACAAGCTGGACGTCAGGAATGCAGTTATGAAATGCAGAAAACCAAGCCAGCAAGGAAGACCAACCAGTTGATAGTCTCATTCGGCCAAGCAGGTAAGTGGTTGCCAGTAACAAAGGCAACCATAGAAAGGTGGATATTTCAGACAATACAGAAATGTCACACAGCAGTAAAGTGTAACACTGTAGGAAAGACCAAGAATGCACTACACAAAGAAGTGGGCAAAACCGACTTTAACCCCTTCCATGCTGCGCAGATTCCGCCGCTGTGCTGACGGAATCTTGCGCGGGCGTGGTCATGACGGAACGGTTCCGTCATGAGCACAGCTCAACCGTGGCTCATGACGGAACCGTTCCGTCATGAGCACCGAAGGGGTTAATAGCTAAAGTCTTAAACACACCTTCACCAAGCATTAATGGAAATAAAGTACCAGAAGGACAAAGGATATTTAAACAACTGTTTGCAAACACAAACTTGTTCTCTACCCAATCTCCCGCAATACCAGAGAATACGCAACATAATTCATGCCCAGCATGTGAATCAAGGAAGATTCACGCTGCAAAACGAAAAGGTTACTTACTTGTAGGAGTAGTTTTGCAGCTAGAAGACTTGCTGTATTCACATTTGATCCTCCCACCTCTGCCAGGAAATGAGTGATGAGACTGTGCAATAGGAAGGACAAGACAGTGAAAAGCAAGACGAAGGAAGCAACAGACATAAGGATGCCAAATAAAATAATCTAAAGATGGTGACCATGCAATGAAGCTACCTGGGCATAGGTCTGATCTCATTGAGGAGGAACAAACCACCATATGGTCAATGTTGACACCCACTAAAAAAAAAAAAAGCATTTGCAATGCAATAGGTGTCTCTTTTTTTGAGAGTTAAGTGCTATTGGTGTTGTTACAATGTCTTTTAACCTATATGTTTTGGTTTGGTGTACTGGATGCATGAACAGAGACACCGCTGCAGCACTGCCTAGAGGACTTAGAATGAGGAATTACCACGGGTACCAGAGAACCAGTTGTAGCACTGTCTGGAGAACTTAGAAAGAGGAATTACCACTGTGACCAGAAACGCAGCTTAAGCACTGCCTAGAGGATTTAAAATAGGGAAGTTTTCAAGCTGTAACACTACTCCTACAGGTAAGTATCCTTTTCATTTTCATACGAGCATATCTGCGGTCTGTATGTCTACAATGCCCTGACTCCTTCAAATCCATTTTCTTTCAAAACGACTTGCAAATGATTTTTTTTGTAGGAAAGGTTTATTTTTTTCAGGTACCTTTTCTGTTTTTAATATTAATTTGGCATTTTTCAAAGTAAATGAAAGTAAATTGCCAATATAGCCTTTTTTATAGGCTGTGAGAAAGTGCCATCTTTCTTGCATGGTATGCCCCCACTTTTTGCTGAAATGCTGAATGTACTTTGACTGAGTGTGCCCCGGACTCCTGCCAATCAGGTGCCCAGGGCCTATGTTCCTTCCCTAAACAAAAACCTCAAAACCAAATTGGCAAACCCGGGCCACATGTCAGCCCCTGGTAATTGGTACCCTAGATACCCAGGGCCTTGTGACCAGGGTAGGCCTCTAAGGGCTGCAGCACTCATTGTGCCACCCTTAGAGGCCCTGTATCCTAACACCCACACACTGCCCTGGCAGGCTGAGTGTCTGGGTACAAGACAAAACAGAGAGTCTACATGGCACACATCCCTGTGTGCCATGCCCACAAACTACACTGCCCTGGCATACATCAGCCACCCCTCTAGCTGGGTGCCCTATGCCAGTGGTGTGGGCACAGAGGCAGGAGCCCTGTGCTCCTACAGTACCCATGTCCATTCCTGGACCCTGTAAGTGCAGTGCTGCCATTTAAGAGTACATGGTGCTGGGAGCTTGTCAAACACGAACTCCACAGCACCATAATGGCAGCTCTGAAGCCTGAGAAGTTTGGGATCAAACTGCTCGGCACTTTAAATCCACACTGATACCAGTGTGGGATTTAATGTACCAAGCACCACAGAGGGCATCTTAGAGAGCCCCCCTGAAACCTAACCCACAATCCACGTCTGTTCTGAGGCTGCCTAGGCTGCCACACAGCAGACATGTTGCTGGACCCCTGGGTAGGAGAGCCCCTGCTCTCCTGGGCCTGCAACAATGCACATCCTGGGCGAGGTTCTAAATCTACTCCCCCAGGATGGGCAGGGGTAAGCTTCAAAGGCATGCCGCCTCTCTGAGCTTCCCCATGCCACTGCAACCCCCCACTCTGGCGGGAAGCTTGGCCGGAAACCACAAAAAAGGACAGGGGATGTGCCAGCCTGCCAACCCCACCCCTCAGGTGGGGGAGGCGAGGTGAAGCACATCCCCGGGCTCTCGCCATCTTGAAGATGGGAAGCGCTACCCAATCAGGACTAGGCTACTGCCCCCCTCCCACAGGAGAGAGGCAGGATAGGGGGTATACCCACCCCAGGACAGGGACCCATTGGTCCCTGCCCTTCACCTACCTGTAACACCCCTAAATCTAGTATTTAGGGGCACCCTGAACCTTCCTTCCCCAGATTTCAGATTCCAAAATCCGAAGAAGAGCTAGGAGAAAGAAGACCTGCCCTGCAGCTGCTAAGAAGAGGAAGACACAAACTGCTTTGGCCCCAGCCCTACCGGCCTGTCGACCCTCGAACCTGCTCCTGCTCCAACCCGGCATCTCTTGTGGCCAGCAGCCTCACAAACCCCGGAGGACCTGGCTACCTTTTGACTCGAAGTCCCTGGGACTCCCATGAGTAGAGGCTCTACTCAAAATCTACTTCTAATCCCTGGCAGCAGCCTGGAACCGCAATCCCAGCATACTCTGCACCAGCCAAGCCTGGCCTGTGCTGGAGTGAACAAAGACCACGAGGACGACCCCACGGCGACTGTGACCCTGAGTCCGGCACCCAAGGACCTTCCTCGACACTCCTGAAGAAGCCTGCAGCCTCAGAACAAGGTGCCCCTCCAACCGCGATCAACGGAGGGTAAGATTTCCCGACACCAAAAGGCACCCCGGCGCCCCGCGGCCCCCTGTGCCCAATCCCGGGGTACCTACCTATCCTCCAACTACCCAACTTACCTCTGGAAGTGGTGGTGGCACCTGAAGAATCCTCGTCCCCGAGCTTGCAGTCTTTTTCTAAACCGGAGATTTCCCATTGAAATCAATTGAGCGCCCGAAGGCTCAAAAGCACCCTGCACCCAGCCGCCCGAGTGGCCCTGGCAGTGCAACCTCTACACCGATCTCCTTCCCCACTTACCCTGAGTAAATGACCAGGAGCCCGGCTCCCACAGCCGTGTGGCATGCTAGTCAGCAGCCACTAACCAAGGCCCCCCTATCCCTCATAGGATAACATTGGGCCTAACTCTCTGCACCCGGCCTCCCTAGTGCCGCTGGGGATGAACCAACTGTACCTACCTGACCCTGGGGGACCCCTGAGTCTATGCCCAGAACCTCAACTCTGCCAGTCGAGTAGTTACCTTTAAACCGATAACTCAATTTTCTTCATAGGGTAACATTGACTGGCTTTTTCCTGAAATTTCTTCTAAGTGTGTACTTTTCAAATCTGAAAATATTCGCCAAAAATCAGCCGAGTAACAAAAACACTCACCTGCTCTTAGGTGAGCTCCCAATGCTGGATCTTGGTGCCCAGCACTGACTCTGAAAAATACTTACAACTGTGCTTACCTGTAACCCAATTTTCTCCCATAGGAAATCATTGACTGTTTTTCTGTGAAATTTCTGCTAAGTGTCAATTTCTGCAAAGTTTAAATATTCTTTAAAAATAGTATAACTTCTGAAAACGTAATTGCTTACCTGTTTTGGATAAAGGTCCCAGTACTGAGTCTAGGCACCCAGTACTGGATTACAAAAGTAACGAGAACATACTACACCTGCAACTTGAATTTTCTGCCATAGGGAATCATTGACTGTTTTTCTATGAAATATTTTCTATCAACTTTTAAAATGGCAAAATATTGTCTAAAAATCATCACAGTAATTAAGTCGAATTTTATCACTTGATTCTAAGTACTGACCCTGGACTGAATCTAGGATCCAGTCCTGGAATCCCAAAAGTAATCCTAAAAGTAATCTGTTGCAAATAACTTGAAACTTCCATTGAATTCAATGCATTATTGTGTTTAAAATAGTGTTGCCTATTGCAACCACTTGTAACTGTTTACAAAAGTCAATTGCATATTGCAAAAGTATTTATATAAAGCATCTCATTCTGAGAAAGTATATTTTAATTCCAATTGTTGGTTCTAAAATAAACAAGCATATATTTTTAATATATGAACCATTGGCCTAGAGGTCAGTTATTGAGTGTGTGAGACCATTTGCTGACTGAGTGTGTGCAACAAATGCTTTACACTGTCCTCTGATACTGCCTTACTGCTCGACCAAGCTACCACTTTAGAGAGTAAGGTTATATCTAACTTTAGCCTCTGCCAAACCTCTGGGGACTGTGGACTCTGTACACCCTGTACCTATTTGGGAACAGTATATACAGAGCTACTTTCTCACATAGGCTGAAACAATATTTGAGATTATGTGAACATTTCTGTGCATGTGATCTCAGTAGAGATTCCCCAGATGACTAGGATTAAAGGTAAGAAAACATTTCTTGTCCATGTTAGAAAGGTACTGTGTTGAGGAGGGATATCCCTACCTTGTCTCATGATATCTCTCAGAAATAAAAGGAAGGGCCAGTTGAGGATGGCCAGCCAGTTTTGCTAGAGCTACTAGACGTCTGATGTTAGGCTATCCAGTGTAAAAGTCTTGCAGAGGCCCAGCATTTGCATTGATGCCGGCCACCCTCCATCACTAGTATACGAAGTAGATTAATCTCCCATCAAGTAGCATTTGTGAATAAGGATTAGTTGCTTACCTGTAATCCTAGTTCTCATCCAGGGGTATACTCATCAAAGACATAATCTATGAATAATCCCCGCCCATGTGCGGGATCCCGGAGCATATAGAAAATACATATATATAGATATGTGAAAACATATAAATGCAGCCTAATAATGTTCAAAACATGGCAATGCTGTAAATTACATATTTTTGCATAGTAGTGCCCCCGTAACCCGTAAGGAAAAAAGGAAGCATCAGGCAAATTATAACACAGCACTGCTTTATTGCCATAAAGCAACATGTAATTATAGGCATTCGCCAGTAGGCTGCAGTAGAGTATCAAGAAACCAAGAAAACTGACACCCTGCCTTTAAGGCATTAGAGTAGGGGGACCGTGCCTTTAAGGCCTGCCCGTGACCCCCTGCTCCCATGATGCACTACAGGTGGCAGTTGGGCCAGTTCTTTTTGGCGGTGCCTCCGCACCTGAGTAGATCTGCCTTCCATACATCACTTATTTAAAGAGAAAACATTGCTCGTCCGGGGAGGTGGGTGGGTCGCTTATGACTTTGATGAGTATACCCCTGGATGAGAACTAGGATTACAGGTAAGTAACTAATCCTTCTCATCCAGGGGATACTCATCAATAGTCATAATCTATGAATAGAGTAGCAAGCCCATACCCAAAGTCTCGCGGACGAGCAAAAAACAGTTAAAAGGAATGGCCGTATATGTTCGCAGTCTTACGAAAGTTGGGTTTCGGGCCTCGCTTCATCGAGTGGGTGCGCTTATTGTACGCGGAACCCCTGGCGCAGGTGCTGGTAAACAACAAGGTGTCAGAAGTCTTCGCGCTAGCCAGAGGGACTCGACAGGGCTGCCCCCTTTCGCCACTTCTTTTCGCCCTCTCTCTGGAGCCGCTTGCAGCCTGGATAAGACAGGTTGCCACTGTGCAGGGCATAGCATGGGCGGAGGGGTGGGAGGATAAAATATCACAGTATGCTGATGACATACTTCTTTACCTCTCTAAGCCGCGTGGCTCCATGATAGCGGCGCTGGACATACTGGCTAGCTTTGGTCGCAACTCAGGGTTCAGAGTTAACTGGGCTAAATCGCACCTCTACGTCTTGCACGGGGACCCTCCCAGACTCCCTGCCTCCTGTCCTATTCGGGTGGCAAAGGATGGGTTTAAATATCTCGGAGTGTATGTCACCACCAATAAGACCCTGCTGTACGAGCACAACCTCAGACCGCCGCTGCTCCGGCTCCAGAGGGAGGCGAAATCCTGGCAAAACCTCCCACTGTCATTGCTGGGCCGAGCAGCGCTTTTTAAGATGTTATCGCTCCCGCGCTTCCTCTACGCGCTGCAAAACTACCCAGACCTGGTCCCGAACGGCTACTTTCTGGCGATCGAGACCGCGGTACGCACCCTCCTCTGGGCCGGGACGCCGCGTATCTCGCTGGCTAAGCTCACGCTGGGGTGGTACGATGGCGGAATAGCTCTCCCCGACATCCGTAAATACTGTTGGGCGGCTCACCTGTCCGCGATTAACCAAGGGACCTACGGGGACGGGAACGACCCAGCGTATGGTATGGATAGGTGGTTGCTTCCCGGCGGGAATTATGACATAGCACTCTATTCTAAAAGAGGGGCGCGCGGACTCACAGGTCCGACGCTCCACTCGGTGCAGATATGGCATATCGCACAGAAGAAACTCGGCTGGTCTGGCGTCCTCACGATGGCCACGCCACTCTGGGCCTCCGAAGCACTTGGCAATCTCAGGCGCACCAAGGGGTTCCGTAACTGGGACCTGATTGGCATCTCCCAGATCAAAGACATCTGGGGGCCTACGGGGGTCCGCACTTTCGCCCAAATGAAAGAAGCATACGAGCTGGCAGATACTGAACACTATAGGTACTTGCAGATAAGTCACTCCCTGCAGGCCAATATCCCACCGGAGGCCAAGCTGCCGCCCGCCTCCCCCCTCGAAGATAGGCTGCTGGACGGGCATCTCGCGGAACACGCCATCTCCCTCACCTACAAAAAACTTATCAATAACCCCCCAGATGTGCTTCTCCCCCTAAAAGCAAAATGGGTCGCGGAAGGGTTGGAGATAGATGACGAGGAGTGGCTCTACGCCCTGGCCTCCCCACGGGAAGTCGCGATATCGGCCCGATTGCGGCTCATTCAGCTGAAGATCCTACATAGAGTTTACATCTCTTGCACGAGACTACACATGATGGGGAGGGCGGACACAGCACGCTGCAGGAGGGGTTGTGGGTACACAGGAACGTTTTTCCACATACTGTGGGGCTGCCCGAAGATTCAGAGGTACTGGAGAAGAGTGGTGCGGTGTATGGAGGAGGTGTGGGAGGTGGAGATTCGCCCTGAGGCTAAAAGATGCATCCTTAATATATGGGAACCAACCGACCTGCCGCCAAAAGGGAGGCTCTGGGTCACACTTGGCCAAATGGTTGCGAAGAGGAACATAGCTAGGCTCTGGGGAAGCGCTGTTCCGCCAAAACTATCAGATTGGACCAATGATATGGACTGGTGCATGCTGCAGGAAAGAACTGTGTATGTTGCGAGAGGGTGCCCTAGTAAATGGGTTGAGGTATGGACCAAGTGGAACGATTTCAGGGGCGGCATTTGTGAACCACCCGCCATCGCGCAGGAAGAACCCGGAGATGTCTAGTATCCTGCTGGTGCGGTTAGGGTGTTGGGAGGGGGGTGGCGGCTGCAGCCCCGAGCCTTGGACACGGGAGACAAGTGTGGTGTGGACCGGTAGCTAAGGGGAGGGAGGGGGGGGGAGTTTGTTGAGTTTGTTAGTTCGATTGTTTGGCACTGTAATGCAACTTGGGGCTCTCTGCCCATATCTTGGTGGACATTCTGAAGGACACTAGATTTGCCACATACTAGCTACACCTTGGTACACCGGTATCCTTCAACGCCGCCGTACCTCCGGGTTGACGGCATATGGGCTGTGTGCTTCGAGACATATGCAAGTTAATTACCGCGGCCGGCCCATAAGGGTTGTAGGCTCTCTGCTGTGTACCTTTGACTCTTAATAAAGGTTTTTGAAAAAAAAAAAAAAAAAAAACAGTTAAAAAACAAACAGCAAAACACATTTTGCATTTACAGTTATGCAAACAGGTTCCTCAGAGAAGCCTGCTCCACCTGGGCGTCGGCCTGCGTGTCTGAATCTAGGCAGTAATGGCGCGTAAAAGTATGGACTGAGCGCCATGTAGCCGCTTTACAGATCTCAGACATGGGAACGTTGCGAAGGAGTGCTACCGTAGAAGCCTTCCCTCGAGTAGAGTGTGCTCTAGGTTTACCCTGCAGAACTTTGTGGGATAGTTGGTAAGCCAAAGCTATACAAGAGACAATCCATCTTGAAATAGATGTCTTGGATGCAGCCAGCCCGGTATTCGTGGACCCATAGTTCACAAGAGCCTGTCTGACTTTCTAAGAGTAAGGGTCTTAGCCAGATAGAATTTCAAAACCCTCCGGAGGTCAAGAGAGTGTAGGGCTCTCTCCGGGGAAGTAGTCGGTTGAGGAAAGAAGGTGGGCAACGTGATCACCTGGTTAATGTGGAAGTCCGAGACCACCTTGGGTAGGAAGCTCGGATGGGTACGGAGCACCACCATATTAGCATGAAACACAGTGTAAGGTTCCTTGCAGCAGAGGGCCTGAATTTCACTAACCCTACGGGCCGAAGTGATGGCTACTAAGAAGGCAGCCTTCCAGGTCAGATGTTGCAAGGAGGCCTTATGAATCGGTTCAAAAGGGGCTCCCATCAGTTTAGAGAGAACGATGTTCAGTTCCCAGGAAGGGGAAGGAGACCTCACAGGTGGGTAAACTTTCTTAAGCCCTTCTAAGAAATCCTTTACCACTGGCATCTGAAAGAATGAGGTCTGGGTAGGAGACTTCCTATAGGCTGTAATAGCAGCTAAGTGTACTCTGATGGAAGAGTACTTTAACCCAGACTTCGCCAAGTACAGTAAGTAGGGGAGAATAACCTGTTCTTGACCCCGGATCGGATCAAGGGTGTTATCTCTACACCAGAAGCAGAATCTTTTCCATTTAAAGCCATACGACTTCCTCGTGGAGGGCCTCTTTGCCTCCCGAAGAATGCTCATACAGTCCGGTGGAAGATCTAGATGTCCGTACTGGATGAATTCAGGAGCCATGCCGTCAAGCGGAGGGAGGGGAGATTGGGGTGGAACACTCTCCCCTTGTCCTTGGTCAGCAAGTTCGGCAGGCATGGCAACCTCCTCTGTGGTACCTCCGACAGCTGGAGTAGATCTGGGTACCACCACTGCCGGGGCCACTCCGGTGCTATTAGGATCATCCGAGTTCTGGCCCTGTAGAACTTCTGAATCACAGCCGGGATGAGAGGGAGAGGAGGAAAAGCGTAAAGCAATGTCCTCGACCAGCTGATCAAAAGCGCGTTCCCCTGCGACCCCCGTTGAGGGAACCTGGAGGCGAAGACTGGGCATTTTTTGTTGTCCGCGTCTGCGAACAGATCGATGTCCGGTATGCCCCACAAGCGGAAGATGTCTTGAGCGACGTCTTCGTTGAGCACCCAGTCGTGCGCTTTGATGAAGTCTCTGCTGAGGCCGTCCGCCTGCACGTTCAGGGTCCCTGGCAGGTGAACAGCGACGATCGTCGAGTTTCTCGCCAGAAGCCATTTCCAGATTGACTGGGCCTCCAGAGACAGGACCCGTGATCTGGTCCCTCCTTGCTTGTTCAGATAGAACATAGTTGTGGTGTTGTCCGTCTGAACCTGAACATAGTCGGTCTGCAGGGATGGGTACAGGGACTTGAGAGCGAGATGGACTGCTCGTAGCTCCAAGAAGTTGATGTGATAGCTCTGTTCGGTAGCGGACCAGAGACCTTGTACTTGAAGCCGGCCCATATGAGCCCCCCAGCCCTGCATGGAGGCGTCTGTGACCACTGTCTGTGTCGGAGGCGCCTGATGGAAAGGGACGCCGTGAAGCAGATGGGAGCGCTTCATCCACCACCGGATAGAATCTTTGGCGGCTTGATGAAGGGTAATGTGATCCTCCCAGCGGCCGGACCTCTGCGACCACTGATCCTCTAGGTCTTGTTGCAGAGGACGCATGTGCAGACGTGCGTTGGGCACGATGTAGATGCACAAGGTCATGGATCCCAGGAGAGATGACACTTGTCTGGCTGTGGGATATTCCGTGCTGAGAAGCGTGCGGCTTTTTTGCAGCATGGAGGATAACCTCTCCTCCGAAGGACACACGCTTGCGCTTGAGGAGTCTAGAGAGGCGCCCAGGTAGTGGATTCGCTGAGTTGGATTGAGGATCGACTTCCTGTAGTTGACCTGAAGGCCCAACGAGTGTAGAAGGTTTAGGCAGAACGAGAGATGACTCTGGAGTCGAGCCGGAGTGGAACTTTTTAAGAGCCAGTCGTCTAGATAGGGGTAGACGAATATCTTCCGTTTGCGGAGAAATGCAGCCACCACCGCCATGCACTTTGAGAACGTTTGTGGCGCGGACTTGAGGCCGAATGGCACGACCTTGTATTGATAATGTTGGCGAAAGATGTGAAATCTGAGAAACTTCCGATGTTTCGCTGAGACAGGAATGTGGAAGTATGCATCCTGTAAGTCGATGGCACACATCCAGTCCCCCTGGTGTAGATGTGGGAAGATCTGGTGCAGTGCTAGCATCCTGAATTTTTCTCTTCTGAGAAATCTGTTGAGGAAGCGGAGATCGAGGATGGGTCTGTTGTCCCCGATCGCTCCTCTTTTCTGAACAAGAAAGTACCGGGAATACACTCCCTGATTTCTCTGCCTGTTTGGAACTTCCTCTATGGCGTTTTTGGAGAGGAGAGTGGCAACTTCGTCCTTTAAAAGCTTGTTTTGGCTGGGAGGGAGTGGCTGTTTCCGTGGGGGTACCTGCGGAGGGGGAGATTTGAACCTCAGCAAGTAGCCACGCTCTACAATACTCAGCACCCATCTGTCGTTTGTAATTGCATTCCACTCTGCCAGGTGAACGGTGATACTTCCTCCTACCGGAGTGGCGAACGAGCGCGGAGGAAGTAAGTTTTCACTGTTTGGGAGGTTGCTTGTTAGAGGACTGCTGCTGTTTAGCATTTCCTCTTCCTCTGCCCCGGCCCCTTTGCTGAAACTGGGACCTCTGTTGGTTTTGAGAGGACAATTGGGGCGTTTGAACACGCTGGTGAACGGCACGTTTGTCGCCCTGGCGAAAGCGCTTGCGGAACTCTTTGCGCTTTTCCAGTCCCACAGCCTTTACGGTGTCCAATTCCGTTTTCATCTTGCTCATTTGGTCGTCCGCATGAGCTTCAAATAGCGATGACTCATTAAACGGCAGGTTAAGAATTCTTTTCTGCGCATCTGGTTTGAGGCCCGTTAATCTGAGCCAGGCCGAACGGCGGGAGCAGATGCCATGGGAGTAGCCATGCGCGGCTAGGTCTGATGCATCCGCCGCTGCGCTTATTACTTGGTTGGCCACCAGTCCGCCTTCTTGGAGGATCTCCGTGAAGTCCTGCCTGTCCTCCCTAGGCAATTTCTCCACGAACCTGGCCAAGGAATCCCATAGGGAGCGATCATACCTCCCCAGCAGGGCTGAAGCGCTAGCGACCTTCATGTGCGAGTCAGAGGTGTTGCACATTCTCCTGCCGTAGGAGTCCATCAGTTTGCTGTCCTTCTCAGGGGGGACAGAAGCAGATACTGAGGCTGAGTGAGACTTCATGGCCGCCTCCACGATCACCGAATCCGCTGGCGGGTCCGCCCTCAAGAATAAAGGGTCCTCGGTCGGAGCCTTGTACTTCTTTGCTATTCTCGAAGGAACCGAGCCCGCTGTAGCCGGTGTAAGGAACGTGGCCATAGCTGGTTCTAACAATCCTGGCACCAACGGGAGCAGAGGTCTGGGAGCTGACCGATGGTGTAAAGTGTCAAAGATCACAGAAGTGGGTGCCTGAGGGACGTGCAGTGCGATGTTCAACTTCTGCGCCCCTCTACCCAGGACGTCCGAGAAAGTTATAATGTCATCCACCGGAGACACTCGCGATGGAGGCGTGGATGAAAAAGTAGGAGAGTAGTCCCGGACTGAGGATCTTGTGGATGAAGTCCCAGTGGACGACCTGGTGCGTCGCCTCTTGTGGGAGCGTTCACTATGGTGAGCCTTTGACCCTGATCTGCGCTTGGACGGAGATCTTGGACGTTTTGGCGCGGTGCGACGGTCCCTGGAACGAGACCGGCGTGGTGAAATTGGCCTTGGATCCCTCGGAGGTGATTTACTCCTGCGCGGTGGGGAATACCTGCGGGAGTAGTCCGATTCCGGACTCCGACATGTGCCTGCGGCCACATCTCGTAACCAGCGCGGTGACAGTCTGAACCGCTCTGGAGCCTCGGGTGATCCTTCCGGAGATATTTGCACGATGTGCAGTCCCGGAGATGTCTGTTCTCCTGGGGACCTCTCCGCGGGCGCTCCAGTTTTCGCCCTCGACGTCGAATCCCTTGACGTCGACGACGTCTGCGTCACCATCGGCAAGTGTGAGGTATGCCGTTTTGGTCTCGACGCCGATCGCGACGCCGATCGCGGAGACCTCGACGTCGATCTCCTCTTCTCTGGCACCTGACGTCGGCTATGTGAGAAGTTGGCCTGATGTATGATGTCACTAGTTCTAGTGCACACCTTATATCAGTCCAAATACCCTTATGGTTGTAAAGTCAACCTTATAGACCAGCTATCCTAGTGGTAGCATGGACAAGAGCAGTCTTAGGCTAAACTCTGAATGGCATGTGAAGCCAGCTGTGATACCATATATAATCCCTTGAATACCAAATGAAAGGACACCACAACAGATATATATATAAAATAAAGTGTATTTATTCTAGTCAAACCCTCAGCACTCTTTATGAGATTAGAGGTAAGTACAACACAGTCTTATTTAAGCATACATTAAGTCACACAGGTAAGTAATACAGTTAGGCCCTAGGGGCCACGCAAACCATATACTAAGTAAGTGGTATAAGGACCACTGTCACGGAAATAGAATAGGCCTAGGCCTAGGGCAGTGGTTCCCGAACTGTGCGCCGTGGCTCCCTGGGGAGCCGTCAAACCTAGCGAGGGGAGCCGCGCACCAAGCACTTTAATGCATTTAATGTGGAAGTGTCTGTTGGCTTCAGTTAAACTAATTAGACTTAAGTGCATTATGTCAATGATTTGTAAGTGACATGCCTAAAGCTGTAAACGTAGTGCTTAATTGATGGCAAGTCGAGGGAGATGACTTCCATATTTCACTGGATCCCCATGTTCCAACACTCCCTCAGTAAGCGGAAGATGCCGGATTTATTTTGTTTGACTCGTTAATAGTTTCGTTTTTTTCCAAATGCATTTTACACCAATGCAAGGTATCAGGAAAGTACAGTTGACCTATCTATTACATTAAGTATTATTAAGTATTGGCACGTGTACTTGAACCATAGGTACTTCCAGTAAATATTTCTTTCAGTACACACACATTTCCAGACAGACCTGCTCTCTCCTTGAGTACAGGGAAGTAAAACACCATATACGTCATAATGCCAACATTTGGAAGCAAGAAAGACGGATGTTAAAAAAAAAAAAATATGAGGAATTTATTTGGCTTGCATTGATTTGGAGGCAATTTTAGGGAGGATACAGCAAAAATAAAGATGCATGTGGTTAAACAAATCGTGAGTCACCCTGCTGAGACAGGTGTGTTGGCACGTATGACATGGGTAGAAATGGAAGTGTATGCAAATATTCTTCAAGCTCAGAAACACTTTGGCAATGGGGCCTACAAGCATAGGGGTGCTATGTAGCACTGTAAGTGGGATAAAAAGATTGAGAGGGAACTCTAAAAAAGGCATTGGCAAAGAAGTGTAACTAGGAATATATTATTAGAGGTACCGCCTTAGTAATACGAAACACCCTGCGTGTATGATTATAATACCTTCATCCCAATTATTTTCATGGAGAAAAATGCAAGTACTCCTGAGGCCTGGCTTACATCCCCCTCCACCCTCCAAAATAAGTAAATACGGGGAGCCACGGGTAATGGCCAATGGGCCAAGGGAGCCACGGGTCGAAAAAGTTTGGGAACCACTGGCCTAGGGAATCGCTGGGGCTACACTATACTACCAAAGGTTAGGAAGTGGGAGGCCCACGGGATTCGTGTGCAGAGTGGAAACACTCACGCGTAATGCGTAAAAGTCAATAGCAATAGTACAGTTTAGAAATCGATAGATTTAGGACACTTCCGGAGTAGCTAGGAAGTCGAGACTGGAAAACTAGACACTAGGATAGTCACTATCCTGATGAGCACCGGAGTACCCAAGTTACCTAGCCCACAGGCCGCGGGTGCATAGGGGTGAAGTTGCGTCGGTTTTCGTCGTCGACTCCTATGGATGCCTGAAGAAAGATGCTGACAGGCAGTCAGTGAAGAGTGTCCGGTGGATCCCAAGGCTGGGATCAAGAAGAGAGGATACCTGCAAGCAGAAGGGACAGAGTCAAGGTCACTAGCCAGTGACCACGTGGAACCAGGAAGGAACCAGGCGATGTCGTGAAGATTGCAGGTGAAGGTGAAGCTTGTCGCTGCAGCCAGGAGGACCAGGAAGCGTCGAGGACGACCAGGACCAGGAGGCGAGCTGACGGCGGCGTCGAAGTTGGACTAGGACTCACCAAGCCTTGGCAAGCGGAACCCACGCAGAACGGAGGACTTGCTTCTGGTGCAGACCAGGAAGGTCTGGGATGCTTCTCTTTTTCAAAGGAGCAGGAGCCAGTCTGGAGGAGCCAAACCAGCGATGAAGATTTCAGGGTGCGCCGTCACAAAGGCCACTAGCCAGAGGGCAAGCAACCGGACAGACGCGGCAAGCAGGAAAATGCTGAAGGGCCCCACGCAGAACTCGTGGAGTGTGGGGGGCTGATCTTCGGTGCAGATGGTGCTTGGGGGTGGGGCTTCTCAATCCCCGGTGCACAACTTCGAGGGTGCCTCAGAAGCTGCGCTTGAAGATACTAGCCACTTTTCCCAGGTAGCCGGTCCCACGTCGCTCGTCGCCTCCGCGGACCTCACCTCAGCTCTGCTGTGGATGTGGATCAGGGTCGGAGAAGTCTGGAAGTCAAGGCTCTGGTCGGGCTCTGCAGTCGGTTCCTCGTAGAACTTGGGCAAAGCAAAGGGTAGTCTCTTGATGGTGCCTGTTTGCACAGGGTAGCCACTCCTTGGCCACAAGGGAGATTCTTCAGTCTTCTTCTTTCGTCGAATGTCGAAGGTCCAGAGTTTCTGTTCAAGTTTGCAGGTTCAGGATAATCTAAAGTCTTGAGGCCCAACTCCCACTCTTATACTAATCTGGGGGGCTGAGATACCTGCTAGGTCACGCCTTATGGGTGGGACCTGGGAGGGGGTGGTTACACCCACTTCCCTTTGTCCAGTTTCGCGCCAGAGCTGGGGCTGGAGTGCCCCAGCGCCGGTTTGAACTGGACTATGCAAGGAACACCTTGTGTGCCCCAGGCATGTCTCATTCCTTTCAGCCCACCCTGCCCCAATACACTAAAGGCTGTCTGGGGAGGTGCTAGCACCTCCCCAAGCAGGAAACCTATTGTCCAGGCCTCCCTGGCTGGGATCACTCCCAGCTGCAGGAGGTCAGACTTGTGTCGTGGCAGCAGCATCCATTTTGTGATGCTGAGGCTTTGGTCAGAGGCTAACAGTGAAGTATGATTTTAACATGTCTTTCCCTCTAGAAGGGGGAATAATATCCTCATGTCCAGAAATGGTATGGGGGTATTATTCCACAGTGTTAGACACCTTACACGACAGGTTTCGATAAAGCCAAACCATAGTTACCATAACCGTCTAAGACTATAAGGCACTTTAAGAGTATATGGTAGGCTATATCATAGAACAGCTATAAGGACATGGTTCCGAAAGCTGCAGACAGGCTCAGCTCATGCTAGAGCACCATCTCACATGTTACCAAGCACTCTGCCTCCAGGATTGTTAAGGCCTGCCATAGGAGTGACTGATAGGTACACATGTGTCTATATGTAAGTTAGGTATAGGAATACTACACCTAAGCAAGGGGTGATTACACGACCTTGCCCCAGCTGAGTGATCAGCCAGTTGTGTCAAAATGGAAGGCCAGGCCAGGGGTGGCATAATACATGCTGCAGCCCCTGGTAGGCCTAGGGTACACCTATGCCCTGGGTACCTAGGGTACACTGTACAGGGGCCAATAAGGTGATCCTATCCAAATGGGTTATGCACCTAAAGTACATAGTATTAATTTAGAGAGAGAACAGCAGGGCTGTGGGTCTGATTAGCAGGCCCACAGCCACATCTAAGTCGAAAACCAGTAAAGCAAAAGCAAAAAGTGGGGGTGAACATAGAAAGCAGACCCTACTCTCCTACAGGCTAGATGACCACGACGTCGGCCGTGTCTTCGACGTCGACCTCTCTCGACGTCGACTAGGCGACTTTGACGTCGACCTCTCCTGCCGTCGACCGAGCGACTTCGGCGTCGACCTCTCTCGACGTCGACTGGGCGACTTCGACCTCTCTCGACGTCGACTGGGCGACTTCGCCGTCGACCTCTCTCGACGTCGACTGGGCGACGTCGACCTCTCTCGACGTCGACGTGGTGATCTTGACGTCGATCTTCCTCTCGACGTCGACCTTCTATGTCGCCGAGTGGGGGTAACCATCGACGGCTACCGGCCCACTCGCGGCGGAATGTACGTCGCCGCATCTCTCGACGTCGACCCCCTCGAGGGTGGCGGAGAGTGTCTCGACGTCGACGGAAGCCTCGACGTCGACGGAGACAGTCCAGATGTCACCGGACTAGCAGCCTTCGAGCCCGAAGGACCGCCTCTCGACGCCGACTTACTTTTGCGCGGCGGAGACTCTTGATGGTGGGATGAATCCCTCGACGCCGAAGTTCTCTGCCTTTTCGCCGGCATCCTCGACGTCGACGGCGAACCTCTTGGACTCCTGGTCTTTTTGGAGCCCGGGGAGCTGGTATGTCGCAGTTTCTGTACTTGCGTAGCTGAAGAAGGTGGTCTTGATGAGGAATGCTCGCCTTCACGACGGCTTTGTTCCTTCTCCAGTCTTGCATGCAGTTTAATGCGCTCTCTGTCCCTCAGAGTGCGCTTTGAGAACTTCTGGCAGTGGGGACACTGGTCAGGATCGTGTTTTGATGGTAAACACACAATACACACCGAGTGTGGATCCGCCAGTGCCATTTTATTGCCACAAGAAGGGCATTTCCTAAATAAAGGAGACATTCTGACTGGAAAAAATTGGAAAATTCACTGGAAACCAGCAGAATTAGCCCTTAAAAGCCAGAAAACGTCGAAAAAAGCTTGAAAAAGCTGTAATTCAAAATTTCAGTCAAAAAACTGAAGAGCTCAAGCTCCAGGATCCTCACAGAAGGAGCCGGAAAAAAGAACTGGCCCAACTGCCACCTGTAGTGCATCATGGGAGCAGGGGGTCACGGGCAGGCCTTAAAGGCACGGTCCCCCTACTCTAATGCCTTAAAGGCAGGGTGTCAGTTTTCTTGGTTTCTTGATACTCTACTGCAGCCTACTGGCGAATGCCTACAATTACATGTTGCTTTATGGCAATAAAGCAGTGCTGTTATAATTTGCCTGATGCTTCCTTTTTTCCTTACGGGTTACGGGGGCACTACTATGCAAAAATATGTAATTTACAGCATTGCCATGTTTTGAACATTATTAGGCTGCATTTATATGTTTTCACATATGTGTATATATATATGTATTTTCTATATGCTCCGGGATCACGCACATGGGCGGGGATTATTCATAGATTATGACTATTGATGAGTATCCCCTGGATGAGAACTTTCCTAAACTGATCACATTTTTTCATATCTATTTTCTATGTAGCAGAATAGAAGATGAGTATTGTCTCACAACTTAACTTGCTTTTGGTAGAAGTATGAAAGAAGTGATGAATCTGCATTTTACGTACTTAATATCCCCTTGCTGTACCTCATCATGAAGTTTTTTTCTTAACGTCTCTTAACATGTCTTTTTGTTGACTAAATAATTCCAATGATGTATAATTTTTCGATAATGCATTCACATGTTATTTATTAAACTGTTAGTAGAATCTCAGTTTCTATGGAGTAAACTCTAGGTTGCACAATTTTAACACTCTGACCTCTCCTCCAGATTGCGTATCCTCCATTTGAGAAAAACTTCTATGAGGAGCATGAAGAAATCACCAGTCTTACACCTCAGCAAGTTCACGATCTCCACCAAAAGCTAAATCTCCGGGTAGGTGAGAACATAACTCTGCAAGCTGGGGAGGTATAGAAGTTTCATTGGTTTTTAGAATCAATCCTTTTTATTGCGTGGTTGCAAGATCACTTGTACACAGCTTAGCTGCCTACATCAAGTTGCCGGCAGAGCGAAAAGTTATGAAAATGACAGCGTTTTAGGTCTACATCCCGGAGGACGACCCCGCGTTAAGTTCAAGCAATTGTAAAGCGTGAAGGCACCTAGCGAAGAAACCACTTTTAGAAAACAAACACCACCCCCCTCCCTCTGCATCAGTTCGAGCATGGCCACCCACCACACCACAGCCTCCAAGCAATGGTCCATCATCTAGCCACTCCAGCACTGGATACTCCAGGTGGCTCTAAGGGTATGAGCTGCAAGATTTGCACATATTTCGGACATGTTACTTGCTTCATTGGTTTTTGAAGTGTTTTTTGCATACTCGGAATAATAGTCTTGTAGAATGTGTACTATACTATTTCTGTATCTGGTGAAGCCCTTGATGGCCAGGTAGCCTCTGCATATTTGTGTTATTTTACACAGTCATTCACTTTATGAGTAGTCCCTTTCCATCAACAAGTTCCAACTCAGACTATTGTGATAGGTGCATCCCTAATGGGGTTTGAGCTCATCAAGGGAATTTTAAAATCAAATGGACATGGCTGCAGAAACAAATTGTACCAAATTAGCTTGCTGGGACACCGGGCAGTCCATGTGTCCCGCCAGGTTTTCCTTCCCTCTCATTTGAGAGACCGGTTTCTGATTAAGATGAAGAATACAGTAGCCATGTATTGTCTCAACCAATGGGGTCGGTGGGAACCAGATAAAGTACTGTCTCTCGATGCTCCAAAAATGAGTGTAAATTGCTTTTTCAACGGATTATGACCATCACTGCAATTTACCTTCCAAGCACCCAAAACAGCCAGCCAGAATCACACTGCAGAATCTGCAAAGAGAATGACGGGAGGGTTTCGGAATACGAAGTTCTGAAAACCAATGACGAAGAATGAGGGTATCATTGAATAGACATTTGCTACAACTGGAATCATAAAAAAACAATGCCTTTTAGATACACTTCAAACAAACCCCCGTGAATGCCCTTTTTGTAATTTGGTCAAGAAATGTATGCATTTTCCTGGGTTTGCAATTCTGATATTGCCTCTGAATATGAAAGAAAGAATATTGTTTCCCCAAAAGCTAAGACATTAGTGGTTGACATATCTGATTCACCATTCATAGATGCCTCACAGGAGGTTCCCTGCTATTATATGGATCATGTCTCCCTTTCGAAGAGACCCCTTTTTCCTTTCAGTTTGGAGACATGTTTTGAAGCATGAATCCTTTTCTGAATTCACATGCTGTGCATTATTCCGCCATCTTGTGGTTGGGTTCGTAATTGTCTGTTTCCCATTTTTTCCGTGGGTGTCTTCGACCACCTTTCGGTGCTAGGTTCATCCCTTATGTGACGTCAGACTGTGCCCTCGAAGTTCCTGTGCGTGGTAACCATCTTCAGATTCTTTTTTCCACTGTTGGGCCTGGAAGCAAGGAAAGATGCTCCGAAAGTTTAGAGAAGATTCCCGAAAAGATAGGATTTTTTTTTAGAAGAAACAGACTAAGAACAGCAAGGTATTAGAGAAGGAAAGGACCATTCATTCCCGAATCTCAATGGGGGAACCCATCGGAACCCCACATCACGCACTTGGTCCAAAAATGAGCCATGGTAGGGGTCATGGAAAATACCCTGTTTAAGTTTTGTCCAAACTGCCTCCACAAGTTTGCACAACGTGAACTGCACGAGGTCTGTAACCTCTGCCTACCAAGGGACTACTGGGACAAGAACTACGAGGCCTGCACCTCAAAGACTCTCAAAACTCTTCGAAAGCAGAGAGAGAAACGTCATGCTGCAATGTAGAGCAGCCAGAAGCAATTGGTATCGCTGAAGGATTTGGGCCTTTCATGCGACGAAGATGAACATGTTGCGGCTGCATAGTCAGCCCACGGAGGCTCAGATGGCAAAATCCTCAAGGGAGACGCAGAGAAAAAACTGCGGCAAAGGAGGCAACAAAAGATGCAAAAAAGAGACCCGGAAAAGGTAATAAAAAAACCCTCACCCCTCTGATACCAAGGGCCACAAGAAGAAAGCGCACAAGGCAGGCCACAAGAAGAAAGCGCACAAGGCAGCCCAAGTGTCAAAGGAAATGAGGACCGAGGGTCAATGACGACCAAAGGAGTCCCACAAATCCCATACCAGGGATACCAATGAGGGCAAATTGTTGAAGCTAATGAAAACTAGATCGTGTCGAGAGGCCCCAAAGGAAAACACCAAGCCTTTGGAAGCAGAATCTGCCACACCAAGAAAGGTAGCATCAACCCCAAACCTCACGAGGAGGATGCTGAAGAGGAGCTTGGCAACCCAGAAGAGAAAGAGGCAGCAGGGACCTTCAAGGAAGAATGGAACAACCTTGGCACACAGAGTCCAGAGAAGAAGGTTTGTACTTGCCCCTCGAAAGCTTTGCCACCAGACGACATTGCCTTCTATACCAGCCTGTTGAAAAGGGCAGCAGACTCTTTCGGGGTTCCCTTAGAGGAGGAGAAATGAGATTCATGTTTTCTCCTTGAGACACTAATGCCATCTACAAAGGGTAGTCGATTCCTCCCAATGCTACGAAGCATACTTGACCAGGTTAAAGAAGCCTTTAAAGAGCCTGCTTTAACAAAGGGAGTCACACCAAGGGTGGAGAAAAATGCAGACCCTCTTTAAAGGACCCAAAGTATATACAGGGGAACACAGTGGCCGATTCCATCATCGTCACCACAGCAAGAAGGAGCAACACTCACTCTTCCACTGGTCCACCCTCCAAGAGGGAAAGCAAAAAACTAGATATGGTGGTCAGGAAGATGGGGGGGGGGAAGGGGCAGCAACACAATGGGGTGTTGACAATTCAAATCCTTTTCTCAATAGAAATGGCACCAGCAATGGAACAAGATTGAGAAGATAACGAATAAGCTTCTAGAGGGTGCCAAGAAAAGGGCAAAGTCAGCCATTCAAGAAAGAGAGAATATTGCAAGCTCCTGCCTAAAGTCAGCCCTAGATGCGGCTGATACAGCCAGTAGACAAATGTGTACAGGTATAACTCTCAGAAGATATGCCTGGCTGAGGATTTTGGGGTTTAAGCAAAGTCCAAACAGTACCTAATAAGTCTTCCACGGGAGACACTTACTTTGGTCACGAGGTGGATGGTTCCATACACAGATCAAAAAGGACAACGAAACAGCAAGAGCAATGGGTGCTCTACGGTACAGAGGCATCTTCAGAAGGGGGAGGAAGAGGGAATTTTTCTACAAGGCAGCATCAGCAGATACAAAACAGTGGACAGTAGTCAAGCCAACAGTCCAGATACCAATCCTGGTAATACCACCCAAAGCAGCCTTTTAATGGTACCTTTTACAAGGAACTGACGTGTCCAGAGAGGTGCCAATTGGGGGTACACGGTACAGTTTTGGGAAAGAATACAGGCCCTGGGTACCTAATTGGCAGGGACCCAGGGCACATTAAGTCAAAGTGCATCAGTAGTCTGGCAAAAAGTGTGTGTGGGGGGTGTTACTGCAACAGAAACCCAGCTTCCTACAAGGATGACTCGACCATTCTTCAACCAGCACTAAAGCAAAGCTTCCATCACCGAAATGCTTCATTTTCTGTGTGAAATCTCCTCCAGAGCCAATTCTCGAGCAATTTCATCAGAAGCTCGTTCCAAACAAAAAAGACTGCAAACTCCGCCTGGAACGAAGAAAATGATGATACAACCACCAAAACACACTTTGAGGCGGCATTGGCTATTCCTGTTCAACCTGTGAAGAAGAAAAGAAAGGATGCTGATACTAGTTTATGCACATTCCTATTCCCACTCCCCCTATACTACCAACACCTACTCCGCCTCCTTACCACATCTGTCTGAGGCACGTAATATATCCCTTCAATAAATAGTAGAGGAAGATCAGATATCCCAGATGATACTCAACCAGGGAATACCTGTGATGATTGATATTGAGCCCCAAGCGACACTGACCATCACCATTTGATGATGCCTCTGCTCATCAGGTCCTAATAACACGTGCAACCACATTCCATCAAGGCCCTCTATATAAAGATTCAATAGAGAAGGATTTTCTGTTTGAGACTTTGTCTAATGCACATAGGCACAATATTTACAATTACTCAAGGGTATAACACGTCATTCATACGAAATCTTTAAAGATCCAGTCAATGCAAGGATAATTACTATATGCATTGACAAAAAGTACAAAGCAGCACCATTGGACCCCATTTTTAGGTCTCGCCTAGCGTTGCAGCGCATGCGCTGCTCGCTGGCGAGAGATATTGTGAGAGGGATTTCAGAAAAGGGCTTGGTGCCCCGCCCCTCATTTCCATTGGGTGGCGTTACTGTTTATGCTAAACGGTGGCTGTGAGAAAGTGGCTCTGTATATACTGTTCCCAAATTGGTACAGTGTGTACATAGTCCACAGAGGTTTGGCAGAGGCTAAAGTTAGATATAACCTGTAGGAAGGTGGAATCTGACTATATGGTTGCCCCCAACTTTTTGCCTGTGTGAGAAGTTGGCCTGATGTATGATGTCACTAGTTCTAGTGTACACCTTATATCAGTCCAAATACCCTTATGGTGATTGGTTGTAAAGTCAACCTTATAGACCAGCTATCCTAGTGGTAGCATGGACAAGAGCAGTCTTAGGCTAAACTCTGAATGGCATGTGAAGCCAGCTGTGATACCATATATAATCCCTTGAATACCAAATGAAAGGACACCACAACAGATATATATATAAAATAAAGTGTATTTATTCTAGTCAAACCCTCAGCACTCTTTATGAGATTAGAGGTAAGTACAACACAGTCTTATTTAAGCATACATTAAGTCACACAGGTAAGTAATACAGTTAGGCCCTAGGGGCCACGCAAACCATATACTAAGTAAGTGGTATAAGAACCACTGTCACGGAAATAGAATAGGCCTAGGCCTAGGGAATCGCTGGGGCTACACTACACTAGCGTTAGTTAGGAAGTGGGAGGCCCACGGGATTCGTGTGCAGAGTGGAAACACACGCGTAATGCGTAAAAGTCAATAGCAATAGTACAGTTTAGAAAACGGTGGATTTAGGACACTTCCGGAGTAGCTAGGAAGTTGAGACTTGAAAACTAGACACTAGGATAGTCACTATCCCGATGAGCACCGGAGTACCCAAGTTACCTAGCCCACAGGCTGCGGGTGCATAGGGGTGAAGATGCGTCGTTTTCGTCGTCGACTCCTATGGATGCCTGAAGAAAGATGCTGACAGGCAGTCAGTGAAGAGTGTCCGGTGGATCCCAAGGCTGGGATCAAGAAGAGAAGAAACCTGCAAGCAGAAGGGACAGAGTCAAGGTCACTAGCCAGTGACCACGTGGAACCAGGAAGGAACCAGGCGATGTCGTGAAGATTGCAGGTGAAGGTGAAGCTTGTCGCTGCAGCCAGGAGGACCAGGAAGCGTCGAGGACGACCAGGACCAGGAGGCGAGCTGTCCCACGAAGGCTCTTGCTGTCGGCGGCGTCGAAGTTGGACTAGGACTCACCAAGCCTTGGCAAGCGGAACCCACGAAGAACGAAGGACTTGCTTCTGGTGCAGACCAGGAAGGTCTGGGGTGCTTCTTCTTTGCAGAGAAGCGGGAGCCAGTCTGGAGGAGCCAAACCAGCGCAGAAGATTTCAGGGTGCGTCGTCACAAAGGCCACTAGCCAGCGGGCAAGCAACCGGACAGACGCGGCAAGCAGGAAAATGCTGAAGGGCCCCACGCAGGACTCGTGGAGTGTGGGGGGGCTGATCTTCGGTGCAGATGGTGCTTGGGGTTGGGGCTTCTCAATCCCCGGTGCACAACTTCGAGGGTACCTCAGAAGCTGCGCTTTAAGTTACTAGCCACTTTTTCCAGGTAGCCGGTCCCACGTCGCTCGTCGCCTCCACGGATCTCAGCTCTGCTGTAGATGTGGATTAGGGTCGGAGAAGTCTGGGAGTCAAGGCTCTGGTCAGGCTCTGCAGTCGGTTCCTCGTAGAACGTGGGCAAAGCAAAGGGTAGTCTCTTGATGGTGCCTGTTTGCACAGGGTAGCCACTCCTTGGCTACAAGGGAGATTCTTCAGTCTTCTTCTTTTGTCGAATGTCGAAGGTCCAGAGTTTCTGTTCAGTTTTGCAGGTTCAGGATAATCTAAAGTCTTGAGGCCCAACTCCCACTCTTATACTAATCTGGGGGGCTGGGATACCTGCTAGGTCACGCCTTATGGGTGGTACCTGGGAGGGGGTGGTTACACCCACTTCCCTTTGTCCAGTTTCGCGCCAGAGCTGGGGCTGGAGTGCCCCAGCGCCGGTTTGAACTGGACTATGCAAGGAACACCTTGTGTGCCCCAGGCATGTCTCATTCCTTTCAGCCCACCCTGCCCCAATACACTAAAGGCTGTCTGGGGAGGTGCTAGCACCTCCCCAAGCAGGAAACCTATTGTCCAGGCCTCCCTGGCTGGGATCACTCCCAGCTGCAGGAGGTCAGACTTGTGTCGTGGCAGCAGCATCCATTTTGTGATGCTGAGGCTTTAGTCAGAGGCTAACAGTTGAAGTATGATTTTAACATGTCTTTCCCTCTAGAAGGGGGGAATAATATTCTCATGTCCAGAAATGGCATGGGGGTATTATTCCACAGTGTTAGACACCTTACACGACATGTTTCGATAAAGCCAAACCATAGTTACCATAACCGTCTAAGATTATAAGGCACTTTAAGAGTATATGGTAGGCTATATCATAGAACAGCTATAAGGACAAGGTTCCGAAAGCTGCAGACAGGCTCAGCTCATGCTAGAGCACCATCTCACATGTTACCAAGCACTCTGCCTCCAGGATTGTCAAGGCCTGCCATAGGAGTGACTGATAGGTACACATGTGTCTATATGTAAGTTAGGTATAGGAATACTACACCTAAGCAAGGGGTGATTACACGACCTTGCCCCAGCTGAGTGATCAGCCAGTTGTGTCAAAATGGAAGGCCAGGCCAGGGGTGGCATAATACATGCTGCAGCCCCTGGTAGGCCTAGGGTACACCTATGCCCTGGGTACCTAGGGTACACTGTACAGGGGCCAATAAGGTGATCCTATCCAAATGGGTTATGCACCTAAAGTACACAGTATTAATTTAGAGAGAGAACAGCAGGGCTGTGGGTCTGGTTAGCAGGCCCACAGCCACATCTAAGTCGAAAACCAGTAAAGCAAAAGCAAAAAGTGGGGGTGAACATAGAAAGCAGACCCTACTCTCCTACAGCCTGGTATTTGGATGGTTTTTGACTAGTGTGGCTGGGATCTTGCTAACCAGGATCCCAGCCCATCTGCTTCCTCCCTAAAACTGATGTGAGTACCCAAGGTACATATCAATTGGATAATGAGGACACCCTATCAGCCCCTTGTAGATGGTACCCAGGGCATGGGTCCCTCAGTGGCCTACCAGGGGCTGCAGCACTTATTGTGCCACCCCTGGGACAGCCATTCCAAATGACACCACCAGACCACTACTGTAGTCTGGGTAAGGTGGTGCTTGCACTCCTTACAGGGATATAGGTATCCTGTATCCCACTTAATACAACACATATATTCTCATAGGTCACCCCTAAAGCAGGCCTTGCTAATCCTACAAGGCAGGGTGCTGAGATGTGTGTGTGGGGGGACCCCTACCTGAGTAGGGCCTCTCTGCAACCTTCATAAAATCATTGCTGGGTTGTTTGTAGTGTAGCCATACCATATACTCTTAACCGCATTATAAGTATATCGCGATAGCGTGATAACTTGAGAATGGCTACACAGAACCATATCGTGTTTGGTGTCAAACATGTAAGAATCATACCCCCAATCCAGCCATGGGACTGAGGGCATGATTCCCCCCTGCTAGAGGGGCGATATGGGAAAAGCGGCAGAATTTAGACACCAATTTAAAAGTGCACACGTAGTACAAAATGGATGCTACCCGCCACCCACACGACTCTGGCTGCCTGTTGCTGGGCAGAACTCCAGCCACGGCAGCTGGACAATAGGGATTCTGTTGCAGGGAGGTGTTCCCACCTTCCCAGATAGACTATGTGGATTGGAACTGGGTAGGTGCACCATAGGATGCCTTTCAGAGTTGCACGTAGGCTTCTCCAGTGCCTACATTCTGCATATACCGCCTGGAACCGGTTCAGGGGCATCCTGTCCCCTGCCCTGGCGGGAAACACACAAAGGGGAGAGGGTGTAGCCACCCTTTCCCGCCTGACCTCTCATTGGTGGGCTCTGGGCTGGACACTCCCCTAATCTTTGGATAAAGGTGAATACTGGGTCCCCAGAGCCTCAGATTATTCTTGAACTTCGACTTGCTGCCGCACAGCTACCTGAAGAAATCTCCCTTGGGGTAAAGGAGTTACCCCCCTGCTTGGCAGGCACCTGAAACACTGCAAGTGACCGGGTGGGAACCTCGCTGCTCCTACGGACATCGACGACTCTTTCCTACCTTGAGGTGGGTTTCCAAGCATCCCAGAGGCCAGTGAGTGTGCACCGCAAAGCTCAGCACCGTGGACCCCGTGGGTGCCGAGATCCCCAATACCCCAGGACACCGGCCACCTCTTGCACAGCGCCCGACCCCGACGAGTGGGGAAGTTGTGCTTTGGCCCATTATTGAGCCAACCTCTCAGCATCATCTGTGCCAAAGATCGACGCCCTAGCCCGCTCCGGCGACCCGTGGGCGCATCTTTACGCACGCCAAATTGCTGCCTCCCGCTGTCCCTTGTCTCTCGACTTGTGGGCCCTAGCGGAGGTCAATCTTCGATTCCAAGAGTTCCCCTGGTTGCTCCAGGCCTGCTCTTCAGTCTCCTCGCTGGAGACCTCGCTCAGACCTCGTGGGTCTGCACCAGTAGCAGTTTTCTGTTTCTTGCGTGGGTTGTGGTTGCCAAGGCTTAGTGGATTCAATCCGGACACTAACACCGCAGCGACCCTCATCCTTCGTGGGACAGTCGCCCTCCAGAAGCTGGCCTTCCTTGACGCCTCCTGGACCCCGTGGCTGACGATCCAAGCTACACCTCTTCCACCTGGAAGCACCCGACATTGAAGGGCTCCTTCTCTTGAGCCCCCTGATCACTGTGCCGTGACCCAGACTCTGTCCCCTCTGCTTTCAGGTCCTTCTCTACAAGATATACATTTTCATTCTTCACGACAACGACGACGCTTTTGGCTAGCAGCAGTTCTTCACGTTTTGCCATTGAAAATCAGCCCGCGACCCGACATCGAAAACGACCTATGCACCCGGCTTCCCTGGGGCAGGTAACAGTGGTGCCTCGGTACTCTCGTGGGTGTGGGCTCTTCAAAAGCTTAACTCTAAAGTATTGAACTTGAACTCCTGCTAGAAGTGTTTTTAAACATGTAAAATCCAACCGCGACATTCTCCATAGGCTTTAATAGAGATCCCGACAGTAACTTCAGTCACTGCACGCGTCTCCCGTGGGTCCCCTCGCTCACTACCTTGGGTGGTTTCACAAGGGGCCAGCGACCCTAAATGCCCTAGGCATTGTCTGTAGAATTGTCGTGGTTCTTATACCACTTTTTTGATATATCGTTTGGTCCCCCCCTGGGGCCCTGTGATTCCAGTGCTATTTATTGTAACAATCAATGCTTATTTGAATTGTATCTTCACCTCTAGCCTCCTAAAGAGACTAGTGGGGTTATTCCTAGAATAAATACATATATTTTATATATATACCTGTGTGGACTACTTTCATTTGGTTATTCAAGAGGTTATCTATGGTAAAACAATAAGCTTAACATTCCTTCAAGACTTAGCCTGAAGGCTGCTCTCCACAGCTACCACTAGGATAGCTTTCTTTAAAGGTTGTCTTTAACTTATCACCATAAGAGTCGAATTGGACTGGTACAAGGTGTCCCCTATAACTAGAGGAAAGCATATGCCAGGCCAACTTCTCACATAACCTTACTCTCTAAAGTGGTAGCTTGGACGAGCAGTAAGGTAGTATCAGAGGACAGTGAAAAGTATTTGTTGTACGCACTCAGTCAGCAAATGGTCTCAATACTGAACTCTAGACCAATGGTTTATATAAAAAATATGTCCGTTTTATTTTAGAACCAACAATAGGTATTAAAGCATACTTTCTCAAGATGAGAGGCTTTAGTTAAATACTTTTGCAATATGCAATTGACTTTTGTACATAGTTACAGGTTGTTGCAATAGGCAACACAATTTCAAACACAATAATGCATTGAGCTCAATGGAATTTTAAGTTTTGCAGCGTGAATCTTTCTGGATTCACTATGCTGTGCATTATTCCGCGATCTGGTGGTTGGGTCCGGATTCGTAGTCTTTCTTTTTTTTTTGGGGGGGTTTTTGTAGCCCAGGTGGGCGTCGACGTCCCATTTGGTGTACCTCTCGTGACGTCGGCGCGCTTCCTGCGGAAGTCCCACCTTGGGTGCGTCATCTTCAGATTCTTTTTTCCGCCGTTGGGTCTGGATAGTCATCGAGAAGCTCCAGAGTTTGAACGAAGGAAAAGATAAATACGCGAGTTTCATCGAAGGAGAAAGTATACAAGACTACAGAGAAGAACATACAGCTGTGACGACGAAGAAGGTGGAGTTCCACGGAAACTTCGACGCCCATTGGAAAATGCACACTCAGACACTCTGAGCGCAATGGACAAGACACCATTCAAATTCTGCCGTAACTGCCACCACAAATACGCGCAGAAGGATCAGCATCCAGTCTGCAACCTTTGCCTGCCGATCGACCACGTGAGCAAGTATTGCAACGCCTGCGCCGTCTTCACGCCGAAGACGCTCCGAGTGAGAGAAAGGCAGAGAAGAGCCAACTACAACATGGAAGGCAAGGGTAAGGCCCCGTCGCTGTACGAGCTGGGCCTCTCCACCGACTATGAGGACAACATCGCCGAAGGACCCGACGTCTTCACGGTCGCAGAGACCAATAAGAAAACGCCTGACAAGGTAGGAGACTCTTCGAGTACGAAAGCCCCGAAAGGGCCCCGAAAACCTGAGAGTGACTCTCGAAAAACAGAGTCAAAGTCCTCGAAAGGAACACCGGCGCCGAAAATTTCGACGACCGCAAGTGGATCCAAGGACGAAAGGCCCGGCGGATCCTTCAAGAAGGACTCCCAGGTGCCGAAGCCCGCCGAAAAGCAGGGTTCGTCGAAGCAGGGCCTCGAGGTGAGCCGGCCGACGACGAAGGAAAGGGCCGCGTCGACGCAAGCTCCGTCGAAGAGACCAGCTCTCGACACCGATCCCGCCTCCGAAATGGAGAAGAAAAAGTGAATGCTCGAGGCGGAGATGGAGAGTATCCTTCTGAGGAAGAAGGAGTTCGCCGAAAAAATGAGACCGTACAAGATCCCAGTAAGGTCGCCGACCGAGGTCGTCTAGGTCGAGGAACAGGAGGACTTCGACACCGAAGATCTGTCGAGAGATCCTGAAGAGGAGGAAGAGGAAGCCTACTATGAGGGAGAAGAAGACGAGCAGCAGTCGATCTACGGTTTGGCGCCGTCGACGACTCAGGAGATGGAATGACAAGACCTTGACGCAGAAAGTCCCGAGGAGCCCGTGGAGACATATCCTTCGAGGCCTTAGCTGCCAGACGACATTGGAGCGTACAACATGGTCGTCAGGAGCGCAGCAGCGGCCTTTGGGGTGAAATTGGACGAGGAAAAGCAGAAAGACTTTCTACTGGAAACACTGCTCCCCATCCAGACTAGGAGCCAGTTCCTCCCCATGCTCCAAAGCGTGATGAACCAAGGGAAGGAGGCATTCAAGGAGCCCGGAACTTGCAGATCCATCACTCCAAGAACAGAAAAGAAGTACAAGCACTCTTCATAGGATCCTCCATATATCAAGGGATCAGTCACAGCTGACTCCATCATTGCTTCCACGGCCAGGAAGAGGGCCAATGTGCCGGCTACCTCAGGGCCGCCTCCCGACAAGGAGAGCAGAAGAATGGACCTCACCGGGAGGAAGGTGAAGAGAAATGCGGCCATGCACTGGCGCATGGCCAACTCCAATGCCCTTCTGAACAGGCACCAACACTGGGACGAAATGGGAGACCTAATTAAGCATCTCCCAGAGCAGTACAGACAGAGAGCTTCCCATCTGGTCGAGGAAGGCAAAAGCATTTCGAACGCATGCATCAAGACAGCATTGGACGGGGCAGAGACATCTAGCAGGCTGATGGATATTGGTATCACGGAGAGGAGGCAAGCCTGGCTCCGAATTTCTGGCTTCAAACAGGAGATCCAGAACAACATACTGAACACACCATTCAACAGGGAGACGCTGTTCGGTGCCACGGTGGACGAAAAACTCTCCCAGCTGAAGAAGGAAAATGAAACGGCTAGGTCCATGGGGGCCCTGCAATTCAGAGGGATGCGAAGCGGCACCACAGCTCGGAGACCCTTCGGAAGGGGAGGAAACCAGCCGGGTACGTCACACCAGACTTTCCAGCAAGGACAGCAGGGTGATGGTCACAGCCAGCAGAAGCAGAACTGGCAGTACCAACCTCAGGGCCAGTCCTTTCGCGGGAGGGGAAACGGACGTGGACAGAGAAGAAGAGGGGGAGACCAACCCTCCTCAAAGTGACTTTCCATCGAAAGAAGAGGCTCACCCTCAGGATACCCCAGGGGGTGAAGCGCATAGTGAACACAGTAGGGGGGGGGGGTTCACAAACCAAACTCCTACGAGCATGCAACACCAGTAGGCGGAAGACTAAAACTTTACCTTCAACAATGGCAAAAAATAACATCAGACAAATGGATTCTGAACGTCATACAGTACGGGTACTGTATAGAGCTAGAGAAAAGACCTCCAGACAAGAAACCAAAAAGAAGGCAACGCTCCGGGCAGGAGCTTGCTCAACTCAAAAAGGAGACTCTGCAACTGCTCCAAAAGAAGGCCATAGAACCGGTGCCACACAGAGAAAGGAACAAGGGAGTGTACTCAAACTACTTCCTGGTCCCAAAGGTGGTCGAAACACTAAGACCCATCCTGGATCTACGGTCCCTAAACAGATTCATAAAAACTCAGAGATTCAAAATGACATCGCTGCAAGAAGTGCTGCCCCAGTTACGAGGAGGAGACTTCATGTCCACGGTGGATCTCAAAGATGCCTACCTGCACATCCCGATGAACGGTCGACACAAGAACCTGGTAAGGTTCAACATCGAGGATCACTACCAATTCACAACCCTGACATTCGGCCTCAAGTCCGCGCCAAGGGTGTTCACAAAATGCCTGGCAGCGGTAGCAGCATACCTACTGAGGGAAGGGATCCATGTTTTTGCAGCGTGAATCTTTCTGGATTCACTATGCTGTGCATTATTCTGCGATCTTGTGGTTGGGTCCGGATTCGTAGTCTTTTCTTTGTTTTTGTTTTTTGTAGCCCAGGTGGACGGCAACGACCCACCATTTGGTGCACCTCCCGTGACGTCGTCGTGCTTCCTGCGGAAGTCCCACCTTTGGGGCGCCATCTTCAGATTCTTTTTTCCGCCGTTTGGTCTGGATCGTCATCGGGAAGCTCCAGGATTTCAATCGAAGGAAGAAGGAAAAGCGAGTTTCGTCGTTAATAACTACGAAGAGACCACAGGAGAGGAATATATTACATCCGGAGAGCGAAGAAGGAAGAGTTCCGCCTTTTTCTTCAACGCCCTTGGAGAATGCGCACTCAGAGGCCCTGAGCGCAATGGACAAGGCGCCATTCAAGTTCTGCCCTAACTGCCACCACAAGTTCGCGCAGAAGGACCAGCATCCGGTCTGCAATCTCTGCCTACCGGTCGACCACCTGAGCAAGGACTGCAACGCCTGCTCAGCCTTCGCGCCGAAGACGCTCCGGGTGAGAGAACGTCAGAGAAGAGCCAACACCAGCATGGAAGGCAAGGGTAAGGCCCCATCGCTCTACGATCTGGGCCTCTCCACAGACGATGAGGACAACGTCGCCGAGGGACCCGAAATCTTCACGGTCGTAGAGACCGACAAGAAAACTCAAGACGAGGTAAGAGTCGTCGAGTTCAAAACACCCGAAAATGCCTCGAAAACCCGAGGGTGACTCGAGAAAATCTGAGTCAAAGTTCACAAAGGGAGCCCCGGCGCCGAAAACTTCGACCAAGGGTGGAGCCATGGACAAGAGGCCGAGCGGATCCTTCGAAAAGGACTCCCTGGTGCCGAAAGACGCCGAAAGGCTCGGTTCTTCTAAGACAACCCATGAAACGGGGCGCTCGACGCAGAAGGACAAGCCGGCGTCGACGCAAGTTCCGTCGAAGAGGCCCGCGGTCGACGCCGAAAGCATCTCCGAGATGGAGAAAAAGAAGAGGCGGCTCGAGGCCGAAATGGAGAGCATCCTTCAGAGGAAGGAGTTCGACGCCAAGATGAAGGAATTCAAAATTCCAACGGCTCCGCCGACGGACGTCGTCGAAATCGAGGAGCAGTACGATTTCGACACCGAGGGGCTGCAGAGAGATCTCGAAGAGGAAGATGAGACCTATTATGAGGGCGAAGCCGAGGAAGACGACCAGCAGTCGTTCTACAGCTCGGCGCCATCAACCAGCCACGAGATAGAATGGCAGGATCTTGACACCGAAAACCCCGAGGAGCCTGTGGACACGTACCCTTCGAGGCCTTCGCCGCCCGACGACATCGGGGTGTACAATATGGTGGTCAGGAGCGCAGCAACAGCCTTCGGCGTGAAACTGGACGAGGAGAGGCCGAAAGCAGATTTACTCCTCGAGACCCTGCTCCCCATCCAGACGAGGAGCCAATTCCTTCCCATGCTACAAAGTGTGATGAATCAGGGAAGAGAGGCCTTTAAGGAACCAGCGACTTGCCGTTCGATCACGCCCAGGACGGAGAAGAAGTATAAGCACTCTTCTCTGGACCCCCCTTACATCAAGGGTAGTATCACGGCCTACTCCATCATAGCTTCCACGGCCAGGAGAAGGGCCAACGTGCCAGCGACTTCGGGGCCACCACCCGATAAAGAAAGCAGGAGGATGGACCTCACAGGAAGAAAGGTCGAGAGGAACGCCGCAATGCACTGGCGCATGGCGAATTCCAATGCACTTCTCAATAGACACCAGCACTGGGACGAGATGGGGGAACTAGTAAAACACCTCCCCGAAGAATACCGCCAAAGAGCCTCCCACCTGGTGGAAGAAGGTAAAAACATCGCCAACTCTTGCATTAAGACTGCGTTGGACGGGGCCGAGACTTCGGCCAGACTAATGGCCATAGGGGTCACCGAGCGAAGACATGCATGGCTAAGAATTTCGGGATTCAAACAGGAGGTGCAGAACAACATTCTTAGCACCGCCTTCAACGGGGAAACACTGTTCGGAGCAACAGACGAGAAACTCACCCAGCTGAAAAAAGAAAACGGCGAGGTCCATGGGGGCCCTACAGCTCAGGGGGATGAGGAGAGGCAATCCCTCTAGGAGACCCTACGGTCGGGGAGGAAGCTAGCAGGGAGCGTCGCACCAGACGTTCCAGCAGGGTCAGAGTCACGGACAACAAGGTCAACAGAAGCAAAACTGGCAGTACCAACCTCGGGGCCAGTCCTTTCGCGGGAGGGGGAACGGACCTGGCCAGAGGAGAAGAGGGGGTGACCAACTCTCATCCAAGTGACTCAGCACGCAGGAGGACGCCTACCCACGACATACCCCCAGGGGTGAGGCGCAATGCAGTAACATCAGGGGGGAGAGGAAAATCAAAAGCCTACGAGCATCCAACGCCAGTAGGCGGAAGACTGAGTCTCTACCTTCAGGAGTGGCGACGTATAACCACAGACAAGTGGATACTGAACGTCATGCAATACGGATACTGCGTGGATTTGGAGAAAAGACCTCCAAACAGAAAACCAAAAAGAAGGCAGAGATCGGGTCAAGAGCTAGCCCTACTCAGAGAAGAAACGCTGAAACTACTAGAAAAAAGAGCCATAGAGGCAGTGCCGTTCAGAGAACGGAACAAGGGGGTCTACTCGAACTACTTCGTGGTACCGAAAGTAGACGGAAACCTCAGACCCATCCTGGACCTGCGATACCTAAACAAATTCATCAGAACGCAGAATTTCAAAATGACTTCGCTGCAGGAGGTCCTGCCCCAAATAAGGGACGGGGACTTCATGGTCACTGTGGACCTCAAGGATGCCTACCTGCACATTCCAATAAACAGAAGATACAAGGGTCTTCTAAGGTTCAACATCAACCAGGAGCATTACCAGTTCACAACCCTGGCCTTCGGGCTAAAATCAGCGCCAAGGGTTTTTACGAAATGCCTGTCGGCGGTTGCAGCCCACCTACGAAGGGAGGGGATCCATGTCTACCCCTACCGAGACGACTGGCTGGTCAAGGCAGACACACGCGAGAAGTGCGAGAGAGACGCAGCACGCGTGACAGACTCTGACGAACCTGGGGTTCTCCATACACTGGGGGAAGGCATCGCTGGAACCAGAGCAGGTGAAGATTTTCCTGGGAGCAAAAATCAACACCCTAAACAGCACAGTGGTGCCCAGCGACAGGAGAACAGATGCCCTACTGAAGGAGACACGTCTCTACCAGAAGGGGCGAGCTCTGACAGTGAGGTCAGTGAGCAAGATCATGGGGATGATGGCGTCGTGTATCCAGCTGGTGCCGAATGTACGCCTGCACATGAGACCATTCCAAGAATGGCTACAACAGCAATGGTCACAAGCAAGCGGAAGTTGGGAGGATCTAGTGGTTGTTACGCACGCAGTGCAGGAGGAGATGACTTGGTGGAACAGAGACAACATGACAGCAGGGAAGAGCCTGACACCACCAAACCCAACAATGACCATTACCACGGACGCATCTCAAAAGGGATGGGGAGTGCACATGGACAATCTCAGAGTGAGGGGTCTGTGGGCTCCAGCAGATGCGGTACGCCATATCAATTACCTCGAATTGAAAACCCTCCTGCTAGCCCTGAAGGCATTCCAGAGACACCTCTACAACCAGAGGGTGTTGGTTCAAACAGACAACACCACGGCAGTGTTCTATATCAACAAGCAGGGGGGGACTCAGTCGTTTCCCCTCTCCTCTCTGACACAGGAGATTTGAAGATGGGCCATACCTCTCAGGATAGATCTACTGGCAATTCACCTTCCAGGGAAGGACAATGTGGAGGCAGACTGGCTAAGCAGGCAGACCTCGGCATCGCACGAGTGGGAGCTCAATGGCCAGGAAACGCAGAAGCTTTTCCAGAGATGGGGAACTCCCACAATAGACCTGTTTGCAACACGCCAAAATGCAAAATGCCAAAGCTTCGCGTCCAGGCAACCAGAACAGCAGTCCCTGGGTAATGCCCTATGGATAAGCTGGTCAAAGACATTTGCCTACGCCTTTCCGCCGATACCCCTGTTACACAGAGTGCTCGACAAGTGCAGAACCAGCAACATGACACTGATCCTAGTGGCTCCGCAGTGGGCAAGGCAGACCTGGTTCTCCCAAATTCAGGAAATGGCGCAAGGCAATCCCCACAGGTTCACTAGAAGAAGGGACCTGCTCTCCATGCAAAACGGAGAGGTCCTACATCCGGAGCCAGAGAGCCTCAGCCTGGCGGCATGGCTCCTGAAGACCTAGAGTTCGCTCACCTTAGATTGCCTCCAAGCACTATGCGGGTGCTGCGGGAGGCAAGAAAACCAACTACACGCAAATGCTACAGCGCGAAATGGCAGAGATTTACTATGTGGTGCAGGAAGAATGGGCTGCAAAATACAATGACAAGAGACTCAACAGTACTGAGGTACCTCACACACCTTCTAAAGAGTAACCTCTGCTCGACCTCCCTAAGGGTACACCTAGCGGCGATCGTAGCCTACACCAGAGGAGAGAAGGGTGGAAGTTTCTTCACATCGCAGGTTGTGAAGAGATTCATGGAAGGAGCCAAAAGAATTGCTCCTCCTAAAAGGTTGCCGCTGCCAGCATGGAATCTCAACGTGGTACTGACGGAGCTCATGAAGGCACCGTTTGAACCCATTCACAAGGCCTCACTGCAAATGTTGAGCGAGCTTCAAGCGCTAACGCTACAGGAACCCTACATTCAGATTCACAAGGACAGGGTTGTCCTGAGAACAGACACACACTTCATGCCCAAGGTGGTGTCGGCGTTCCACATGAACCAGAGTATTCAGATACCGAGTTTCTTCCAAAACCCGACTTCAAACGCAGAAAAGGCTCTTCACACTCTTGACGCTAGAAGAGCGGTGATGCACTACATTGAGAGGACCAAGGAACTCAGAAAATCAAAGCAGTTGTTTGTGTCCTTTGCTACTAGCTTCATGGGTAGACCAGTGACTAAGGGCACCATCGCTAGATGGATTGCCCTCACTATTCAATTCTGCCACAAACAGGCTGGACAGGAACTAGCGGAGGGGCCTCAGGCTCACTCCACAAGGAAGAAGGGGGCAACCATTGCCTTTCTGGCGAACACGCCCATTCAGGACATATGTCTAGCGGCAACTTGGGCATCTGTGCACACGTTCACAAAACACTACTGCGTGGACATTCAGATGAACAAGGAAGCACAAGTTGGACAGAAGGTGCTTCAACACATTTTCAGCGACCAACGCTCATCTACCACCCAGCCGCCACAAAATTAGGAAAACCGCTACAAAGTCTATGCACAGCATAGTGAATCCAGAAAGATTCACGCTGCAAAACGAATAGTTTCTTACCTGTCGGTGTAGTTTTGCAGCTTGAAGATCTTTCTGGATTCACTAGCGAACCCACCCACCTACGCCAGGAAGATGAGGCTGGAGGAAGAGGGGGTAAAATAAAGAAGATCAGAAGGAATGAAATAGTACAGAAAAATGGACATAAAGGATTAATCAATCGCCTAGGGTTAAAAAAGAGAGGAAAAAAGAACCTGAAGATGGCGCCCCAAAGGTGGAACTTCCGCAGGAAGCACGACGACGTCACGGGAGGTGCACCAAATGGTGGGTCGTCGCCGCCCACCTGGGCTACAAACAAAAACAAAAAAAAAAAAACAATGAAAAGACTACGAATCCGGACCCAACCACAAGATCGCGGAATAATGCACAGCATAGTGAATCCAGAAAGATCTTCAAGCTGCAAAACTACACCGACAGGTAAACTATTCGATACCCTTACCTGGACGACTGGCTAATCAAAGCAAGTACTCGCGACAAGTGCGAGGAACACGCAGAAATAGTGACAAATACACTAACAAGTCTAGGGTTCTCGATTCACTGGGGGAAATCGTCAATGGAACCAGAACAGGTGAAGATCTTCCTGGGGGCACAGATCAACACCATAAACAACACAGTCATGCCCAGCAACAAGAGAACAGAAGCCCTGCTGAAGGAGACACGTCTCTACCAGAAGGGGCGAGCTCTGACAGTGAGAACGGCGAGCAAGATCATGGGGATGATGGCGTCATGCATACACCTAGTCCCCAATGTACGCCTACACATGAGACCATTCCAAGAATGGCTGCAACAACAATGGTCACAAGCAAACGGAAGTTGGGAGGATCTAGTGGTTGTAACGCATGCAGTGCAGGAAGAGATAACATGGTGGAACAGGGAAAACATCACAACAGGGAAACCCTTGACACCTCCAAACCCAACTGTGACCATCACCACAGACGCATCCCAGAGGGGATGGGGTGCACACATGAACAAGCTCAGAGAGAGAGGTCTGTGGACTCCAACAGATGCGGTCAAACACATCAACTACCTGGAATTGAAGACCGTACTGCTAGCCCTGAAGGCTTTCCAGAGGCAGCTGTACAACCAAAGAGTGTTGATACAAACAGACAATACTACGACGATGTTCTACATCAACAAGCAGGGAGGAACGCAATTGTTCCCCCTATCCAATCTGGCTCAGGAGATCTGGAGATGGGCAATCCCACTGAAAATAGACCTGCTGGCCATACACCTTCCAGGGAAGGACAATGTGGAAGCGGACTGGCTCAGCAGGCAGACTTCGGCATCCCACGAGTGGGACCTCAATGGATGGGAAACGCAAAAACTATTCAGAAGGTGGGGGAAACCTACAATAGACTTATTTGCAACACGCCAGAATGCAAAATGCCAAAACTTCGCATCCAGACAACCAGAAAAACAATCCCAGGGGAATTCCCTATGGATAAGCTGGTCAAAAACATTTGCCTACGCTTTTCCACCAATACCACTGATGCACAGAGTACTCAACAAATGCAGGACAAGCAACATGACGCTGATCCTAGTAGCACCACAGTGGGCAAGACAAACGTGGTACTCTCAGATAGTGGAGATGGCAGAGGGCCCTCCACACAAATTAAAAAAAAATCAAAGACTTACTCTCCATGCAGAACGGAGAGGTTCTACACCCAGAGCCAGAGAGCCTCAGTCTAGCGGCTTGGCTCCTGAGGACCTAGAGTTCGCACACCTTAAACTACCTCGAAGCACTATGCGAGTGCTGCGTGAGGCTAGGAGGCCAACGACTCGGAACCGCTATGGAGATAAATGGAAAAGGTTTACTATTTGGTGCACCAGAAATAAACTGCAAAACAAAAAAACCAAGGAATCAACGGTGCTTAGATACCTCACACACCTACTAAAAGCTAATCTATGCTCGTCGTCACTAAGAGTCCACCTAGCGGCGATTGTAGCGTACACACGAGGGGAGACGGGAGGAAGTTTCTTTACCTCTCAGGTAGTAAAGAGATTCCTCGACGGAGCTAAAAGATTAGCACCACCTAAAAGAATGCCGCCGCTGGCATGGAACCTCAATTTAGTCCTGACTGAACTCATGAAGGCGCCCTTTGAGCCCATACACAAAGCCTCACTACAAATGCTGAGCATGAAAACAGCCTTCCTGGTAGCAATAACATTGCTACGCAGGGTAAGCGAACTGCAGGCGTTAACAATACAGGAGCCCTACATACAGATCCACAAGGACAGAGTCGTCATGAGGACGGACCCACACTTCATGCCAAAGGTGGTGTCCGCTTTCCATATGAACCAGACCATTCAAATACCAAGTTTCTTCCAAAACCCGACAACGGGCGCAGAGAGGGCACTTCACACTCTCGACGCCAGAAGGGCGGTGATGCACTACATAGAGAGAACTAAGGAACATAGGAAAACGAAACAGTTTTTCGTGTCATTCGCTACCAGTTTCCTGGGTAGACCAGTGACCAAGGGCACCATCGCACGATGGATCGCGCTAACAATACAATTCTGCCACAGGCAGGCAGGACAAGAACTATCGGAGGGGGCACAGGCACACTCCACAAGGAAGAAGGGGGCAACAATTGCCTTTCTGGCAAACACGTCCATTCAGGACATATGCCTGGCGGCAACCTGGGCTTCAGTGCACACGTTCACTAAGCACTACTGCGTGGACCTACAGATGAACAAGGAAGCACAAGTAGGACAGAAGGTGCTCCAACATATATTCAACGACAACGCTCATCTTCCACCCAACCGCCACAAAAATAGCAAACCGCTACAAAGTCTATGCACAGCATAGTGAATCCAGCAAGATTCACGCTGCAAAACGAATAGTTTCTTACCTGTCGGTGTAGTTTTGCAGCTTGAAGATCTTTCTGGATTCACTAGCGGACCCACCCACCTCCTCCAGAAAGATGAGGCAGGAGAGCAAGGTGGAATAACAAGTGAGGTTCAGAAGAATAAAATACTGAAAAGAGACTTGGAGAATAAACAAGACTAAAACCGCCTGGGGTTCAAAAAAAAAAGAGAAGACAAAAGAACAAAACAAGGGAAAAAAGAACCCGAAGATGGCGCACCCAAGGTGGGACTTCCGCAGGAAGCGCGCCGACGTCACGAGAGGTACACCAAATGGTGGGACGTCGACGCCCACATGGGCTACGAAAAAAAAAAAAGAAAAGAAAGACTAAGAATCCAGACCCAACCACAAGATCGCGGAATAATGCACAGCATAGTGAATCCAGAAAGATCTTCAAGCTGCAAAACTACACCGACAGGTAAGAAACTATTCGTTATTTGCAATAGATTACTTTCAGGATTACGTTTCTAACTCCAGGACTGGATCCTAGATTCAGTCCTGGGACAGTTCTTGGAAACAAGTGAGTAAAGTCGACTTAGTTACTGTTGTGATTTTTAGGTAATATTTTGCTATTTTAAAAGTTGACACTTAGAAGACATTTTATAGAAAAACAGTCAATGATTCCCAATGGGAGAAAATTCAAGTTACAGGTAAGGTACGTTCTCGTTACTTTTGTAATCCAGTACTGGGCTCCTAGGCTCAGTACTGGGACCTCAATCTAAAACAGGTAAGCAATCACGTTTTCAGAGTTGGTACAATTTTTAAAGAATGTTTGTAGTTTGTAAAAATCGACACATGATTTCCTGTGGAAGAAATTTGGGTTAATGGTAAGCACGGTTGTGAGTACTTTTCAGGGTCAGTGCTGGGCACCAAGATCCAGCACTGGGATCTCTCCTAATGGCGGGTGAGTATTTTCGTTTTCGTTACTCGGTTGAATTTAGGTGAATATTTTACGTTTTGGAAACTCCACACTAATAAGAAATTTCAGAAGAAACCAGTCAATGTTACCCTATGGAGGAAAATTGGGTTATCGGCTTTCGGGTAAGTACTCGGCTGGCAGACTTAAGGTTCTGGGCATAGACTCGGGGGTCTCCCAGGGTCAGGTAAGTACAGTTGTTACACCCTCAGCGGCACAGGGGCAGCAGGGGGCAGAGTGAGTTAGGCCCAATGTTATCCTATGGGAGGCAGGGTGGCCTTGGTTGGTGGCTGCTGACTAGCAGGCCACGCGTCTGTGGGAGCTGGGCTCCTGGTCACTTGCTCAGGGCCAATGGGGAAGTAGATGGTGTAGAGGTTACACTGCCAGGGCCACTCGGGCGGCTGGGTGCAGGGTGCTTTTGAGCCTTCGGGCGCTCAATGGATTTCCATGGGAAAGCTCCTGGTTGAACAAAGGCTGCAAGCTCGGGGACGAAGATTCTTCAGGTGCCACCCCCACTTCGAGAGGTAAGTTGGAGGATAGGTAGGTACCCCGGAGTTGGGCACAGGGGGCCGCAGGGCGCCGGGTGCAGGGGTGCCTTTTGGTGTCAGGAAATCTTACCGTCTGTTGATCGCGGTGGGGGGGTGTACCTGGTTCTGAGGCTGCAGGCGTCGTCAATAGCGTCGAGGTGAGTCCTTGGGTGCCGGATTCGGGGTCAGTCGCCGGGGCGACGTTCTCGGGGTCTTTGTTCACTCTGGCGCAGGCCAGGCTTGGCGGGTGCAGAGTGTGCAGGGTTCGCGGTTCCAGGCTGATACCAGGAGTTAAAAGCTGGTTTTGAGCAGAGCCTCTGCTCATGGGAGTCCCAGGAGCTTGGAGCCAAAATGTAGCTGTGAGAAAATGCCATCTTTCTTGCATGGTATGCCCCCACTTTTTGCTGAATTGCTGAATGTACTTTGACTGAGTGTGCCCTGGACTCCTGCCAATCAGGTGCCCAGGGCCTATGTTCCTTCCCTAAAAAGCTAAAACCCAAATTGGCAAACCCTGGCCACATGTCCGCCCCTGGTAAATGGTACCCTAGGTACCCAGGTCCTTGTGACCAGGGAAGGCCTCTAAGGGCTGCAGCACTCATTGTGCCACCCTTAGAGGCCCTGAACCCTAACACACACACACTGCCCTTGGAGGCTGAGTGTCTGGGTACAAGACAAAACAAGGAGTCGACATGGCACACATCCCTGTGTGCCATGCCCACCACCTACACTGCCCGGCATACATCAGCCAACCCTCTAGCTGGGTGCCCTATGCCAGTGGTGTGGGCGCAGGAGCATGAGCCCTGTGCCCCTACAATACCCAGGTCCATTCCTGGGCACTGTAAGTGCAGTGCTGCCATTTAAGAGTACATGGTGCTGAGAGCTCATCAAACACGAACTCCACAGCACCATAATGGCAACACTGAAGACTGAGAAGTTTGGTATCAAACTTCTCAGCACATTAAACCCACACTGATGCCAGTGTGGGATTTAATGTACCAAGCACCCCAGAGGGCATCTTAGAGATGCCCCCTTACAACTAACCTACAATCCACGTCTGCTCTGAGGCTGCCTAGTCTGCCACACTCCAGACATGTTGCTGGACCCCTGGGTAGGAGAGCCCCATCTCTCCTGGGCCTGCAACAATGCACATCCTGGGCGAGGTTCTAGATCTCCTCCCCAGGATGGGCAGGGAGAAGCTTCAAAGGTATGCCGCCTCTGTGAGCTTCCCCAGACCACTGCAACCCCCCACTCTGGCGGGAAGCTTGGCCGGAAACCCCAAATAAGGACAGTGGATGTGCCAGCCTGCCAACCCCACCCCTCAGGTGGGGGAGGCGAGGTGAAGCACATCTACGGGCTCTCGCCATCTTGAAGATGGGAAGCCCTGCCCAATCAGGACTAGGCTACTGCCCCCCTCCCACAGTAGAGAGGCAGGATAGGGGGTGTACCCACCCCAGGACAGGGACCCATTGGTCCCTGCCCTTCACCTACCTGTAACGCCCCTGAATCTAGCATTTAGGGGCACCCTGAACCTTCCTTCCCAGATTCCAGATTCCGAAATACAAAGAAGAGCAAGAAGAGAGAAGACCTGCCCTGCATCTGCTAAGAAGAGGAATACACCAACTGCTTTGGCCCCAGCCCTACCAGCCTGTCCACCCTCGAACCTGCTTGTCGACCCTCGAACCTGCTCCTGCTCCAACCCGGCATCTCTTGTGGCCAGTAACCTCACAAACCCCGGAGGACCTGGCTACCTTTTGGCTCTAAGCACCCAGGACTCTCATAAGTAGAGGCTCTACTCAAAATCTGTTTCTAATCCCTGGCATCACCCCGGAACCACAAACTCTTCACTCTCTGCACCCGCCAAGCCTGGCCTGTGCCGGAGTGAACAAAGACCACGAGGACCACCCCACGGCGACTGTGACCCCGAGTCCGGCACCCAAGGACTTTCCTCAACGCTCCTGACGCCTGCAGCCTCAGAACCAGGTGCCCCGCCAACCGCGGGTAAGATTTCCCGACACCAAAAGGCGCCCCGCGGCCCCCTGTGCCCAACTCCGGGGTACCTACCCATCCTCCAACTACCCAACTTACCTCTTGAAGTGGTGGTGGCACCTGAAGAATCTTCGTCCCCGAGCTTGCAGTGTTTTTCTTAACCGGAGCTTTCCCATTGAAACCAATTGAGCGCCCGAAGGCTCAAAACCACCCTGCACCCAGCCGCTCTAGTGACCCTGGCAGTGTAACCTCTACACCTATCTACTTCCCCATTTGCCCTGAGCAAGTGACCAGGAGCCCAGCTCCCCCAGCCGCGTGGCCTGCTAGTCAGCAGCCACCAACTAAGGTCCCCCTGCCTCTAATAGGATAACATTGGGCCTAACTCTCTCTGCACCCGGCCGTCCCCGTGCCGCTGAGGGTGAACCAACTGTACCTACCTGACCCTGGGAGACCCCCGAGTCTATGCCCAGAACCTTTACTCTTCCAGTCGAGTACTTACCTTTAAACCGATAACTCACTTTTCTCCATAGGGTAACATTGACCGTTTTTTCCTGAAATTTCTTTTAAGTGTGGATTTTTCAAAACTTAAAATATTCACCAAAAATCAGCCGAGTAACGAAAACACTCACCTGCTATTAGGTGAGCTCCCAGTGCTGGATCTTGGTGCCCAGCACTGATTCTGATAAATACTTACAACTGTACTTACCAGTAACCCAATTTTCTCCCATAGGAAATCATTGAATTTTCTGTGAAATTTCTTCTGTCGATTTCTGTGAACTTTAACTATTCTTTAAAAATCGTATAAATTGTGAAAACGTAATTACTTACCTGTTTTGGATAAAGGTCCCAGTACTGAGTCTAGGCACCCAGTACTGGATTACAAAAGTAACGAAAACATACTATACCTGCAACGTGAATTTACTGCCATAGGGAATCATTGACTGTTTTCTATGAAATATTTTCTAAGTGTCAACTTTTAAAATAGCAAAATATTATCTAAAAATCACCACAGTGATTAAGTCGACTTTTATCACTTGTTTCTATGTACTGTCCCAGGACTGAATCTAGGATCCAGTCCTGGAATTCCAAAAGTAATCTAAAAGTAATCTATTACAAATAACTTGAAACTTGCATTGAACTCAATGCATTATTGTGTTTAGAATTGTGTTGCCTATTGCAACAACTTGTAAATATTTACAAAAGTCAATTGCATATTGCAAAAGTATTTACCTACAGCATCTCATTCTGAGAAAGTATATTTTATATCCAAGTGTTGGTTCTAAAATAAAACAAGCATATATTTTTTATATATAAACCATTGGCCTAGAGTTCAGTTATTGAGTGTGTGAGACCATTTGCTGACTGAGTGTGTGCAACAAATGCTTTACACTCTCCTCTGATACTCTCTTACTGCTCGACCAAGCTACCACTACAGAGAGTAAGGCTATATCAAACTTTAGCCTCTGCCAAATCTCTGGGGACTGGGGACTCTGTACACCCTGTACCTATTTGGGAACAGTATATACAGAGCCACTTTCTCACACTGGATTGTCGATGGTGGAAAATATGGGCTGATTCAGAAAAATTTGAAAGTTCCTTATAGACCATTCTTTCTGTGATCTTACCCAAAATTGTCAGTAAGGATATGGGCCTATAATTGGAAAGATTAGAAGGATCTATATATATATTTTTTTTTAATGGCTTCACAATGGCAAATGTCCATTTATCGGGCACTATGCCGGAGGAAAGAGAGGAGTTCACAATATCATTAATCACAGGATTCATTATGTCCATGATATGATGTAGTATCGTTGGGGGGCATGCATCCAATGGCGAACCTGGTTTACATGCTAAGATGGTTTCGTGTGTCTGAGATAGAGTGACAGTTTGAAAGGCGTAAAGGACGGCCCTATCATGCCTATGATCCAGCTCATGTTCGTTAACAGATTCTTGTGAGCTTAGAGTTCAAAATCTTTTTGAATATTCTTGATTTTATCCTCGAATGTTGCAATATCATTACAAAGAGTTTGAGAGGGAGTGCTACCTCAGGTGCAAACAGGAGATTACATGGCACCATTAGACTTAAAGGCTGCGTACCTACACATCCCAATGAACAACAAACACACAAGGCTATTCAGATTTGTCGTGGACAACAAACACTATCAATTCAAAGTTACTGGCTTTCGGTCTAAAATCAGCACCAAGGGTTTTCACAAAGTGATGAGCAGTAGTAGCATCACACCTCAGAAGGCAAGGAATTCATGTTTACCCATACTTAGACAACTGGTTAGTAAGAGCAAACTCATACATCTTATGCCAACAGCATATACAACAAGTGGTAGAGACACTAGTTCAGCTGGGGTTCTCCATACACTGGGAAAACAATAATCAATAGAACTAGAACGCAAGAAGGTGTTCTTGGGCGCAGGGATAAACACTGTGTTAGGGAAAGCATTCCCCAGCGAAAAAAGGAGATCAGCTCTATTGAAGGAGAATCATCTATACCAGAAGGGGCATCATCTGACAGTGAGGACAGTGGGGAAATTACTAGGAATGATGGCCACATGCATTCATTTAGTTCCCAATATTCGTCTGCACATGAGACCATTTCAAGAGCGGCTCCAAACACAATGGTCACAACCTACAGGGAGTTGGGAGGATCTAGTGGTTATCACAAACAGAGTTCATCCGGAGATGGCGTGGTGGAGCAAAGCAAAAATAGCACGGGGAGAGTTTTTACACCTCCAACTCCAACAGTGACCATAACAGATACGTCCCTAGTAGGGTGGGGAGCACACTTGGACAATCTCAAAGTAAGGGGTTTGTGGGCACCACAGGATGCGGTGAAACACATCAATATGTTGGAACTAAAAACTGTGTTCTTAGCCTTAAAAGTCTTTCAGAAAGAGTTGTATGGGAAAGGGTGTTGATACATACATACAGACAACACTACAACTATGTTTACATAAACAAACAAGGAGGGACTCAGTCTGTAGCACTTTCAACTCTAGCACAACAGATTTGGAGATGGGCAATTCCAAAACAGATAGACATGTTAGCAATACACCTACCAGGGAAGAACAATGTAGAAGCAGACAGACTGAGCAGACAATCCGCATCCCACGAGTGGGAACTGATCTAAACCGAATTGGAAAGAATTTTCAAAAAATGGGAAAGACCACAAATAGACCTATTTGCAACACTCCACAATGCAAAATGCCAAGACTTAGCATCCAGGCAACCTTGTAACCAATCCCTAGGGAATATGCAATGGATAGACTGGTCAGGAATATTTGCGTACACTTTTCCCCCCAATACCATTACTGAACAAAGTAATCAACAAATGCAGAATCTGCAAAATGACAATGATTCTCTTAGCGCCACAATGGGCCAGACAGACATGGTTCTCTGAACTAATGGAAATCTCACAAGGAACAATGCACAAACTTCCAAAAAGAAAAGATTGCTAACAATGCAGAATGGAAAAGTGCTTCATCCAGAACCAGAGGGCTTAGGCCTAGCGGCATGGCTCCTGAGAACTTTGAATTTGCACATCTCAAACTACCAGAAAGTTCACTAAGAGAAGCTAAGAAACCAACAACAAGGAAATGTTGGACAGCAAAATGGAAAAGGTACACCCAATGGTGTCTTCAAAAGCGTCTATAAAAAATTACAAAAGAAAGAACAGTGCTGAAATACCTCACACATTTACCACAAAGTAAATTATGTTTTACCTCACTGAAAGTGCATTTAGCAGCAATTGTGGCGTATACAAGAGTGGAAACAGGGAAGCGCTTCTTCACCTCACATGTGGTCAAAAGGTTCCTAGAAGGGGCGAAGAGAATTGCACCACCAAAGATGGTACCAGCACCAACTTGGAATCTAAACATAGTTCTAGCACAAATGATGAGAGCACCTTTTGAACCACTACACAAAGCAACGCTGCAAATGCTTACAATAAAGAAGGCATTTTATAGTGGCAATAACATCCTTAAGTAGAGTTAGTGAATTGCAGGCACTAACACTACAGGAATCCTACTTCCAAATACATAGTAACGGGATTGTCATGAAGACAGATCCACAATTCATGCCGAAGGTAGTGTCAAAATTTCACATAAATCAAGGTATACAAATACCAAGTTTTCTTTCAAAACCCTAAGAGCAAAGCTGAAACAGCTTTGCACACACTTGACGCAAGAAGAGCAGTCCTGTATTATGTGAAAAGAACTAGAGAATACAGAAAAACAAAACAGTTATTTGTATCCTTTGCAAAAAGTTTTCTTTGAAGGCCAGTCACCAAGAGCACAGATGGATAGCGCAAGCCATACAATTGTGCCACAAACAAGCAGGACAAACTTACAAGGGGTTCCACGGGCGCATTAAACAAGGAAGAAAGGAGCAACTATTGCACTTCTTGCTTACACTCCAATCTAGGACATTTGCATGGCTGCCACATGGTCTTCTGTGCACACATTCACCAAACATTACTGTGTGGACATTCAAAGGAACAAAGAAGCACAAGTAGGACAAACGGTCTTACAGCATCTATTTACAAACCAAAGTTTATCTCCCCCCCCACCCCCCCACCCCCCACCGCCAGCCACCACAAGACTAGCAAACCGCTACAAAGTCTATGCACACCTTAGTGAATCCAGAAAGATTCACGCTGCAACACAAATAGTTTCTTACCTGTTGGTGTAGTTTTGCAGCTTGAAGAATTTTCTGGATTCACTAGCGAACCCACCCTCCTCTGCCAAGGAAGAGAACTATAAGGAGGAGAGGATAAAGGGAACAACAATGAGAAAAAAAAAAGAATCCGAAGATGGCTACCAAAGATGGGAGCTTCTGGAGGAAGCCCGTCGACATCACAGATTGGCACCAAATGGTGCTGCGTCGGCGAACAAAGAGCAAAAAAAAAAAGAAATGCTACAATTCCGGACCAAACCACTAGATGGCGGAATAATGGACAGCATAGTGAATCCAGAAGATTGTTCAAGCTGCGAAACTACACCGACAAGCAACAAACTATTAGTTCTTTTCATAGGCCCAATTGCAAACAAGGTGCGAAAACGGCTATCACCAGCTACCACAGACACCTCTTGGTCACAATACAAAAATCAGGGACAAACATCTACATCTAGAACCTTCTAGAGAGGTTTTTATAGAGGAAATGATTTTAAAGAAAGAGGCAGAAGAAACGATACCCATTCTTAGTCCTCTCTACAGTGCTGCAGCTGCTTCTCTGTTCCCAGCGGTAATTCCTCCTTCTTAGTCTTTTAGGCAGTGCTTCTAGCTGCTTCCCTGGTCCCAGTGGTTATTCTTCATTCTAAGTTTCCTAGACAGTGCTACTAGCTGCAACTCTGGTTGCTTCTGTAATTCCTCATTCCAAGTCTTCCAGACAGTGCACTGTGAATATGCATGTCATTATTTTATACTTGCATTACACATAGTATAAGATAGTTATTTAATAAATCGGGTTTTAATTGTTGTCTTTTCTCACCCGTTTTAGTATTTCTAATTGCTTTGCATTTGTTCCTTTAATCAGGCTTCACTGCTCTGGGCTACAGCTACCCAGGACTGAGCTATGTGTTTTGGTAAATAAGTTAACTAGATCTGATAGAGATTGTGACATTTACCTGGTGCTGTCTGACCACCACACCACATAATCCCTTTCCTACGCCTCTCCATCAATGTACATCCTGGATAGAGTAGGTGGAGGTGGGGCGATTAGGACTGGGCGTCTGGAAAAGAGGCGTTTGAGTGCTTGGGAAATAAGATGAGCAGGAAGGTAAGGCAAATACAGAAAATGTACTTATAGGAGCAAGGACAAGGTACAGTCAGGGGAATTAGGATCAGGAGAGAAGGTGGGAAGAATGGACAATAAGAATAAATGAATGAGGGAAGGAAATAAAAGCTAAATTCTTTAAACACATTGGAAAAACAATATCCACATGATTTTTACAGAGCAAAAAACAGTACCCACTGATAACCCCCAATTTTTACAATTTTGTAAGACATTGGAATACACCGATTAAAAACCCCCCACTGGAATTCCACACAAATATAAAACTGAAAACGGAAAAGCCTAAATATAGGGTAAGTAATATTTTTCCCTATAATGCTGAAGTGTAGCACATTTTAGCTTCTTTGTATGCCATGCTTCTTCCTACACATTTTACTGATTTTCTCCTCCTTCAATACCGTGTGTAACCTTATATTGCGAGGCTCTTTCAGTTATCTTTTCACTAGATTTCTGTCACTACATAATGTATCCTTATTCTGATAGTTGAAATCTTCAGTTATTTGTTTCCTGTTATTATAGCATGGGTATGACTTAAAGCAAAGTTATTCTTCAAGTGATGGTGAAAGGGTTCCAAGGTCCACTATCTTGTCTTCCTCCTCTCACAATTTTTTGATTGTAGTTTACTATTGAGTCAGTTGAAAGTAGCACTTTTTTATGACGTAAAACATAAACAAAATACCATATTTGCAAAACGTGTCAATCTTTTGTGTTATTTCTTTTCTCACAATACTGTAGGTGTCTGGTGCAGCTCCTCCCAAGCCTTGCAGTAGTTTTGCTCATTTTGGATTTGATGAGCAGTTGATGCATCAGATTCGGAAGTCGGAGTACACCCAACCCACACCAATCCAGTGCCAGGTGATTGCCACTGTTATCTTTATCATCTATTGTTGAAACTACTAAGGGTTGTCCTACTAGTACAGTTAGGAGGCTGCTAGATTATCCACATTTTAGAGGGAGATTTTAGAACCCCATCCTCAATTACAGTCCAGAAAAAAGCTTTTTGAAAGTCTGTTTACTTTCTTCTCTAATTAGACTTTCCATAGTACAGTATGAGGAAAGAGAAAGATGGGAATGATGTGTTCGAGGCATATGAGCTGCAGATCACACACTTAGGATAGTAGATCGCCATCTAGTGTTGGGCTTGGATGCTTGCAGGTTGTTGTTGTCTTCGGAAGAAGTCTTTGGTCACGAGATAGGTGACTCCTCCCTTGGACTACAGTGCGCATGGGCATCCACTCCATCCTCAGATTGTTTTTTTCCGCCATTGGGTTCGGATGTAACTTTTCCAACTCCGGTTGAAAATCTCAAATACAAGCATTTTGAAGCGAAAAAACTTCTACAACTACATCGAACATCGAATTCATCGGCTTGATTCCGGAAGTCGACGCGGGCTGCTGGGCCTATCCACGCCGTGAGGCCTACGGCTCATGGAAAGGACGCAGTTTAAAAAATTCCCCCAGTGTGGAGCAAAATTTCCGCACAGTGACCATCACAAAGTCTGCAACCTGTGCCTATCACCGGAACACGACGAAGCCAGCTGTCCAGCCTGCGCAGCATTCCGATCCCAAAAGACCATTCGGGATCGAAGAGCTCGACGCCATATCATGGCACACAGATCAGCCCCGGAACCAGTAAACATCTTCGATGAGGGTCCCGATCTCCTGGAAGAGGATTCCGAGGAACTTCAAATCATCTCAGAAGCAGACGACTCGGACGACCCCATTACTCCGGGGCAACACGTGAGTACCACTGCCCCTGCCCCAACCCCCCCCAAAACCAAAGGCATTGGTAAAGACTTCGCCAGCTGGCCTCAGTCGAGACCGAAAACATCCTTCAGAAGCCCCGCCTCCGGGCTCGGCTCTGAAGAAACATAAGCCTTCCGGTGGCTCGGGCCCGAGTAAGCTGCATGTCATTGTACCCCCAGCACCTTCGGCACTGAAGACAAAAGACCTCTCGGCACCGAAATCGGATCCGACACCTTCGGCACCGAAAACATCGAGGCCCATAGATAAACCGGCACCGAAAGTTCCCAAGCCGAAAGACTCAACTTCGGCACAGAAACCTTCATCGGCACCTAAACCACCGGCTAAGGACTATAATACACCTCCTAAAGCCAAAGACTCTACCGATCAACCAAAACCTCGATCGGAACCGAAAAAATCAGCGCCAAAATCTGTTCCTGAAGAACAAGAACTTTTCCATCCAGATCCAACACAAAAAAGGATCTATATTTATCCAAAGACTGGACATGTCACTGCAGTGCCATGTAAGAAACGGAAACTGGACACAACACCTGCCCCAGTTCCTATAAAAAAGGACTCGGCAACATCACCTATTCCTCCTTCCTCTCCCATACGACCTTCTACCCCACCCCCTCTGCCTACACCACCCTTACCTCTACCATCTCCATCACATACACCACCTCCACAGGATGATGATGATGACCTAGGGGAAGGGGGTGATCCTTATAATACTAATGATCCGTTCACGGATCCAGATACCGCACCATTGGATTATTGGGCATACCCTCTACCAGATATACCTGACCCTACACCATATCCCTCCAAACCATCACCTCCAGATGACCACCTGGGGTTTGGACAACTAGTAAACAGAGCAGCACTTTACCATGGGGTCACCATGCACTCTGATGCACCCGAAGAAGACTTCCTCTTAGACACTTTTGAACAGTCTCAGAAGTCGGTACAAATTTTACCTATGCTTAAAGGGGTGATAAAACACACAACAGAAGTATTTAAAGACCCCGTCCGTGCCAGGGTGCTTAACCCAAGAATTGAGAAAAAATATAGACCTGCCCCAGAAGATCCTTGTTACATCAAAGGACAGCTCCCTCTGGATTCTTTGGTTGTTTCCAACGCAAGGAAACGTGCCAACTCCCAAGCCACGGGAGATACACCACCCCCTGACAAAGAATCCAAACTATTAGAAGCCTCGGGCAAACGAGTAGCAGCACAAGCTGCTAATCATTGCCGTATTGCCAACGCCCAAGCCCTATTAACACGCAACGATAGGGCTCACTACGATCAGTTGGAGAATCTGCTACAACACCTGCCAGACCAATACAAGACGCAGGCAAATGACCTTATACAAGAGGGAAAACTTATCTCAAATGCGTCAATTAAATGTGCACTTGACGCCGCAGACACCGCCTCTCGAGCACTAAATACAAGTGTACTCCTTAGACGCCATGCCTGGCTACGCATTTCAGGCTTTAAGCCAGAAGTACAAAGTACCATACTTAGCCAACCTTTTAACCAAGAACAGCTGTTTGGGCCAGCAGTTGACACTGCACTTGAAAAAAGACACCGAGACTGCTAAGTCCATGGGAGCATTGCAGTCTCCACAACCACGCGGCTCCTTTTGACGCTCCTTCTACAGAGGGGTACAAAAGGGGGTGGTGATGGACGGAGCATCAGAACCAATCAAACACTCACACCCAGTCAACAGATCTGGTTTGGTCCATCACCGTTCTTTAGCCCACTCTGCCACCCCAGTTCAGACATGGCCATATGCAAATCAGTCTGACCCTGTGCCTCATGGGAACAGTCCAGCCCGAACTGCCAAGCCATGCCTTCCCTGGACCGGAAACAAGCTTCCTAGGACCGGTTTCTGGCATTTCAGCCGTCTTCAGCCAGGCTTGCTTGAATCCAGTGGCAAAGTGAGCAAGGGACTCACGTCTGAGCATACCCTGCCAACTTATGGCGAACAAAGCGGTACAAAAGGGGGTGGTGATGGATGGAAGGGGGTGGTGATGGACGGAGCATCAGAACCAATCAAACACTCACACCCAGTCAACAGATCTGGGTTTGATCCATCACCGTTCTTTAGCCCACTCTGCCACCCCAGTTCTGACTTGGCCATATGCAAATCAGTCTGACCCTGTGCCTCATGGGAACAGTCCAGCACGAACTGCCAAGCCATGCCTTCCCTGGACCGGAAACAAGCTTCCTAGGACCGGTTTCTGGCATTTCAGCCTCCCCCTTTTGTACCGTTTTGTTCGCCATATGTTGGCAGGGTATGCTCAGACGTGAGTCCCTTGCTCACTTTGCCACTGGATTCAAGCAATCCTGGCTGAAGACGGCTGAAATGCCAGAAACCGGTCCTAGGAAGCTTGTTTCCAGTCAAGGGAAGGCATGGCTTGGCAGTTCGGGCTTGATTGTTCCCATGAGGCACAGGGTCAGACTGATTTGCATATGGCCATGTCTGAACTGGGGTGGCCGAGTGGGCTAAAGAACGGTGATGGATCAAGCCCAGATCTGTTGACTGGGTGTGAGTGTTTGATTGGTACTGATGCTCCGTCCATCACCTCCCCCTTTTGTACCGCTTTGTTCGCCATATGTTGGCAAGGTATGCTCAGACGTGAGTCCCTTGCTCACTTTGCCACTGGATTCAAGCAAGCCTGGCTGAAGACGGCTGAAATGCCAGAAACCGGTCCTAGGAAGCTTGTTTCCAGTCCAGGGAAGGCATGGCTTGGCAGTTCGTGCTGGATTGTTCCCATGAGGCACAGGGTCAGACTGATTTGCATATGGCCATGTCTGAACTGGGGTGGCAGAGTGGGCTAAAGAACGGTGATGGATCAAGCCCAGATCTGTTGACTGGGTGTGAGTGTTTGATTGGTACTGATGCTCCGTCCATCACCTCCCCCTTTTGTACCGCTTTGTTCGCCATATGTTGGCAGGGTATGCTCAGACGTGAGTCCCTTGCTCACTTTGCCACTGGATTCAAGCAAGCCTTGCTGAAGACGGCTGAAATGCCAGAAACCGGTCCTAGGAAGCTTGTTTCCAGTCCAGGGAAGGCATGGCTTGGCAGTTCGTGCTGGATTGTTCCCATGAGGCACAGGGTCAGACTGATTTGCATATGGCCATGTCTGAACTGGGGTGGCAGAGTGGGCTAAAGAAGGGTGATGGATCAAGCCCAGATCTGTTGACTGGGTGTCAGTGTTTGATTGGTACTGATGCTCCGTCCATCACCTCCCCCTTCTCTTCCAGGGGATCCTCATCAATAGTCATAAGCACTGAATATTCCCGCCCATGTGCGGGGACCCCGGAAATAATAAAATTATATATGTAAAAAACATACATATATACAGCTCTGTATATGTATAAACATATATCATTTTTTCCAAGCAAATGCAGCTCCCATAAAAGGCTAGGCAATGTAAATATACACATCCAATAACACATATATATATATATATATATATGTATATATAAAGGTATAACAATACACCTAAATCTCTTTTTTTTTTTTTTTTTTTTTTTTTAATGAGGTAAACACTCATGAGAAAGCAAAAAATAAAGAGAACAAACTGTGGAAAAACACAGATGCACAACACATTGCCAGCCTGCAGGCTGCATTGCAATATAATACCATAGAGACTAAAAAGCCCTGTACAGGTAAAAACTGGCACCGTGCCTTTAAGGCAGCCCTGACTTCCATATCCCATCATGCCTCAGGGGTGACAGTTAGGTCAGTTGTTCTTTCCGGCTCCTTCAGTCAGGACCCTGGAATTCAGCTCTCTTCATTTTTGACTCTTTAGTCAAGAATTATTACAACTTTAAGATTTTTTGGACTTCTTCTTATAACATCTGAGAGGAAGTTAGTATCCTGTGTTTTTCTGACTGATTTTTTTGCTATTTTGTCAGAAAAATGCCTTCTTTATTTGTTCCATGTCCATCTTGTGGAAAAAAGAAGGCTGCTTCAGACACACATGAGGTGTGTATTATCTGTCTGCCGGCCTCTCACTCTCCAGCAACATGCCAACATTGTGAAGACCTTTCCAAAAGGACTTTAAAGGAGAGAGAGAGGATTAGGCTGTATGGCCTAGCAGAACGGTCGACGTCGAAGCAGTTGGTCCCTGTTTGCTCCCCATCGACGTCGGGCTCGGCGTCGAAGACTCCAGCGGCGGGGTCGTCGCTGAGAGGTGAGGAGTCAAGGGGAAGTCATGCTGCAAAGAGAAAATCGTCGTCGACTTTAGATTCAGCGTCGAAGCGGATGCGTTCGATGTCGACGGCTTCTAAAGGCTCGGCGTCGAGGACTCGGCGCCACAGTTCAACGTCGATAAAGCATCTGTCGACGTCAAGAGAAGATCGATCGACGTCTGCACAGAGATATCGTTCGTCGTCGAAGGAAAGACATCGTTCGAGGTCGGCGAGACATCAGTCGACGTCGCAAGAAGTACATAGGCGATCTCCACCACAGTCGACGTCGAGACCAAGATCGCCGTCAGGATCAAGATCGCCGTCGAGGAAACATCGTTCGTCGGCGAAGAGGCTTTCGACGTCGTCGGAGCATTCGACGTCGAGACAGAAGTCTCTGTCAAGAACGACATCGAGGCAGACGCCTCCGTCGAGGCCGACGTCGAGGCAGGAGCCTCCGTCGGAGTCGACGTCGAGGCAAGCGCCTCCGTCAAGACCGACGTCGAGGCAGAGGCCTCCGTCTGAGTCGACGTCGAGGCAGGTGCCTCCGTCTGAGTCGACATCGAGGCAGGTGCCTCCGTCCTCACAGGTCTCCAAGGCTTTGGAGAGGTACATAAAGCCTCCGTCGAAGATGATCTCGACGTCGAGACAAGAAGCTCTGAGCCTCGAGGATTCGAGTCAAAGATCTCCGGTGATAGGCCTATCACCGTCGAGGCAGACCTCTGCTGAGGGTACGCAGGAGGTGTCACATGTTCGCCTCACGATTCGACCAGTCTCAAGGCGAAAATCTCCTCATAGACTGATATATACAACTCCTGAGTCACCGCGTCTCATATCTATCTCGCCTTCAGGATCAGAGGGCTCAGGTTCAAGATCCGAATCACCAGAGCTTGTGCATCAATCTCCAGTACCTGCAAGAGAAAGTTCGCAGGAGGAGGACAATGCGGTACCTCAAAGTCCCGTAAGGGAAATGCCTCAGGACTCTGCTATGCCCAACGCAATAAAGGCATCGCTAACAAGATTAAGGGGCATGGAATTCCCAGCGACACCGATCAGACCAAGATCTCGGGGAAGAGAATCCCGAGGTCACTCTCGAGCACCAAGAAGGCGATCCAGGTCTTCCTCCCGCAGAAGAGAGTCGACCAGATCAGAGAAAAGGCGCCGTAGAACCCCTTCTACCTCCCCTTCTTCCAGATCATCCAAAAGGGATTATTCACCGACACTCTCGGAGACGCCACCCTCTCGGGTATCTCCGGTAGATGATATTTCTACGTTTCAGGAAGTGTTGTGTAGAGGAGCTACAAAATTAAATATCCCTATGCCGGTTCAGGAGACCACTTCATCCATAATCTTTGAAACTCTTCATGAACGCACAGTGTCACGCCCGTTATTGCCATTAGTCCCTGGTTTGTTGCAACCAGTAATGGATATTTTTCTCACACCAGCAACCACCAAAACGGCGCCGGCGAGAATTCTAAAAAAAGTACCGTCCAGCTCCGGAGGATCCTCTATTCCTAAAATCAGATCCTCCACCGGACTCTCATCACCGCCGCTGCCAGGAAGACACATGCAGTAGCTGGGTCTTCAACGGTGCCACCAGATAAGGACAGTAAGACACAAGACTCCTGGGGGAGAAAAGTTTGCGGCTCAGCATCCTCAAGCTTAAAGGTGGCCAGTGCCTCGGCGCTTCTGGGGCGCTATGATAGGTCATTATGGGACTCTCTTCAGAGGTTCATTGACAAAGTTCCATCAGAGGACAGACGGGACTTTGAAGAAATTTTGCATGAGGGAAGTCTGGTTTCTAACCAGATCATAAGTGCAGCGGCGGACGGGGCAACACTGGCAGCGCATGAATATGCACACGGAGTCACAGCCAGAAGATCATCCTGGCTTAGATTGACGGCCTTGAAACCGGAAGCGCAGGCAAGAATATTAAATCTGCCTTTCTCCGGTAGTTCTCTTTTTGGGTCCCATGCAGACGAAGAAATGGCCCGTATGAAGGCAGAGCTGGAGACCATGAAAGCTGTCGGGCTTGAAAAGAGAAAAGAGTTTCGACGCCGCAAGGGAAATGACAGGCGCAGTTACCAACAGAGGGTTCAAACCCCTCATTGGCAAAAGAACCAGGACCAGCAAGGTCAAAAGAAACAGCAATACCAGTCCCGCAAGCCATCCAGGGGACGGGGTAACAACAGGCAGTCTAATGCTGGAAACAAAGCTCCGGGGAAGCAATGAGAAGCCGCTTCCTCCGATGCTGTCCACCGCTCCGGTGGGAGGAAGTGTTGCACATCATCTTCCAGAGTGGCAGTCCATCACAAAGGACAAGTGGGTACTGAATATACTGCGTCATGGGTACTCGCTTCGTTTCAGAAGTCACCCCCCATCGGTTCCTCCTGTCAATTCATCCCAGCATCTAAAGCAGCTCAGAGAAGAGGTAGCGACGCTTCTACTCAAATCTGCAATAGAGAAAGTACCCATAAACCAAAGGGGAAAAGGAGTTTACTCCAGATACTTTCTCATTCAAAAGAGGAGTGTGAAGGTAGAGTTCAGACCCATTTTAGACCTACGGATACTGAACAAACACATAAGGAAGGAAAAGTTTCGCATGCTGGCGCTCCACCAAATATATCCTCTTCTCTGGATGGGCGATTGGATGTGTTCACTGGACCTTCAGGATGCATATTTCCATATTCCCATCCTAAGGAATCATCGAAAATTTCTCAGGTTTGTGGTAGGCAACTCTCACTATCAGTTCAAAGTCCTCCCATTTGGCCTGAAGTCAGCTCCTCGAGTATTCACAAAATGCGTGGCAGTAGTAGCGGCTGCTCTGAGGCGCGCAGGAGTCTTCGTCTATCCCTACCTAGACGACTGGCTAATAAAGGGCTCATCACCACAGAATGTGCGGTCACAGCTGTCGCTATGCCTAAACTTATGTTGCAAGTTGGGTCTCAGAGTGAATGCCAAAAAGTCCAATTTTTCACCAACACAGAGGATCCACTACCTGGGCGCAACTATAGACTCAGTAGTAGGAAAAGTGTTTCCTTCGGAGGAAAGACAGTCATCCATTATGCTAAAAGGCAGGCAGATTATAACCAACAATCTGTCGTCGGCAAGGCAAATCTCTTCTCTGCTAGGGGCCATGGCATCCTGCATCTTCCTAGTGCCCAATGCCAGGCTAAGGATGCGTCCTCTCCAGCAAGATCTCGAGGACAAATGGGATCAAAGGAACTCCCTGTGGGAAGAAAAGGTTTGTCTCTCCTCTGCAGCCAAACAGTCAGTCAAGTGGTGGCTGAAGCTAAGGAATCTACGAGTGGGGATCCCCTTTCATCAGGAGCCTCCAACTCAGACCTTAATCACCGACGCATCCCTTCAGGGATGGGGTGCGCATTTTGGGTCCCTGCAAACTCAGGGACAGTGGTCCAGCAGCGAGCGGTTGTACCACATCAACATGCTGGAGCTCAGGACAGTCCACCTAGCCCTCAAAGCGTTCCTACCTGCGATAACGACGAGTACCATTCTAGTGCAGACGGACAATACCACCACAATGTACTACCTGAACAAGCAGGGGGGTACTCGATCCAGAACGCTCTCGCTAGAAGCTCAGTCCCTGTGGCACTGGATCCTAGCAAGGAACATCTCATTGAAAGCGGTGCACCTACCAGGAGAACTCAACGTGCAAGCGGACTTGCTCAGTCGGCATTTTCAAGAGCCAGAGGACTGGGTAGTCAACGACGAGGTGTTAGAAGAAATCTTTGGGGAATGGGGGCGTCCGCAAGTGGACCTCTTCGCGGACGAGCAAAACACAAAATGCCAAGGCTTCGCCTCAAGATACCATCGACCAGGATCCCTAGGGAATGCCCTTTTGATCAATTGGTCAATGACATTTGTGTACGCTTTTCCGCCTCTCCCACTAATCCCCAAGGTGGTGACCAAGTTGCAGAATTCATCTGCCAAGATGATCCTCATAGCACCGGACTGGCCGAGGCAGTGGTGGTACACGGATCTCCTACACATGTCGATCCACCCCCACAAGCGGCTGCCGTGCAGGCCGGACTTGTTGTCCAAGATGCGGGGGAAGATTTACCATCCCAGCCTTCCCTCGCTGAGCTTAACAGCATGGCTCCTGAAGTCCTCCAGTATGGCCATCTGAACCTTCCCCAGGAGTGTATGTCCATACTGAAGGAAGCCAGGAGGCCTTCGACAAGACACTCCTACTTCTCTAAGTGGAAAAGGTTTTATATATGGTGTGCTCAGCATCATTATGATCCCACTAAATGCCAGGAGGATGTAATTTTGCCCTATCTTCTACTTTTAGCGAGGGCAGGGTTGAAATTTTCATGCATAAAGGTTCACCTAGCAGCCATAACAGCATAAAGGCGTTCGCCTTCACAGCAGTCATTTTTTAAAGTGCAGGTAGTGAAGGATTTCTTGCAAGGACTCAAAGTCTATCCCCCTGTTAGACCTCCCTCTCCTTCATGGGAGCTAAACTTGGTTCTGTCGAAGCTCATGGGTTCTCCCTTTGAGCCTATTCATAAGGCTACCCTACAGCACCTCACATGGAAGACAGCATTTTTAATAGCCATCACTTCAGCACGGAGGGTCAGTGAGATACAGGCCCTCTGTTCTAAAGAGCCCTACACTATTTTTCATCTGAATAGGGTGGTGATGAGAACTCATCCTTCGTTCCTACCCAAGGTGGTATCGGAGTTTCATGTAAACCAAGCCATCTCCTTACCAACCTTTTTTCCCAACCCCTCCTCTCCAGCAGAGAGGGCGTTGCATTCTCTAGATGTCAAAAGGGTCCTGAAATTCTACCTAGATAGGACTAAGAATGTCAGGAAATCTGATCAATTGTTTGTGAACTATGGGGTTGTCCGTATGGGCTTTGCGGCTTCCAAACGTTCCATTGCTAGGTGGATTGTTTCAAGTATTACATTGGCCTACCAACTGGCTCAGAAACCATTGGGGGCGCGCCCTAAAGCGCATTCGACAAGAGGAAAAGCGGCTACCGCGGCTTTTCTCAATAATGTCCCACTCTCCGAGATCTGCAAGGCAGCCACTTGGAGATCTGTCCACACTTTTACCAGGCACTATTGTCTGGATTCGGACACCAGAGCAGACACTCAAGTAGGACAAGCCTCCTTGAGGAATCTGTTCCATGCATAATCATTTTCGTGATTCTCTTTCTCCATGGGTGGTACAACCTTAGTTTCATTTGCCTGCAGGTGGAAGGGGAGCGTGCTACTCTATTCAGTGCTTATGACTATTGATGAGGATCCCCTGGAAGAGAAGGGTAAGTTACTTACCTGTAATCCTAGTTCTCTTCCAGGGGTATCCTCATCAAAGTCATAAGCAACCCACCCACCTCCCCAGGCAAATGAGAAGAAGTGTATTATTCATTATGGAAAGGATAGATCTTTGTGTTTAGGACTACGGTCCCGCAAAGAACAACTGACCTAACTGTCACCCCTGAGGCATGATGGGATATGGAAGTCAGGGCTGCCTTAAAGGCACGGTGCCAGTTTTTACCTGTACAGGGCTTTTTAGTCTCTATGGTATTATATTGCAATGCAGCCTGCAGGCTGGCAATGTGTTGTGCATCTGTGTTTTTCCACAGTTTGTTCTCTTTATTTTTTGCTTTCTCATGAGTGTTTACCTCATTAAAAAAAAAAATTAAAAAAAAAAGATTTAGGTGTATTGTTATACCTTTATATATACATATATATATATATATATGTGTTATTGGATGTGTATATTTACATTGCCTAGCCTTTTATGGGAGCTGCATTTGCTTGGAAAAAATGATATATGTTTATACATATACAGAGCTGTATATATGTATGTTTTTTACATATATAATTTTATTATTTCCGGGGTCCCCGCACATGGGCGGGAATATTCAGTGCTTATGACTTTGATGAGGATACCCCTGGAAGAGAACTAGGATTACAGGTAAGTAACTTACCCTTTTGTACCGCCTTCTACAGAGGAGCCTCCAAGAATATGGGAGCAGACACCTCCTCTACGTTCAAAACCTCTACACAAACATCCCCTAGTAAAGGATATTTTAGAGGAGGATATAGAGGAAACAACAACAAGGGACGAGGTCGAGGCAATACCAACACTCGTACGTCCCCCGCCACAAAACAGTGACTTTCCTCCACTCCCCCCAGACCATTCCACTCTAGTCGGGGGAAGACTCAAACAATTCCTACCTGTCTGGAACACCATCACAACAGAAAAGTGGGTAAGACAAATTATCCAGTATGGTTACTGCCTGGAACTCACTACTACCCCTCCACACATACCACCCAAGCAGCGTTCCATGTCAGCAGACCATCTTACGCTCCTCAAACAAGAAGTTCTCTCATTGCTTCAAAAACACGCAATAGAACCAGTTCCCTTACAACATCAGGGTACAGGGGTATACTCACTGTACTGCCTAATCCCCAAAAAGGACGAGACTCTAAGACCAATACTCGACCTCAGACTCCTAAATCTGTACATAAACTCAGATCATTTCCATATGATCACTCTTCAACAAGTGCTCCCACTACTACAACAAGGCAATTTCCTTGCCACACTAGATCTCAAGGACGCTTATTTCCACATTCCCATACATCCTGCTCACAGGAAGTACCTAAGGTTTGTGGTGGACGGACAACACTATCAGTTTACAGTCCTTCCATTCGGGGTAACAACTGCGCCCAGAGTATTCACCAAATGTCTAGCAGTAGTAGCAGCGCATCTCAGAAGACAACAAATTCATGTCTTCCCGTATCTAGACGACTGGCTAATAAAAGCTAACTCATTCAACAAATGCGTTCTACACACTCACCGAACTATTCAAATCTTACACAACTTGGGATTCACAATAAACTACCCCAAATCTCATCTCCAACCCTCTCACATACATCAATATCTGGGAGCCACCATAAATACCTCCAAAGCCCTAGCATATCCCAGCCCAGCCAGGATAGCCAATATACAAGCTCTCATCGTAAAATTTCAAACCCAACACTCTCTTCCAGCAAGAGTGTTCATGCAACTGATCGGCATGATGGCGTTGTGCATCTTCATTGTGCCTTATGCAAGACTTCAAAAGCGTCCCTTGCAAGAGTGTCTAGCACGTCAGTGGAATCAGGCTCACGGACAACTAACCGATCTGGTGTTGGTGGACAGCCGCTCACATCGCTCTCAAAATGATGGAACACAATAAACCTGTCCAAAGGGGGGCCGTTCCTCGAGCCTCTTCCACAAATAGTGCTAACAACGGACGCATCACTCGTGGGATGGGGAGCCCATCTCCTAGGACACACCACTCGGGGCAAATGGACCACTCCACAGAAAGTGCTCCATATCAATTACCTGGAACTACTGGCAGTATTCCTGGCACTAAAATCATTCCAAATACATCTCCAGAACAAAACTGTCCTCATCCGGACGGACAACATGACAGCCATGTATTCTATACAAAAACAAGAAGGCACACATTCTCTCCAGCTGCCCCAGCTAGCACAGAACATTTGGAGATGGGCCATTCCCCAGAACATATACCTGCTTGCAGAACACCTTCCAGGGGTTCACAATCAGATTGCCGACCTGTTCTGTCGACAGACTCAACAGATCCACGAATGGGAGATACATCCACAAGTCCTACCCCTTTTTCCAAAAATGGGGCCAACCAGACATAGATCTGTTCACCACACACGAAAACGCAAAATGCCCAACCTTCGCCGCCAGGTTTCCCCACCCACAGTCCAAGGGCAATGCGATATGAACTGGTCAGGCAGATTTCCGTACGCTTTTCCGCCTCTCCCACTCATTCCATTTGTGGTACGCCAGCTCAGGCAACAGTCTCTCAAACTGATCCTAGTAGCCCACACATGGGCACGCCAGCCCTGGTTCACAACACTGCTGGAACTCTCTCTAGTTCCACACCAAAAACTGCATCTCTCCCCGTCCTTACTAACCCAGAACCATGGAGAAATAAGACACCCAGATCCAGGTCAACTGAATCTAGCGATCTGGCTCCTGAAGTCCTAGAGTTCGGTTACCTCAACCTACCACCATACTGTATGAATATTATAAAAGAGGCCAGACGACCTACCACTAGAGCCTGCTACGCTGCAAAATGGAAAAGATTTGCCATTTACTGCACTAACAAAGATATACGCCCACTGGATGCATCCATACAGAACATCATTTGCTACTTACTACACTTGCAAAGATGTAATTTAGCGTACTCATCCATACGTTTCCACCTAGCAGCATTAGCAGCCTACTTGCAAAATCGACAACACTTGTCACTATTTAAAGTACCTGCGATCAAAGCCTTCATGGAAGGCCTTAAGAGGATCATTCCTCCCAGATTACCACCCTCTCCAGTGTGGAATCTAACCATTGTTCTTACAAGGCTCATGGGACCCCCTTTTGAACCTCTGCATAAATGTGAACTACAGTTCCTCACATGGAAAGTGGCTTTCCTTATTGTTATCACATCCCTTAGACGGGTAAGTGAGATCCAGGCTTTAACCATACAAGAACCATTCCTACAATTACACCGCAACAAAGTGGTTCTTAGAACAAATCCGAAATTCCTGCCAAAAGTCATATCTCCGTTCCATCTTAACCAGTCAGTAGAGCTACCAGTGTTCTTCCCAAATCCGGACTCTGTAGCTGAAAGAGCTCTTCATACCTTAGACGTTAAAAGAGCCCTACTTTACTACATTGACAGAACCAAAGCATTCCGCAAAACCAAACAATTGTTTGTTGCTTTCTCTCCACCACATAAAGGCAACCCCATTTCCAAATCCGGGATAGCCAGGTGGATAGTGAAATGTATCCAAATATGCTACCACAAGGCTAAACACACACTAACGGTTCCCCCTAGAGCGCATTCCACACGCAAAATGGGGGCTTCCATTGCATTCTTAGGAAACATTCCCTTAGAAGATATTTGTAAGGCAGCCACATGGTCTACAACACACACCTTCACTAAACATTACTGTGTTGACGTGCAAGCAAAACAACAAGCTTCTGTAGGTCAGGCTGTCCTTAAAACTTTATTCCAAACTGCTGCAACTGATAGAGGTGACCACCGCTAGGGGAGACACTGCTATATAGTCTATCCTAAGTGTGTGATCTGCAGCTCATATGCCTTGAACGGAATATGCTACTTACCAGTATGCATCTGTTCTTGGCATGTACAGCTGCAGAGCCACACACGCCCACCCACCTCCCCGGGACCTGTATCTGTTCCAGCATAGTCTTACTTAGACATTACACATGAACATCTCTTTTTTTTTTTTTTTTTTTTTACAAACTCCATCATTTCCCATCATGGCGAAAAACAATCTGAGGATGGAGTGGATGCCCATGCTCACTGTAGTCCAAGGAAGGAGTTCCCTATCTCGTGACCAAAGACTTCTTCCGAAGACAACAACAACCTGCAAGCATCCGAGCCCAACACCAGATGGCGATCTACTATCCTAAGTGTGTGGCTCTGCAGCTCTACATGCCAAGAACAGATGCATACTGGTAAGTAGCATATTCCTTTCAGCAGCCCTTCATGGCCAGTAGTGACCTGGTGAGTAGTACAGCGTCAAGGTTTAGGGATGCCTTTGACATTGCTCTGTTTATCACGGGCTTTAAAAGCTCTTCATAAGATAACCTCGCTCTAGAGTATTCTACTGACACCAAGGTTGTAAAGACCCCTTGTAAGAAAGTGGCTCTGTATATACTGCACCAAAGTAAGGTTCAGTGTGTACAGAGTCCAACAGTCCCCAGAGGTTTGGCAGAGGCTAAAGTTAGATATAACCTTACTCTCTAAAGTGGTAGCTTGGTCGAGCAGTAAGGCAGTATCAGAGGACAGTGTAAAGCATTTGTTGTCAGCAAATGGTCTCACACACTCAAGAACTGACTGAACTCTAGGCCAATTGGTTTGTATGTAAAAATATGTTTTATTTTAGAACTACAAGTAGGTATAAAAATACTTTCTCAGAATGAGATGCTATAGTTGTATACTTTCAAGAAGCAATAGACTTTTCAATGCAATAGATACAGTTGTTGCAATATGCAACACAATCCTAACACAATAATAATGAGCTCATTGGGAATTTTAAGCAAACTGCAATAACCATTACTTTACGTAGGTTTTTCTTACTCGGGGCTGGATCCTGGATTCAGCACTCGTGCATTTCCTGTAAACAGTTGAAAGAAATCATTTTTGTAAAACAGACGATTTTTAAGGAATATTTCAAAGTTGCAAAAATCGACACTTACCAGGCAATGTTATCCTATGGAGGAAAATCAGGTTATCTGAAAATCACAGTTGAAATTACTTTTTAGGGTCAGTGCTGGGCACCAAGATCCAGCACTGGGATCTCTCCTGGTAACAGGTGAGTAATTTCGTTTTCGTTGATCGGATGATTTTTAGTGAATATTTCAAAGTTTCAAAACTCGACACTTAGAAGAATTTCCAAGTGAAAACCAGTCAATGTTACCCTATGGAGAAAAGGTGAGTTATCGGTTTTCAGGTAAGTACTCGACTGGTAGAGTTAAGGTTCTGGGGCAAGACTAGGGGGTCTCCCAGGATCAGGTAGGTACAGTAGTTACACCCTCAGCGGCACAGGGGCAGCCGGGTGCAGAGAGAGTAGGCCAAATGTTAGCATATGGCGGGTAGGCGGCCTTTGGTTGGTGGCTGCTAGCAGGCAGGCCACGCGGCTGTGGGAGCTGAGCTCCTGGTCACTTACACAGGGCAAGTGGGGAAGTAGAATAGAACAGATGCTGCACTTCCAGGGGCACTCGGGCGGCTGGGTGCAGGGTGCTTTTGGGCATTCGGGCGCCCGATGCATTTCAATGGGAAAGCTGCGAGATGAACAAAGGTTGCAAGCTCGGGACGGAGATTCTTCAGGTGTGACCACCACTTCGAGAAGTAAGTTGAGAAGCTGTAGGTTAGGTAGGCACCCAGGAGTTGGGCACAGGGGGCCGCAGGGCCCCGGGTGCAGGGGTGTCTTTTGGCATCGGGAAATCTTACCCTCTGCTGGTCGCGGTTGGGGTGTCCCTGGAGTTGAGGCTGCAGGCGCCAGGAGCGTCGAGGAGGATCCTTGGGTGCTGGATTCTAGGTCACAGTCGCCGGCGGAGGGGGGGGAGGGGAGGGGGGGGGGGGGGGAGTCCTCGTAGTCTTTGGTCACTCAGGCACTGGCCGGGCTCGGCGGGTGCAGAATGTGCTGGATTCGTGGTTCCTGGCTGACACCAGGGGTTGTTGCTGTTTGAGCAGAACCACTGCTCGTGGGAGTCCCAGTCTTTAGATGAGCAAGGCAGTCAGGTCCTCTTGGGTTTTCGGGGTTGCTGACCACTGGAGATGCCGGGGTTTAGCAGGAGCAGGTTCGAGGGTCGACAGGCCTGTAGGGCTGGGGCCAAGTCAGTTGGTGTCGTCCTCTTGTTAGCAGCTGCACGGTAGGTCTTCTTTCTTCTTGTTCTTCTTGATTGTTTCGGATTCGGGATCTGAGGAAGGAAGGTTCAGGGTGTCCCTAGATAGATTTAGGGGCGTTACAGGTAGGTAGAGGTCAGGGACGAATGGGTCCCTTCCCTGGGGTGGGTACACCCCCTAGCCCGCCACTCTCCAGTGGGAGGGGGGCAGGAGCCTAGTCCTGATTGGGTAGGGCTCCCCATCTTCAAGATGGCGAGAGCCCGGAGTAGTGCTTCACCTTGCCTCCCCCACCTAAGGGGTGGGGTTGGCTGAGGCTGGCACACCCCCTTTCCTCACTTAGGTTTTCCCGCTGATCTTCCCTCCAGAGTGGGGGTCAGAACCGGTGGGGGACAGTTGCTGAGTACAGCAAGTGGCCTGGAGAAGCTCACAAAGGTGGCCTGCCTTTGAAGCTCCCCCTGTCCATTTTGGGGGAGGAGATTTAGCAACTCGCCCAGGATGTGCATTGTTGCAGGCCCAGGAGAGCCGGGGCTCTCCTACCCAGGGGTCCAGCAACATGTCTGCTGTGTGGCAGCCTCAGAACAGACGTGGATTGTAGGTTAGGTTTTAGGGGGCATCTCTAAGATGCCCTCTGGGGTGCTTGGTACATTAAATCCCACACTGGCATCAGTGTGGGTTTAATGTGCTGAGAAGTTTGATACCAAACTTCTCAGTCTTCAGTTTTGCCATTATGGTGCTGTGGAGTTCGTGTTTGACGAGCTCTCAGCACCATGTACTCTTAAATGGCAGCACTGCACTTACAGTGCCCAGGAATGGACCTGGTGTTGGGCTCGGATGATTGCAGGTTGTTGTTGTCTTCGGAAGAAGTCTTTGGTCACGAGATTGGTGACTCCTCCCCTGGACAACAGTGTGCATGGGCATCCACTCCATCCTCAGATTGTTTTTTTCCGCCATTGGGTTCGGATGAACTTTTTTCCGCTCCAGCAGAAAACTTATAGCAATCCCTACAACTCTCATAACTTCAAAACTCGACGTCGAAAACCATATCGGACCAACTCCGGATGCGGCTGATGGAAAGGACACCTTTTAAAAAATGCCTCCAATGTGGAGCAAAGTTCCCTCATAGCGATCACCACGAGGTCTGTAATTTGTGCCTTTCACCAGACCACAACGAATCCAGCTGTCCAGCCTGCGCCGCATTCCGTACGGAGAAAACCATCCGGGACCGGAGAGCTCGACGCCATATCATGGCCAAGCCGGTTCTGGAACCAGAAGACATCTTTGCACAGGACGTCCCTGACGATGACTCCAAAGATCTCCAAATCGTGTCTGAGGCCGACGATTCAGATCCGGGGCAGCCTGTGAGTACCAGCCCCCCTACCCCAACACCACTCAAAAAGACATTGGTCAAGACTCTGCCAACTGGGCCCAGTCGCGATCCAAAAACATCTTCTGAAGCCCCGCCCTCGGGTCCGGCTCCGAAGAAAAGTAAGCCTGCAGGTGGCTCGGGCTCGAGCAAACCTCACGTCACTGTGCCTTCGGCACCAAAGCAGGCTTCGGGACCGAAAACTCCATCGGGCCCGAAACGTCACTTGGTCCCGAGATCTCCACCGGCACCGAAACGTTCTTCGGCGCCGAAATCTCCACCGACACCGAAAGGCTCGTCGGCACCGAAAGGCTCGTCGGCACCGAAAGGCTCGTCGGCACCGAAAAATCCACCGGAACCGATAAGTTCTTCAGCACCCAAAACATCTTCGGTGCCCAAACACGTCCATAAAGACCCGAAAAAGTCGGCGCCACAGCCGCCTTCGGACACTGAGGAACTCTTTCGACCTGATCCTAAGCAAAAACGGATTTACAAAAATCCAAAAACTGTACATGTCAAAGCGGTGCCCTACAAGAAGAGGAAGCTGGACTCACCACCTCCTCCAGGACCTCCAAAGAAGGACTGTGCCACTTCACCCTTACGTCCTTCCTCTCCTACATTACCTCCTATTCCATCCCCCCCACCGCCTGCACCACTACCATCTCCTTCTCATACACCACCTCCACAGGATGATGATGATTTTGGGGGAGGGGGAGACCCAGATTTCTTTACTTATCCCACTGATCCTACTGATCCCTTTACACTCACGGACACAGAACCAGTAGATGACTGGTCTTACCCTATGCCTGATGTGCCTGACCCCGCTTCATACCCCTCAAAACCCTCCCCTCCTGATGACCATTTAGGGTTCGGTCAGCTTATTAACAGCAGCGTCGTTTCATGGTGTCACCATGCACACCGACACTCCTGAGGAGGATTTTCTACTTGACACTTTTGAGCAGTCCCAGAAAACAGTCCACATTCTACCCATGATTAAGGGAGTGATAAAGCATGCCACTGAGGTTTTTAAAGACCCTGTCAGGGCCAGGGTTCTCAACCTCAGAATAGAGAAAAAATACAGACCAGCGCCACAAGATCCTGCGTACATCAAGGCGCAACTCCCCCTAGACTCACTAGTCGTCTCCAATGCCAGGAAGAGGGCCAACTCCCAAACAACCGGAGACACGCCGCCCCCAGACAAGGAGTCTAAACTCCTGGAGGCTTCCGGCAAAAGGGTTGCCGCTCAAGCGGCTAACCACTGGCGTATCGCAAATACACAAGCCCTGTTGGCTTGTTATGATAGAGCCCATTATGATCAACTGGAGGATCTCTTGCAACACCTGCCTAAACCTTTCAAAACACAGGCAACTGACCTCATACAAGAAGGCAAACTAATATCCAATGCCTCCATTAAATGTGCATTAGACGCAGCGGACACCGCCTCTAGGGCGGTCAACACAAGCGTATTGCTTAGACGCCACGCATGTCTGCGCATCTCCGGCTTCAAGCCGGAAGTACAAACCTCCATTCTTGCTCAACCCTTTAATCAGGAGCAACTATTCGGGCCGGCAGTGGACACTGCCCTAGAAAAAATGAAAAAAGATAATTAAACTGCAAAATCTATGGGAGCATTGCAGTCTACTCAACCCAGAGGCTCCTTTTGTCGCTTCTTTTATAGAGGAGCTTCCAAAAATGTGGGCACAGACAACTCTTCCACCTTCAAAACTTCAGGTCAAACATCCCCTAACAAAGGATATTTTAGAGGAGGGTATCGGGGAAACCATAATAAAGGCCGGGGACGGGGCAACAACAACACCCGTTCCTCTACAGCCACCAAACAGTGACTTGCCACCACTCCCCCCAGACCATTCCACTCCAGTTGGGGGCAGACTTCAACAATTCCTACCTGTCTGGAATACCATCACTACAGACAGGTGGGTAAGACAAATTATCCAATATGGCTACTGCCTCGAACTCATAAACCCGCCCCCAAACATACCCCCCAGACACCGTCCCATGACGTCTCACCACCTCACGCTCCTCAAACAGGAAATACAGTCTTTGCTTCAGAAACACGCAATAGAACCTGTTCCACTACAACATCAGGGCACAGGAGTATATTCTCTATACTTCCTCATTCCCAAAAAGGACAAAACATTGAGACCCATACTGGACCTCAGACTACTGAACCAGTACATATAATCAGATCATTTCCACATGTTCAGTCTCCAACAGGTCCTTCCATTACTTCAACAAGGAGACTTCCTTGCCACATTTGACCTCAAGGACGCATATTTTCACATCCCTATGCATCCCGCTCACAGGAAGTATCTACGATTCGTGGTAGACGGTCAACACTATCAGTTTACAGTTCTCCCATTCGGAGTAACAACTGCACCAAGGGTGTTCACAAAGTGCTTGGCAGTTGTGGCAGCATATCTCAGGAGACAACAAATCCACGTCTTCCCCTACCTGGACGACTGGCTCATAAAAGCCAATACTCTAGACAAATGTGTTCACCACACCCACCGCACTATTCAAACCCTGCACAACTTGGCATTTACCATCAACTATCCCAAATCTCAACTACAACCCTCCCAAGAACAACAATACCTGGGAGCCACCATAGACACAGCCAAAGCCATAGCTTATCCCAGCATAGCCAGGATAGCCAACATACAAAGTCTGATCAAAACATTTCAAACACAACACACTCTCCCCGCAAGAGTGTTCATGCAACTATTAGGCATGATGGCGTCATGTATCTCCATAGTACCCTACGCACGCCTTCAAATGCGTCCCCTCCAGGAATGTCTAGCACAACAGTGGAATCAGGCCCACGGACAACTTACCGATCTGGTGTTGGTGGACAGCGGCTCACTTCGCTCACTGAAGTGGTGGAACACCATCAACCTGTCCAAAGGGCTGCCGTTCTTGGAGCCCCTTCCACAAGTTGTGCTGACCACCGACGCATCCCTCACAGGGTGGGGAGCCCACCTCCTTCAACACACCACTCAGGGACGGTGGACCACTCAACAAAAACAGTTCCACATCAATCACCTAGAACTTCTAGCGGTGTTCCTAGCACTGAAATCCTTCCAAGTGCATCTCCAGAACAAAACTGTCCTCATCCGCACGGACAACATGACCACAATATATTACATACAGAAACAAGGAGGGACACATTCTCTACAACTGTCCCAACTGGCGCAACAAATTTGGAGATGGGCAATTCCCCGGAACATCTACCTGCTAGCAGAACTCCTCCCAGGGGTTCAGAACCAGGTGGCAGACCTCTTAAGTCGCCACACACAGCAGATACACGAATGGGAACTACACCCCAAAGTCTTACTCCCATTCTTCAAAAAGTGGGGACAACCAGACATAGACCTGTTCGCCACACCAGAAAACGCAAAATGCCCAACCTTCGCCGCCAGGTACCCACACACGCGATCAAAGGGCAATGCAATATGGATGAACTGGTCAGGCAGATTTGCGTACGCTTTTCTGCCTCTCCCTCTCATTCCATTTGTGGTACGCAAACTGAAACAGTCGCTGACACTCATCCTAGTGGCTCCCACTTGGGCACGTCAACCCTGGTTCACCACACTTTTGGAACTATCGCTAGTTCCACATCAAAAACTGCATCTCTCCCCGGATCTCTTAACCCAGAACCATGGAGAAATCAGACACCCAGATCCTCAAACACTGAACTTGGCAATCTGGCTCCTGAAGTCTTAGAGTTCGGGTACCTCAACCTTCCTCCAGACTGTATGAATATCATTAAAGAAGCCAGGAGACCTACTACTAGGGCATGCTATGCTGCAAAATGGAAAAGATTTGCCATTTACTGCGCTAACAATGACGTACAACCACTGGATGCTTCCATCCAGAACATCATTTGCTATTTATTGCACCTGCAAAGATGCAATTTAGCGTATTCCTCTATACGTCTACATCTAGCGGCATTAGCAACCTATTTGCAAAATAGACAACACCTGTCCCTCTTTTAAGGTACCAGCTATTAAAGCATTTATGGAGGGTCTTAAAAGAATCATTCCTCCAAGGTTACCGCCTTCCCCGGTGTGGAACCTTAATATTGTCCAGTGGGTGGAGGGGGGGCATAAGCCTCACTGTGGTTTGCTGGGTCCCCTATCTTCAAGATAGCAGGGACTGAGAGTTGTGCTTCGCCTCACCTCCCCCACCTGAGGAGTGGGGTTGGCACCTCTCCTCCCATCTTGGTTTTCCTGCTGATTCTCCCTCCCAAAGTGGGAGTTAGAACCGGTGGGGGGCAGTTGCTGGGAGCAGCAAATGGCTGGGTCAACTCACAAAGGCGGCAAGCCTTTAAAGCTTCCCCTTCGTGGACCCTGCCCATCCTGGGGGAGGAGGCTTGGCACCTCGTTCCAGGATGTGCTTTGTTTCATGGACCCAGAGAGCAGCAAGCTCTCGATCCAGGGATCCAGAAACATGTCTAGGGGTGGAAGCTAGCGAACGGCCAGTCAACCAGGACACTAGAGTTAGGGCGTTTTTTAGGGGACATCTCTAAGATGCCCTCTTAGTGCATTTGGCTTTTAATCCCACACAGGCACCGTGTGGGTTTAATCTGCTGAGAAGTTTGATACCAAACTTCCCAGTTTTCAGTAAAGCCATTATGGTGCTGTGGAGTTCTCAATGATAAACTCCCAGACCATATAGTCTTTATGGCTTTAATGCACTTACATTGTCTGAGAATGGACTTAGACACTGTAGGTGTACAGGGCTCATGCAACTGTACCCTCACCAGTGGTATAGTGCTCCCAGCTAGAGGGGTGGCTTACCTAAGCCATAGGCAGTGATTTGTAGACATTGGCACACAGGGATGTGTGCCATGTCGACTCTTCACCTTTCTCTGGTCTTTCACCAAAACACGCAGCCTGCCATGGCAGTGTGTGTGTGTTAGGGTATAGGGCCTCTAAGGGTGGCACGTATATGTGCTGCAGTACTTAGACGTCTTCCCTGGCCACAGTTCCCTTGGTACCTGTGGTATAATTTACAAGGGACTGACCTCTGGCCAAAGAGTGCCAAAAGGGTTTTGTCTTAATGCAGTTTTCGGGAAAGAACATAGGCCCTAGATACCTGTTTGACAGGAACCCAGGGCACACTCATTCAAAGTACATCAGCAGTTTGGCAAACAATGGGGGCAATGCAAAAAAGATGGCACTTTCTTACGAAAGATCTTGGTCTTAAAATGAAGTGCAAACAAAGTAGAATTTTCTGAAGTTGGTCTGGACCTCGTAGTTGAGTCGTTATTATAGATTTTTAATTTTGATTACAAAAAAGTTGTTACTCAGTGGGAAATGCACTGTAGTACATTATGAAACATCTATTTCTTAATGCACTGTAGAGGTCTGTGTGTAACCAAAGAGCCACAGAATGTAATCTTGGTGCAGTGGAGTCGTGACTTTTGTTTAAGTGCTACGTGGTCACAGCCTTTCACCAAAAGCACTGTAAAAATGTAGGTCATTATTTTATAGTTGCATTACGCACAGTATTGGATGAACTGATACAAAATGTGCAAATAATTTTACAATAAAATGGTGCTTCCAAAATGTAGATTTTAGTAATACAAGAGCGTTGGTAATTCACTTTTTACTTTACAGAACTGTCATTTCAACACCTCCTTAGGGGTACGAAGGGCTGTGTAAATACAATTACGATTAAAAGCACGCACTTCACAGCCCAGTTATTAACTCTTTGCTCTAGCAGTTAAAAAACCCAAATCATTGCCATCGCAAAGCTTGGAGTGATTAGGTCAATTAAAGCCAGAGCTGACTCCCACGCACCTTTACACTTGCTGATTAGCTCATGGCGCACATATGCATTTCATTCAGGCAAGCTGGCACAAAGGCTTTTCACAGCACAGGATACTTGATTAATAAAACTTCAGCTGAAGAATTTTAACGATCGTTCCGGGACAATGTCTTTTTCCAAAAGAAAAGCAAACGTTGTGGATTCCAGGCACAACTGAGCAAGTGAGGCTGGGGAATGCGCATCTCCTTCCCAGGACTCCACGACCCCCCTGGGGGTCGCGCCCCACAGATTGAAGATATCTGCCCTAAGAGCCCTCAAAGGTTTGGCCAGTGTGTGTCCTGTGGCCCATATCTGTGGGCCTTGGCATATTTCCCTAAGACTAGCACCTCGCCAATCAGATCACAATAGTCTTCCAGTAACGCAGCTCACTTAATTGACTGTAGGTCACCGCGTTGCTGGGCATCCACTGTGTCCAGTTCGGCCTCTCAAAGCGAGCTAGGTCCGTACGCATATCGCGCAGCACTCCCAATTGCTTAGATATGTACACGCCTTGAATGTATACATTGAATGCCTTCCACAAGGTGTCCTGGGTGCCCACAGAGCATTAGTTAAGCTGGAAGAAGTCCACCACCGCTGTGCGCAATTCGGAGCAAAAAAAGTACATCTTGTGGTGTTACTACCTCTTGAGGCCACTTACATAGGCGTTGTGCATTATAACACGGCCCGGGGGAATGGTCAGAGGGTATGCGAGTTAGTCTCTAAAGTGGTAGCTTGGTCGAGCAGTAAGGCAGTATCAGAGGACAGTGTAAAGCATTTGTTGTACACACTGTCAGCAAATGGTCTCACACACTCCATAACTGAACTCTAGGCAAAATACTGAACTCTAGGCAAAATATATGCTTGTTTTATTTTAGAACCAACACTTGGATTTAAAATATACTTTCTCAGAAGGAGATGTTTCATATAAATACTTTTGCAATATGAAATTGACTTTTGTAAACAGTTACAAGTGGTTGCAATAGGCAACTCTATTTTAAACACAACAATGCATTGAGCTCAATGGAAAATTCAAGTTATTTGCAACAGATTACTTTTTAGATTACTTTTGGAATTCCAGGTCTGGATCCTAGATTCAGTCCTGGGTCAGTACTTACAATCAAGTGATGAAAGTCGACTTAATTACTGTGTTGATTTTTAAACAATATTTAGCTATTTTAAAAGTTGACACTTAGAAAATATTTCAAAGAAAACAGTCAATGGTTCCCTATGGTAGAAAATTCAAGTTGCAGGTACAGTATGTTCTCGTTACTTTTGTAATCCAGTACTGGGTGTCTAGACTCAGTACTGGGACCTTTATCCAAAACAGGTAAGTAATTACGTTTTCAAATATTTCAAATATTATACGATTTTTGAAGAATATTTAATGATTGCAGAAATTGACACTTAGAAGAAATTTCACAGAAAAACAGTCAATTATTTCCTATGGAAGAAAATTGGGTTACGGGTAAGTACAGTTGTAAGTATTTTTCAGAGTAAGTGCTGGGCACCAAGATCCAGCCCTGGGAGCTCACCTAAGAGCAGGTGAGTAATTTCGTTTTCGTTACTCGACTGATTTTTGGTGAATATTTTAGGATTTGAAAAGTCCACACTTAGAAGAAATTTCAGGAAAAAGCCAGTCAATGTTACCCTATGAGGAAAATAGTGTTATCGGTTAAAGGGTAAGTACTCGACTGGCAGAGTTGAGGTTCTGGGCATAGACTCAGGGGTCCCCCAGGGTCAGGTAGGTACAGTTGGTTCACCCTCAGCGACTCTAGGGCGGCCGGGTGCAGAGAGAGTTAGGCCTAATGTTATCCTATGAGGGATAGGGGGGCCTTGGTTGGTGGGTGCTGAATGGCAAGCCACGCGGCTGTGGGAGCTGGGCTCCTGGTCACTTACTCAGGGCAAGTGGGGAAGTAGGTAGGTGTAGAGTTTTCACTGCCAGGGCCACTCGGGCGGCTGGTTGCAGGGTGCTTTTGAGCCTTCGGGCGCTCAATTGATTTCAATGGGAAATCTCCGGTTTAGAAAAGGACTGCAAGCTCGGGGACGAGGATTCTTCAGGTGCCACCACCACTTCGAGAGGTGAGTTGGGTAGTTGGAGGATAGGTAGGTACCCCGGGATTGGGCACAGGGGGCCGCGGGGCGCCGCGTGCAGGGGTGCCTTTTGGTGTCGGGAAATCTTACCCTCTGTTGATCGTGGTAGGAGGGGCACCTTGTTCTGAGGCTGCAGGCTTCTTCAGGAATGTCGAGGGAGGTCCTTGGGTGCCGGACTCTGGGTCACAGTCGCCGTGGGGTCGTCCTCGTGGTCTTTGTTCACTCCGGCACTGGCCAGGCTTGGCTGGTGCAGTGTGTGCTGGGTTCGCGGTTCCGGGCTGCTGCCAGGGATTAGAGGTAGGTTTTGAGTAGAGCCTGTACTCATGGGAGTCCCAGGGGCTTAGAGCCAAAAGGTAGCCAGGTCCTCCGGGGTTTGTGAGGTTGCTGGCCACAAGAGGTGCCGGGTTGGAGCAGGAGCAGGTTCGAGGGTCGACAGGCCGGTAGGGCTGAGGGCAAAGCAGTTGGTGTCTTACTCTTTTTAGCAGCTGCAGGGCAGGTCTTCTTTCTTCTTGCTCTTTTTTGTAGTTTTGAATCTGGAATCTGGGGAAGGAAGGTTCAGGGTGCCCCTAAATTCTAGATTTAGGGGCGTTACAGGTAGGTGAAGGGCAGGGACCAATGGGTCCCTGTCCTGGGGTGGGTACACCCCCTATCCTGCCTCTCTCCTGTGGGAGGGGGCAGTAGCCTAGTCCTGATAGGGTAGGGCTCCCCATCTTCAAGATGGCGAGAGCCCGGAGATGTGCTTCACCTCGCCTCCCCCACCTGAGGGGTGGGGTTGGCAGGCTGGCACATCCCCTGTCCTTATTTGGGGTTTCCGGCCAAAGCTTCCCGCCAGAGTGGGGGGTTGCAGTGGCCTGGGGAAGCTCACAGAGGCGGCATGCCTTTGAAGCTTCCCCCTGCCCATCCTGCGGGAGGAGATTTAGCACCTCACCCAGGATGTGCATTGTTGCAGGCCCAGGAGAGCAGGGGCTCTCCTACCCAGGGGTCCAGCAACATGTCTGCTGGGTGGCAGCCTCAGAGCAGACGTGGATTGTAGGTTAGGTTTAAGGGGGCACCTCTAAGATGCCCTCTGGGGTGCTTGGTACATTAAATCCCACACTGGCATCAGTGTGGGTTTAATGTGCTGAGAAGTTTGATAACAAACTTCTCAGTCTTTAGTGTCGCCATTATGGTGCTGTGGAGCTCGTGATTGACGAGCTCTCAGCACCATGTACTCTTAAATGGCAGCACTGCACTTACAGTGCTCAGGAATGGACCTGGGCACTGTAGGGGCACAGGGCTCCTGCTTCTGTGCCCACACCATTGGCATAAGACACCCAGCTAGAGGGGTAGCTGATGTATGCCATGGCAGTGTAGGTGATGGGCATGGCACACAGGGCTGTGTGTCATGTCGACTTTGTTTTTGTCTTGCACCCAAACACTCAGCCTGCAAAGTGTGTGTGTGTGTGTGTGTGTGTGTGTGTGTGTGTGTGTGTGTGTGTGTGTGTGTGTGTGTGTGTGTGTGTGTGTGTGTGTGTGTGTGTGTGTGTGTGTGTGTGTGTGTGTGTGTGTGTGTGTGTGTGTGTGTGTGTGTGTGTGTGTGTGTGTGTGTGTGTGTGTGTGTGTGTGTGTGTGTGTGTGTGTGTCTATCCTTGTGGGGACTTGGGTGTGATAACACACTCACGCTGTGGGGACCTGAGTGCACTGTGGGGACCTGAACCCAGGTCCCCACAAGGCAATGTCTTCTAAACAATAAAAAATCGCTTCAGGAACATCTGTGTCAATTTTTACAACTTTTTATAAAATTGCCTTGTGGGGACCTGTGTTTCATCAAGTGTGTTTATATTTGTGCTCAGCTCTGCCCCTGTAGACAGGAGGTGGTACTGCAGTCTTAAACACACTTTGCATTTAAACACACTTTGCTCACCAGAACCTCATGCTAATAGCAGAAAGGACAGATATTTCAAAGGGAATGCTGCATATTCCTGTATTTATTCAAATATTTCATGAAAATTAGCATTTTTTCTATTTATTAAAATAGAATTTTTATTTACATAAAGCTATTTACTTTAAACTTTTTGTGTCGGAAAATTGTTTGTGGTTTTAAAAATATTGCTTAAAGCAATTTGGGTCAGTTTCTAAACCCAGAATACTTCACTATTGCCTTATGATCCTTATCTGCAATTAAGGAATGATGGTGCACTGCACTGAGATAGGATGTAAACTGATCTGATCATTTTTGGTAAATACCCTTGCGGCATCAATGTCTATTGTTGCATTTCAATGCCTGTATAAGGAATTCAGAGTTTTATTTTGCTTTGCCTTTGTTCACATACTATTATGCACAATGGAATAAGTTCTGTTAGGTGATGGCTAGATGAGTGAGTGAGTAGCGCTGCATTGTGCGAAGGGCTACGTTCTTGGCAGACAGTGAATGGAAGCAATGGTATGCCCGCAGCATGGGGATTTTTAACAGAAGAGGGATGTTCTAATTAAATTAGTGAACTTCTTAAAAGATAGATTCAAATATCACAATAATATTTATTCTGAATGATTTAATTAAAGAGCAGAATAATAGGCAGAGACTAGAGTGTGCACCAGAAATTTGTGACATGGGACAGTGTGGGATGCACGATTTGCCATTGTGCCAAGTTGTTTGATACCTTTTCAGTAGGTCAGCACACCGGAACATATTTTTTCTGACTATAGAGTTCCTGCCTTTACATGTATATGTTAGAATTGTGAAAATGATGGGTTTCTTTTGTAGGAACTGGTTTGATTACATGCACTTAAACAAAATAGGATGAAAAGATGTTGATTGGCTGAGTACACCACATTTATGTACAGCCAGACTACAAAAATGCACTGCATTGTCTTGATGACATATTCATACACGGAAGCCAAGCAATAGAGAAAATGAGATTCTTACGATGCACTTTCAAATTTCACCATGTATTAAAATAAGCAATTATTTAACTACGTTACTGTTTGCATAGCGACTAAGACTGGCGCACAAACAGACTGCCTACAGCCATACACACACCTTTCCACCATAGTGCACAGGTGTCTGTGTCATGTCTAGCATTCATTTTTTACTGGAAGGCTACCCTTCCAGTACGAAATGCTTTGCTTAGACAAACTTTACAACTTTTCCCAGTTTAGATGTGTGCTGCACTATAAAGGTTTTGAAAAAGAAAAACTTTCCTCTTTTTCCCCCCTTCCTCGAAGATGCATTTTTTTATTTTGGGCAAACCCCTCCCTAATGTTGATAGTAGATAGGGTTTTACATAAAAAAACATGGGTGGTTGCAAGCGAATGTCCATGTCCTACCCATGGCATTCTCCCTTGATGCAAAGTGATGCAAAACACTGCATTGCATTACTTACAGGCAAATTTCCAGCGCAAATTGCAATTTGATCAGGATAGTAAATTCAAAATAAATATTTAGGGGCAGATTTATGTTTCCTGGCTCATCCCTGCAAATCAGCAGGGATGCGCCAGGAAAGATGCGTCACGAAAGTTTACCCTTGCGCCACAATAGATGCGCCGCATTTACAATGCAGCGCATCGTGGCGCAAGGATAAACAGATGCGTGACGCATCTGATGGCGGAAGGGCGGCGCATTGCTGGAGTTGCGTCGCAAGCGCGATGCAGCTCCAGCAAGGCTCGGGGGTGCCCTATCATTACAATGCTGCGTCAATCCTTACGCCTGCTTCAAGCAGGCGCAGGGTTTTGACGCAGCATTGGCTCAAAAGTGACTGAGTGAAATCTTGTAGATTTCACTCAGCAACTTTTAGGAGGCGTTCCTGCGACGGAACGCCCCCCCCCCCTGCACAGGTACGCCTACTTCAGGCGCAGGGATTTACCAAGTGACGCATCTCCCAGATGCGTCACATTGTAAATACCCCGCAGCATGGCGCAGGATTTGCGCAGCCGCTGCGTCACAAAAGTGACGCAACGGTGGTGTAAATGAAGCGCAAGGGGCTCATAAATCTGCCCCTTTGTACTGGATTGCATCACTTTTGTGAAGCAAACCCAGTGCAAAATGTTGGGACATCTGCCTGTGTCTTTAAAAAGCAGCAAAGTCGATTTATGTTTTAAAAATTCTACCCAGACTTAATAAATAAAATTAGAAGAACTAATAAGGGCAACCAACATTTCCCTCCAGATGATATCTTTTTTCATGTTGCAAATTAGTCACAAACAGTAACTACTTATCCATGTCAGAATAAGGTGCCAATTACGATCCGGTAAAAAAAATTCCCGTACGACTCGTATCCGGTCTTTTTACCGTACGAATCGTACAAGTGCCGTACAAACTGGCAATCACGATTCGCATGGTAAAAAGCCCATACGAGTCGCATTGGGAATAATTCCCCACACGTCCTCGGGTCGGAAAAAGTGTCCGACACGTCCTCGGACGATTTACCGTACAAACGTGAAAAGCGAAGTCCGACCGTGCAAGTACGATCCGTCCCGGGCGTCCGAATTTACAACCGTATGGTTAAAAGACCGTCCGCACCGAACTCCTATAGCAACCATGGAGACGTCCAAACAGGTGCCCGGTACGCCCCGTACCCCCCCCCCCCAGCATGTACGCGCCGTACCCCCCCCAGCCCCCGCATGTACGCGCCGTACCCCCCCAGCCCCCGCATGTACGCGCCGTACCCCACCCGTGTATGTACACCCGAGTGCGTGTCGAACTGTACGTGTCGAACCCCCCCGTGTATGTACACCCGAGTACGTGTCGAACTGTACGTGTCGAACCCCCCGTGTATGTACACCCGAGTACGTGTCGAACTGTACGTGTCGAACCCCCCCGTGTATGTACATCAGTCCACAAATGTATGGCCACTTCAGCTGGGCTCCAGGCACACAATCTTTTGTAGGAAGTTGTTGATGTTTGGAAAAGTAGAGTTGCAAAATAATGTTGAGACAGTCTGTACTAGAGAGTAGGCCTGAACAAAATATTTGTTATGTCGGAGTAATCTTTATTTCATTTTGCTTTAGGCTTTTTACCGGAATGCCTGAAATTAGGCCATTATGAGTCTTTGTGTTATTTTCCATTTATTAGGGGAGAAAAATCCTATTGTGGGAGTACTGGAATAACATGAACGAATAGAAAGAGAGCAGCTGCTGCTCGAGTCATGTGTAATGTGCATGTCAAAGTAGACATGAGGATGCATTTCACACTAAAAGAAAGCACTAAATACTGGTTTTGCAGCTCATGTAATTGTGCATAATTTCGCAAAATTTTCCAGAAAGTCCTCATCTTTATGCAAATGCAAATTATGTGAATTTCACACACCTCTACCACAAGGGCAAGGCATCCAGCAGGAAAAATATAACTTCCTTACAATACAAGCCAGGCTGCAGCCCGATAGTTAGCTCCAGCTTCAACCCTTATGCCCAGGTGAGACTATATCCCTGTGCTCAGCTCAAAACTGCAGTCCTATGCCTACCTGAGACTGCAGGTCTGTTTACAGCTCAGACTGCTTGTCTGTGTCCAGTTGAGGCTGCAGGTTTCTGGCCAGCTTCATTATCAGTCCTGTTCCCAGCTCTGACTTGTTTCTGTGCGCAGCTGAGACTGTAGATCTATGCTCAGCTCAGACTTCATTCCCATGCCCAGCCCTGACAACAGGTCTGTGTCCAACTCTGACTGTGGCCGCGCACCAAACTCTTACTGTAGACCTGCACCCTTCGCAGACTGCAGACCTGTTAGCAAACTGAAACTGCAGGTCTATGCCAAGAAGAAACTGCAGGCCTGTGCCCAGATCAGACTTCATGCTTGTGCCTAAGCTCTAGGTCTGTGTGTAGTTCTGACTAAGGCTATGTGGCAAGATCAAACAGCAAGCCCAGTGCGTATCTTTGACTGCAGACCTGTACCCAGCTCATCCTGCAGCCCTACGTTGAACTGAGACTTTAGGCCCTTGACCAACTCAGATTGCATACTCGTGACTAGGTCAGACTGAAGCTCTGTGCCCAGGTCAAATATCAGCCCAGTGTCAAATTAATAATGTAAGCCCGGCTGAGACAGAAACTCTTTGCTCAGCTGAGGAATCAAAAGTTACTAACACCTTATTAACTTTTATGAATTTTAAATTCCTGGATCTGTGGGTGTGAGAAGACTAGTGATATGCCCATGCCCAGAATACAAACTAGAAAACTAGACTGAACTGACTACTTCTATGTTTCCTGCAATAAACTGGGAGAATAATTGAGGTATTGGAGAAGTACAGCTCATTTCCAGTTAAAAAGGGCCAGTTTTCTGAAACAGACTCATATTTGCTATTCTTAATAAGCGTGCTTGTGGTGCTGGTGTGGAGAACGAGTTATTGACCTCTGTCTGCAGAAGTCACCGAAATGATTGCCTTTGCCTTCTATAGGTCTTAGCGTCAACCCGTAGTGATCTCGCGACTTTTAGCAAAGATTTCTGCTGAAACTGAAGTCACATATTGTGCACTATCAACCAAATTTGAAAGAATAATTGAATTTGAATTAACTTAAAAAGCGCCACTCTATGTCACATTCATACAAAGGTAGAAAGAACCTGTCTTTCAAGCAAATTATTTACTAGTGCAGCCGGTGCAGTTGCACAGTATACACTAGAGTTATAGCTGCCTTTTACTCCCCAAGCAACAGATAAGTGGACACATTCTGTCCATATATCAGGGTCCATGGGACCCTTATAATGCCACTGGAATATTTGCTCAGCACCCCCAGTGCACTTTTATATTAATTTTTCAAAGCTGTTGTAAAATGCTTGGCAGGAATGCTAGTGTTCTTGCCAGGAACTATTAAACACACCCCTTCCTGCCCCAACTCAAAAGCAGAATAAACAGAAGCTTAACTATTGTCACATTTCATGGTTTTTGATGAGACCTGCTGGGGAAATATAACAATGAATGGTATAGCATACCATATACTTCCGTTTTCCATGGGTTCCTTATATTCACAGGCTTATAGATAAAACAACACTGGAGTATGTGTACATTTGTTCACAGTGTCGTACAACTTTCATTTCTTTACACAACAAAGAGAAGTGAATTTAGAAAGTAATTGCATCAAAGAGCAATACAATGAAAGCGATATTACTCCATTTTCTGGTCGACATGAAGTTTATCATAAACCACTATAGAAATACTGCAGTGAAAACTATCATGACAAACTTTTATCACTAGGGCATCAAACTGGAGGATTTAGGACGTTCGGAACTGGCACTAAAAAGTAAAAGGTTGGTGTTGCTACACAACATGGCAATATCAAGCATATACGATCATTCATCTTTTACCAAAAACACTGAGGAATTATTTTTTGTTTGAAATTTAAATTGTGGGAGCTCATCAAAAGGAAAAAAACAACTCTGCTCTACGCATTTGGGTGGAGGAAGGCCTTGTTTGAGTAGGAACAATGCAGTAACATGTCTTAATGTTACTTCCACACACTCTGGGTTGCACAGTGTCAAAAGCATTGTGCATCTGCGCTAGGTTTCACTTCCAAGTTTCACCCGTAGGAGATGCTGATTCGTAGGCCCAGATTTTCAAAGAATTGACCCAACGCAAGACAGCAAGCAAAGTTGCTCACTTGCATTGCATGAACTGGAGAGAGCAGAACTGCTCCAAATCTATGAAGAAGTGGCTATCTTGACAAAACATTTGCTTGCCCTTGCCATTGATCTCATCACAATACCATCATATGGCCATGTTGCTTATTTGGGCAGAGGACAAAGTACTCTTATTGATCGAATTGCTCTTCCAATGCATCACAATGATAAGGTCACTAAATTTAAAATATTAAAGAATGGCCTCAGTGACCATAAACCTATGGTAATTTCCTTGGAACTGGGAAAGGTAGCACACCACTGTCAAGCTGTTATCGCTCCAATTGTTTTAACCAAAAAAAGGATTCCTTCGTAAACTAATATTTAGTATTAATATCGATCTTTGGGCCCCACTTATCACGAACATGCTAAGAAGTGCCACTGCCATTGGTCCACCTAAATCCTGGTCAAATTTTATTATTGTTCCCATCTTTAAAAAGGGCAACGGATCAGATCTCCTTTGTTATCGCCCTATTTCCTTGATTGATTCCACATGTGAGGTGTAAATTTGAAAAAGCTGATGTCAATATGAATAACAATACATTCATGTAGAAAACCAAAATCACATCTTTATTGACAAATTCACCTGTTGTGAACTCCACGTCAACCTCGACTCAGAAATACATAGTTAGGCAGGCCCTGAGACCCTGGCCCGAGGTCACTAATTGACAGGTCACAGGTGGGGTGGCACATAACCAGCAGACAAACATACAAACAAGAAATCACAGATCAATCCCACAGATAGGTGCAGTGGCACCAAAATGATCCAAGGAGATTGGCCCCAATAAAGCACACACGGCCGGAGGGGAGCTTGCATTCCCAAAACACCATAAAGGCAGACGCCACATGAAGTTAGGAACACATGGCCAATCAGGGCACAGCACACACAAAACACACAGTGATCACATGCGCCTCATGCCGGACATCCGGAAACATTACTCACTGGCCGCACTGTGTCCACGTCCACGCAAGGTCGAGGCCCACCTGGATTTCTCATCCAATTAATTTATGGCTCTAAAGACAGAGGTTCCCATTTCTTAACAACAACTAAAGATAGATTTCCTGGCCTTTTGCTTGCAGCGAAGGCAAGCCAGGGAGTTGGGGAAGCAAAGAGTGTCTATATTCCACTATTGACTACAGACCAGATGAAATCTTATCTATTTTTTCCTCTACAGCACTCACAGAGAATATATTTAATATGGTTCAGATTTAATATAGTGCACTTACTGGTCTCATATCCTAGCAAAGTTTTTCATGAATCCAAGCTCATGTCATGTCCTTGTGACTCAAGCTCTCCCCAGAATACACTTAATTTCTTTTTCTTTTGCAAGTTATATGTTATTCCAAGTGAAAGGTTTTTACTCCCACTGTTGAGGGCCCAAAATGTTAGGTTATGTTGGCTTGCTCTGCACCAACTGCAGCTGCTATCATCTCAATACACCTGTTTGATGGTGTATACACTCTGCGGCTGTTAGACTGAGTAAAGTGGTGGGGAAGTTAACTGCATATTCTTCTCCGGTTCTAAATATTAGAAGTGGCTATACTCCTTTCTACTGTATACAATTGTACTGTTTATGGACCCCTCAAACGTTCTACATTGCCCTTTGGACAATGTCAGACAAAAAAAAAAGATAAATATGTGAATAAAAAATATACATAAATAAACTGATCTTAACTACAAAAATGTTATGTGCACTTACTGACATTTTTCAATATCATTGTTTTCATACAAATATATATGCACACTCTTTCTTGGGTGCCTTCTAAAAGCTGGAAATCAATTTCTTGTTTATAGTGACAATTACTTTGCCTTGTGAAAACTTCATAGAACTTCGACATATAACATTGGGTTATCCATACTTTGAAATCAGAGCGGTGTTTTATGGGTAACAACCAAACAGGCATAGATAAGGAGGCGTAGAGCCTGTCTTGGCTTGCGAAGGCTCTCTCTGTCTGACATCTTTATGAATGGCATCCATGGTAGGTAATGAATGCACTGCAATGCAGAGACGGGCAAGCTGCCATGCCTTGAACCAGCAGCAAAGAGGAAGCTGTGTCAGACACAATACCAAGTGCTTCTTGTTTGATAACAGTAGAACAAGCTGCCATGTGGTGCATCCTGTATTTTCTCCAATACAGCTGCGCATTAAGGCACAGCCTTTTTATGTGCATGCATAAGTCGCTGCTGTTGCTTTGTTGCTTTCTGTTTACTACAGGCCGAAGCAACGCTTGACCTTGTCTGGTAGGTCGCTCCCCCCCCGCTGCAGCTCCGCCGGCACCCCCGCTGACGCCTTCTGCCACCGCTGAAGTCGAGGCCCTCCACCACCCGCAGGCTACCACCTGTGCCTCATCCCTGGTGGCCAGTGGTGGCCTTAGGTTTGTATCTGCTCTCTGTTGCCTGTAACTCCGTCTGTCCCCCGCTCGCCGCTTTACTTCTGTGCCCCCTGTTTTGATTCTGCACCCCTTCACTTACTTCTGTGCCCCCTGTTTTGATTCTGTACCCCTTGCCTTGTCTCCTTCCCGCGACCGCTCCGCATCCCTGCTCCCGTCCCTGCAGCTGCTTCCCCTGCGGCATCGCCCCCGCCGTGCCCATTCGCTGCCCCTGATACACGCCTCCCGCCTCCCAGCTGCTCCTCCCTCCCCACCTCCCCATATATGGCAGCCGCTGTGCGGCCGCGCCTAAGGCAAGCCCACCTGCGCCTGTCCGCACCTGGACTGCGCCCAGCGCCAGAACCCCTGCCCCCTGCACCAGCCATGAAGACCGCCTCCGCTACGACGCCAACACCCTCATCCCTCTCAACCCAGGAAGGACCCACACCTGCTGCAAGGCTGGCCCGAAGCGCACCCACGGTCCCTTCGCCTGCCGGAACTGCAGCTTCTCCTGCCCCGAAGGTGCCGAGACACCCGCAACGACGGAACCCAACCAGCTCAGATGCATCCTGATCAACACCCGCTACGCACGCAAACACGCCGTCGAGCTCTGGGATCTACTAGACACCGCATCCCCGAACGTCGCCTTCCTGACCGAGACCTGGATGTACAAAGCCTCCTCTCCAGACATCGCCATCCCAGACGGGTACAAGATCACCCGCAGAGACCGCACCAACGGAGCCGGAGGAGGAATCGCCATCGCCCACAAGAACACCATCATGGTCTCAACAAACACCAATGACACTCTCAGCACCGCCGAACACATGCACTTCCAGATCCACACGGACCCCAAGACCACCCTAAGAGGCACCCTCGTCTACAGACCGCCAGGATCCCGGCCACGATTCTGCGACTCCATCACCGACCTCATCAGCACGCACGCGCTGACCTCCACCGTTTACATCCTCCTCGGAGACCTGAACTATCATCTGGAGAACATCAACAACAACAACTCCTCCACCCTGATCGACAACCTCGCCAACCTCAGACTAAAACAGCTCGTCACGACGCCGACCCACATCGCCTGTCACACGCTTGATGCCATCTTCTCCTCTAGCCCCCACGTCGCCTTCAGCCACGCCTCTGAACTCACCCGAACAGACCAACACTGCATCCACTTCTCCTTCCGAAAACCCCTCACACACCACCGCACCCCACAGATCCCCTGCCGCTGCTGGGGCAAAGTCACTGAAGAACAATTACAGACAAACCTTGCACTCAAACCTCCCACCAACCCCACCAACCCCGACGATGGTGCACTCACCCTCGGACGCTGGATGGACGACTGCGCCAACACCTTAGCCCCGCTGAAAGAGCCCACCAACAGAGACACCAGCAAGAGAGCCAGCTGGTTCACCCTGGAACTCCTAGCTTCAAAGCACACCTGCAGGAAATTGGAGAACAAATGGCACAGCGACAAGACGCCGGACAGCCATGCTGCCCACAAAGACGCCATCTGCAACCACCACCACCTCATCAGGACCGCCGAAAGGACCTCATTCAAAGACCACCTTGACAACAACGCACACAACAGCCAGCAAGGAGCTCTTCAACATCGTGAAGGAACTCTAGAACCCCAGCTCCAACGCCAACGACATCCCGCCATTGCAAGCCCTGTGCGACTCCCTCGCTACCTTCTTTCACCGAAAGATCACCAACATCCATGACAGTTTCAACCCCCAGACGACCCCCACAGACCTCGACAAGCCGGACCCACCGCACACCACCGACCACGACTCCCTGACAACCTGGGACAACGTGAGCATCGAGGACACAATCAAGACCATGGGCACAATCCACTCCGGATCCCCGTCGGACCCTCTCCCACACCGCATCTTCAACAAAGCCAGCAGTTCCGTTGCACCCCACCTGCGCAACATCATCAACCTCTCCTTCGAGACCCCTACCTTCCCTGAGAGCTGGAAGCACGCAGAGATCAACGCCCTTCTGAAGAAACCCAAGGCGGATCCGAGCGACCTCAAGAACTTCCGGCCCATCTCCCTGCTTCCGTTCCCAGCAAAAGTAATCGAGAAGATAGTTAACATCCAGCTCTCCCGTCACCTTGAAGACAACAGCATCCTGGACCCCTCCCAATCAGGATTCCGCAGCATCCACAGCAACCACAGCACCGAGACCACCCTCATCGCCGCCACAGACGACATCAGGATCCTGCTAGACAACGGTGAGAAGGCGGCCCTCATCCTCCTGGATCTCTCCGCCGCCTTCGACACCGTCTGCCACCGCACACTATGCACGTGCCTCCACCACGCAGGGATCTGAAACAAGGCCCTGGACTGGACCACCTCCTTCCTATCCGGCAGAACTCAGAGAGTCCGCCTCCCCCCATTCCGGTCCGAAGCCTCCGAGATCATCTGCGGCGTCCCACAAGGATCCTCCCTCAGCCCGACGCTGTTTAACGTCTACATGGCACCACTAGCACGCATCGCCCGACAGCACGACCTCAACATAATCTCCTACGCCGACGACACGCAGCTGATCCTCTCCCTCACCAAGGACCCCCACACTGCCAAATCCAACCTCCGCCAGGGAATGAAGGCCATCGCCGACTGGATGAAGGAAAGCAGACTTAAGCTGAACTCAGACAAGACGGAGATCCTCATCCTCGGGCCCAACCCCTCAGCATGGGATGACTCCTGGTGGCCCGCATCACTGGGGACCCCCCCGGCTCCTACCAACCACGCACGCAACCTGGGAGTCATCCTCAACTCAAAACTCACCATGACCAAACAAGTCAACGCAGTCTCCTCCATCTGCTTCAACACCCTCTGTATGCTCCGCAAGATCTACAGATGGATCCCGACAAACACGAGGAAAACAGTCATCCAGGCCCTAGGCAGCAGCAGACTCGACTACGGAAACGCCCTCTACGCCAGAGCCTCGTCCAAGCTCATCAACAGACTGCAAAGAATCCAAAACGCCTCTGCACACCTAATCCTCGACGTCCCACGCCGCGACCACATCACCCCCCACCTGAGGAACCTGCACTGGCTCCTCGTCGACAGAAGAATCTCCTTCAAGCTCCTGGTCCACGCACACGAGGCACTCCACAAAACCGGCCCAGCCTATCTCAACAGCCGACTCTCCTTCTACGTACCCAACAGGAAACTCCGCTCCGCTAACCACGCCCTGGCCACGGTCCCGCGCATCCGTAGAACCACATCCGGAGGCAGGTCCTTCTCCCACCGTGCCGCCAAGACCTCGAACACCCTCCCCCTCAACCTACGACAAACCGAAGACCTGCTGACCTTCAGGTGACGACTCAAGACCTGGCTTTTCGACCAGTAGCAGCAGCACCCACCCCCCCCCCCCCGCCCTCAGCGCCTTGAAATCCTTGCGGGTAAGTAGTGTGCTTTACAAATTCACTGATTGATTGATTGATTGAGGTGGAGCGAAGAGCTGGATAGGTTTGTTAACACTATGCTGCAGTCGTCCAGGCTACTACACTACCTTTTATCCTATGTGAATGTGTTAGCACATTAAAACTAAAACAAAAGTAGTAGTTTTGGATTGCAGCTGAAAATACTAGCCAGACCTATTGGCTTTGCCAATGCTTGTTGCATTCCAGGGCTTATTGTTATGCATTGTGTTTGGAAAAGGTAAACTACAATTTACAGAACATGAAGGATAATACTAGGGGGCAGATTTACAAGCCCCTTGCGTCACTTTTGCACCGTTGTTGCGCCACTTTTGTGACGCAGCGGCAGCGTAAAAGTTGCGGCCCATTTACAACGTGACGCATCTAGGGAGATGCGTCATGTTGTGAAGCCCTGCGCCACATTGAACCCGCTTCAGGTTTAATGTATGCAGGTTGGGCGTTCCGTCGCAGGAAACCCCGTAAAAGTGACGCAGTGAAATCTACAAGATTTCACCGAGTCACTTTTACGTCCATGCTGCGTCAAAACCCTGCGCCTGCTTGAAGCAGGCGTAAGGAGTGACGCAGCATGTTAGGCATAGGGCACCCCTGAGCATTGCTGGAGTTGCATCGTGCTTGCGACACGACTCCAGCAATGCGTGACTTTTCCGTCAAAAGATGCATCTGTCAATCCTTGCGCCATGGTGTGCCGTATTGTAAATACCATTACAAAAATGGGGTGACCCATGGTATGGGGACCTGGGTGTAGACTTGATACCAAAAACAATGGTCCTTGACCAATTAATTAATACAAGTGAGCAAATTGCTTCAATTAGTCAGTTAGTTTTTGTAATCTTGAGCTCGAAACCCAAAAAACACTTTTTAGAGGGAAAGAACTCACAATATTCAATATATAATTCAATCCAACAAAGAACAACATCCAACCTTGTTTAGATTATCATACATATTAATTTATTATTGAATAAGGCAATTTAAGGTTGCTCCAAGAGGAACGTGCAACAAAAGAGGGTGATTAAGAGTGAGTGGGTGAGGCAAGAAATGGAAACAAAGTAGTAAAAGAAATTCATTTGGTTTACAATAAGGATCGGTTGTAGTTCACCGTCCAAAGAACCTGGTCACATCTCAATCACAGATACATGTTTTCGTATTTCAAAAAGACCCAATAATTGGTCTAGCACACGGGAATTATATGTGTATCCCAGGTAATGGAAAGTAAGCGTCGACGTTTCGACCCGTCTTGAAGGCCTTAAGGAGATTTAGACCTTGGCCGTGCGGATCTTCATCAGGACCAAAGGGAAGGGGTAACCTGACTGGGTGATGAATCTTTGAGCTCTTTCGAAGCGCAAGTATTTCAATATTTAGATCAGTTTCTATGAAGTTGTCAATGCTAAGTCCAATTGCTCTCCTGGAGGGCAAATTTTATCAAAACAAACTATTGAGGTTGGAATGTAGGGTTGTTTTAAACTACAATAAAATCAAACATTAGAAGATGAACATAATGAAGCACCATTCTCACTCATTATTTCTAGGTTCATGATGCCTTCTTAAGTAAGATTTTGACTTGCAGGAATAAAAAGTGTCTGCCCTTACTCTTGTAATTATTTTTATCAAGCATGTAGATTCCTTTTAAACACACCGCTGTACCACTCTTGAAGTGCGCACAGAGAGTACAGATGCCAAATAATAAATAAGATTAATTTATTGCAAAATAAAATGCTATGCAACTTACTCACTTTTTAGCTGTAGTTCAAATGCGCATATGGCGAACTTTCAAATTCGGCCTTTGCAGCTCTCTGTTTTTCTTTGACTTGTTAGTAACTTTCAGATAAGGCAGAAAATGACGTGTCTGTGTGCCCCTCACAGCAGGAAGTAGTCATCATAACAAAGCCAATGTCGGAGTGCTTAACCTGTCAGGAGCTGCTTTAGACTACCTTCCCCCCTGCAGTAGCCCACACAAACATAGGCTTAAATGATCCTATTAGCATATCTATACCTAGCAGGCAGACACCACCACCCTCCAAGGCCATGCACCTGTTTATCAGCTTTTGTTCGAAAAGTAAGGTTTAAAGCACTGAAAGGGCCTCAGAGTTCACGATTTTGATCTGTCCTGAAGAGTAAACTGTGAGCTGCATGGAGACGTCTGGCAGATGTTTATTCAGCGAAGTAAGCCATGTCAGGATGTCCGGTAACTGCACTTTAACTTATGTTCCTGTATCTGTTTAGAGAGGACACTGGATTTATCAACGCTTTCAATAGATTTTTGTGTGCTCCCATATCAATAATGCTATATTCACACAAGTATTGTTAGGAGGGTGTCTGATTTTGTGGAGCACCTATTTCAGGACTTCTACTTTATGTTTATAAAATATGTTCGCTCATAACACATGCCTATTTTTGCATAATGGGGATGTGTGGCAGTTGGTAAAACCACTGCTACTTCTGCATTAGTAGACATTTATGCCCAATGTATTTCGAGGGAAAGTTTAAGATGGGCCAGCAATTAAAGTCAGAATGAAGGGAATGCTTTGAAGACATGAAATCAGAAGGAAAAAGTGCACCAGCAACTGTCAGCAGAAAGTTAAAATAATTCCACATAAGCAGGTGTGAAAAAGCAGTTGCAGAGACGCAAAAGGTTTTAGCAGTTTACAGTCATCTGTAATACTAGCCTTTGCCGATGCTTTACTTAAAAACAGAGCGATGGCAGTTATGCATTTAACAGGGCCCTGTAAAATGTTATTTTCATAGCGGCAATCTTGTGTAATTTCTAGCTTTTAGGGCTTTTTTTTTTTTACTGTAAGGACATGTTTAACATTAAACCTATACTTGTACTACTTTTAAAAATTAATGCAACTTTCCTTATTCGAAGTAAGGCTTACTTAGGGAAAACTGATTGATATTTAAAAGGAGTGTCTAGTCCTGTCAAAAGGGGATATTTTGATGGGTCAAATTTACAGATTTTAATTGCATAATAGATGGAATCTTTGATAGATCCCGTCCAAAACAATACACAAAGGTGGGGATGACTCAGGCCTTGAGAGAAGCCATGGAAAATATGATGTGTGTAAACATGTGGAGAGTTCTACATCTGACAGATAACAAATATTCCTTCCACTCCTTGATGCCCAGCACATATAGTACTGGAATGGTCCTGAGACAGAATATTTAATTGGAAATGTTGACTTACACAAATATCGAGTTGGAAATATGGTGAGTCAGAAATATAGACAGCAAGAATATCATGGTCAAGAATATCGAATTTACGATAAGAAATATCGTTTTCATAAATATAGAAATCATTAATATTGTTTGCAAAAATATAGATGTTTAAAATATCCATTTGTTAATTAGTGTTATGTATTTTAATTTATATTTTAAATGTATGTGATGTATGTTTTTATATAAATCTTGTGTATGTTTTTTAATATATGTGTTAACTTTTTAGTAGTTATTGATACAATTTTGCCTTTTTGAGCGGGTTGTGGGTTTATAGGGGAATAGGGTGGGAAGTAATTTAATTATAATAAATTAATGAATATTGTTTATTTATTTAATTTAGAATTGATAGTGTTAACTGTGGGAAGTAAATTATTTGTTATTAATTATTAATTGGTTGTTAATTAATATTAATTAATTGATAATTATGGTGATTGTGGAAAAATATTTAGGTGCGGGTTGTGGGGTTTATAGGGGTAAAGGGTGGGAAGTAATTTATTTTTGATTAATTAATAATGAGTTGTTAATTTATATTAATAAATTGATAATTATGGTAATTGTGTAAACATTTAGATGCAGGTTGTGGGTTTTATAGGGGTAAACGGTGGGAAGTAATTGATGTTCAATTAATGAGTTGTTAATTTATACTAACTAATTGATAATCAATTAAGGTAATTTTGTGGGAGTTGTTTAGGTCTGGATTGTGGAGTTTTTGGGGTAACGGGTGGGAAGTAATTTATTTTTAATTAATTAATAATTAGTTCCTAATTAATAATTCATTGATAGAAAATTATTACGGAAATTGTGTAGGTAATTTTAGGTGTGGGTAGTAGGAGTTCTAGCGTTAAAGGGTGAGAAGTAATTTATTTAAGTAATTCCATCACAGATGCACTCTTAAAACCATGCACCCATAGAATCACCCACTCACACATCTATGCACAGAGTCACACACACCCTACCCACACAAACACTCAGGCACCCATACAGATACTCAGACAACCAATCAATAACCCATATAGACACTCCTATAGCTATTCACAAAACCACGCAGCCACTTATACAGCAACAGACAGACTGATACAGACATTCACACAGTTTAGTTACTAGTCTGCAGTAAGATACATTTCATGACTCACTTATAGTCAGTCACACACCTAGAAAATCATCCATTCACACACTTATACACCCACTTATTCTTCAATACGTCTTTCCCTATATATATTAAACATATTAAAACTTTAAGAAACACACATTCACTGGAGGATGTCATCAGTGATGTCATCAGTGATGTGATTTGAGATGTCATTTGAGATGTCATCAGTGATGTCACTGACCATGTCATGAGTGATGTAATATGTGACATCATCAGCAGTGCATTGCGGGGGCGCACGAGTTATAGTTAGCTGAGCTAACTATAACGAGGGAATTTCTAGGGTTTTGTACGAGGGAAATGTCCAGCTAACTATAACGCCCCTGAAACCTATGGTTTTTTCAGTGAATTTCTAAGGTTTCTTAAATGCCAATTCCTAACTATAACGTGCATGAAACCTATGGTTTTTTCAGTTAAAAAAAAAATATATATATATATATATATATATATATATATATATATATATATATTCACTTAAATAACCATAGGTTTCACACATGTTATAGTTAGCTGGACATTTCACTCGTGAAAAACCATTGAAATTCCCCCGTTATAGTTAGTGCAGGCAACTATAACTCACGCGACCGCAATCCTCTGCTGATGACGTCAGATATTACATCACTGTATTTTGACACTTATTTACCCATGTCTTCTTCCATTAATTTTTAGCTATACATATATTACAAATATTTTTTTTTCAGAAAGACACATATGTCATCAGTGATGTAATATCTGACGTCATCAGCAGAGGATTGCGGTCGCGTGAGTTATAGTTGCCTGCACTAACTATAACGGGGGAATTTCAGTGGTTTTTCACGAGTGAAATGTCCAGCTAACTATAACATGTGTGAAACCTATGGTTTTTTAAGTGAATTTGCAAGGTTTTTTAAATGCTAATTCCTAACTATAACGTGTGTGAAACCTATGGTTTTTTCAGTGAATTTGTACGGTTTTTTAAATGCTAAGTTATGTATTTATTTATTTATTTGTTTTTAAGGTTTTTCACCGTGCGCGCTCCGTGCGCGGAATTTTTCCGTTTATAACGTACCGCTATAAGAGCCAACCTTACCTCACAATTTTTTTGTTTTTTTTTAATCTCTCCTTTTCAAAAAAAAATTCTTGCCGTGCGCGCACGGTACGCGTAGTTCGTGGAATCGCTACGCGAAGTTCGTGGAATTTTACCGTTTACGCCATGCGCGTACGCTACGCGCATTCCGCGATTTTTCGAAAAAAAATTACAATTAATTTTTGCCAATGGGGGTCCTTCTGGGACCCCCTGACAAAGGCTAGGGGGTCAGGAACTGTCCACCCTGCCCCCTTTTCACGTTCTCCACCTTTGTTTTTCACCCCCTCAGAGTGCGAGAGACAAAATGGCGGCCGACACTTCCTGGTTTCGACCGATTCGAATGTTTACTAAGATCTAACAACCAATCAGAATCGCGCTCGCGCACGGCAGCGTGCGCGTACGGTAAGCTTACGGTACGCGCTCGGAGCACGCCTATAGATATATATATTGATTTAAATGCTATTTTCTCAGGAAATACTGAACAGATTTACACGAGACCTTGAAAAGGCACATCCCTTTTTCCTCACTGTTTTCTGGGTTCCGCGGTCATCGTCAATATCACTACCAGTAGAAATAGTGCTTGTCGCAGTTGAGGTTTGGTAGTCGTCGGAAAATGAATAAAAATCGCTGGGCTCCTTTTCTACGTCCGTTTCATTAGCTCCCTTGTTTACCTCCCCAGCCGTAAGGCCCGCTTTACCCTTTAGATTTCCGAAAAAATGTCCAGAGTTATTTACCAGGGTGACCGTAATATCTTGGGCTTGATCCGTCGCATTTTTTTGTTCCCGAGCTGTTCTGTGTCTAATGGCGCTACCCCTTTGCTCTTAATTACTACAGAGCTCAAATATTGGAGGGTAGGTATAGCATAGACTTTTTGTACCTGTATGAAAGTGCTTGGATTTAGGATAGTAACTGAATCTGAATCTGATTCTGGAGCTAGAATAGGAGGGGGATCCTGAGAAAGTACAATTGTTTTTGTTTTTAATAGTTCCTTAGCGACAGTATCGACCTTCTTAGTGAATTCATTAAGGGCAGAACCAGTCGCACACGGGTCAGTACCTGTCTCTTGAAGTGCTTCAGAAGTATCCTGAAATGCCTGCTCATTCCCAGGTATGCTCTGCCTCGAATGACCTGGAAGCTGTCCCGTAGCCCGGCGAAGGAGGAGGTCAGCCACAGATGGGACGCTCACGTTTCCTCTCCCCATCGGGGCTGTTCGTTGTAGCCTCGTTTGAGCCGTAGCTCCGGGAACGTTTGGATCCACCTCTGTTTCCCTTACTGATCGTCTCGCAGTAGAGGCATCCTCGCGTTGTGCGCGTCTCGCAGCAGCCGCCGCAGCTGCCCTGGCCCTGGCTGTGGCGGATCCAGCGTTCTTAGGAGGCATAGTTGGATTCACTTGACCGTCACCTTCGCTCCCCACGAAGCGCTGTGAAGGCTGTCCCGCGGCTGCTGTGGCTGTTATGGGTCCCCCACTCTCCTCCTTCAGCGTCTTCAGCGTCTTTCCATTCGGGAGCCAACCGCGACAGAAGAGACGGACCACGCACAGACCGATGAGTGTTGCATACGGCCTTAGGTAAGCCGCTATAATCTTGGTTTGGCTGAGGTCTTGTATCGCAATTGTTTGTGGTATCATTTAGGAAAAGTTCCACAGTGTTAGCAGTGGTTTAAGTATTCAGTATTCATTCGGTTACCGCTTGTTTTAAGCAATAATGCTCACATATAGCATCGCGTCTTCCTCCATACCCCTGGACTTTCCTTGGCGCATCTCAGATAGCTGAGTCCAAGTCTGTAGAGTCTGTAGAATCAGTGGAGTCAGTAGAGTTCGGCTCTGCTCCAGCACCGGTGAGCCTCTGCACTGCGGTCAGTCAACCGCCATCTTGCCTCTAGGGCCATCATGGGGCGGCGGATTTGGCGTGGGATTATTCCCCTACTATGGATCCAACCCTGCAACTGACAGATCATATTATTGATGGCGTTGTGGGCCCTCCCCCTCCTCTCCAACTGGCTCCCCCAAGCTCTACAGTAATCCCTCCAGGTTCAACAGCGACATTAAACACAGTAATGGAGACTGTTCTGCAGGCTATCGCAGCACACAGAGAAGAAACAGCACAGGATGGGCGTAAGGTACAGAATACTCTCCGGAAAGTGCAAGGGGTTGTACGAAGACTAAATAAAACAGTAACTGCATTTGGGAGTCGGATAACTGAATTAGAGTCTCGTACTGTCGCAAATGAAACAGCTATAGCCAGTAATCATGAAATAACGGAGGCACACGAAGAGGAGCTCTCTGATGTCAGATGGAAGTTAGAGGATTTTGAAAATCGCATACGAAGAAACAACCTCCGCGTGCTGGGGGTTCCGGAGAAGTCAGAAGGAGATGATATACGCTCCTTTATTATTAGACTATTTCGCGACTCCTTACCAGAACTCTCCTCTTGGAGCTGGGATATTGAAATACAGCGGGCACATCGGGTCCCCATGTATCAAAAAGAACCAGCACGCCCAGGGGGGTATCCCCGTGCAATTTTGGTTTATTTTGGCAATTTCCTCTTGAGGCAGGCTATTTCGGATAAAGCAAGGCCAGAGTCAAAACGTACTAGTGGCAATATTTCCTACTTTGTGCGCCCAGACTTCTGCCATGCTACGGTGGAAAGGAGGTGGCGCCTACGTCAAATGATTAAACCGTTTCAAGACAAAAATGTGATGGCCTATTTAAACAACCCTGCTCGCCTTAAAATAATTAATAAGGGGGAAGTTACATTTTTCACATCTGAAATCAAGGCCAAGGAGTATTTGGATGGTCTATGAAGGTCCATGATCAGAGTAGGGTAGATATAAATTTGGTCTTCGGCTAATGTTCAAGACTCACATAATAATATGATTGAATTGTTGTGTATTGGTCACTTTCACTAACGGAATAGAAATATTTAATTCTAGATTGGCCAATGGTTTATACCAGGCAAAACTCCAGCACTGGTCTCTTAATGCACTTCATCACATAGACTCTCACGGAGTCTAATTGCCGATTTGTGGGTGTGGGGTGGGAGGTGGGGGGGTGGGACACGGTTCTAGGGGTGGGAGCAGGCATGGGGTTCAAAGGGGAATATGCAGGGAGAAAAAAGACAACCTCATACGTACAATGTTTTTCTAAAGATACAATTAATATGTTATCTTCTCATTGTTATAAGGAATGTACCTCTGAAATTAAGTTTTGGTCATTATGGGGAAGTTAAGGATATGCACCTGGAATGTGGCTGGGCTAAATGATAGGGGCAAAAGAGCCACCATATATCAATTTGTTAAACAAACATCCTATGATATCCTATGCTTTCAGGAGACTCATATTACATGGAAAGATAGGGATTTATTAAGAATGCCAGGATATAATTTGCTTGCAAACACTACTCAAACTACTAAAACTGGTGGGGTGGCAATTTTTGCTAGAGGGTTCTTGGGTCAGGCTAAACGTAAATTAGTGGATGATTTTGGGAGGTGGGTTATAATTGAATTAGATTTAGGAATAACAATTTGCTCGATCTATGCTCCTAATTTAGATGATTCACGAATAATTGAAGAGCTAGAGCTTGAGCTGGCTACATGGCCTAAGATGTTGTTATTCTGTGGGGATTTTAATATTTCTCTCAATCATCTGGGAATACCATATAATCAATACATGACAACCTACACAGGCAGGAAACCTAATGTTTTTAGGGCGCTTTCTCAACTCAAAGGTAGTTTCGATTTAATAGATATTTGGGCTCTAAAACACCAACTAGATCCCGGATACACCTATTTTTCATGTCCTCATAACAAATATGTACGGATTGATTATGTGTGGTTAGCCAGTGAGTTGTCACTTGGAGTAGAAATTGACAAAAGCCCTAAATTACTCTCTGATCATAACATGCTCATTTTAACTATTAATTCGTCTAAAATATATAGACCCCCTTTTAATTGGACCTTTGATAGAAAACTTTTGTTAAGCGAAGAATATATTGAACATATTAAGATTTGGGTACAGGGCTATTTTGATTGCAACCGATACAGCACAACAAGGAATATGGTGTGGGACGGCTTTAAGGCCTGTCTCAGGGGGGAAACTATGAGCTACGTCACCAAATTGAGGAGAAAGGCAGCCCTGGTTAATCAGCAACTGATGACGGAGTTAGCCAAGGCAGAGCAGGAACATATAGATACTATAAATAATGGAGACAATAGCCAAGATTCACTACGCAAGCTATTAATTTTAAAAACAGAGATTAATAGTAAGCTTAATCAGAAAGCCGCGGAAATTTTTCAATCTAATCGGAACAAACTATATGAAGACGGGGAAAGGGTTGGAAAGCAACTGGCCCTTCGCACCCTCCAAAATCATTCATTCAACAAAATTAACACTATTCACGCAAACGATACGTCTTATACAGAATCCGATAAAATACTAGATGTCTTCAAGAGTTATTATGGGGAGCTTTATAAAAATGAAGATTCTCTTGAGATGGACAAATTACAAGGGGGACTATGTGACTGGGGTCCGAGCAACATTCTCGACGCAAATAGTAGAGCAGAGTTAGAAAAGGATATTACCCAAGAGGAGGTGCAAAGGGCGATAAAAGATCTTGCACCTGGCAAGGCAGCCGGCCCCGATAAGATTCCTATAGATCTGTATAAAAGCTTGGGATCAACAATCTTACCCTATATTTTAGATCTCTGTATAGGGATACAGACGAATGGAACCACCCCGGAGTCTTGGAGAGAGACTAATATATTGATATTTCTTAAGAAGGGCAAGGCGCCAATATACCCTACATCATATCGTCCTATCTCGCTAATAAATTCAGATACAAAAATTTATGCAGGCCGAAAATTCTGGCCAAACTCCTGGCTACCCGTTTGATTAGGGTACTTGGCGATTTGGTCCACCCGGATCAATCTGGCTTTATCCCGCACCGAAACACAGCATTGAACCTTAGGCGTCTTCATGGCGTCATCGCCAGGGCGGGCACGCTGCGTGAACCGGCTGTTGTGGCATCTCTTGATGCCACGATGGCCTTTGACACGGTGGAGTGGGCATATTTATGGGCCGTGCTGGCCAAGTTTGGTTTCGGTCGCGGTTTTGTGAGTTGGGTTCGGTTGCTGTACGAGGGGCCACTAGCGAATGTTGTGGTGAATGGTCGGGCATCTACTCCGTTTCAGCTTGGTAGGGGTACTCGGCAGGGCTGCCCCCTGTCGCCTCTGTTGTTCGCCCTCGCCCTTGAACCGTTGGCTGCGTGGATACGTTGGCACCCGGATATACGGGGCCTTCGGTGGTCGCCTGATCACGAGGACCGTATTTCGCTTTATGCCGATGATATCCTACTGTACCTTGCCTCACCTAAGAAGTCACTTATAGTGGTCTGTGACGTACTCGCCTCGTTCGGTAGGAACTCGGGACTTGTGATTAATTGGGGCAAATCGTACTTGTATGTTCTTAGTGGCGAAGTCCCACCGATCCCTAGAACATGTTCGATACAGGTCGCCCAGCAGGGTTTTGTGTATTTGGGGATTTTTATATCCATGGATCCTGCTGTGCGCTATGAGAGGAATCTGCTCCCCCCCTTGGCACGCTTGAGGCGAGATGTGGAAGGTTGGCGGAGGCTGCCGCTCTCCCTCGTTGGGCGTGCGGCCCTGTTCAAAATGATGTCTCTTCCTCGCTTCCTCTACGCCCTCCAGAACACCTTGGACTGGGTACCGGCCAAATACTTTCGGGAGGTCGAAGGCCTCCAAAGGACGTTGCTGTGGGATGGGCGGCCACGAATAGCTATTTCAAAGTTGACGCTCCCATGGTACGATGGGGGCATTGCGCTCCCAGACATCCGACGGTACTATTGGGCCACGCAGCTGAGCGCGATCAACCATGGGTTTTATGGCCCTGCCCTCAGCCCTGGGTATGCCATGGATAGGTGGCTGCTGCGCGGCGGCAACTACTACAGGGCGTTGTATTCGCGGTCCTTAGACTCGTCCCTCACGGGGCCCACAGGTGTGGCGGTGCGCGTATGGAAGATGGCGACTGACTCGTTGGGCTGGAAGGATAGGCTAACCCTCGCTACCCCATTGTTTGAATCGGAAAGATTGGGAAAACTCTGGCACACGAAGGGTTTTGATAAGTGGGATCTGATAGGTATATCCAAGGTGGGAGATGTGCTGCATAAGGGGAGGGTGAAGTCCTTCGAGGAGTTGCAGACTGAGTTTGAGCTAGGGCCCTCAGAGTATTTCAGGTATATCCAGCTGCGTCACGCCCTCCGATCAGTCCTCGTGGAGGGTGAGAAGGTGCCAGAGTCCTCTCCCCTTGAGGACCGAGTCCTTGATGGTCATATGCCCGAGAGCACGATCTCGCTCATATACAAGAAGCTGATAAACGTCCGGGCAGACTTGTTATTGGGGCTGAGAGAACAGTGGACCAGGGATGGCCTTGAGTTGGATAATGAGGACTGGCAGTCAGCGGTTTCATCGCCTAAGGAGGTTGCGATCCCGTCGCGTCTGAGGCTGGTGCAGCTTAAAATACTACACCGGGTGTATGTGACGGGGCCAAGGCTGGTCCGCATGGGATTCTCGGAGGACGGCCTGTGCAGAAGGGGATGTGGTATGGTGGGCACTTTCCTGCACATCATTTGGGAATGTGGTGTCATTGTGGAGTTCTGGAGGAGAGTCCATGCAGTTATGGGGGAGGTGACGGGCATTGTGGTACAGCCGGAGGCGCGGTGCTGCCTCCTGAACGTTTGGGGGCCCACTGACCTCGATGAGGCGCAGACCCAATGGGTGACTCTGGGTAACATGGTAGCTAAAAGGGATATCGCGCGACTATGGGGCTCCTCGGGACCCCCTACACTGACCGCGTGGCAGGAGAACATGGATTGGAGCATGTTTAGGGAGAAGACGGTCTATTGCTCTAGAGGTCGCCCCCGGAAGTGGCATGCCATCTGGGGGCGGTGGAACCAATACAGGGGGGGAATATGTCATGCCCCGGACCTGGAACCTCCCGAGGAACAGCTTTCCCCCTGACCTACTTTCCAGCACAGTTTGGTATTAGTAACTGTTCTGGGCCTCTGCTGTTCCCCTTCTTCCTCCTTACACAGTCTTGTACTTATTAGACGAGTGGGGTCCGGCCTCCCCTGGGGGCCTCCGCCATGGGCTTTCATTGTCCTTGCCTTGCTGGGGTTTGTTGTTAGTTTTTTCTGTGTTTACTTAAAATTGGACCTTTGCATTACTCTTTGAACTGCATTGGGGACACATCACTGTATCTAACTTGCAATGCTGCCGAACCTCCGGGCTGTCGGCTGAATAGCTGTGTCCTGAATTTTGAAATAAAGGTTTTCAAAAAAAAAAAACAAATTTATGCAAAAGTCTTGGCCAATCGGCTCAGGGGGGTGGTTGAACATCTGGTTTCCCCGTGGCAACATGGGTTTATCCCCCATAAGGGAACCACGGATCATACCCGCAGGGTGATTTCACTATTCGACATCATGACGGTGACGGGGGGCCAGATGTCCATGATCCTCCTTGACGCCGAGAAGGCTTTTGATCGAGTTTCCTGGAGATATCTTTGGGCAATAATGGACTCTAATAACTTTGGGCCAGGGTTTATCAAAGCAATACAAGCCATGTATCAAGATCCGGTAGCAAAAGTTCTAACGATGGGCTTAGAATCGAGACAATTTAAAATTCAACGGGGCACAAGACAGGGATGTCCATGTTCCCCAATACTATTTGCCCTATACATAAATCCCTTGATCGAGAAATTATTGGCAAATGCGGCTATAACACCAATCAAAACAGGCATCTATGAAACTAAGGTACTGGCCTATGCCGATGATGTGGCGATTGTGACACCTGATCCTTATGAGGCATTAGAAGAAATCGAAAAAATAACTCGGTCATTTGGAGATATGTCTGGATACTCTGAATACTGGGAAAACTGCTGTTATATGCACTAAAAACACCTTTTTTAATGACCCCCGAAAGACATCTAGTGCTATATATTTGGGTGTTTGTATATCCCCTCAGGTGGAGAATATCAACAAACTCAATTATGACCCCCTGCTAGCAAATATTAAAAAGGAGTTACTGAGGGTTAACAGTCTTAACCTCTCAATTATAGGAAGAACTAACTTTGTCAAAATGAATATTTTCCCAAAGATCTTGTACTTATTTCGTGCGATACCCATCTTAGCTGAGGACAAAATCACTAAAATCTTCGAAACCCTAATTTCTAAATTTATCTGGGGATACGGCAAGATCAGAAGGTCCTCGAAATTTCTATCTCTCCCACAGCAAAGAGGGGGCCTTGGACTCCCTAATATAACCTTATATTCCTGGACCTGCCTTCTACAAGGGATGTTCCCGCTACTCAATGCCAGCCCTTGGCCCTATAGCACAGCAACTATATTTATCCCATCTATATATGAGTTGGCTGTTGGCAAGAACGCAAAAGGCTTACTATTACGACAAATTGAACCATCTTACTTTAAGAAGGTGAAATTTAAAATTATAGATAGCGCATCGATTGCTTGGAGAAAAATTTGTAAACATTGTGATATAACAAAAATAAATAGATACACACCCTTATGGCACTCTTCCCTCTTCTCCCCACAAATCAATGATGATATTGCTAAAAGATGGGCGGCTATTGGGTTACTATCAGTGGGGGATTTCCTGGATGATTCATCTAGCTCGAGATTCTCCAATTTACAACGTAAATTTAATATCCCGATATCTGATCTTTTTAAATATATCCAAATAAACTCTATTCTTACCGCAAAGGCTGCACAAATTTCACTGAAGATTGTTCCTCTCCTCGAAAATATTGACAGAGGGGGAAAAAATCCCAGTATAAGCATAATATATAGGTTACTGATGGAACAAAGCCAAGATGACATGGAAAGAACTGAAACATGCTGGGCTTCCAAATTGAACAATCCAAATTTAGATTTAGATAAGATTCTCTCCCTTGCCGATAAGATTCTTCTCACAGCAACGCTTAAAGCACAATCTTATAAGACTGTATATAATTTATATTTTACACCTGCTAAACTGTTCACATGGGGCAAACGAAGGGACGATAAATGCCCGCGATGTGGGATGGGCCCGGCAGATTTAATACATATGTTTTCTGAGTGTAGTAAATTGACAGTGCTTAAAACTAAAATTTCAGATTTTTGGGAAGAGGTTTTTTCCCACAAAGTTCAGATGTCTCCTACTTTATTTGTGATCGGGTATGACAATACTTTGAATCATACCAAGGAGGAAGAGATGTGTCTATTCCTGGGTATGGCAGTATATGGACTAATATTAGCTACTAGATGGAAAGACATAGATCCTCCTAATTTCCAAGTCTGGATAACTCGCTTTTTGGGCATAGCAAATCAAGAAATGGCAATTTTCACAGTTAAAGGCAAAAAGGCTAGACAACTGGGTGCTCAGATTTGGATGCCAATTATTTCTTGGAAAAACAGGTTTTAGTTTAGTTTGGTATCGACTATTTTGGGATATTTCTGTTGTTGATCAGACTATTCGAATTGCATTCTTTTGTATCTTCTTTCTCTCACTATTATCTTTTGGAGGTACTTAAAATTTGGACTATTATCTCTGGCATTGTATATTTTCTTATTCTATTCTTGTTTTGTATATATTGTACGTAATGAAGTTGCCTAATAAAAATTATTTAAAAAAAAAAAAAAAAAAAAGGGCACATCCCTGACCTGAGGGCTACCTCTCTGCCAAATTTCAAGTAATTCTGTTCAGCCGTTCGGGCTGTAGCTCGGACTAAAGGTCCTATGGAAAAATCCATGGGGAAAACGCGTTTTGGGACCCCCCCTTTTTCTCAGCCCCCGCTTGACGAATCCCCCCGAGACTTTCAGGGAAGGAGCGGAGGGGAGCGCCCCACCTATTTTGAGAATTTCGCGAGGATTCGTCAATCGGCGCCTAAGTTATTCCAAATAGAATGTTGCGGATTTCCTATGGTAACACGGTCCTAACTATAACTATCTACTGGCGACCGCCAGTAGATATATATATATATATTATATATATATATATATATATCTCCTACTGGCAATAGCCAGTGGGTAGTTCTAGATAGAACCTTGTTTCCATAGGAAAAGAGTTTTTTGATTTGCCAATAACTTAGGCGCCGTTTGACGAATCTTCACAAACGTTTTAGAACTAATTGTTCACTGAGGTCAGCTCCTGTCTCTGAATGGAATTACAACAAATTATAGCTCTTGGTCCAAAAAGCCAGCTTTTTTTTTTAAATGGTGTAAATCTGTTCAGTAGTTTTTGAGAGCTTTAAAGATTTAAAGATATTGATATTTGAGAATTGTGAGATCTGATTGGCTGAGCCCTCCCGAGCATGAGCTTGCCTCTGATTGGCTCCCAACAATTCAAACTAGGAAGTGTTGGGATGCCATCTTGTGACTCAGTACCGAGGGAGGAGAAAAAAGGTGAGAGGAATTTTAAAAAAGAAGAAAAGGGGGCAGGGTAAAAACACCCTGACCCCCAAGGCCTGGTCAGGGGGTCCTACAGAGACCCCCCAGGGCCCAAAAAAGCATTTTTTTAAAACTTTTGTCCAGATTTGCGCACCCGGCACGACTCTGGAAGACAATTTGTTTAAAAACAAAGAGCGGGCTCCCGTGCTTCCTTTTTTAAAACCCCCAGGTGGGCCAAGTCCTCGGGGCAACCCTAATTTATGTTCCGGGGCCCGTGGCTCCTGCCCCTCCGCACACTGCTGTGGCGCACTGCTGGTGAGGTGATGAAGCCCCCTTGTGTCATGAGGACCTCAGGACTGAAGTGGACTTTATCCCCTAAGCAGCAGTGCCCCAGGAGGCACGTTTGCAGAGTGGTGTAAAAAGGGGGCGTGGCCTCGTACCACTCTCAGCAATCCAGCTGTGTGGGGCTTACTGGAGGTACCTGGTGGGCTAGTTGGCCCCCAGGGACCCTCAGTATTCAAGGGGGCTTAATCCCTGAATTTAGAACGCACCAAGAGGCATAGTGGTGGAGAAGGGGGCGTGGCCTGTGAAAAACCTTACAAATTCACTGAATAAAACATAGGTTTTAGGGACGTTATAGTTAGAAATTAGCATTTAAAAAACCTTAGAAATTCACTGAAAAATCCACAGGTTTCAGGGACGTTATAGTTAGTTGGACATTTCACTCGTACAAAACCAGAGAAATACGGCCGTTTTATATATATAAATATATATCAATCCGCAAGTTTTATCTCAACGAAGGAGTCCTCACAAGGTAGATATGCTTTAAACATTTATTCAAGGCTGTAGCAGGTGTCGGAGCAATGTGAACAGCATATCTTCAAAAGCAGACGCGTTTCGGGCCTCTGCCCTTCTTCTCAGGTTTGCAATCACTGCTGACATTCAAGTTGAGAGGTCCACCTATATTTGATTAGAAACCCAGTCCCAATGGACGTGGCCGCTCGCATGGCCTTTTGGGATCTGTAGTGTGGCCGAATTTCGCTGCAGTGAGCCAACTGGCAATGTCAGTGTTCATCAATTTTACGTTCTTCCCCAGTGGGTTGCTCTTCTATAATTCTCAGAACGTATGCCAACATCTCAGCACCTTGAATAAAAGCACCTGTCTGTAATGGTGTACGCCGGTTGCAGCCACCCAGATCTGCTAGAGCGCGTCAGAATTCCCACACGGCCATGTTCGCCTCTCCATAAAAAATAATCAAATATATTCCCTGATAAAAAGTGGCTAAATAATAACCCACTTCACACTGTTGCACAAATAGCGACAGCTCACTTCTATTGGTCCTAAAGAAAGCCTCCTAGACCCGGCTGGGCAGAATGGGGCTGAAACATGTCAACCTCACATATGGACTACACTAGTGCGTAAGATTAGTAACGTGATCAACATACGCACACCTTTTGTTTTAACGTTTTCACATCTCCATACAATAAATGATTTCACAAAAATGAGGATGTAGAACACTTTTAACCTCACTTCACATTGTATTTAGTAACAACATGAGCAGTCCCATTGCCGGTTCCTGCTCCCGCATCGTCGGTTCTCCTGCAAGCCTACTACTACTTCGGAACCTCATTCCAGGTCCACGAATCCTTGGTTACCTGAGCCAAGTTGAGCAAACAATTACATGACTACGTCTCGCCGCTTTTATTTTTCAATCGGTTCTGAATCTACCGCGGCTGCGGTTATTCAGGTTTATCGCACAGGCATTATTGTTCCTTGTCCTGATGATGATCCTTGCATTTGTTTAATAGGATCGAAACGCCGTCGACAATCATAAATACCCGAAATGTTTAAAAACATGATTTTGACACATAAGGGTGTTGTTTGAAATGTTTGTTCTCTCAAGTATTGATGATTCCTATAAGCAAACTATGTATTCATGCCTGAACCTCCTTGTTTCTATGACCTAATGTATGTACTGGACGCAGGCTTGTGTCCCACTTCATCAACCTTCTTAATTTTGATTATTTTTGTACATTAGTAAAATTCATGACCTCTGTCCGGCTGGATAAGTCTTTTTCTGATAAGTACTGATTCGGGTCCTTATTTATTATTAACCATATTCCTCTTATGACTAGGGACAACTGTTGTTTATAATCACTCACTTCACATTGAGCAATTCACTCTTCCTCCTTTTTGGTCTCTGGACACTACTGTAGTACCAGTGGGTCTGCCTCTTAGTGGAGGTCAGCATACCAAAAACAACCCTATGGGGATGCTGTCATGTTACGAATAGGTGGAGAACCAAGATATACTGCCGGTCCACCCTCGTACGTGTATGAGGGTTTTTATGAAAGGTACCAACCACCCCTGAGCCCGGTCACCCAGGTACAAGTGGTCCATTCCCTTTTTGATCTTTGTAATCACATATTATCACTGTGGGCAGTGCTTGAAATGGAAAAATAGAAGTGCAGGTACTCTGTACCAGAGTACCTGCTTGTTTATAAGAAGTGCCTTTACCCTCCAATTAAAAGTATTACTATTTCCTTGAGAAGCGCCGGTACTCTCTCTCGCAAAATAAAAAAAAGTGCCAGTACTCAGTACCGGACAGTACCGGACCATTTAAAGCACTGACTGTGGGTACTTAAGCACCACTGTAATTGCACAATATCTCTGCGAGGACTTGTACATGACTATAATCATGCACTGTTTCTGTGTGCTTTCATACACTATCTCTGTGGGGACCTAGGCATGTCTATAATTAACCCTGGGCGTAGTTCGCGAAGTAGCGCTACGTGTAGCTACGCAAAGTGCACTTCGCACTACGCGAGCTACGCGTAGCACTTCGCGAACTGCATAGTACCCTGTTCGCACTGTGCAAGATGCCGTTTTCAATGATTGCACAGTGCGGACAATCATCCGGCACTGTGCAATCATTGAAAACGGCATCTTGCACAGTGCGAGCTGTAGTTTTCTGCCGCTCGAGTAGATTTTTACTCGAGTGGCAGCTTTCTCAACGCGGACTGGTAGTTTCTCATTGTGAGCAGTCACAAGCATACGCGACCACTCGCAATGAGAAACCTGACCTCCCCGCGTTGAGAATCTCCCTGGGAGGTTTATTCTCCACGCTCGCGATCGGCAACTTGATGTTGCTGATCACGAACGAGGAAAAAGTCTCGCCGGGATGTCATTTTGCGAGTAAGCAAAAAATGACCGCTGCACTACGCTATGCGTGTTTGCACTGTGCAACGTGCAATTCGCGTAGTGCGAAGTAGCGCAAACTACGCAAGCGTAGCGTAGTGCTTTGCCCAGGCTTATCTATAATCACACACTATCTCTGTGAGAACCTGGGCATGTCTTTAATCATAGTCTACCTCCGTGGGGACCTGGGCATGTCTATTATCACACGCATTCTCTTTGGCAAACTGTGGTAATACTATAGTCAAACACCATCTCTGTGGGGACCTCAACATCTCTATAATCACACACTATCTCTGTGGGGACCTGGGCATGTCTATAATCACACACTATCTCTGTGGGAACCTCAACATTTCTATAATCACACACTATCTCTGTGGGGACCTCAACATCTCTATAATCACACACTATCTCTGTGGGGACCTTGACATCTCTAAAATCATACACTATCTCTGTGAGGACCTAGGCATGTCTATACTCACACACCATCTCTGTGGGGACCTGGGCATGCCTATAATCACACACATTCGATTTGGCAACCGTGGTAATACTATAGTCATACACCAGCTCTGTGAGGACTTGAACATTCCTGTAATTACACGCAAGTGCTGTTTTGGCTTCAGCATTATCAGCTTCGCATTCTCTGTATGGGGCTTTGTGAATACTGAAAAGTAGAAAAGTTAGACTTTTGCTCTAAGTTTACATTTTTGAAACTGAAAAGAAGAAAAGTTAGAATTTTTTCTCTAAGTTTACCTTTGTGCATTGGGCCCTATTTTAATGAGAACTTAAACATAATCATCCTCATGCACTATCTCTGTGGGGACTTAAATATCGCTATAATAACACACTATCTTTGTAGGGGCTTGAAAAAACTATAACAAAACAGTATCTTTGTGTGGACTTGAACATCACTATAATAACATACCTTCTCTGTGGGAACTTGAGCATTCCTCTTAATAAATGCAAGCTCTGTTTCAACTTAAAGCACTAGGGGATGCCATGAGGCACAGGGTCAAGACTGATTTGCATATGGCTGGGTCTGAACTGGGATGGCGAAGTGACCTATAGAACGATGTTGGATTCAACCCTGATCTGTGACTGGGTGTGACTGACTGAAAAGTTTCGGCACTCCGTCCATCATCTCCTTGTGTTTGCTTCAACTTGAACATCATCAGTTTCACTGTATTGAGCTTTGTGAATATTGAAAAGTAGTAAAGTTAGACTGTTGGTCTAAATTCACCTCTGTGAATACTGAAGAGTAGTAAAGTTAGAGTTTTTGTCAAAGTTTAACTTTGTGAATTGGGCCCTATTTTAATGAGGACTTAAACACAATCACCTTCATGCACTAGCTCTGTGGAGACTTAAACATCACTATAATAACACACTCTCTTTGTGGGGACTTGAACTACACTGTAATAACACACTATCTTTGTGGGGACTTGAACATCACTATAATAACACACCATCACTGTGGGGACTTGAACATCTCTATGATAACACACCATCACTGTGGGGACTTGAACATCTCTATGATAACACACTATCTCTGTGGGGACTTAAACATCGCTATAATAACATACCATCTCTGTGGGGACTTGAGCATTCCTATATTTACACACAACCTCTGTGTGGACTTGAACATCATTAGCTTCACACTCTTTATAATGGGATTTAAGCTTTGAATGTGCACACTATTTCTGTGGAGACTTAAACACAATGATCTTCACCCACTATCTCTGTGGGGACTTGGACATCAATGTTGGCAAAAATGTAAGCAGCTAATCAAGCCTTGGTTCCATTTGTTAATTTCTTTGTGTTAGTTCCCTTCTCTCCTAAGATTTTAAGCACTAGTAAATAGGTTAAATACAGCTTTAAGTGTCTTTCTTTAAATATGATATGATATTTACCGCACATTAACATAATCTGTGTTTAATGTATACACCTAGTATATATGCAGCAATTCATATATGAATAGATTATAACATTTATCCATGTGCCTTCGACTGTATTCAATCACAAATAATGTTACAGACTAGGTCCCCACAAGGATGGTAGCACGTGTTCAAGTCCCCACAAGGATGGTGGTGTGCGCACGATTAAATAACAATATATTTGCAAATTTGAAGCAGGATCCTGTATCATGAATTTTTTCTTAACATTTTTCTGTTATTAGTGTATTTTAAAAACATTAGGAAAGGTTAGTCCCCACAAGGCAGGTATTCACACATAGTCCCCACAAGGATGGTAACACGTGTGTGTGTGTGTGTGTGTGTGTGTGTAAGTAAGTAAGTAAGTGTACAAGGAGTGCTGCAGCCCTTAGAGGCCTTCCCTGGTCACAAGGCCCTCGGTACCATTTACCAGGGGCTGACGTGGCCAGGGTTTGCCAATTTGGGTTTGGTTTGTTTTAGGGAAGGAACATAGGCCCTGGGCACCTGTTTGGCAGGAGTCCAGGGCACACTCAGTCAAAGTACATTCAGCAATTCAACAAAAAGTGGTGGCATACCATGCAAGAAAGACGGCACTTTCTCACAGTATATGCTAGTGACTAGATATCCCATAGACGCCCGACATATTAAGACGCATGTGTCACAAATGCCACGTAAATAATAGTGTGATTATGGTTTACCAGCCGGAAAGGCTGCTGTAGTGTCAAGAGGAACTCCATCAGCAGGTTAGAGTCCCCCCTCGAATTATATGGTCAAAGTCCATTCGACATTCTTTCTACCGTGCACAGAGTCCAGATATTACTCCATAATTGTACAGGGCTCAATGCAAACCCAAAATGCTCTATGTTCGAGGCATATGAGCTGCAGATTATACACTGTGCATAGATCGCCATCTAGTGTTGGGCCCGGATGTTTGCAGTTGTTTTTCCTCTTGGAAAGTCTTTGGAAGTCACGAGGTATGCGACTCCTCCTTTGGATCGTATTGCGCATGGGCTTCGGCTCCATCCTCAGATTGTTTTTTTCCGCCATCGGGCTCGGATGTGATCTTCGCTCTCCGGTTCCGAACAGTTTCCAGTTATTCTATCGACGCGCATCCTCACCCCAATTCGCGGTATTGTTTTCGATCGCAATCTCCACACTCGGCGCGGCTCTGATCGATCAAGTCCTTCGCTTCCAGTCGTCGACGACGGCCTTCGGGCCTACCCAAGCTCCGGTCCTGGCTAATGGAAAGGACTCCCTTCAAGAAATGCCCGCGATGTGGGTCCAAATTCCCCCACACCGACCGTCACGAAGTATGTAACCTCTGCCTCTCTCCTGAACACGAGGCTTGCAAGTCCTTCCGGTCCAAGAAAACCATTTGAGACCGAAGGGTACGAAGAACTATGGCACACTCATCGACGGCGATTCCGGACGACATCTTCGGGGAAGGCGTCGACGCTCCAGAAGGACAACACGCCGACGAGGGCCTCGTCAGCGCCTCCGAAGCCGACGATTCAGATGTGGAGGACATCACTCCGGCACAGAGGGTCGTGAGTCCCGAAGCCCCCCCCCCCCCCCACCCCCCACCCCACACCCCACACTCCAAGGCACCGAAAAAGGCTACGGTCATGCCTTCGCCTCCAGGCCTAGGCAAGACCAAAGACACTGCTTCCCACACTGCACCTTCGGGACCAGTAAAGAAGCCTATTAAGCCTTCCGGTGGCTTGGGCTCGAGCCAGCACACCGTCTGTGCCGAGAAACACTCCTCCGCACTGACGCCCAAAAAGAAAATTACCTCCTCCTCCTCGGCACCGAGCTCCATACCGAAACACTCTGCGCCGAAAACCAGCTCCGGCTCCTTGGTACCGACACCATCCCCGGAACCGAGCAAAAAACATAAGGCCACCGACACTGATATCTCGAAACCGTAAACCATCTCGGCACCGAGTAAACAGACAGCCCTTTCCAGGCTGCATAGCTCCAAACAGCGGACTAGCACAGACTCTAAAACAAGAGAACCCACTGCCCGATGCCTTCGGCGCCCACGGACAAACCACCCTCTGAAGAGCTTTTTACTCCTGATCCATTGCAAAAGACATTGATCAAGGACCCCAAAACCGGACATTTGATGCTCAGCATCGAAAAGAGACAACTGGAAAAGCCTGCCCCAGCTCCACCTCCAAAGAGGAAGGACTCTGCTACCTCCCCTTTCAGAATGCCTTCACCACCTCCTCCACCTTCCCCTCCTCCACCTCCTCCTTCTCCCCCCACCTCCACCTCCTCCTTCTCCCCCCACCTCCACCTTCTCCCCCCACCTCCACCTTCTCCCCCCACCTCATCATTCCCCCACACCCTCTCCAGATTATAATGATGTCTATGATGACATAAGGGACGTACCCCATGACCTACCTACAGGGGACCCCACTCCCAGAGGCTCTCCAGACCCATGGGACGAATATGACACCCCTAACGTCCCGCAAGATGATCTCTACCCTTCGAGACCATCCCCACCAGAAGACTCATTAGGGTTCAACCACTTACTCCAAAGGGCTGCACACTATCACTGGGTGAATCTCCATACCGACCCCGTGGAGGAAGAGTTCCTTCTCGATACTTTTGACACCACGCATAGGGCCACCTCCATACTGCCCATGCTCCAAGGAGTTATAAAACACGCGCCGGAGGTCTTTAAAGACCCAGTCAGAGCCAGGGTCATTAACCCGCGCATAGACAAAAAATATAAAACCGCCCCTACAGATCCCGCCTACATCAGAGGGCCAGCACCACTAGATTCCCTAGTAGTGTCTACAGTACGAAAGAGGGCAAACTCCCAAGCGTCAGGCGAAGCACCACCACCTGACAAAGAGTCAAAACGCTTGGACGCATCGGGCAAGCGCACTGCATCCCAAGCTGCCAACATATGGCGCATCGCTAATACACAAGCGCTACTGGCAAGATATGACCGGGCCCATAATGACGACCTAGAAGCCATAATGCAACACCTCCCTGACAAATATAAAAATAGGGCAAACAAGTTAATTCAGGAGGGCAAAACCATTACCAATACCTCCATCCGCTGTGCCCTAGATGCAGCTGACACCACCTCCAGAGCCATTAATACCAGCATCCTCCACCGTCGCCATGCCTGGCTAAGGATCTCAGGTTTTAAACCAGAAGTGCAAGCTTCCATCCTGAACCACCCCTTTGACCAGGAACATCTGTTCGGCCCAAAAGTGGATGAGGCCCTAGAAAAAATGAAAAAAGACACCGATACGGCGAAATCTATAGGAGCCTTACAATCACACCCTCTCAGGCGCTCCTTTCTCCGCTCTTCCTTTCGGAGCACATCCAGAGGCTACTCCTGACACCGCTTCCACTTCATATAAGGCCCCTACCCAATCCACCTTTACAAGGGGTTACCAAAGAGGCGGCTACAGAGGCAACAAAAATAAAGGCAGAGGCAAGACAAACACCGCCCGCTCTGCCTCCGCACCTACCCAATGACTCCCCTCCACTCCGGACGGGGGCAGACTCCAAAATGTCCTTCCTGTCTGGACTACCATCACCTCAGACAAATGGGTAACACAAATAATTTGGTCAGGCTACTGCCTAGAACTAATATCTACCCCCCCCCCCCCCCCCCAAACATTCCACCCAGACAACGCCCAATGTCACACGAACATCTAACACTACTAAAGCAGGAGGTAATCTCCCTCCTACAAAAGGGGGCGATAGAACGGGTTCCTACCAACCAACAAAATATGGGGGTCTACTCCCTATATTTTCTCATACCAAAAAGGGACGACACTCTAGGGCCTATCCTAGACCTCAGGCCCCTAAACCGATACATACACTCAGACCATTTCCACATGGTAACACTTCAGCAGGTACTTCCACTGCTCTCCCACAAAGATTTCCTGACCACTTTAGACCTCAAAGACGTCTATTTCCACATTCCTGTTCACAGCGCTCACAGGAAGTTCCTCAGATTTGTAGTGGACGGCCAACATTACTAATTCAAAGCACTCCCATTTGGAGTCACCACAGCACCACGAGTATTCACCAAGTGCCTAGCAGTAGTGGTAGCACACCTGCGGAGACAACACATCCATGTCTTCCCATACCTAGACGACTGGCTCATAAAGGCCAGTTCATAAAACCAGTGTGTACAACACACGCACGCCACTATCCAGCTACTTCACCAACTGGGCTTCACAGTAAACCACGCAAAGTCCCATCTCCAACCGTCACACGTAAAACAATATCTGGGTGCCACTATAGACACCTCAAGAGCGCTAGCCTACCCCAGTCCTGCGCAAAATTTCAGCCACAACACTCTCTTCCAGCTCGAGTGTTCATGCAACTAATAGGAATGATGGCCTCTTGTATATTCATAGTACCTCACGCAAGACTCCAGATGCGTCCTCTCCAAGAGTGCTTAGCGCGCCAATGGAACCAGGCCCAATTAACAGATCTGCTGTTTGTAGACGGTCGTACCCATCGCTCTCTGCAGTGGTGGACCACCAAAAACCTTTCCAAAGGGCGACCGTTCCTGGACCCCGTTCCTCCGGCTGGGGAGCTCACCTATTACATCACACCATGCAGGGCAGATGGACACCTCAACAAAAGTTACTCCACATCAACCATCTGGAGTTACTAGCCATATTTTTAGCCCTAAAATCTTTTCAAACACAGATTTCAGGCAAGGCAGTCCTAGTCTGCACAGACAACATGACAACCATGTACTATATACAAAAACAAGGTGGCACACACTCTCCACAGCTCTCTCAGCTAGCACAGAACATATGGAGATGGGCCATACCCCAGAAAATCTTTCTGCTAGCCCAACATGTTCCAGGAGTCCAAAATACTATGGCAGATCTGCTCAGCAGACAAACACAACAACTCCATGAGTGGGAAATCCACCCGCAAGTTCTTCACCCGTACTGTCAAATGTGGGGGCATCCACAGATAGACCTCTTCGCCACCCATGAAAACGCCACATGCCCAACCTTTGCTGCCAGATATCCACACCCATTGTCCAAAGGCAATGCCATATGGATGAACTGGTCAGGCAGATTTGCCTACGCTTTTCCGCCTCTCCCACTCATTCCATTAGTGGTGTGCAAATTACAACAACACTCCCTCACACTAATCCTAGTAGCTCCAACTTGGGCCAGGCAACCGTGGTACACCACATTGCTGAAACTATCTGTAGTACCGCACCAAAAGTTACACCTCTCTCCACACCTCTTAACCCAGAACGATGGAGAGATCAGGCACCCCGACCCAGCTCAGCTCAACCTTGCGATCTGGCTCCTGAAATCCTAGAATTCGGTTATCTAAATCTTCCCCCTGACTGCACGAACTTCATTAAAGAAGCTAGGCGACCCACCACTAGAGCGTGCTATGCAGCCAAATGGAATCGTTTTGTTGTCTAATGTCATAACAATACCATCAATCCCCTAGATGTGTCCATTCAACACATCATAGGCTATTTACTACACCTACAAAGATGCAATCTAGCCTATACGTCCATTAGACTGCACCTTGCAGCCATAGCAGCTTATCTCCAAAACAGGCAACATCTATCACTTTTTAGAGTACCTGCCATTAAAGCCTTTATGGAAGGCCTCAAAAGAATAATTCTCCCCCACCTGTGTGGAACCTAAATATAATTCTCACCAGACTAATGGGACCTCCCTTTGAACCTCTACACAAATGTGAACTTCAATTCCGAACATGGAAAACCACCTGTTCGAGGCATATGAGCTGCAGATTATACACTGTGCATAGATCGCCATCTGGTGTTGGGCCCGGATGTTTGCAGTTTGTTTTTCCTCTTGGAAAGTCTTTGGAAGTCACGAGTTTGGTGACTCCTCCCTTGGTTCTTATTGCGCATGGGCTTCGGCTCCATCCTCAGATTGTTTTTTCCTCCATCGGGCTCGGATGTAATACTTCGCGCTCCGGTTCCGAACTTTCCCAGTTCAACGATCGACGCAAAAATTCTCGCTCATCGAGCTCCTTCAGATAATAAATCATCTTAATCTCACCTTCTCTTCGGCACTTCTTCGATTCCGGTCGTCGACGGCGGCCTTCGGGCCTATTCCAGCTCCGGTCTCGGCTGATGGAAAGAACTCCTTTCAAGAAGTGCCCTCGATGTGGGTCCAAGTTTCCCCACACAGATCTCCACGAGGTGTGCAACCTCTGCCTCTCCCCTGAACACGAGGCCCGAGACTGTCCCGCCTGCAAGTCTTTTCGCTCTAAAAAGACTATTCGAGATCGACGGGCTAGACGCAACATGGCGCACTCCTCGACCTCCGCTCCAGTTGACATCTTCGGGGACGACGTCGAAGCTCCGGGACAGCAGAACATCGAAGAAGAGGATGACTACCTCGTCAGTGCTTCCGAGGCCGACGACTCCGATGTGGAGGACATCACCCCGGTGCAGAGGGTCGTGAGTACAATACCCCCTTCCACACCCACGCCGATACCCAAAAAGGCTTCGGTCACACCTTCGCCTTCGGGCCTAGGCAAGACCAAGGATACTGCTTCTCACACCCCGCCTTCGGGCCCGGTGAAGAAGCCTATTAAGCCTTCCGGCAGCTCAGGCTCGAGCCAGCCTACCACCGGTACCGAAAAACACTCTTCGGCTCCGAAGAAAAGATCGGCCTCCATCTCCACACCAAACCCAGTACCAAAGCCTTCGGTGTCGAAACCTGCCCTTCCGGTGCCTACCAAACATCACAAGGCCCTCGGCACTGACACTCCCGTGCCGAAGCCTTCTTCGGCACCGACCAAAAAACCGGAGGTCCCAAAGAAGCACGGCTTAGACAAGCCTAAAAAGCCGCCGGCCCCGAAAACTTCGGCGCCGACCGAACAACCACTGTCGCAAGAACTTTTCACACCGGATCCTCTCCAAAAGACACTCACCAAGGATCCAAAAACTGGACATTTGACATTGTCTACAAAAAAGAGACACTTGGACAAACCAGCTCCACCTCCACCTCCAAAGAGGAAAGACACTGCTACCTCCTCTTTCAGAGTGCCTTCCCCTCCTCCTCCACCTCCTCCACCCTCTCCACCTCCACCCCCGCCTCATCGTTCCCCAACCTTGTCTCCTGTCCCAGACGATTTAGGAGACCCATATTATGATCCAGCAGATGGGCCACAAGACCCCACCCCTACTGGATCTCCAGACCCATGGGATGACTATAATAATCCAGACATCCCAGATGTCCCACAGGATGACCTTTACCCATCTAGGCCATCCCCACCTGAAGATTCCTTAGGTTTTCACCACCTATTACAAAGGGCAGCACACTACCACGGGGTGGAGTTACATACTGACCCAGTGGAGGAAGATTTTCTCCTAGACACCTTTGACAACGCACATAGGTCTACTACCATCCTACCTATGTTAAAGTGAGTGATTAAACATGCACTGGAGGTCTTTAAAGACCCAGTCAGGGCCAGGGTCCTAAACCCCCGTATAGAGAAAAAATACAAAGCCGCCCCCACAGGCCCTTCATACATTAAAGGCCCTGCACCATTGGATTCCCTAGTGGTATCTACAGCTAGGAAGCGCTCAAATTCTCAGGCGTCAGGCGAAGCACCACCACCTGACAAAGAGTCCAAGCTCCTAGACGCGTCAGGGAAGCGCACTGCGTCACAAGCCGCCAACATATGGCGTATCGCCAACACGCAAGCGCTATTGGCCAGATACGACAGGGCGCATTATGATGAGTTAGAGGCCATCATGCACCATCTCCCTGAAAAACACAAGAACAGGGCCAATGTATTGATCCAAGAGGGAAAAATAATAACTAACACCTCTATTCGCTGTGCCCTAGATGCAGCAGATACAGCCTCCAGGGCCATAAACACCAGTGTCCTTCTCCGTCGCCATGCCTGGCTCAGAGTTTCAGGTTTTAAACCTGAGGTACAAGCCTCTATATTGAACCACCCATTCGACCAAGATCATCTATTTGGCCCAAAAGTTGATGAAGCCCTCAAAGATGAAAAAAGATACTGACACGGCGAAATCCATTGGAGCCCTACAGTCACACACTCCTAGGCGCTCCTTTCGCCGCTCTTCCTTTCGAGGCACGGGCAGAGGCTACTCCTCGGATAGTGCATCCACGTCCTACAAATCCCCTCCTCAATCTACCTTCACAAAGGGTTATCAAAGAGGCGGATACAGAGGCAATAATAATAAGGGCAGAGGCAAAACAAATACCGCCCGCTCTGCCACACCTACTACCCAATGACTTTCCCCCGCTCCCTCCAGACCATTCCACTCCGGTCGGGGGCAGAATACAACATTTCCCTCACGTCTGGGAGACCATCACCTCAGACAGATGGGTGACACAAATTATGCAGTCAGGGTATTGCCTAGAACTAACATTTTCCCCCCCAAACATTCCACCCAGGCACCGCCCTATGTCTCAAGAACATACTGCCCTACTAAAACAGGAGGTGATCTCCCTCCTGCAAAAAGGAGCATAGAGCAGGTCCCCATAAATCAACAAAATTTAGGGGTCTACTCCCTGTACTTTCTGATTCCAAAGACAGACGAGACTCTACGACCTATCCTAGATCTCACACATCTAAACACTTACATACATTCAGACCATTTTCACATGGTAACCCTTCAACAGGTTCTTCCACTCCTCTCCCAGAAAGATTTTCTCACCACTCTGGACTTGAAAGACGCATACTTTCACATCCCAGTACACCAGTCTCACAGAAAGTACCTCAGATTTGTGGTGGACGGGCAACACTACCAGTTCAAGGTGCTCCTTCAACAGCACCAAGGGTATTCACCAAGTGCCTAGCAGTAGTGGCTGCACACCTCAGAAGACAGCACATTCACGTCTTCCCGTATCTGGACGACTGGCTAATAAAAGCCAATGTGTGCAACATACCGCCGCTACAGTCCAACTACTCCACCAGCTAGGTTTCACGTTGAACCATCAAAAATCCCACCTGGTACCATCACACACAAAACAATACCTCGGTGCCACCATAGACACCTCAAAAGCCATAGCCTATCCCAATCCTGCCAGGATTGCAAAAATACAGGCTCTGCATCCAAAATTCATATGCCAACACTCTCTCCCAGCAAGAGTGTTTATGCAACTGATAGGGATGATGGCCTCTTGCATCTTTATAGTGCCCCATGCAAGACTCCAGATGCGTCCACTCCAAGAGTGCTTAGCGCCCTAGTGGAACCAGGCCCAGGGACAACTGACAGATCTGGTGTTGGTAGACTGTCGCACCCATTGCTCTCTGCAGTGATGCAGCACCACAAACCTTTCCAGAGGTCGACAGTTCCTGGACCCGGTCCCACAAATAATCCTAACAGACGCTCTCCGGCTGGGGAGCTCATCTATTACATCTCACAGCACAGGGCACATGGACGCCACAACAGAAGTTACTCCACATCAACCATCTGGAGTTACTGGCAGTCTTCCTCGCCCTAAAATACTCCCAGACGCGGTTTTCAGGCAAGGCAGTCCTCATTCGCACAGACAACATGACTGCCCTGTACTACATTCAAAAGCAGGGGGGCACACACTCTCCACAGCTCTCTCAATTAGCACAGAGTATATGGAGATGGGCAATTCCATAAAAAATCTTTCTCCTGGCCCAACACGTCCCAGGAGTTCAAAACACCGTGGCAGATCTGCTCAGCAGACAGACGCAGCAGATCCACGAGTGGGAACTTCACCCACAGGTTCTTCACCCGTTATTTCAGAAGTGGGGGCATCCACACACAGACCTATTCGCCACCCACGAAAACAGAAAATGCCCAAGCTTCGCTGCCAGATATCCACACCCATTGTCCAAAGGCAATGCGATATGGATGAACTGGTCAAACAAATTTGCATACGCTTTTCCACCTCTCCCACTAATTCCATTAGTGGTGCGAAAGCTACAACAGCATTCCCTAACACTGATCCTAGTAGCTCCAACATGGGCCAGACAACCGTGGTACACCACACTGCTGGAACTCTCAGTAGTACCACACCAAAAACTACACCTCTCACCATGTCTCCTAACCCAGAACCATGGAGAGATCAGGCACCCGGACCCAGCTCAGCTCAACCTTGCGATCTGGCTCCTGAGGTCCTAGAATTCGGATACCTTGACCTTCCCCCTGATTGCATGAATATTATCAGGGAAGCTAGACGCCCTACTACTAGGGCATGCTATGCTGCAAAGTGGAAAAGATTTGTTGTTTACTGCCACAACAACACAATCAATCCTTTAAATGTGTCCATACAGCACATCATATGTTACTTACTCCATCTACAAAGGTGTAACCTAGCATATACTTCCATTAGGTTACACCTCGCTGCAATTGCTGCTTACTTACAGAACAGGCAGCACCTATCACTTTTCAGAGTGCCTGCCATCAAGGCCTTTATGGAAGGCCTCAAAAGAGTAATTCCACCCAGAGTACCACCCTCACCTGTCTGGAACTTGAATATAGTTCTCACACGGTTAATGGGACCCCCTTTCGAACCATTACATAAATGTGAGCTCCAATTTCTCACATGGAAAACAGCTTTTCTAGTGGCCATCGCTTCCCTCAGAAGGGTTAGTGAAATACAAGCACTCACTATACAGGAACCTTTTCTCCAAATGCATCAGAACAAGTTTGTACTCCGCACCAACCCAAAATTTCTACCCAAAGTCATTTCTCCATTCCATCTAAACCAGTCGGTAGAATTACCAGTCTTTTTCTCACAACCTCAAACCGTTGCGGAAAGGGCTTTACACACACTGGATGTTAAAAGGGCTTTACTTTACTACATCCAACGGACACAACCTTTCAGGAAAACCAAACAGCTATTTGTCTCCTTCTCTCCACCACATAAAGGCAACCCTATTTCTAAATCAGGGATAGCTAGGTGGATTGTAAAATGCATACAGATTTGCTACCACAAAGCAAAACGAACGCTATCTGTTCCCCTAAAGCCCACTCTACAAGGAAGATAGGGGCTTCAATGGCATTTCTAGGGAACAGATGATATCTGCAGAGCAGCTACATGGTCAACACCGCACACTTTCACTAAACATTATTGAGTAGATGTGCAAACTAAGTTACAGGCTAGTGTGGGCCAGGCTGTACTCAAAACATTATTTCAAACCACTGCAACAGATACGGGTAGTCGCCGCTAAGGATAGGCACTGCTATATAATCTATGCACAGTGTGTAATCTGCAGCTCATATGCCTCGAACGGCAAATGCTACTTACCAGTATGCATCTGTTCTTGGCATGTAGAGCTGCAGATCTACACACGCCCACCCGGCTGCCTTTATCTGTTACAGTTTATCTTATTTAGATACAACACACATGGGCATCTTCATTGTTATTACTACGCTCCATCTTTCCCTGCTGGCGAAAAACAATCTGAGGATGGAGCCGAAGCCCATGCGCAATACGATCCAAAGGAGGAGTCACATACCTTGTGACTTCCAAAGACTTTCCAAGAGGAAAAACTGCAAACATCCGGGCCCAACACCAGATGGCGATCTATGCACAGTGTGTAGATCTGCAGCTCTACATGCCAAGAACAGATGCATACTGGTAAGTAGCATTTGCCTTATGGTAGTGTTGGCGAGCAGCCGAAGGCCTAACACAGAGGAATGTAAGACATCTGGTATACAAACAGTGACCAATAAATGACACATTACTGTAAGAAAGTGCCCTCTTTTTTGCATGGTTGCCCCCACTTTTTGCTAAACTTCTGATGTGCTTTGACTGAGTGTGCCCTGGGTTCCTGCCAAACAAGTACCCAGGTCCCACGTTATTTCCCTAAACTGCATTGAAAACAAAACCCAGTTGGCACTCCTGGCCACAGGTCAATTCCTGGTAAATGGTACCACAGGGACCAAGGGCCCTGTACCTTCACACACACTCACACACACACTGTCTTTGCAGGCTGCGTGTTTTGGTGCAGAACAAAGGGAAGAGTCGACATGGCACACGTCCCTGTGTGCCATGCCTACAAAACACTGCCCTTGCATAGATCAGCCACCCCTCTAGCTGGGTGTGCTATACCAGTGGTGAGGGTACAAGTGCATGAGTCCTGTACCCTTACAGTGTCTAAGCCAATTCTTAGACATTGTAAGTGCAGTAATGCCATTAAGAGTATGTCTGGGAGTTCGTCATTACGAACTCCACAGCACCATAATGGCTTTGCTGTCAACTTTTGAAGTTTGGTATCAAACATCTCAGTACATTAAACCCACACTGTTGCCAGTATAGAGTTTAATGAAAAATGCACACAGAGGGCATCTTAGAGATGCCCCCCTGAAAAATGACCTAACACTAGTTTCCAGGCTGAGTGGCTGCCCACCAGCTGCCACCACCAGACCTGTTTCTGGACCCCTAGGTTGAGAGCCTGCTGCTCTCGGGGGTCTGAAACAATGCGCATCCTGGGACAAGGTGCCAAGCCTTCTCCCCCATGATGGGCAGGGTCCACGAAGGAGAAGCTTCTAAGGCTTGCCACCTTTGTGAGCTTCCCCAGGCCTTTGCTGCTTCCAGCAATTGGCCCCCACCGGTTCTGACCTCCACTTTGGGCGAGAGAATGGACGGGAAAACCAAGTGAGGAAGGGAGGTGTGCCCACCTTTGCCAATCCTTCCCCTCAGGTGGGTGAGGCGAGGTGAAGCACAACTCCCAATCCCCGCCACTGGAGGGTGGCATAATAGGGGGTGTACCCACCCCAGGGAAGTCACCCATTGGTCCCAACCTTTACCTACCTGTAACGCCCCTAAATCTAGTATTTAGGAGCAACCCTGATCCTTGCCTCCTCAAACAAGAACCGACCAAGAAAACAAGCATTTACCATGCAATAGGTCTCGCATTTACGCGAGTTTGAGCTATTCACATTGCAAATAACAATGCCTTTTATTTGTGTTTTCGTTTTTCAAACCTAAATAAAAGGCATCGTAATTTACAATGCCAATAGCTTAAACTTGCGTAAATGCGAGACCTATTGCATTGCAAATGCTTGTTGTTCCTTTCACTGTAGCAGTGACCTGGTTTGCATCTCACTGATGCTGGGAACAAAGAGATTGCAATCTTTACTGCCGATCTTAAAGCACTTAATTATCTTGTCCTGGTTTCGTTTCTCAGCTGGCGCAAACAAGCTGACACTTCACACTGTACCAGACTTTCTGTCTTTCTCTTTTTCACATCCTATTCCCAATTGAAGGACAATGCGAAGTGGCTGCTTGCGTGTTGTATGGACGCGGGTAGAAAACACTAGTGTTATGGTGTACATAGGTGCAGAGCTTTATGCAGTTTTACAGTTGTTCCCAGTCTCTTCATAAATTTATAACAAATGGCACGCCATGTCCTGACTTTGTAACGATAGCAGCGTGATTTAATGTCTGAATTAAGTCCTGTAAATATACAATCACACTTGATGTCATAAGCAAGCGTGAAACTTGCTTCAGTTTTATAATTGCATGTTCACTCACTATCAATGGTATGCTATGTACCTAGTGCGTAAGGATAGTAGGGTGAGTTCTCGTTAGTATTGAGTCTTGTAAATATACCGTCCCACTTGATGTCAGCAGCGAGCGTGAAACTTGCTTTAGTTTTATAATTGCATGTTTACTCACTTACAATAGTATGCTATGTATTGAGTGCGTAAGGATAGTAGGGTGAGTTCTTGTTAGTATTGAGTCTTGTAAATGTGCTATCCCAGTTGATGTCAGCAGCAAGCGTGAACCTCGCTTTAGTTTTATAATTGCACGTTCACTCATTATGAATGATATGCTATGTACGGAGTGCGTAAGGATAATAGGGTGAGTTCTTGTTAGTATTGAGTCTTGTAAATATACCATCCCACTTGATGTCAGCAGCGAGCATGAAACTCGCTTTAGTTTTATAATTGCACGTTCACTCATCAATGATATGCTATGCTAGGAGTGCGTAAGGATAGTAGGGTGAGTTCTTGTTAGTATTGAGTCTTGTAAACGTACCGTCCCACTTGATGTCAGCAGCGAGCGTGAAACTCGCTTTAGTTTTATAATTGCACGTTCACTCACTCTGAATGGTATGCTATGTACCGAGTGCGTATGGATAGCAGGGTGAGTTAATGGTTGTATTGAGTCTTGTAAATATACCGTCCCACTTGATGTCGGCACTGAGCGTAAAACTTGCTTCAGTTTTATAATTGCACGTTCACTCACTATCAATGGTATGCTATGTACCGACTGTGTAAGCATAGCAGTGTGAGTTGATGTGCTTATTAAGTGCGCTAAATATACCTTAACATCTAATGTAAGCAGCGAGCGTGAAACTCGCTTCAGTTTTATAATTGCACGTTCACTCACTCAATGGTATGCTATGTACTGAGTGCGTAAGGATAGCAGGGTGAGTGCTTGTTAGAATTGAGTCCTGTAAATATACCATCCTACTTGATGTGAGCAGTGAGCGTGAAACTTGCTTCAGTTTCAAATTGCACAGGCATATGCATAACACGAAACATTTTTATTTTAAGCTATGCGTGTACTATACTAAATATGGGTTATCCCTTTAAGCTGTTTTTGCATCTGCACAAAACAAAGCATTATTTGTTAAAGCTTTGCTTACGTTATACTGAATATGGGCTCAGCGCTTTCAGTTGTAATCTATTTTTGACCTCTGGTTTTAGGAATTCTTTATAAATGCTCTGTCATGTACCGACTGCGTAGGGTTTACAGAGCTAATGTTAGAAATATGTGCCGTAATATACCATCGAACTTGATGTCAGCAGCGAGCGTGAAACTCGCTTTCGTTTTGTAATTGCACGTTCACTCATTATCAATGGTATGCTATGTATTGAGTGCGTAAGGATAGTAGGGTGAGTTCTTGTTAGTATTGAGTCTTGTAAATATACCATCCCACTTGATGTCAGCAGCGAGCTTGAAACTCGCTTTAGTTTTATAATTACAGGTTCACTCATTATCAATGGTATGCTATGTACGGAGTGCGTAAGGATAGTCGGCTGAGTTCTTGTTAGTATTGAGTCTTGTAAATGTACCATCCCACTTGATGTCAGCAGCGAGTGTGAAACTCGCTTTAGTTTTATAATTGCACGTTCACTCACTCTGAATGGTATGCTATGTACCGAGTACGTAAGGATAGTAGGGTGAGTTCTCGTTAGTATTGAGTCTTGTAAATATACCATCCCACTTGATGTCAGCTGCGAGTGTGAAACTCGCTTTAGTTTTATAATTGCACGTAAGAATAGTAGGGTGAGTTCTTGTTAGTATTGAGTCTTGTAAATGTACCATCCCACTTGATGTCAGCAGCGAGCGTGAAACTCGCTTCATTTTCAAATTGCACAGGCATATGCATAACACAAAACATTCTTATTTTAAGCTATGTGTGTACTATACTAAATATGGGTTTAGCCCTTTAGGCTGTTTTTTGCATCTGTTGAAAGGGACATGAGGCACCGAGGGAGGGAGAACTGAGGGCTGCAGGGACAGCGAGACTATGCGACTTCAACACGACGGACACAACTGTGTCAGAGAGCAAAGCAGGGAGGCACTGAGGAAACGGATCTGGACGGGTGGGGTGGGGGCAGAGAAACGGACGACAAAGGTCGCCAGACAGTGGGTGAAAGTATGGAGACATAGGATGGCGGGCCTTTCAGACGGCACAAGAAAGGATAAGAATAAGAGGGGCAAGTATCCGAATGGCCCTGTTCTAGATTCCTTTACCAAATATTGTACAACAAATAGCTACGAATGTGACTGACGGGTTAGTTAAAACTAGAAACACGGAGTACAGGAAACTGAAAGAAAGGCAGGGGGTGCCACCTTCAGCAGGTACAGTCCAGAAAGCAAATCAAACCAAGGCAAGCATACTTTACAGGGTGGGGTATCCAGTGCCACAAGCTAATGGAAAACGTGAAACTGCAATACCCAGGCCAGAGGTGATGTTGGGTAGAAAGAAAGACAGCAATTGCAGAATCAAACGCAAGCAGGCGATTTTGGTGGCAGGAAGGGGGAGGGTTAGACTCTGCAAATTACAAATGAAAGCACAGATACAACAAGCATTTGCAATGCAATAGGTCTCGCATTTACACGAGTTTAAGCAATTGGCAATGTAAATGTGTGAGAAAGTGCCCTCTTTCTTGCATGGTATGCCCCCACTTTTTGCTAAAATGCTGAATGTACATTGATTGAGTGTACCCTGGACTCCTGCCAATCAGGTGCCCAGGGCCTATGTTCCTTCCTTAAACACACAAACTCCCAATTGGCAAACCCTGGCCACATGTCAGCCCCTAGTAAATGGTACCCTAGGTACCCAGGGCCTTGTGACCAGGGAAGACCCCTAAGGGCTGCAGCACTCATTGTGCCACCCTTAGAGGCCCTGAACCCTAACACACACACACTGCCCTTGGAGGCTGAGTGTCAGGGTACTAGACAAAACAAAGAGTCGACATGGCACACATCCCTGTGTGCCATGCCCACCACCTACACTGCCCGGCATACATCAGCCAACCCTCTAGCTGGGTGCCCTATGCCAGTGGTGTGGGCGCAGGAGCATGAGCCCTGTGCCCCTACAGTACCCAGGTCCATTCCTGGGCACTGTAAGTGCAGTGCTGCCATTTAAGAGTACATGGTGCTGAGAGCTCATCAAACACGAACTCCACAGCACCATAATGGCAACACTGAAGACTGAGAAGTTTGGTATCAAACTTCTCAGCACATTAAACCCACACTGATGCCAGTGTGGGATTTAATGTACCAAGCACCCCAGAGGGCATCTTAGAGATGCCCCCTTACAACTAACCACGTCTGCTCTGAGGCTGCCCAGGCTGCCACACAGCAGACACGTTGCTGGACCCCTGGGTGGGAGAGCCCCTGCTCTCCCGGGCCTGCAACAATGCACATCCTGGGTGAGGTGATAGATCTCCTCCCCCAGGATGAGCAAAGGGAAGCTTCAAAGGCCTGCCGCCTCTAGGAGTTTCCCCAGGCCACTGCAACCCCCCACTCTGGCGGGAAGCTTGGCCGGAAACCCCATACACTGACAGGGGATGTGCCAGCCTGCCCACCCCACCCCTCAGGTGGGGGAGGCGAGGTGAAGCACATCTCCGGGCTCTCGCCATCTTGAAGATGGGAGGCCCTACCCTATCAGGATTAGGCTACTGCCCCCCTCCCACAGGAGAGGGGCGGGATAGGGGGTGTACCCACCCCAGGACAAGGACCCATTGGTCCCTGGCCTTCACCTACCTGTAACGCCCCTAAATCTAGTATTTAGGGGCACCCTGAACCTTCCTTCCCCAGATTCCCAAACTACAAGAAGAGCGAGAAGGAAAGAAGACCTGCCCTGGAGCTGCAAAGGAGAGGGAGACACAAACTGCTTTGGCCCCAGCCCTACCGGCCTGTCGACCTCGGACTTGCTCCTGCTCCAAACCCGGCATCTCTTGTGGCCAGCAACCTCAGAAACCCCGGAGGACCTGGCTGCCTTTGAACTCTAATCCCCTGGGACTCCCATGAGTAGAGGCTCTACTCAGAACCTACCTTTCACCCCTGGCAGCAGCCCGGAACCGCGATCCCAGCCCACTCTGCACCTGCCAAGCCTAGCCGGCGCCGGAGTGAACTAAACCCATGAGGACGACCCCACGGCGACTTTGACCCCGAGTCCGGCACCCAAGGACCCCCCTCGACTATCCTGAAGAAGCTTGCAGCCTCAGAACAGAGTGCCACCCCAACCGCGATCAACAAGAGGGTAAGATTCCCGACATCAAAAGGCACCCGACGCCCCACGGCCCTCTGTGCCCAATCCCGGGTCACCTACCTATCCCCCAACTATCCAACTTACCCCTCGAAGTGGTGGTGGCACCCGAAGAGTCCTCGTCCCCGAGCCTGCAGTCTTTTTCCAAACCAGAGATTTCCCATAGAAATCAATTGAGCGCCCGACTGCTCAAAAGCACCCTGTAGCCAGCCGCCCGAGTGGCCCTGGCAGTGAAAACTCTACTCTAACCCACTTCCTCACTTGCCCTGAGTAAGTGACCAGGAGCCCAGCTCCCACAGCCGCGTGGCTTGCCCGACAGCAGCCACCAGCCCAGGCCCCCCTATCCCTCATAGGATAACATTGGGCCTAACTCTCTCTCTGCACCCGGCCGTCCTGAAACCGCTGAGGGTGAACTGACTGTACCTACCTGACACTGGGAGACCCCTGAGTCTATGCCCAGACCTTCAACTCTGCCAGTCGAGTACTTACCCTTAAACCGCTAACTTCATTTTCCTCATAGGGTAACATTGACTGGATTTTTCTTGGAAATTCTTCTGAGTGTGAACTTTTCAAAACTCAAAATATTCACCAAAAATCAGCCGAGTACCAAAAACGAATTTACTCACCTGCTCTTAGGTGAGCTCCCAGTGCTTGATCTTGGTGCCCAGCACTGACTCTGAAAAGTACCCACAACTATACTTACTTTTAACTCATTTTTCCTCCATAGGAAACCATTGACTGCTTTTCTGTGAAATTTCTTCTAAGTGTTGATTTCTGCAATTTCTAAATATTCCTCAAAAATCGTATAACATCTGAAAACGTAATTCCTTACCTGTTTTGGATAAATGTCCCAGTACTGAGTCTAGACCCCCAGTACTGGATTACAAAAGTAACGATAACCTACTGTACCTGTAACCCACATTTCCTTCCATAGGGAATCATTGATTGTTTGCTCTGAAATATTTTCTAAGTGCTCACTTTTGAAATAGCTAAATATTAGTTAAAAATCACTACAGTACCAAAGTCGACTTTCAACAGCTGATTCTGAGAACTGACCCAGGACTGGATCTAGGATCCAAGCCTGGAATTACAAAAGTAATCTACAAAGTACTCTGTTGCATATAATCTGAATTTATCATTGAGCTCAATGTATTGTGTTTAGAAATAGAGTTGCCTACTGCAACTAATTGTAACTGTTTACTAAAAAGTCAAGTGCATATATAAAAGTATTTTTATGAAACATCTCCTGTCGAGAAAGTATATTTTAATCCCAAGTGTTGGTTCTAAAATAAAACAAGCATATATTTTTTATATACAAACCATTGGCCTAGAGTTCAGTTATTGAGTGTGTGGAACTATTTGCTGACTGAGTGTGTACAACAAATGCTTTACACGTCCTCTGATACTGCCTTACTGCTCGACCAGGCTACCACTTTGGAGAGTAAGGTTATATCTAACTTTAACCTCTGTTAAACCCTTGGGGTCTGTGGACTCTGTACACTCTGTACCTATTAAGGAACAGTATATACAGAGCCACTTTCTCACAAAATGACAATGCCTTTTTTTTATGTTCAAAAATCAAAAATAAAAGGCATTGTCATTTGCAATGTCAATAGCTCAAACTCGCGTAAATGCGAGACCTATTGCATTGCAAATGCTTGTTAAAAATAGGTCTCAGAAACCACAAAATGGAAGCAAGTAGGCCCTTTGAGGTGAGAGAGATTGCTCACTTGGTACACTTTCAGCCTTACCATATTTTTGCCAACATTTCACAAGTATTGATCTGATGTTATGAACTCTTCCCCAGTCCACCAGCCTTTCAGAACCATCAGGCTGTCTGAAAATCACTCATTTTTCGTGTAACTCAGCCCGCCGTGACTAGTGGTCTTTGATAAGGGTAGATCCTCCAAAATGGAAGACAAGCCGTTTTCACACAACTAGAGGCCTAGATATCATTAGTGCAGAAGGGCACAGAGGTGTGAGGGGCCTAAGGAGCCATATGCAGTGAGGCCTTTACCACTAATCAGGACGCTCTGCTGTTCCTAGCTTGCATTCGATCCCAGAGCATCCTTGCTACGTCCTATCACACGGCTCCAGTCCTGGTGCGTATTATAGCATCTGAAAGATAATTTCACAGTGAGACGCAATGCAGGCCACTCTAGCTGGATGCGAAACAGGGGTCACTAGCGATAGGGCAACGAGGCTCCTGAGAAGCAGCTGGAAAGGTCTGCCTGCTGGGAAGTTTCCACGCAGGGGAGCGCGAGGCTCTAACTGTGCTAAGTGGTCCGGTTTCACCAGTAGACCTCGGGCGCTCTTCGGGATGATTAATGTGCTGACAAACTGACGGATTGGACATGATAATTTGCACTGAGAGGACGGCGAGCGGGATGAGAGTACGGCGAGCGGGAAGAGAGGGGGCTAGGGGCGCCCCACTCCTCTTCTGAATCTTTGAACACACAGTGCCCTTTCAACCAGCGTGGTTCAGGAGTGCAGCGCCTCAGGAAACCCTAAATTCTGAGAAGAGATGAAAGCTTTGCTGTCTGTGCTGGGAGGCGGGCCTGAGCCTGGAATGCTGGGAAGGGCACGCAGTCGGAAATTGTAAGAATCTGAGGGCTGGCTGTGCAGGTTTTTAAATCTATATAACCACTGAAAGCAGTTGCATTACACGCCCTGGCCTGAACTGGTAATCCTAGAGGAAGTCAACACTAGCCAACACATGCAGGCACACGTGTAACCTAGGTGACAGCTCTGATGTCCGAGTCACGAACCGGGGACATTGAAATATGGTTAATCAGAGGAAAAGGGCAGCTGATCCTGTAAGAATTCTGAAACCTGAGAGAAAGCTCCCCTTTCTGGGGTCTCAACAAATAACAAGCATTGACTGCGTGGCGGCCGCGAAATGAAATAATAACAAGCCAAGCCACGAAAGTGAAAGTTAAAGTGATCGGGCGGAGGCAGAGGAGAATGCAACTTAATGACCCGTGACGGAGGAGACAGATGGTGGCTATGTCCGCGAAAGTGATCAGGCAGTGCTTTTCAGGCTGCCAAATGGTGCGCGCGCCCGGCGCACATGCACTGTATTTGGAGGCCTGAAAAGCACTAGTTTGCACTTCCAGAGTCACGGTCCGCTTTCACTTTCGTCCGTTGTTAAAGCTTTGTTGTCTTTATGGGGCCATGTGCTTGAAACACATGGCCCCATAAAGATAAGAAAGCTTTCAGGCGGGGGAGCGGACCCTTTGAAGTAGTATGATGCCGAGTCTGTCGCCATGCAATCCACTTTTGAGAGCACTTTGAAATGCCCCTCTTACAAGAGTCTCGCATAGCTATTGCGTAAACGCAATAGCTAGGCGAGACCTAAAAAGAAGGACCGAAGCAAAGAGGAGGACACCCACTGACTTGGCCCCAACCCTACCGGTGTGTCCCCACCTCGAACCTGCAGAAGTGAAATCCCTATGTGTCCTGTAGCCAGCAGCCTCAAGAACTCAGAGGACCTGCCCTGCCCTGCCTTCCACAGAAAAGACTCTCCCGAGACGACCAGATTTGCTCACCCACAGACTCTGGCTCAGGCCAAATCTGCGAGTCTGCACCACTCTGTGCCTGATGCCCACGGCCCAAGTTCGAGTGGCCCAACACCACACAGAGGTCTCCTGCCGATCCTAACCGGAGATCTGGTGATCTCTGACCTGCCTCGAAACTCCAAGCGAAGCCTGCAGCCTCTTTCTGGAGGATCCCCCAACTGTGACCGGAGCTGGTAAGGAAATGCAGATGCCTAAAGGCACCCCTGCACTCGAAGTCCCATGGCCTTGGGTGGCCCAACCGACGGTGTCCCAGCATCCCCAGGCATCTCAACGTACCTCTCTAACCGGTGGTCACCTCCAGAAGATCTCCGTCACCAAGCCAGCAGTCTTTTTTGCGACAGGAGAATGCCCATTGAAAACAGCAAGGCACCAGTTGCCAAAACAGCACCCTGCACCCAGCCGCCGCTGCGGGTGCACTTTGGGTGCTTATCCGGATCCCCCTTTGCCCTAAGCCTAACACCAGGAGCTTTGCTCCCACAACCTCGGGCCTGCTCGTGAGCAGCCACCAACCGAGGCCTCCTATCCCCCATTGGATAATATTGGGCCTCAGCACTCTGCATCCGGCCGCCCTGTTGCCGCTGAGGGTGCTTTGAGAGTGCATCCTTGACCCTGGGGTAACCCTTGTTCTAATCCCAGAATTACAACTCCCTCAACCAAGGACGTACCAGTTAACTGATAACCATATTTTCTCCATAGGAATACATTGGCTGTTTTTCCTTGAAAATTGATTTCATTGTGGAGGTTGTTTTGTATGAGAACTTGAAAAACTGCTTTACTCACCTTTTCTCTAGGAAATGTCCCAGTGTGATATCTAGGCATATCGCACCGAGTAGAAAAAGTAATATGTAAAGTCATCAAAAGTGATCGAATACTAATTGCCACTGTATTGAAAAGATTTACAGACCTGTAACAAAGACATTTTCATTCAGCTTGCTTGTATTGTTCAACCTGACTTGAAAAGTACCATTTGCACTTACCTGTACCAGGCTTGCTAGATTCTAGATAATACATACAAGTAAATAATATTTTGTATACAAACAAATTGGTCTGAGTTCAGCCTTTGAGTGTGTGACTTCATTTGCTGCCTGAGTGTGTACAACAAATGCTTTACATTACCCTCTGATAAAGCCTTACTGCTCGCCCACACTTCCACAAATAGGGAGTAAGGTGCTATCTACATTTACCTCTGCCTACCTTTGGGGTTCCATTGGACTCTGTGCACACTATACCTCATTTTGGTATAGTATATACAGAGCCAGCTTCCTACACGCACCCCATGCTGTATATGCACTCTGCACCAAAGCCGCTGGTGGTGAAGACTTTGTGCTTACCTGCACCTCTCCCTCTGCTGATCTTAAATCCTGAAGACTGGAACTGTAAGTTAGGTACTTCTCCTTTAAACCGCATTGTTGTTTTCCTCCATGGAATGACTTTTAAAAGACCGAAGTATTTTTCCTGAAAAACATACTTACCTTTTTGCGAAGATCTTGGTCTTAAAATAAAATTCAAACAAAGCTTATTTTTTTAAATAAAATTGGTGTGGATCTCCTTTTAGAATCTTCTCCTTTATTGGTCATTGTGTGCATAACAAATGTTTTTCACTCCTTTGTGGTAGGCCTAAGGCTGCTCGCTCACACTACCACAAATGGCAGTTTGGGTTTGCATTGAGCCCTGTACACTTCTGGGGGATTCTCTGGACTCTGTACACGGTATAACAACTTATTGGTATACCACATACAGAGCCAGTTCCCTACACACGGTGTCTGGATGAATTTCTGTTTCATCTTGGTAAAGGCTTCCAGCACCTCTGAAAATATGACAAAGTCCCATTCAAATCTTCAAGGCTCAAGCGGTACCAGCCTGCTTCAAGTATCTAGCCTTTGTTTCCATGACCGTGGCGGCTACCATTTTAGAAGGGGGCTGTTTAAGCGGGGTTTTTCCTCTCTTCGCTTGTCAAAAAATGACACTTTCTGCATTCGGACGTAGAAACGTTTTCAAATTTCCTGACTAATAGTTTCCCCGGGACTAATCCACTTGTATCCCATCAGGACCTCGAATCGCTTGCGTCCTAGTCTACTGTTACATTGGCGCCTTATGCTTTTTAGCACTATTTTTTCTTAAATATTTAAACATTCATATCTAGGAGTCCCTTTATTGGATGTTTGTTGTTTTGGTCCTAGTTCACTCTTAATAGTTTTCTCTTTGTTTTAAAATGGATTGTGGACTTTTATTGTGTTGTGGGTGACATTTTCTGCTTTTCTGCTCTTCTTAAATACTTTACACATTGCCTTTGATTTAAGCTTCACTTCTTGATGTAATCTTTCTTGGGATTGAGCACAGGGTTGTTTTAATTAATGTGTTTGACATCTAGTAGGTGGTGACCTTATTCTTTGAGCTGGACACATGTTCACTGCAAATAATCCACTACCCTAAAGCAATGGCATTATATTACCTTTACAAACACTTTAAATGTTCATAATGATTTTGAACTGAGCTGATCAGTCCTGTTTTTGATTTAATGCTAAGGGAGTCCCAGTTGCACTAAGTGGCAGAGACATGACTGGTATTGCGAAGACCGGCAGTGGAAAAACTGCAGCATTTATCTGGCCTATATTGGTGCACATCATGGATCAGAAGGAACTGCAAGTTGGGGATGGGCCGATTGCTGTGATTGTGTGCCCCACAAGAGAGCTGTGCCAACAGGTAAAGGATGCAACATTTCTGTTTTTATAGTATACCTGGCATGCTGGTGAGGTATGTATGTTTGGTAGACAAATTATAAATCGTGCCCCTCTCATATGAACATGTTTAGTTTATAATGATGTTGAATGTTAGGCACATTGATTTTTCTCACTGTCCTCTGGAAGTCAAACTTTCTGACTGAAGTACTGTTCTGAGTTGGTATAAATTCTGCTATTCTGAGCACTTTTTGAAAAATTAACGAGGGTTTAAAGCTTAGAGGGTATGATGATAAAATCAAACCGTTAATTAAAAATAATAGGTAATTGTATTGAACTTTATTTTCAGATTCATTCTGAATGTAAGAGATTTGGAAAAGCTTACAACCTGCGATCAGTGGCGGTCTATGGTGGTGGAAGCATGTGGGAACAGGCAAAAGCCCTGCAAGAAGGGGCAGAGATTGTAGTCTGTACACCTGTGAGTATATGCTAAAAGCTAGGCTAGAGGTCCGACATACCCTTTGTGTGAGGGTGCTTTAATTCATGAGTTTTTCATTGTTCATTACCCTTAGAAATTGCTTAGTGACCAAAGGCAGTGTATATGCTAAGTCCCAAAATACATGCTGTAGTAATTTGCAGAATAAAGACATTCTTTGCTTCTTAACATGCTGGGTTATGTCTTTCAGTTTGAAGTTTTCTGGATTCACATGCTGTGCATATATCATTCATATACTGCCTTGGTGAGACACTCTGGAATTCAGACTACGTAAATTATACTTGTCTTTCTAATACTTCTTCCCATCAATATAGGAAGACTTCTTAAAAAGCATCAGCAAAATGAGAGAAGCAGAAGTGCCCTTTTTGAGAAACATGATAAATAATGCCCATAGATTAAGATTTTGAAGCAAACCCATCTGGGTGTCAAATGCTATGGATTTTCCAGCCAAAAGGAACCATACACCAGCACGGCCTGCAGCATTATTTTAGGAAAATAAAAAATACAATTACTGCATTCCATCCAAAGATTTATTGTATTCTGAGGTATTTGCATGTACACTTTTACCGGCAGACAAATCTCTGTGCAGTCATCACAGGTTTGGCTGTCTCTCTAAAACATATGTGCTAATGGTTACATACCTGTTGGTGTTAGTTATGCAGGTTAACCCCTTCACTGCTAGGCCTTTCCCCCCTGTGCTAAGCCTTTTTTTGGCTATTTGGTGTAGTTCGAGCTTAGGCCCCTGTAACTTTTTGACCACATAAGGTATCCACCCCAAATTTGCGTCCTTCTTTTCCGACATCATGAGGATTCTAAAGGTACCCAGGGTTTGCGGATTCCCCTGGAGGGGACCCAGAAATTAGCCAAAACGCAGCTAAATGTTTTTTTTTGTAATAATTGGAAAAAAGGGCTCAAGATGAAAGCGTCTGGTTTTTTTTTTTTACTGCAAATGGGATCAAAAAAGGGGTTGTGGTGCTGAAATCACCATCTTCCCAGCTTTCAGGGACAAGTAGACATTTGTCAGAAAACCAACATTTATTTACACAGTTTTGGCATTTTTCTGGGACATAGCCTATTTTTGCTATTTTTTGTGCTTTCAACCTCCTTCTAGTTTATGGTAGAAATGTGTATGAAAGCAATAATGGATCCTGGAAAGCTACACATTTTAGAAAACTAGACAAAATTATGAATTCAGCAAGGGGTCATTTGTGTAGATCCTTCCAGATCTCTTCATAGAAACTAACAGTTAAATATAGAAAAAATTGAAAATTAGTTGAAAAAAACAGCCATTTGTGTCAACGTTTTCACCTGTAACTTCTTCTAATTATGACAGCTGTTTGAAAGCACTATACCGTTACATTCGCTGGACCTTTCTGGTTGTGGGAATATATAGGACTTGTAGGTTCACCAAGAACCCGCCGAACCCAGAGCCAATAACTGAGCAGCGTCTTGCAATGGTTTTTTATTATTTACAGGGTATATAGCAATTATTTTGGGAAAATGTATACATGGAAAATCAGTATGAAAGACACTTATGTATCTCTGAAATGGGAACAAAATTTAGAGTTTAGAAACAGTAGAAATTTGCACATTTCCCGAAATTGGAAGTACCCTTACTAGCATGAGAATTATAGGTCATTTTTCAAAATGACTTCTTTTTTACACATTGTCTTTCATTTGGAAGGCAGAAATGCATTGAAAGTCAATAGGTAATAACAGTTGCTCTACAATTCTGTGTTACCCTAAGTCTCCCGATAAAAATTGTACCTCACTTGTGTGGGTAGGCCTAGTGCCCGCGACAGGAAACGGCCCAAAACGCAAGGTGGACACACCACATTTTCACAGTGAAAAATGGCGCTCTTTTTGCAAAGTGCCTAGCTGTAGTTTTTTAACCCTAGCTCTGCCGGCACCTAGGGAAACCTAGCAAACCTATACATTTTTGAAAACTAGACACCCAGGGAATCCAGGATGGAGTGACTTGACTGGCTCTCACCAGGTTCTGTTACCCAGAATCCCTTACAAACCTAAAACATTGTCCCCAAAAACATTTTCCTCACATTTCTGTGGTGCAAAATTCTGGAATCTGCGTGGATCCACAAAATTCCACCCACCCCACGTTTCCCAAAGTCTTCCGAGAAAAATGGTACCTCAGTTGTGTGGGTAGGGTTAGTGCCCGCTACAGGAGACGGCCCAAAACGCAAGGTGGACACACCACATTTTCACAGTGAAAAATGACCCTTTTTAGGTCTCGCAGACCTACCGCCGGAGCGCGCATGCGCTCCTCACTCTGCAAGGCTTAATGTCATCAGTACAGGGCTTTGAAAAGCTCACCACACGATCGTGCGTGTGGTTTTGTTTTCGTGACAAGCCAGTGTCTTTTGCGTGTGTCTTTCTAAGAAAGCCAGCATGCAATTGGGCAAAGGCTGGGGCATGTCCCGCCTTTGCTCCGCCCACGGCCTATTGCTTGCGGTTACCCGCACAGGCCACATCGATTTTAAATTATCATGCACAGACGCGTGCGTGATATTTCAAAACCGATTGCTCGCTGTGGCGCGTGCACCACTCGTTTCGATTCACCGTCTCCTCTCGAATGTATGTATTAACGATTGTCAGTATTTTCTCGTTATGCTTTTCATATATGTTCTGTTACTGGATATTAAATCTTGCTGGCAGTGCTGTGTGCGCACTGCATGTACTGTTTATTTTTGCCTCTAATCTGTGTGCTGCTATGAGTCAGTGCATGGTCTTGTCTCTGCTGTTAGGTTTCTGTCGCTTGCATGACCCGCAAATTTTAAAACGTGCGTGTTCACGGGGGGGGCAGTGTAATATCTGCCGCCACGTGGGCTTTTTGAATCTGAATCTGCGTGTTTGTCACCATGTGCTTTGTGTTCCTGGTTGAATCTTCACATGCAGCATTCATAGCGCCTCTTTGGCTCACGTGCGGGTGTGTTATCAGCTGCTTTCATTCAACACACGGTGTCTCTAGTGTGCGATAAAAGCTCTTTAATAAAACTTATACTGCTTCTCATCTTCATGCGAGTCAAAAGTTGTGATGTCGCTGGGGGTTAAAGGGCATGTGGTGTCACTTCTGTTATGCCAAAGATGTTAAAAACCGGCTGCATGTAAATGCGGGCACACGTTTGTACTGTTCGAAAACAATTATATTATTATTTTGGCTTTTTCCCTTTCATCCGATTAATGTTTTATACAAAGAGCACCTTTGTCAGGGTTGATATTAATGGTGAACAGGGTGTCTTTCCTATGAACACCTTGTCAGGTCATGAAGTGACGAGCAAAGAGACGACCGTTACTTACTGTGTGTGCACTTTAGTTGTGTAAATGTTACTCAAGAAATATGCGTCCCAATTTATAGAGACCTAACTGTGTATTCAAAGGAAGTGTTTCTTCTAGCTTTCCTTGCAGAGATCCGGGTTGTTCTACGGATTTCTGTTCCTAAAACTGACCGGTCCTTCTTCCAGGCCCCTTGTTTGATTTCCGTGCTGCAGCGCAGGGGTTGCGCTGTTCAACTGCGAGGAATATTCCATCCCAGTTCCCGGATAAACGTCAGCCTACCCTTTGGTGCCCTAGCTAGAGTCTGCTGGCACCTGCCAGTGCTAACGCCTCAGAAATGGAGCCGAGACAGAAAGAAAAGAATAGAGGAAGGACTGTCATCAGTTTTCACCTCGCGCTGCTGAGAAAGACCTCCCAGTTGCTTCTGCTTCCTAATCACATGGAACGAGAATTATCGGGACTGGACGATTGACTGCACCTGAGCATTGAAGAGAGATACTGACAATGCACACCAAGCACCCAGAGCAACGTGTCCACCCAAAGACATCCTCACATATCACACCAACAGCAAACAATGCAAAGGCTGCTGGGACCAAACAGAACACAGTTCAATATTTACATTAATACCTTCAAAGTTCTAGCGGTAATTGGACCGAAATATCAGCAGCTGCTGTTTCTGGGTAATGGGTTGCAAGTTTGCTTGAATAGTACTTCCCCTGTAATGTAGTGCTGCAAGTGGCTTTGTATCAAACCCGGGGCATATGAATACATCAGTACATTTCACCCCTTTGTCCTCCTTTCTTCGCACAGTCCTTGCATTGTGTGATTGGGTCTGGTACAGAGCAGGTGCCCTTTCTTATTTTCTTCGTTTTTGAATTTTTTTTTTTTTCTGTGCTATGGGGTGGGTTTCTTGGAAGTCATCTTGTTACTTTTAGAAACCAGTCTAGTTTCTTTACTCTTTATGTATCAGGATGGGCCTCACTCTGCATGCTGAGATCCTGAAGGCCTACCATTGCCTTGGGCTTATTACTGTGACACCCTGGGCCTAAGAGTCCTCTAGCTGGTCTCTGCTGATGGTGGTGTGTTAGTCCCTCGCCCTTGCTGTTTACCTCCTTACAAATACGCTCTCCCGTCTAGACAGGTCAAGGTGTCTCTACCTGTAGAGTACATGGTGCTCTCAGCACCATGTACTCTTAAATGGCAGCACTGCACTTACAGTGCTCAGGAATGGACCTGGGTACTGTAGGGGCACAGGGCTCCTGCTCCTGTGCCCACACCATTGGCATAAGGCACCCAGCTAGAGGGGTGGCTGATGTATGCCATGGCAGTGTAGGTGATGGGCATGGCACACAGGGATGTGTGCCATGTCGACTTTTTGTCTTGCACCCAGACACCCAGCCTGCAAAGGCAGTGTGTGTGTGTGTAAGGGGACAGGGCCTCTAAGGGTGGCACAATGAGTGCTGCAGCCCTTAGAGGCCTTCCCTCGTCACAAGGCCCTGGGTACCTAGGGTACCATTTACCAGGGGCTGACATGTGGCCAGGGTTTGCCAATTTCGGTTTTGTGTGTTTTAGGGAAGGAACATAGGCCCTGGGCACCTGATTGGCAGGAGTCCAGGGCACACTCAGTCAAAGTACATTCAGCATTTCAGCAAAAAGTGGGGGCATACCATGCAAGAAAGATGGCACTTTCTCACAATAATCAATAATATAACCAATATAAATAATATATCCTCAAAAAAACAGGGAAGAAACAAAAGCAAATCGTGTTTGAACACTGTTTTAATGCTTTACATTAGCACAAACACCTCAGATAGGACTGAAAGCAGTGTTCGCTCACAGGCTGCATTGCAGAAAACCACAGCCTAGAAAGGCTAGAAAGCTAACTCATAGCAACATAGAAAAACTGACACCGTGCCTTTAAGGCAGCCATGACCCCTAGCTTCCCATCATGCCTCAGGGGTGACAGGTCAGTTGTTCTTTCCGGCTCCTTCAGTCAGGACCCTGGTTACACAGCTCCACTCTTTTCTGGTTTTATTCAGAAATTATCTACTTTTTTCAGAATTTTTTTGATCTTACTTCGACGTCTTTCATCCAGTCAAGTAAGGTGTTTGCTTTTTCTGACTATTTTTGGCATTTTTTAACTCTCAAAATGCCATCCCTTTTTGATCCCTGCCCTTCTTGTGGATAAAAGCCCAGGTCAGACTCTCTCTCGGTCTGTATTCTTTGCCTGCCTTAAGATCATGTCCCCAAGACTTGCAAGGACAGAGAGAGGATACATCTTTATGGATTGGCAGAAAAGGCTTTCAGAGGCAGGTCTCCGGTAAGAAAAGGCTCCAAGAGGCCCAGATCCTCTTTTAGACCCTCAGCGTCTGGCTCGGCGCTGAGAAAACAGCCACCGGAGGGGCATACATCGCAGAAAAGAATGTCGACGGCGGGCTCGCCGTCGAGAGAACGCAGGCATGAAGGTACGTCATCGACGTCGAGAATCCGACCGCCTCCGCCGTCGTCAACCCGGCGACGATCGGCGTCGAGGAGTTCCAGTCCACCAAGGCGTCGATTGGCTTCGAAGAGCCAAAGCCCTCTGCCGTCGTCAACCCGGCGACGATCGGCGTCGAGGAGTTCCAGTCCACCAAGGCGTCGATTGGCTTCGAAGAGCCAAAGCCCTCTGCCGTCGTCAACCCGGCGACGATCGGCGTCGAGAGCCAGCAGACCTCCGTCGAAGTCGGTTAGACGTTTGACGTCGATAGCTGATAATCCTCCGTCACCGTCACATAGACGACGTTCGAGGGGAGCGAATTCTCTGCCGTTGCAGACCAGGCGGCGATCGGCGTAGAGAACGAGAAGTCCTCTGCCGTCATCCCGGCGACGTTCGACGTCGAAGACCAGAAGCCCTCCGCCGACGTCTTTTCAATGTCGCTCGGCGTCGAGAGCTAGCAGCCCTCCGCCGTCGTCATCCCACCGACGATCGGCGTCGAGGAGATGAAGTCCTTCGTCGCCGTCTAGTCCACATCGCTCGACGTCAAGACGAGGAAGTATTCTACCGTCGTCACGGCGCCCTTTGCCGTTGACACATTCGACGCCGAAGAAACTACAGTCAACGTCAAGACCACTCCCAGAACCTGGTCGAGCCTAGACGGCTAGAAGATGATCTCGATCGACGTCGAGGAGGGCTCAGTCGCAGCAGGATATACTCTCGACGTCGAGACCACCATCGCATAGATCTGATGAAGGTTCAGTAGTCTTAGTGACGGAATCAGCATCGAGACACTCTTCTTCTCACTCCTCGAGACGTCCACATTCTCCATCTGCGTCTCCAGAACATCAGAGGAGATCGCGACAGAGATCCCTGTCGCGTCAGAGGCCCTCTCCTTCTATACATCTGTCTCCAAGATGGATTTTACCAGTACATCACTGGAGTAAGACTCCGGCTGGAGCATCGAGAAGGGAGGAGGAATACACAAGCCCTGTCCACAGATCCCCTCTCCAAAGGTTAGTACAGGAGGTGGATAGATCGCCTTCGCTGGTACGCCACCACCGTGCAGGAAGATCTAAGGAACGCATGCCTTCTACGTCACATCACCACAGAAGGAGGTCTCCCTCATGGTCATCTTCCTCCACCCATTCTTCTAAGAGGGATTATTCGCCTACTCTATCGGACAGCCCTCAGTCGAGAATGTCCCCGATAGATGACATTAACGCCTATCATGATGTGCTGCAGAGAGGGGCTCAGAAGGTGAACATCGCTATCTCCACCCCCCAGGTCGCAACGACAGTGATCTTCGAGACGCTGCACCAAAGATCTGCTTCGCGTCCATTGCTGCCTCTGGTTCCTGGACTTCTGGAACCAGTAATGGACATTTTTCTGACCCCCCACAACGATTAAAGCTACTCCGGCCAGAATTCAGAAGAAGTACAAGCCTGCTGATGTAGATCCGGTGTTCTTGAAAACTGATCCACCTGCGGATTCCGTGATAGTCGCAGCGGCACGTAAGTCACACGCAGTCTCTGCTCATGCGTTGGTCCCTCCGGACAAGGAGAGTAAGTCCCAGGATTCTTGGGGGTGAAAGGTTTGTGGCTCGGCAGCTTCTTCACTCAAAGTCTCCAGTGCAGCAGCCTTATTAGGTCGGTACAACCGATCCTTATGGGACTCTTTGGATCGGTTCAAAGAGAAGTTACCAAAGGAGGATCAGAAAGACTTTGAAGAAATTATTACGGAGGCTTCCTTGGTAGCTAATCAAGTGATTAGCACTGCAGCGGATGGTGCCACACTATCGGCGCATTCGTATGCGCATGGAATTTGCGCAAGAAGGTCTGCCTGGCTAAGGCTTACAGCTCTTAAACCGGATGCTCAGCTGAGGATCCTTAACCTACCTTTTTCGGGCTCTTCATTGTTTGGCTCCCACACAGATGAAGAGTTGGCTCGAATGAAAGCCGAGTTGGACACTTTGAAGGCGGTGGGGCTAGAAAAGAAAAAGGAGTTCCGACGAAGGTACAGGCCCAGCCAGCGCAAGGGATACCAACAGAGGGTTCAAACCCCTCAGTGGTCCTAAAGCAAGAACCAAGGGCGATCGCAATGACAGGGTCGAATGTCCACCAGAGATAGAGGGGGTAACCAACAACAATCCTCCTCCACCACCCGACCAACAGGAAAACAATGAGCCAGAGCTTCCTCAGACGCCGTTGCCTACTCCAGTGGGAGGAAGTGTTTCACAACATCTGAGAGAGTGGTGCAACATAACAAAGGATCGTTGGGTGCTCAGTATACTGCGCAATGGATACGCACTACGTTTCCGTGTGTCTCCAAAGGACATTCCTCCAAAAAGATCTCGTCCTCACCAGCTAAAATTACTACGTCAGGAAGTGGTGGCGCTGCTACAAAAAAAGGCCATAGAGAAGGTTCCCATCTCGCAGCGAGGAAAGGGAGTGTACACCAGGTACTTACTTGTGCCAAAAAGAGATCAGGAGCACAAGTTCAGACCAATCCTGGACCTGCGGTTGCTGAACAAGCTAATCTTGAAAGAAATATTTTGCATGCTGACGCTTCATCAAATATGTTCACATCTGCAAGCAGGAGACTGGATATGTTCAGTGGATCTCCAGGATGCGTATTTCCACATTCCTGTAACTCCCCGTCATCGCAAATTCCTGCGATTCTTGGTCGGCAACAGTTACTACCAGTTCAGGGTGTTGCCCTTCGGACTAAAATCTGCCCCACGAGTCTTTACCAAGTGCATGGCGGTGGTAGCGGCGGCTCTACACAGAAGAGGACTGTTTGTATATCCATACTTGGACGAGTGGCTCTTGAAAGGGCCATCTCCTCAGCAAGTAAAGATCGACTTCCAAGTGTGCCTAACTCTACTCCGCAGGCTAGGCCTGCATGTGAATATGGAAAAGTAAGTTCGCCAGCCTACACAGGTGATCCATTACCTAGGCTCCGTCCTAGATACAAACCTAGGAAAAGCGTTTCCTTCGGAGCAGAGACTTTTATCCATTCAACAGAAGTGCGAAGTTCTTCTCCAGACCAATCGTCCGACAGTTAAGCAAGTAGCGTCCCTATTGGGATCAATGGCATCTTGCATATTCCTCATTCCCAACGCCAGGCTGAGGATAAGACCTCTGCAGCAGGATCTGGAGGACAAGTGGGACCAGGCAACCGGTTTCTGGGAAGACCGGATTGTACTTTCACAAGCAGCAAAAGCGTCTGTTCTGTGGTGGACTCGTCCACGGAACCTCCTACTGGGAGTCCCCTTCCATCAACCTGTTCCCACCCAGTCCTTGGTAACGGATGCATCGCTTCAAGGATGGGGGGGCGCACATGGATTGCCTACAAATGCAGGGGGGGTGGTCCATCAAGGAGCAATCCTACCACATAAAAATGTTAGAGCTGCGGGCAGTCCATCTAGCCCTGAAAGCTTTTCAGCCCTCGATCATGTCCAACTCAGTCCTCATCCAAACAGACAACACGACCACCATGTATTACCTCAACAAACATAGTGGTACGCGTTCTCGCCCTCTCTCCCTGGAAGCTCAAAAGATATGGCATTGGCTTCTAGCCCGAGGCCTCTCCGTCACAGCGGTGCACCTTCCAGGAGAGCGAAATGTGCGAGCGGACGCACTCACCCGGCACTTCGAAGATCAGCTAGACTGGGTGCTAAACGACGAAATAGTGGCAGAAATTTTCCATCAGTGGGGTCAGCCTTCCATAGATCTGTTCGCAGACGATCTAAACAAAAAATTCCACGCCTTCACCTCCAGGTTCCACCGTCCAAGGACGAAGGGGAATGCTCTTTTGATGGATTGGTCCGGAATATTTGCATACGCCTTTCCTCCCCTGCCTCTGATTCCGAAGGTGGTGTCCAAGCTCATCCGGTCCAACATGTCAATGATCCTGGTGGCCCCGGACTGGCCTCGACAATGGTGGTACCTGGACCTGTTACAGCTGTCGGTGCACCCCCACAAGAGGCTTCCTTGCAGGTCGGATCTGCTGACCAAGATGGACGGGAAGATCCTACATCCCAACCTTCCCTCACTGAACTTGGCAGCATGGCACCTGAGGTCCTGCAATATGGACAATTGAACTTGCCGCAGGACTGTATGAATATACTAAAGGAAGCAAAGAGACTTCCACAAGGGCTTCGTATTCCTTTAAGTGGAAGCGGTTCTACCTGTGGTGCTCTCGTAATAGCTTTAATCAAACCACAGGTCAGGAGGAGGTTATTCTTCCTTACCTCTTGTACTTGGCTAAATCAGGGTTGTAGTATGCATCGATCAGAGTGCATTTAGCGGCTATTACGGTCTACAGAAAGTTTCCAAGCCAGCCTTCCTTTTTTCAACTGCAGGTGGTCAAGGATTTCCTACAGGGGTTGAAGAAAGTGTATCCCCCTGTTCGGCCTCCTTCTCCTCCTTGGAAGTTGAATCTGGTCATCTCTAAGTTGATGGGTCCTCTTTTTGAGCCCATCCATAAAGCCACGCTGCAGCATTTGACATGGAAGACCGCTTTCTTAGTCGCGATTACCTCAGCGCGAAGTGTAAGCGAGATCCAAGCACTTTCTTCCAAAGAGCCATTTACTATCTTTCACCACAACAGAGTAGTATTAAGGACTCACCCTGCTTTTCTGCCGAAAGTTGTATCTGATTTTCATATTAATCAGACAATTTCTTTGCTGTCCTTGGTTCCCAATCCCGCAACTTCTGCGGAAAGGTCACTCCATTCCTTGGACCTTAAGAGAGTGCTTAAATTCTCCCTATAGGGAACTAAGGTCATCAGAAAATCAGACCAATTGTTTTTAAATTATGGTTCCATGAGGACAGGTTTTCCAGCTACCAAGAGATCCATTTCCAGATGGATAGGGTCTTGTATAAAATTGGCCTACCAGCTGGCAAATAAACACCTATTGTTGTCACCTAAAGCACACTCCACTAGGGGGAAAGCAGCTACAGCAGCTTTCTTGCATGACGTTCCGATGGCAGAAATTTGCAAGGCAGCAACCTGGAGATCTGTGCATACGTTCACAAGGCATTATTGTCTTGAATCCGACTCCAGGGCGCATACTCAAGTAGGCCAGGCCTCCTTGAAAAATCTGTTCAGATAAGAGAAATGTCTGAATTGTCAAGTTTAGTTGTCTGAGCTTGATTGTTAATTATAATTTTTCCTTTGCCCGCAGCGGATGACGTGAGGCTCGCTGTTCTATTCTAGTGCTTATGACTATTGATGAGGATCCCCTGGAAGAGATGGATTAGGTTCGAGGCATGTGGGCTGCTGAATTCATATCTGTGCATAGATCGCCGCCTAGTGTTGGGTCCGGATGTTTGCACGTTGTTGTCCTGGAAGAGTCTTTGAAGTATCACGAGATAGGTGACTCCTCCCCTGGACCACAGTGCGCATGGGCATCCTCTCCATCCTTAGATTGTTTTTTTCCGCCATTGGGTTCGGATGTGCTTATCTTAGCTCAAGTTAGGAAACTTTAGTCTAAGGCCAAAAGGCCTTTAGTTTTCGTCGGTACTGTTCCTGTTCGGTATCGACTGCTTTCTTGATTAGTTTAGAAACTTCTTCCAGCCTTTCGGATCCGTTTGGTCCGAACATTGATCTTACATCGACGATCGAATCGAGGACCCCATTCAAACGGTGTCCTGTATGCCACGCCAAATACCCACACATCGACGTCCACCCGGTATGCAACAAATGTCTCTCGCCGGATCACGACGAATCGAAATGTATGGCCTGTGCCCGATTCCGATCGAAGAAGACTCTCCGGAATCGACAGGCAGCGAGATTAGAAGCGCAGCAATCGGCGCCTGCCCCGGCCAACATCTTCAGCACCAAAGGCGAGGACGTAGAGAGCGTGGAAGAAGTAAACTCCAGCCCCGCTTCCGAACACGATTCCCGATCGGAAGACGCCGATGAAGCGCTTTTTCACAGGGAAGAAGCCGTCGACTAGGTAGGAGACTACGATGAGGCCTTTAAGGCCGAAGAGGATAGCTCTAGCGAAGAGCCAGGCCTACCCGTCATTCTACGGCTCAGGTCGAGGGATCGCCTCCGGGCCTTACCCGAGATCAATCCCAAAATTCTTCGGCCCCGCCTTCGGGCCCGGCCTCGAACATCCAGCACGAGCCATTATTACCATAGACGACTGGATTCCCTTCTACGAAACCGAAACCAATCGTCGCACCAGTTCCACCGAAACCAAAAGTGAAACTGGCCGTGATCGGCTCGAAGCCCTCGAAGACCTTCACTCCTTCGATGCCAACAAAGACCGTCGGCTCCGAACGCACTAAGAGGGATTTCGGCGCCGAACTCGCTGCAGCGGATATCGGTACCGACCCGAAAAGGAAGGCCCTCGGTCCTGCGAAAGCGCCTCGGCCCCTGGCACCGAAGCAGTCGGCCCCGACCACCAAAGTCAAAATGGCCGCTCCATCTGCGTCCACTTCGAAGATGGCGGCACACGCCAAGTCATCGACTCCGACGACCGCTGATACCTCTCTTCGGCTCGATGACCCTGTGGCTCCAAAGCGGTCGACGCCTACCTCCACGGTACCGACCGGCACCAAATAACCTTCCGCGTTCTCGGTGCGACAAGTCGCGGCGTCGTTGCAACGCATCAGAGAACGGGCAGCCCTCCGATCCACGTCGGGCCCCGACACTCCCAAGGTTCCAAACGCACCCTCGGCGCACACCAACATCACTTTTGGTTTGCCGCCATCCACGGCGCCGAAGATGTTCGAGATCCGGACACGTGTCCGCCAGACACAGTCCCCATCTACTGGACACTCACCTCCTGAGCCTTCACAGCCACAATTCATCGACGCCGACACTGGCAGACTGATGCTCCGCAAACGGAAGATCACGCCAGAGAAGGGCTTGGACTCCTACAGAATACCTCTGAAGCACAAATTGCCAGCAGAGTCGGAACCGGTTCTGTATGAACGCTTGCAAACCTCCTATCAGGTTCCCCAGTTCTTTTCTCCTACGCCTTCCAAAACAGACGCAGTGGAGGACTACATGGGTGATGATACCACCTACCCTGGGGAGGCTGATCCTGATGAGCAGCAGGACCCAGATCAAGCATGGGATGACCCTACAGACCAGGGTACCGCGCCAGATACCCAGGACACGCAGCTTTACAGCACAAAAACATCTCCCACAGAGTACACTGCTGCCTTCAATGCCCTCATAGAACGTGCTGCCGCCAACCATGGAGTACAACTCCACTCTGACACTGTTGAGGAAGACTTCTTAGTGGACACTTTCGCCTCCTCCGAGAGAACTGTCAAAACTTTGCCCATGTTAAAAGGTGTTCTCAAACCTGCAAAGGACATTTTCAAAGAAGCAACCAGGGCACGGGTGCTAAACCCCAGGATTGAAAAAAAATACAAGCCTGCGCCCGGAGACCCTATGTACATTAGAGGTCAGTTGCCTCTGGACTCCATGGTGGTTGCGAACGCTCGCAAACGAGCCCATTCGCAAACGACAGGTGATGCTCCTCCCCCAGACAAGGAGTCCAAGGTGCTGGAGACCTCCGGCAAAAGAATTGCAGCTCAAGCAGCAAACATCTGGCGCATTGCCAATACACAGGCCCTCCTGGCCCGCTATGATCGCTCACACTACGACACACTAGAATCGCTACTCCAGCATCTGCCAGATGAATACAAAGAGGCAGCGGAGCTCCTCATCAGAGAGGGACAACTCCTTACCAACGCATCCATTAAGTGCGCACTGGATGCTGCCGACACAGCAGCGAGGGCAATTAACACCAGCGTCATGTTACGCCGACACGCTTGGTTAAGGATCTCAGGATTCAAACCAGAGATTCAAAACAACATCCTCAATCAGCCAGTCAACCCCGACTACTTATTCGGCCCAGAAGTTGACACCACCATAGAAAAAATAAAGAGACACTGACACTGCGAAGTCAATGGGGGCTCTGCAAACGCAGCAATTTCGTAGTGGCTCCTTTCGTCGCCCCGGGAATAGAGGAGCAGCTAGAGGCCAGGGGTCACAGCAGCAATACACTAAAGGGGGCACACAGAGCACCTACGATAAAACCAACAGAGGTGGATATCGTGGCTCCAGCACCAAGGGCAGGGGACGTGGTTATGGCAACACCAGGTCCTCACCCAAAAACAAACAGTGACGCCCTCTCCCTTCCCCCTGACCACATAACACCTGTCGGGGGGAGACTCCAGCGGTTCCTGTCCACGTGGAAAACCATCACCACAGACAGGTGGGTCAGGGACATTATCCAGCACGGTTACTGTCTCGAATTAACCTCCACTCCACCCAACATACCGCCAAAGCACCGTCCTATGTCCGTAGAGCACTTAGCATTATTGCAGCAGGAAGTGCTAAGTATGCTGCAAAAGGGTGCAATAGAGGTCGTGCCCGTCAACCAGCAGGGGACAGGGGTGTACTCTCTGTACTACTTAATCCCAAAAAAGGACGGGTCGCTCAGACCTATACTAGACCTGAGACCCCCTCAACCACTACATTCTCTCAGAGCATTTCCATATGCTCACACTACAGCAGGTTCTCCCGCTGCTCAGCCAGGGAGACTTCCTAGCCACACTAGACCTCAAAGATGCGTACTTCCACATACCCATACACCCATCACACAGGAAATATCTCAGGTTCACTATTCAGGGACAGCACTATCAATTCAAAGTCCTCCCCTTCGGCGTGACAACAGCACCCAGGGTTTTCACCAAGTGCCTAGCTACAGTGGCTGCACATCTACGGAGACAACACATTCACGTCTACCCTTACCTGGACGACTGGCTTGTTCAAGCAAAGTCAGCCCAGCAATGCGCCAGCCACATGTCCCTCACCATCCACCTTCTTCACAGTCTGGGATTCTCACTAAATTACCCAAAATCACATCTCCAACCCGCACACGTACGACAGTACCTGGGCGCGACCATAAACACTCTGGCAGCCACAGCTCAGCCAAATTTAGTGAGGATCAACAGCATGCAACTGCTGATCTCAAAGTTCAAACCTCAACACTCCCTTCCTGCGCGAGTGTTCATGCAGTTGATAGGCATGATGGCCTCCTGCATTTTCATAGTCCCGCACGCGAGACTACATATGCGCCCGCTTCAGGAGTGCTTGGCACGTCAATGGAATCAGACTCACGGACAGTTGAAAGACCTAGTGTTGGTGAGCGGTCGGGCATACAACTCTCTGCATTGGTGGAATCCACAAAACCTTTGCAAGGGCCGACCGTTCCAAGAGCCTGTCACACAAATAATACTGACGGCGGACGCCTCTCTCCAGGGATGGGGAGCTCATGTACTCACTTACACAGTGCAGGGACTATGGACAACGCATCAAAAGAAGATGCACATCAACGTTCTGGAACTGATGGCAATCTTCCTAGCCATGAAGGCATTCAAAGTACACTTGTGCAACAAAGTCGTGTTGATCCAGACGGACAACATGACTGCCATGTACTACATACAGAAACAGGGAGGAACACACTCTCCACAGTTGTCTCATCTGGCTCAGAGCATGTGGAAGTGGGCCATTCAGAGGAACATGTTCCTCATGGCGGAACACCTCCCGGGCAAGGACAACCAGATGGCGGATCTGCTCAGCAGACACAGCCACCAGATGCACGAGTGGGAGCTACATCCGTCAGTACTCCAACCGTACTTCCAGCAGTGGGGTCATCCAGAGATAGACCTATTCGCCACAAGGGAGAACGCAAAATGCCAAAGCTTTGCCGCCAGGTTCCCCCATCCACAGTCGCAGGGCAATGCGATATGGATGAACTGGTCAGGCAGATTTGCGTACGCTTTTCCCCCAGCGCCATTAATACCGCTAGTGGCACGCAAACTAAGGCAACACTCGATAACACTCATCCTGGTTGCTCCAACGTGGGCACGCCAGCCATGGTACACCACGTTTCTAGAACTTTCCGTGGTACCACATCAAAGACTGCGGCTAACACCCAAACTTTTAACGCAGAACCATGGCGAAATTCAGCACCCAGATCCGCAACAGCTGAACCTGGCAATCTGGCTCCTGAAGTCCTAGAGTTTGGCTACCTAAACCTGCCACCTGACTGTATGGAGATCATTAAGGAGGCCAGGAGACCCACTACCAGAGCTTGCTATGCAGCTAAATGGAAGAGGTTTGTCATTTATTGCAACAACAATGACATTAACCCGCTAGACGCATCCATTCAAAATATAATCTGTTACCGCTTACACCTATACCGATGCAATCTGGCATACACCTCAATACGTATCCATTTGACCGCAATAGCAGCCTATCTCCAGAACAGGCAGCACCTCTCTTTATTCAGAGTGCTTGCCATCAAAGCTTTCTTGGAGGGACTTAAACGAGTAATTCCCCCAAGACACCCACCAGCACCGGTGTGGAACCTCAACTTGGTCCTCACCCGACTGATGGGTCCACCCTTCGAACCTCTCCACTCATGTGAGATTCAATTCCTCACCTGGAAAGTAGCTTTCCTAGTGGCAATCACTTCGTTAAGAAGAGTTAGTGAACTCCAGGCACTAACCATTCAAGAGCCATTCATACAGGTTCATGCAAACAGGGTCGTACTACGTACCAACCCCAAATTCATGCCTAAAGTAATATCGCAGTTCCACATGAATCAAACTATTGAACTGCCTGTCTTCTTTCAAAATCCACAGAATGTAGCAGAGAGAATGCTCCATACACTAGATGTAAAGAGAGCCCTCATGTACTATATAGACAGAACTAAGGTGTTCAGGAATACAAAACAACTTTTCGTTGCCTTTTCTCCACAGCACAAGGGCAACGCCATTTCCAAAGCAGGTATAGCCAGATGGATTGTTAAATGTATTCAAATTTGCTATCAAAAGGCTAAACGCACATTAACGATTCCCCCACGAGCCCACTCAACACGAAAGTTAGGGGCGTCCATGGCTTTCCTGGGAAACATTCCTTTACAGGAAATATGTAGAGCAGCCACATGGTCCACTATACATACATTTACCAAACACTACTGTGTAGATGTACACTCAAAACAGCAGGCAGCTGTAGGACAGGCTGTTCTCAAAACTCTTTTTCAGACCGCTGCAGCTGGCACTGGTAGCCGCCGCTAATAGGAGGTACTGCTATGTATTCTATGCACAGATATGAATTCAGCAGCCCACATGCCTCGAACTGAATATGCTACTTACCAGTATGCATCTGTTCTTGGCATGTAGGGCTGCTGACATTCATATCGCCCACCCTCCTCCCCGGTGCCTGTGGCAGCTGCAGCTCTCAGAATTACTGTATAGCATGGTCATCACTTTCTGTATCTACTCCATCACTGCCACAATGGCGAAAAACAATCTGAGGATGGAGAGGATGCCCATGCGCACTGTAGTCCAGGGGAGGAGTCACCTATCTCAGGATACTTCGAAGACTCTTCCAGGACAACAACGTGCAAACATCCGGACCCAACACTAGGCGGCGATCTATGCACAGATATGAATGTCAGCAGCCCTACATGCCAAGAACAGATGCATACTGGTAAGTAGCATATTCAATTCACGTCTTCCCTTACTTAGACGACTGGCTGATAAAAGCCGCGTCCTACGACCAATGTGTGCAACATACAAACAGCACCATCCAACTGCTCCACCAGCTAGGCTTCACGGTGAACTGCCAAAAGTCCCACCTCGTACCATCTCACACAAAGCAATATCTCGGGCCACTATAGACACCTCCAAAGGTATTGCCTATCCCAACTCAGCCAGGATCGCAAGCATACAAGCCTTGCGCCAAACGTTCCTTGCTCAGCACTCTCTCCCAGCGAGAGTGTTTATGAAGCTAATAGGGATGATGGCATCTTGCATCTTCATAGTGCCTCATGCAAGACTCCACATGCGTCCACTCCAAGAGTGCCTAGCACAACAGTGGAACCAGGCCCAAGGACAGCTGACGGATCTGGTGTTGGTAGACGGCCGCACCCATCACTCACTGCAGTGGTGGAACACCACAAACCTTTCCAAAGGGCGGCCGTTTCTGGACCTGGTTCCTCAGGTGATTCTAACAGCGGACGCATCGCTCTCCGGCTGGGGAGCGCACCTCCTACACCTCACAATGCAAGGTCTATGGACGCCACAGCAAAAGTCGCTCCACATCAACCATCTGGAGCTCTTGGCGATCTTTCTAGCCCTAAAATCCTTTCAAAAACAGATTTCAGCCAAAGCAGTCCTCATTCGCACAGACAATATGACTGCAATGTATTATATTCAAAAAACAGGGGGGGACACACTCTCCCCAGCTCTCCCGCTTAGCCCAGTGCATATGGAGATGGGCAATTCCACAAAACATCTTTCTCCTGGCACAGCACGTCCCAGGCATACAAAACACCATGGCAGATCTGCTCAGCAGACAAACGCAACAATTACACGAATGGGAACTGCATCCACAAGTTCTTCGCCCATTCTTCCACAAGTGGGGGCATCCTCAGATAGACCTCTTCGCCACCCACGAAAACAAAAAAATGCCCAAGCTTCGCCGCCAGATACCCACACCCATTGTCCAAAGGCAATGCGATATGGATGAACTGGTCAGGCAGATTTGCATACGCCTTTCCACCTCTCCCACTAATTCCATTGGTGGTCAGGAAACTGCAACAGCACTCCCTCACGCTCATTCTGGTAGCCCCAACATGGGCCAGGCAACCGTGGTACACCACACTATTACAACTATCAGTGGTACCACATCAAAAACTGCACCTGTCCCCATGCCTCCTAACTCAGAACCATGGAGAAATCAGACACCCGGACCCAGCGCAGCTCAACCTTGCGATCTGGCTCCTGAAATCTTAGAATTTGGGTACCTTAACCTTCCCCCTGACTGCATGAATGTTATCAAGGAAGCCAGACGTCCTACCACTCGAGTGGAAGAGATTTGTTGTTTACTGCCGTAACAATACAATCAACCCTTTAGATGCATCCATACAGCACATTATATGCCATCTGCTCCATCTTCAAAGGTGTAACCTGGCATACTCTTCCATACGCTTACACCTAGCAGCGATTGCTGCTTACCTGCAAAACAGACAGCATTTGTCGCTGTTCAGGGTGCCTGCTATTAAAGCCTTTATGGAAGGCCTTAAATGTATAATTCCACCCAGGGCACCGCCTTCTCCTGTATGGAATCTAAATGTAGTTCTTACAAGGCTAATGGGTCCCACCTTCGAACCACTGCATAAATGTGAGCTACAGTTCCTCACCTGGAAAACAGCTTTTCTAGTGGCTATCACTTCCCTTAGAAGGGTTAGTGAAATACAAGTGTTTCCCATACAGGAACCCTCCTTCGTACGAATCCAAAGTTTCTGCCCAAGGTCATTTCCCCTTTCCATCTCAATCAATCGGTGGAATTACCTGTTTTTTTCTCGCAACCTCAATCTGTTGCGGAAAGAGCTCTACATACACTTGATGTTAAGAGGGCTTTACTGTACTACATACAGAGAACACAACCTTTCAGGAAAACTAAACAATTGCTTGTTTCCTTCTCTCCACCGCATAAAGGCAACCCCATCTCTAAATCAGGGATAGCTAGGTGGATTGTAAAGTGCATACAAATTTGCTATCAAAAGGCAAAAAGAACATTATTTGTTCCACCTAAAGCCCACTCTACTAGAAAGTTAGGGGCTTCTATGGCTTTTCTAGGGAACATACCCTTAGATGACATCTGCAAAGCAGCCACATGGTCAACTCCGCACACCTTCACAAAACATTACTGTGTAGACGTGCATTCCAAGCAACAAGCTAGTGTGGGCCAGGCTGTACTAAAGACACTATTTCAAACCGCTGCGACGGATACCGGTGGTCGCCGCTAAGGTTGGGTACTGCTATATAATCTATGCAAAGTGTACAATCTGCAGCTCATATGCCTCGAACGGAATATGCTACTTACCAGTATGCATCTGTTCTTGGCATGTAGAGCTGCAGAGTTGTACACGCCCACCCGCCTCCCCGGCTACCTGTATCCGTTCCAGTCTATCTTATTTAGATACAACACACATGGGTTTCTCACTGTTACTACGCTCCATCATTTCCCTGCTGGCGAAAAACAATCTGAGGATGGAGCCGAAGCCCATGCGCAGTACGGACCAAAGGAGGAGTCACCGAACTCGTGATTTCCAAAGACTGTACAAAGAACAAAAACAAACTGCAAACATCCGGGCCCAACACCACATGGCGATCTATGCAAAGTGTACAACTCTGCAGCTCTACATGCCAAGAACAGATGCATACTGGTAAGTAGCATATTCCTTTCTCCCTTGCTCCATCGGCCATGGCAATTTGCCAGTACCCTGATGTCTAATCGATGGTGCTGAGGTACCGGGCTGCTCCCAGCCGGTCCACCAGCTCGTCTGCTCGTGGGATCGGGTGAGAGTCTGTCTTCGTGACAGAGTTCAATCCCCTGTAGTCCACACACAACCGCAGTTCTGGTGTGGGGCCGCTTTCGGCACCAACACCACCGGACTAGCCCACGGGCTGCTGGAAGGTTTGATCACCCCCAGCTCCAGCATTTTCGCCACCTCACTCTGGATACTGTTCTTCACTCGGTCTGATAGCCGGTAAGACTTGTTCTCTACCGGTGGGCTGTCTCCTGTGTCCACATCATGGGTACACAAATGAGTGATTCCAGGCGTGAGGGAGAACGAGGCGTACTGCCCCAACACCTGGCGGCAGTCCCTCTGTTGCTCTGGGGTCAAGGATGGGGAGAGGATCACGCCCTGTGAGAAAGTGGCTCTGTATATACTGTTCACTAATAGGTACAGGGTGTACAGAGTCCACAGTCCCCCAGAGGCTGATAGAGGTCAAAGTTAGGTATGACCTTACTCTCAAAAGTGGTAGCTTGGTCGAGCAGTAAGGCAGTACCAGAGGACAGTGTAAAGCATTTATTGTACACACTCAGTCAGCAAATGGTTTCACACACTCAATAACTGAACTCTAGGCCAATGGTTTATATATATATAAAATATATGCTTGTTTTATTTTTAGAACCACAAAGGGGGTAAAAATATACTTTCTCAGAATGAGAGGTTGAATATAAATACTTTTGTCTTAAGCAATAAATTTGTGTAAACAGTCACAGTTGGTTGCAATAAACAATCCTATTTCCTAAACATAACAATGCATTGAGCTCAATGGTAAATTCAGGTTATTTGTAATAAATTACTTTTCAGATTACTTTTGGAATTCCAGGTCTGGCTCCTAGAACCAGCCTGGGGTCAGTATTCAGAATCAAGTGATGAAAGTCGACTTAATAACTGTAATGATTTTTAAATAATATTTAGCTATTTCAACAGTTAGCACTATGAAAATATTTCAAAGAAAACATTCAATGGATCTCTACGGCAAGAAATTCAAATTGCAGGTAGAGTACTTTATCGTTAATTTAGTAATCCAGGACTGGGTACCTAGACCCAGGACTGGGGTCCTTATCAAAAGCAGGTAAGTAATTTCGTTTGCAGAAATGGTACGATTTTAAAAGAATATTTCAAATTTGCAAAAATAGACACTTAGAAGAAATTTCACAGAAAAGCAGACTATGGTTTCCTATGGGAGAAAAATGAGTTAGAGGTAAGTATAGTTGTGAACACTTTTCAGGGTCAGGGCTGGGCACCAAGATCCAGCACTGGGAGCTCACCTAGGAGCAGGTGAGTAAATTCGTTTTTGTCACTTGGCTGATTTTTGGTGAATTTTTGCAGTTTTGAAAAGTTCACACTTAGAAGATTTTTGAAGAAAAAGCCAGTCAATGTTACCCTATGAGGAAAATGAAGTTAGCGGTTTAAGGGTAAGTACTCGACTGGCAGAGTTGAAATTCCGGGCATGGACTCAGGGGTCCCCCAGTGTTAGGTAGGTACAGTTGGTTCACCCTCAGCGGTTTCAGGACGGCCGGGTGCAGAGAGAGTTAGGCCCAATGTTATCCTATGAGGGATAGGGGGGCCTTGGTTGGTGGCTGCTGTCTGGCAAGCCACGCGGCTGTGGGAGCTGGGCTCCTGGTCACTTACTCAGGGCAAGTGGGGAAGTAGGTTAGTGTAGAGAGGGCACTGCTAGGGCCACTCGGGCGGCTGGGTGCAGGGTGCTTTTGAGCCTTGGGGCGCTCAATGGAAATCAATGGGAATGTTCCGGTTTGGAAAAAGGCTGCAGGCTCGGGGACGAGGATGTTTCAGGTGCCACCACCACTTCGAGAGGTAAGTTGGGTAGCTGTAGGTTAGGTGGGTACCCCGGGATTGGGCACAGGGGGCCGCAGGGCGCCGGATGCAGGGGTGCCTTTTGACGTCGGGAATCTTACCCTCTGGTTGATCGCGGTTGGGGTGGCACTTGGTTCTGAGGCTGCAGGCTTCCTCCGGTATGTCGAGGGGGGTCCTTGGGTGCCGGACTCGGGGTCACAGTCGCCGTGGGGTCGTCCTCAGGGTCTTTGTCCACTCCGGCACTGGCCAGGCTTGGCTGGTGCAGAGTGTGTTGGGTCCGCGGTTCCGGGCTGCTGCCAGGGGTTAAAAATAGGTTTCTTGAGTAGAGCCTCTACTCATGGGAGTCCCAGGGGCTTAGAGCCAAAAGGTAGCCAGGTCCTCCGGTGTTGGTGAGGTTTCTGGCCACGAGAGATGCCGCCCTGGTGCAGGTTCGAGAGTCGACAGGCCGGTAGGGCTGGGGCCTAAGCAGTTGGTGTCTTCTTCTCTTTTTAGCAGCTGCAGGGCAGGTCTTTGTTCTTCTTGCTCTTCTTGTAATTTTCTATCTGGAATCTAAGGAAGGAAGGTTCAGGGGGCCCCTAAATACTAGATTTAGGGGCGTTACAGGTAGGTGAAGGCCAGGGACCAATGGGTCCTTGTCCTGGGGTGGGTACACCCCCTATCCTGCCTCTCTCCTGTGGGAGGGGGGCAGTAGCCTAATCCTGATAGGGTAGGGCCTCCCATCTTCAAGATGGCGAGAGCCCGGAGATGTGCTTCACCTCGCCTCCCCCACCTGAGGGGTGGGGTGGGCAGGCTGGCACATCCCCTGTCCTTGTATGGGGTTTCCGGCCAAGCTTCCCGCCAGAGTGGGGGGTTGCAGTGGCCTGGGGAAACTCCAAATGGCGGCCTGCCTTTGAAGCTTCCCTTTGCTCATCCTGGGGGAGGAGATTTCTCACCTCACCCAGGATGTGCATTGTTGCAGGCCCGGGAGAGCAGGGGCTCTCCCACCCAGGGGTCCAGCAACGTGTCTGCTGTGTGGCAGCCTGGGCAGCCTCAGAGCAGACGTGGATTGTAAGTTAGCTGTAAGGGGGCATCTCTAAGATGCCCTCTGGGGTGCTTAGTACATTAAATCCTACACTGGCATCAGTGTGGGTTCAATGTGCTGAGAAGTTTGATACCAAACTTCCCAGGCTTCAGTGTTGCCAATATGGTGCTGTGGAGCTCGTGTTTGACAAGCTCTCAGCACCATGTACTCTTAAATGACAGCACTGCACTTACAGTGCCCAGGAATGGACCCGGGTACTGTAGGGGCACAGGGCTCCTGCTCCTGTGCCCACACCATAGGCGTAATGCACCCAGCTAGAGGGGTGGCTGACATATGCCTTGGCAGTGTAGGTGATGGTCATGGTACACAGTGATGTGTGCCATGTCGACTCTTTGTTTTGTCCTGCACCCAGACACTCAGCCTGCAAGGGCAGTGTGTGTGTAAGGGTACAGGGCCTCTGAGGGTGGCACAATGAGTGCTGCAGCCCTTAGAGGCCTTCCCTGGCCACAAGGCCCTGGGTACCTAGGGTACCATTTACTAGGGGCTGACATGTGGCTAGGGTTTGCCAATTTGGAGTTTGTGTGGTTTAAGGAAGGAACATAGGCCCTGGGCACCTGATTGGCAGGAACCCAGGGTACACTCAATCGAAGTACATTCAGCAATTTAGCAAAAAGTGGGGGCATACCATGCAAGAAAGATGGCACTTTCTCACACGCCCTCCACCGATCCATCCTTCTCCTGGGCCGCCAGAAGGTCCCTCTCTTCCTCCTCGCTCCCATCCGTCACCATGAGGAGAGCAAGCTCAGATCGCTCATGGTGCGGCTTCAGGCGGTTGACGTGGAGCACCCGATGGGGCTGACGGGGGGTCTTCAAGTCAACGACATATGTAGTCTGGCCTCGTCGCTCCACAATTTCGTACGGACCAGTCCACCGGTCCTGGAGGGCACTAAGCTCTCCAGGCTCCATGACCCACACCTTCTGTCCAGCGTCCAACTCTAGCCTCCGAGCGTTGCAGTCATACCACTCCTTCATGACGGCTTGGCTAGCCTCCAGATTATCTGAGGCTGCCTTCCACAGCTTGGCCATCTGGCTGCGGAATGCCAGCATGTAGCTGACAACATCACGGGGAAGCTTCTTCGAAGTCTTCTCCCACCCCTCCTTCACCAGGCTGAGAGGCCCCCTAACGGGATGGCCATAGAGCAGCTCAAAAGGGCTGAACCCGACTCCCTTCTGCGGCACCTCACGGTAGGAGAACAGCAGGCAAGGGAGGCAGGCGTCCCACTTCCGCCTCAAGTCCTCTGGCAGGCTCTGGATCATCCCCTTTAAGGTTTTGTTAAAGCGCTCTACGAGCCCGTTAGTCTGAGGGTGGTAAGGAGTGGAGAACCGATAGGTCACCCCACACTCCTTCCACATGGCCTGCATGTAGGCCGACATGAAATTCGTGCCCCTGTTTGACACCACGACCTTGGGGAATCCCACTCGGGTAAAAATCCCCAACAGGGCAAGCGCCACCACCGGTGCAGTGATGGTCCTCAGAGGAATAGCTTCCGGGTACCGAGTGGCGTGGTCCACTAATACCAAAATGAACCGGTGTCCCGCTGAGGTCGGAGGGTCCAACGGCCCAACAATGTCGATACCGACCTGCTCAAAAGGGGTCCCGACCACCGGGAGCGGTTCCAAAGGGACCTTCAGTTTAGTCCCAGTCTTGCCACTCGCCTGGCAAGACTTACAGGTCTTACAATAGGTGTCAGAGGCAACTCTCATCCTGGGCCAATAAAAATGAGGGACCAACCGCGCAAAGGTTTTGTCCTGGCCCAGGTGTCCGGCTAAGGGTATTTCATGCGCCAATTCCAACAGGAAGGCCCGGTAGCATTGGGGGACCACTAAGGCCCTCGAAGATCCATGCACCGGAACCTTAGGCTCACTGTAAAGGAGGCCATCCTCCTAGTACACGTGATAACCACCAGTCTCCTGATTGGCCGCTTGGGCTTCGGCCTGCCGCCGCATGCCATCAAGCGTGGGGCACTCCCTCTGCGCCTGACAAATTTCCTGCCGGGTAGGCCCTCCTTCCACATGCCAGTCGGCAAGTCCCCCACGGGAACAACATCCACCTCCGGGGGTACCTCCGTGGGCTCCCCATCCATCACACGGGGCGTGTCCTCCACCACATTCTCCTCTCCAAAATCGGCGTTGGGTTGGGCCATTATCCCAGGCTCCAACCCGGGCTGAGTTCCATGCCGGGCAGCCATGGACCGCGTAACTACGCAAGTCCATCCTGGTAACCCCAGCATCTCAGTATGGGCTCGAAATTCCACATATTTCCAGTTGGTATGCTCTAGATCGTTCCCTAGTAAGCACCCCACAGGCAAGGCAGGGCTCACCGCAACTCTCAATAGGCCTTTGACTCCTCCCCACTCAAAGGGAACTTGAGCCACGGGATAGTGACTCACACTGCCGTCAGCCAAAAAGGCCGGATGGAACTTCTCAGGGATCACCTGCTCAGGGGACACCAGCCGCCTCACTACGGTGGTCATGCTGGCACCTGTGTCCCTCAGAGCCTCCACCTCCTCCCCGTTAACTCTCACCCTCTGCTGGTATTTAGCAGTGTTCGGGGGTAGGGACACCACTGGGACCATCTCTCTATCCCCAAGTGAAACCAGGGTCAGGCCTGTCCACTCCCCTTACCTATCTAGGGGCAGCTCCACCCCAAGCGCTACACTAGCCACCCCGGGGCTCTTCCTGCCCGTTGGGGCTGGGGGTCTCTTGCGACACTTGGGTTCGCCCTTGTAGTGTCCAATCTCCCCACATTCATAGCACCGCACAATCCTTGGCTGCTGACTCTTGTCAGGGTAAGTGGGCTTTGGGGAATTGGACGGAGGTGGGGTCCCTACTCCTTTCCTAAACTGTCTAGTTTGTGGGCCTCTGGAGAACTCCACCTTTGTATCTCCTCCCTCTTTCTTCTGGGGGAAACCCTGTCCGTCTTTCGGGCCATCTCCCCCGGGGCCCTTGTGAGACACCCGGGTGCTAACCCAAATGTCCGCCTCCTCCGCAAGCTCACGGGGATCCGTCAACTTGCGGTCCACCAGCTGTTGGCGCAGCTCCGGAAAACACTTATCCAAGAGGTGCTCTCTTAAAAACGGATTATACAAGCCCTCTTAATCCTGCACCTCGCTGCCACGCACCCAACCATCTAGCGCCTTACGGGCATAATCAAAGAAATCCACCCAATTCTGCTTGGACAGCTTATGGCTGCCACGGAACTTCTGCCGATACCTTTCAGGGTTGAGGCCAAATTTCTTAAGTAACGTCTCTTTCATGGGGGCATACCTGACCTGATCCGCCTTTGCTAGGTACAAAAGGGTGTCCCTGTCATTAGGAGGTATGTAGCGATGCCCCTCCTGTCCCCCATCTCCTCTACCCTCTGGGTGGGCCTCTACCCATGCCCTCAAGGCTGCGCGGCGTTCCGGTCCTTTGGTTCCACGCACCCCCATCCCCTGCCCGAATTCTCTCAGCTGCCTTACTGTATACCCCTCAAGGTTGGCTAACTGGACCTCCGTTGTGACAGGTGGAGACCCAGACATCAAGGCAAGAAAAATACTAGGATGTGAGTAACAGTGTTGGGCTAACCAGGACTCCACACACTCAGTCTAGACAGTGGGGGTCAATTAATGCAGCAATAAAAGATGCAGAGCTAAAATATATAATAGGCGTCCAATTGCGGCGCCCTCCGTCTCACTGGAGGGTGCTGTATAGTCACAGGTCCTTATCCCACCGCCGGCCAACAATGTAGGACTGGGGATCACCAGGCCCTATGGGGGTAGCGTGGCGCGAGCAGGTAGGTATCCAAAGGCTTACATGTAAAGTGATCATACAGCACACACATCCACTGAGACAGGAAACGCACGCAATAATTGACACCACACAGTAGGTTGAATAAAACCAATCAGTTTTATCTAGATCAACATTAGGATCAAAAGCATTTCATTAGGAATAGATTGGCAGTTCATTAAAACATCAAAACCTGGCATTGAATCAAAGCGCGACACCTGGTGATCCTGGGGAGCGTCAAACACAGCGTTTACGCCAAGCGCGGCACATAGCAATTCACTAGCGGTTCAAAACAAATGCACTTGAGCATAGCGCTGCACATAGCCAATCAATAGCGCTGCAACACATGGCATTTAAACCTAGCGCTGCACATAGCAAATCAATAGCGCTTCAAAACATGGCAGTACATTGAAGCCTGACACATGGCATTACATTGGCGCATTAAACCTTGCAGGTCATTGAAGCGCTAAACATTGTAAATCACTGAAGCGCTAATCATCCTATCACTGGAACGCTAAACATCACGGTTCACTGAGGCGCTCAACAGGTAATCTCAGTAGAGCATCAAGCCTTACAAGTCTTTACAGCGCTCAACTGGCATGGACTTCAAGCGCTACACCTGGTACGAAGTCAAAGCGCTACTCCTACACATCTAATGGAGCAACGCGCTACTCATGGCAATTGATCATAGCGCTTAATCCATTAGTCGAAGCGCTAAATAGGGCAAGGGTTCCAAGCATGAAGTTGGGCATTTCCTTCCGAGCATTCCCCCCGGTGGAAGTCAGATGTTCGACACGTGTTTGGCACGGCCGCTGGCCGGGTGGGGGTACACCGTCTCGCCTTCTTCCCTCAAATGCCTTAGGAGGGATGTCGGACGGTGTCGGGCCCTGTTCTGAGGGATGTGGGGCCAACCGACGTGACGGGGGGTCCCCCCTGGGGGAGGGGCGTGCTCCGGGCTCCGGGGGGGGGGTTTACCTTGAGCTTCGGCTAGGCCCTTGCGCCGGTCCCGCCGTCGAGAGGGGCTCCCTCCTTCACGCGAGCCTTCTGCAGAGGAGGCATGCCCACAACCACCAATCCTAGCACAGCCTGCGGGGGCGCGGCCTCCACAATCTCTCCCCAGACAGCGGGGGCGGCGTTTAGCAGTCCGCCCCCGTCACGTGATGGTTGGTGATGGCTTCAAGGCCTAGCGCGGCCTTCTTTAACCTACGGCGGCCCTCTTCCAGTTACGACCTGCGTCGCGCGGCCGTCTTTGGTTGCGGCGGGGCCCCGGTCTTCCCCGCGGGCCCCCGTGGATGTCAGGGGACAAGCTTCTCGGCCCCGGGCCGCAGCGGTGAGTGATGGGAAGGTACCCCAACGGGGGGGAGGGAAAGCAAGTCTCTGGCTGTCGTCTGGGGGCAATTCGATCGATGCCCAGCGCTCCCTACGCCCACAGGGGGAGCGCCACAGCTCAGGGCAGGTTGAAGGGGCAGGCTCCACGACAGTGACACTTGGGTGAAGGGTGGGGGGATCCCAGGTGGGGCCAGGGAGCGCGGGGGTGTCACTGCGCTGTTACCTGGCTGATCCCCCAGCAGTTCTGTGGTAAAGTTAGTAGATTTTCTTGGCGCTTGTTGTTTCTGGCGCCCTTAGCGGGTTTGTTCCTTGGGGGGGGGTAGATTGAGTTGGTGACTAGGTAGTTCTTAGTCAGGCTTGGTAGGTGGTTCCTGGGTTCCCCTCCCGCTGGGCCAGATCAGTGGGCTAGTTCAGGATCCCTCACTCAACTTAAAAGACAGCACCTAAGCCCTGTCACTTTCAGTGGCATAGGTCCCTGACTAGGCCCTACCGCCTAAAACTCCTGCGTAGGTTCCCCCAGGTCTGCGTCGCCCCAACTGACTAAAAATGTTCCCTCCTTTCCTTAAGTATCCCTAGGTCAGGTGACCACCCTCTAAGGCGGCAAAAGTAAACCCCACCCTTCTTCTAGAAGGTTCCAGCAAGTTCCAGGAGCTTCCCCACTCTAGCTATAGGAGAAGAAGGCGGGCTGGTGTCGCAACAATGTTGTAGGGTCCCAGCCAGCTCCTGGCAACTAGGGTGCTACTAAAAAGGCCACTCCGCAGTAGCAGGGGCCTGTGGCAGCCATATTGGGGAAAGAGAGCACCTGCACCTTAACACTGATTAGCAATGGAAAGGCGCTCGGAGACCTAAGGCCAACGAAAAGAGGGTGGAAAAATGGGGCAAGGGCAAAAACACAGGGAAAGACCACTCTAGGGCTGACAGGTCTAACACTATCCGTTCCCCCTAAAGCCCACTCATCACGTAAAATAGGGTCTCCAATGGCATTTCTAGGTAACATCCCATTAGATAAAATCTGCAGAGCAGCTACATGGTCAAGACCGCACACTTTCACTAAACATTATTGTGTAAATGTGCAAACTAAGCAACAGGCCAGTGTGGGCCAGGCTGTACTCAAAACATTATTTCAAACCACTGCAACAGATACAGGTAGTCACCGCTAAGGATGGGTACTGCTATGTAATCTATGCACAGTGTGTAATCTGCAGCTCATATGCCTCGAACGTCAAATGCTACTTACCAGTATGCATCTGTTCTTGGCATGTAGAGCTGCAGATCTACACATGCCCACCCGCCTCCCCGGCTGCCTCTATCTCTTCCAGTTTATGTTATTTAGATACAACACACATGGGCATCTTCACTGTTATTACTACGCTCCATCTTTCCCTGCTGGCGAAAAATAATCTGAGGATGGAGCCGAAGCCCATGCGCAATACGATCCAAAGAAGGAGTCACATACCTCGTGACTTCCAAAGACTTTCCAAGAGGAAAAACTGCAAACATACGGGCCCAACACCAGATGGCGATCTATGCACAGTGTGTAGATCTGCAGCTCTACATGCCAAGAGCAGATGCATACTGGTAAGTAGCATTTGCTTTACCTCCATAGGATAACATTGCCTGGTTTTTGCCAGAAATTCTTCCAAGTGTCGATTTTTGAAACATACAAATATTCCTGTGTAACAAAAACGATTTCTTTCAACTGTTTACAGGAAATGCACCAGGGCTGAATCTAGGATCTAACCCCGAGTAAGAAAATCATACGCAAAGTAATTGAAATTGCATTTTCCTTAAATATCCCCATTGAGCTCAATGTTATAATTGTGTTGGGGGGCGTGGTCTGCCGAGCAGCGGAATGGCTGCTCTTTGAGTGTGCTCAGCGGGCTGGGGCAATTATCCTCCAATATCCTGAATTGCGGTGGGGCTTTGGCTCTGAATCCAGCGTCCTTGGCACGCTGACCAGTGGCACATTGCTTTGCTGGTGTTCCAAGCACCGGGCGGGCTCTGAGACGCTAGATCGTGGGAGGGTCTCGCTGAGCCTGCGGTGCCTGCCTGTGACGACTGCGGCGGCCGGCGGACCTGAAAATAGAGCCCGGGGATGCAGTGACTGAGCAGACCTGGGTGCGCGGCGGAGCTGTGGATGCCTGACTCGGCAGACGCGGGTCGCGGGTGAAGTAATTGAGGCGAACCCGAGCGGGAGGAGATTCGGAGAGTTTGAACGCGTCCTATGCCTGCGGAAGTCCCAGAAGGAGGCGAGGGTTTGTCTCTGCGTGTGTGGGAAGGCCTAAGGGCGCCATCTTGACAAGTCGTATGCATCACGGAGATCATAGCAGGCCCATAAGTCGAGTGTGCCTTTTCTTCCCATTATCTGCGGTGGTCCCGGGTGGAGTGCAGCGTGGAGCTGGGTCCCGTGTATTGCCTGTTGGGATACTGGCGCTGCCCCCGGAGATATTTCAGCGTGGAATGGTGCTTGAGGGAAGCTGCTAAACGAGTGACCTGGCAGATGGGCGCATAGCTCCAAGGGGGGGTTCCAAGGAGCTGCAATAGGCCTCACGCTGCCGAGGTAGGTGCGGAGCCCGGCCACACTGGCTTCGCAGAGGCCTGAGGATAAGATACTTGCCAGCTTGATACTGTGTTTGGGCCCTGCTGCATTGTCCCCCCCAGGTTTGCATTGTGAGCGCTCAGGTGTGACATGCATTCTGCGGAATAAGACAATTTGCACAGAAACCTGCTGGGTCTCAACTTCTGATCTGTCCTGCCGCTCCTGATTGCTGTGAGCTGTCGTGGGGGCGCCGTGGGCGGTCCGGAGCGGTGTGGAGGGCGGTGCGGTGTGCTTCGGGATCAAGGTGAGCTGCGCTGCTGCCCCTCGCTGAGAAGTTTGCTTTGTGCCGGTCGGGGGCGGGGTAATCTGCAGCCCTACTTGCGCCCTGGGGTTCTGGCACTTTCCTGATCACTGGCAAGTTTATGCACGATGCCAAGCAGCCTAAGCTGACATTTGACAAGAGCCACGCGCCATGCTGAGCTGCCTTCTGATATGCATTCGGAGGAACAGCCGGAGGTGCACTCCGAGGATGGGGGAGAGGATTTGCGCACTTCAATGCTGGAAATGTGCTCTAGCCTGCGTAACATTGACTCCAAGCTGGACACCCTGACCTCGCAGTTAGACTCGGTGAAAGCCCAGGTTTGCGCGCACGACACTCGCTTAGATGCTCTGGAAAACCGACATACCGAATTCCACTGATTTTAAGTAGAAACGAAAGAGCAACTGTTAAATATGGACAAACTCCTGGGAGTCATTCGTGCTAAAAATGACGATTTAGAAGCGAGGTCGCGCAGAAATAGCCTACGCATTACCGGGATTCCGGAGACCACCGCAATCACTAGGATGGAGAGCTACGTGACGGAGCTCCTACACTCGCTGTTCGACCCTCCGCTGTCCCCGGTCTTCTTGGTGGAAAGGGCGCACAGATACCTGGGACAGCGACCACTGGTAGGGGCGCCGCCTCGACCGATACTGGCCAAATTGTTGAACTATCAGGACCGGGACACTATTTTGAGACAGGAGAGAGAAAAAGGTCAATTGACATATCAAGGAAATGCTGTGTCATTCTATCCGGAATTTACACCGTCCGTGCAGGCGGCGAGACGCGAGTTCCTACAGGTCAAGCGTATCCTCCTACAGGCGCAGATTCCATACTCCTTGCTTGATCCCGCAAAACTGAAGGTTTCTTATGAGGGTACTGCACACTATTTCACTGATGCAAAGTCCACACTCAAATTTGTTAAGCATATTGGAGGGAAGGGGGCAAGGAGACCCGCGGATCGTCGACGCCAGTGTCTGGTCACTTGAGTGATAATGACTGATACAGAGTTTGATCCTTATTGAGCTCCATATGTACTCATTATAATGTCGTAATATGTGGTTATCCGTTCAAATGCAACTGTGAGTCAACATAATGTTGTTCTTATTTCACTGGTGGCGTGCTTTGGGGATGCCTGGGGCGGGGTCGAAGCCACACCGCTAGGTTCCTGGCCACCCTGTTTACTCAGGGGTGATTGCTGATGCCACCATGCCCCCATGGGAGGTTTCCCTTGCAATGTTCAAAATTGGGTATGCTTTTGGTTATTAGGGTGGGTTTTTCTGCAACCTGATTGGGGGGTTGAAGTGGGTGAGGGGTGGGGTTGGGGGACTGTTGGGTTTCTTAATGCTAGTGTGATTCTTAGCTGTGAGCCACTGTATAACTCGGTTGCTTTGCCGATTCGTGTAGCGGCGCACCAGCCTCTCACTGAGGAACTTTGTCTGGGAACTCTCACGATAAACCGCTAAAATTGCTGACATGGAACATCAGAGGGCTAAATGACAGTCGGAAGGCCAGATTAGTCCATACTTATTTGGCTAGGCATGATGTTGACATTTGTCTGCTGCAGGAGACACATCTGAATACTGCTCCATCTCCGAGGCTGCGGCATCGCAGGTGGGGGCACACGTACATGTCCATATTTTCCAATTATGCCAGAGGGGTGGCTGTGCTGATTTGACAGGGGGTGGATTGGCAAGTGAGGGAGGAATACAGGGATCCGGAGGGCAGGTTCGTTATCCTCTGTGGACTGTTGGGGGGACTCCCCCTGGTAATCGCAGCGATATATGGTCCCAATACCGACACCCCAGACTTTTTCCAGGATGTATGGTCTAGAATTAAGGCAACGGGTATGACACTGTACTGTGGGGGTGGGGGGGGGGGGGATTTCAATGCCTTTCTGGACGATGCTACAGATAGGAGCGGCGCGGCTTGTGTCCTGCATCCGGCGGCTAGCACAGCTCTGCAGTCCATAATTCAGAAGGAAAACCTAGTAGACATATGGCGTAGTAGGCACCCCCTGGTCAGGGAAGGCACATGTGTTTCAGATCACCACTGTGCGTGGTCCAGCTTGGATTTTTGGCTGGTATCGAGGGATGCGGCGGCCTGGACAGCCGACGTTTCGCACTTGCCGCGAACGCTGTCTGATCATGCCCCGTGTTTGTTGCAGTTGACACTTCTGGGGACGCCCCCCCCCCCCCCCGGGCGTTCTCCTGGCGGCTCCCACCCCATGCTCTGATGGATGAGGCCTTCAGGGAAGAGATACAGAGGGATATACTGGACTAATGCCTTAACAATGAAAGGTCGGTGGAAACTGAGGCCTTGCTTTGGGAGGCCTTTAAGGTGGTGATCAGGGGCCAATGTATTGCGAGACAGGCAGGGGTGCTTAAGGCGATAAGGGGCACGCTGACGTCCCTGGAGGCCCGGATCAAGGAAATGGAGGGGGTATATTATTCTGCCAGTGACACTCGTGTAGCGCAGAAATTAAAGGCTCTTCTATTGGACTACGCGGAGGAGGCGCAGCGTGAAACGAAATTCCTAGGTAAATATGCTGAAGCGCGCAGATATGGGGAGAGAGACAGACCGGGTCGTTCACTCGCTGATATGATTAGACCAACCAAATCAGCGACGTTTGTCCATGAGATCCGAAATCCGCACGGAGAAATGATTAGGGGGCACATGGGGGTGTCGAGCAAATTTGCCACATTTTATCATAACCTATACACGACCACTCAAAGATCATGTACAGAGGGACTGGATGCATTCCTTGGTACCGTAGCGTTGGTCTGGTTTAATGATTCTCATAGGAAATATATGGACCTCCCCTTTACGGTAGAGGATGTGACACAGGTTATTAAAAGCCTACCTCTGGGTAAGGCTCCTGGTCCGGACGGTCTAACTACATCCTTTTACAAGCCTTATACCACGGAATTGGCGCCTCGCCTATTGGAGGTTTACGGTGAAGCACTGGAGGTAGGGGAACTGCCTCAGTCCATGAGAGAGGCGATGATCATCACGCTCTTAAAACCTCGGGAAGTCGGCGGAGGAGCTGGACTCCTACCGTCCACTCTCCATGATAAATGTGGATGTAAAAATGTTTGCAAAACTTTTGTCTAACAGGTTGCAACCACTCTTACCAATGATAGCCCTCCCGGATCAGTTGTGCTTTATTCCGGGGAGATCCACCTCCCATAATTTAAGAACGATCTTCTCAGTCCTCCATTACCTGCACCCAGACGAGAAAGCTGCGGTGGTATTCTTGGACGCCACTTGAATGGCCCTACTTATTCTGCATAATAAGGCAAATGGGTTTCATCCCGCTTTTCATACAGAGCATCCGGCTGCTATACACCTCTCCCTCGGCACACGTACGGGTAAATGGTCTGTTATCTGACCCATTTTTGATCTCGCGTGGGACTCGACAGGGGTGTCCGCTGTCCCCTCTCCTGTTTGCTATTGCAATGGAGCCCCTGACGGCCCGGGTCCGACAGCACCACACCATGAGGGGTATTGGCTTCAGTTCCCGGAACCTGCTCATATCTCTATATGCGGACGATGTTACGTAATAAACCCAGAAGAGAACCTGAACCCGCTATTAAGGGAATTTATCCGCTTTGGTGGGCTTTCGGGTGTTTGCATTAACTGGACTAATTCTGTGATCTTCCCGTTGACTGATGGTACTCCTCGGGTGACCTCGGAATTCCCCTTGCGCTGGGAGGCGGGGGCGGTTATATACTTGGGTGAGCCGCGACACGAAGGAAGTGTGGCGTCTGAATTACGGCCGTACGATGGTGTGGCTGGAATACAAAGTGAAAATATGGGTGAAACTGCCGTTGTCTCTGACGGGTAGAATAGCTCTCGCCAAAATAGTCATTCTGCCGAAATTTTTTATATTTATTCGTCAACATACCAATCCCGGTCACCAAGCACTTTTTGAACACACTTAAGTCTCATCTTCTCACGCTGGCATGGGCGGGAGGGCAGGTCAGAGCCTCCTGGGATCTTCTCACTCTTCCGCTGAAGCAGGGTGGTTTGGGTGCCCCAGATATGCACCTATATGCGCTTTGCGTGCAAGCCCAGTTATTGCATTATTGGGTGCACCCGACCCCCATTCCAGCCGCATGTAGCAGTCGAGGCGGAGGTAATGGCCCCAATCCCACTTAAGGTGGTGCTATATCAAAGGCCCCGTCGTCCTCGCGGAGATATAGATTCGGCTGGAACCTTGTGCTGGGCGTGGGACGAATTGCGTAGGAGGGCGAGACTCCCATTGATATATGCCCCTTCAGTCCCTCTGCCGCAAAACCTAATGATGCCTTGTGTACAAGACAGCCTAAGTAGGACACTAGCTACGACAGTGAAACTCAAGACGTTTGGGGACTTATACCCCGGAGACACATTTCGTCCTCCACCTGTCGCGGCCGAGGGGCAGGTGGTGCCTTTTGCTGAAATCTTTTTATATCATAAAATTCGCACGACGTGTCGTTCTTTAGGGATGGACTTCCCAAGGGCACCGCCGACTATGTTTGCACTAGACAATCTGCTGAAATTCCCCTCATCGCGGAAACTGGTTGCTCGCTTATACTCGCGCATGCAGGACACTACTCCGATCGTAACGCCAAACTCTCTTAAAAATTGGAATGCGGAGTTGGAGATGGATCTCCATGAAGAGCAATGGGGTTATTGTTGTGGACCATTATCAGAGCTTTCCCCGAATTACAAGTTACGGTTGATACATTTTAAATATTTACATAGATATTATAGAACCTTGGTTAGTCTGGGTCTTCGAGCGGAGAGTGATTGCTGGAGATGTGGCTTTGCGCCGGCTACGTTTTTGCATGTGGCATGGAACTGCCTCAAGATAGCTGATTTTTGGGCGGCAATTTTTGATGCAGTTAATGACATATTGAGGGTGGCACAGACCTGATCTCCAGTGATAGGCCTGCTGGGATATGTAAAGGACACGCCACCTAAGCTGCGTAAATTGCATGCCCTCCTCCTTCTATTTGCAAAACTTCAGGTTGCAGTGCACTGGGGTGGGCGGAGGGTGCCCTCCGTCAAGGAATAGGTCAGGGACATCACATATGGTCACACCCAATTAAGTACATATTGGGAGTTGCTGCCACCAGCTTCCAGACCCCGGAACATCTGGGACCCATTCTTAACGTGATCAGCTAACTCACGTGGGGGGGGCTGAGACGTCGGAGATGGTGGCATTGTAGTCGACCTTGTTGATGTATTATGGAATTGCCTTGCATTTATGTTTACTGTGTAATACAGGGGACACTAGTCTAGGTGACTAAAAAGGTGTGTTCCACTGGCCCTCTCAGGCAAAGACAAGTCAGGTAATCTTATGTTTTTAACATATCCGTTATACTGTGAGTATACTGAGACATTGGAACTTAATGCACCATGTATGTGATTTTGAAGAGGCGGCTGTAATGCGTCATATCATTATTATTGTGTATGAAGTGGACTCATTTGCAAAGGCCTATTGTTTATTTGGTATGAAGCTGGCTTGTTTAATTAGTTTGTACTGTTGAATTGAAATGCCAATAAAAAATAAAAAAAATTATAATTGTGTTTAACTTGTGTTGCCTATTGCAGCAACTGTAACTATTGCATTTAAAAGTCTCGCTTATTGAAAGTAATCAACTAGAGCATTTCATTCTGAGAAAGTATTTTGATACCTACCTGTGGTTCTAAAATAAAACAACTATATATTTGTATATACAAACCAATTGGCCTAGAGTTCAGTTCTTGAGTGTGTGAGACAATTTGCTGACTGACTGTGTACAACAAATGCTTTACACTGTCCTCTGATATTGCCTTACTGCTCGACCAAGCTACCACTTTAGAGAGTAAGCTTATATCTAACTTTAGCCTCTGCCAAACCTCTGGGCACTGTGGACTCTGTGCACACTGAACCTTACTTTGGTGCAGTATATACAGAGCCACTTTCTTACACCTCTCAACTCAATAATGGTGTCCAATGCTCGTAAAGAGCTAATTCGCAGACCTCTGGTGATGCACCTCCCCAGACAAGGATTCTAAGCTAGGAAACGAGTGGCTGCTCAAGCCTCTTACCACTGGCACATCACAAACACACAGGGCCTACTAGCTAGGTACGACAGGGCACAATGGGATGAGATGGAGCAGCTGCTCCAATATCTCCCAGATGAACACAAAGCCGCCAAGGCACAAGAGGTATTGCAAGAGGGGAACTCATTTCTAACTCTTCAATCAGATGTGCTCTAGATGCTTCTGACACAGCGGCTAGAGAGGTCAATACCAGCATTCTCCTTAGAATGCATGGCTTAGGATTTCGTTAAATCTTTAGAAAAAAGTGGCTCCTTTTGTCATTCCTTCTTCAGAGCAGGGTCTCAAACTGCATTTTCAGACCCAAATGTTTCCTCTTATAAAGGCAACACACAATCCTCTTCCTTTAGAGGTTTCTATAGAGGAGGGTATAGAGGAAACCATTCCAAAAGTAGGGGTAAAGGCGCCACATCGCATAACACTAGCATACAGTGCCTTGCCCACACTTGCCCCCCCCCCCCCCCCCCCCCCCCCGATAACTTAACGTCTGTCGGGGGGAAAACTTCAACTGTTTCTCCCCATTTGGCAATACATAACAACCGACAAATGGGTGATCGACCTTATCCGACATGGTTATTGCTTGGAGCTTACCAGCAATCCTTCAAACATTCCACCTCGTATTCACAAAGTGACGCTAGACCAGTTAAAGTAACTCAAACAAGAGGTGCAATTTCTCTTAAAAAAGGGAGACATAGAACCAGTTCCATTACAGTACCAAGGTTCAGGGGGTTACTCTTTATTTTCTAATCCCCAAAAACGACAGCTCCTTGAGACCAATTATAGATCTTAGATTGTTGAACCAGTACATACTGTCAGAACAGTTCCATATGGTAACACTTCAGGTCCTTATACTTCTACAAAAAGGCAATTTTATGTCCACACTAGACTTAAGATGCATATTTTCACATTCCAGTTCATCCAGCTCATCACAAATGTCTCAGATTTGTGATAGCAGGCAAATACTATCAGTTCAAAGTACTCTCATTCGGAGGAACTACTGCTCTGAGTGTTTATCAAATGTCTAGCAGTAGTGGCAGCTCTTCTCAGAACACAACAAATTCATGTCTTCCCATACCTAGACGACTGGCTCATCAAAGCCAGCACACAACAGACATGTCTAAAACTACGCTACAGCTATTCCACCAATTGAGATTCACGATCAACATGCAAAAGTCTCACCTACAGTCTTCTCAGATACAATCTTACCTAGGAGCCACTCTCAACACTCACACGGCTCTAATCTCTCCCAATGCAGCCAGAATTCGCAATATCCAAACTGTATTTGCTAAAATTCCAATAAAACCAAACCTTACCAGCCAGGACTTTCATGCAGCTACTAGGAATGATGGCGTCATGCATCACAATAGTGTCTCATGCAAGACTATAGATGCGTCCTCTACAAGAATGTTTAGCACGTCAGTGTAATCAATCACAGGGTCAATTAACAGATCTGTGTTGGTAGACAGCCGCATCCATCGCTTTCTGCAGCGGTGGAACCCACAAAATTTGTCAAAAAGGCTGCCCTTCATCGACTCTGTTCCACAGATCGTGCTGACAGCAGACTCTTCTCTAACTGGTTGGCGTGCACATCACCACCATTACGCAATTCAGGGTCTCTGGGACAACAAGCACAAACGTCTCTACATCAACTATCTAGAGCTAGCAGTATTTCTAGCGCTGAAAGGTCTTCAGTCTCCTCTCAAAGACAAAGTTGTCCTAGTCCGCACCTGTGAGCAAGTGCCCACAAACCACTGCCCTAGCATACATCAGTCACCCCTCTAGCTGGGTGCCCTATGCCAGTGGTGAGGGTACAGGTGCGTGAGCCCTGTACCTCTACAGTACCCAGGTCCATTCCCGGGCCCTGTAAGTGCAGTGCTGCCATTAAGAGTATATGGTGCTGGGAGGTTGTCATTACGAACTCCACAGCACCATAATGGCTACACTGAAAACTGGGAAGTTTGGTATCAAACTTCTCAGCACATTAAACCCACACTGATGCCAGTGGGGGCATTTAATGTAAAATGCACCACAGAGGGCATCTTAGAGATGCCCCCTGAAACTCTACCAACTACTAGTGACCTGACTGAGTGGCTGCGCAGGCTGCCACCACAATGCACATCCTGGGACGAGGTGCCAAGCCTCCTCCCTCAGGATGGGCAGGGTTCACGAAGGAGAAGCTTCAAAGGCATGCCGCCTTTGTGAGCCTCTCCAGGCCATTTGCTGCCTTCAGCAACTGGTCCCCACTGGTTCTACCCCCCACTTTTGGCGGGATAACCGGCGGGAAAAACAAGTGAGGAAGAGAGGTGTGCCCACCTCTGCCAATTCCACCCCTAAGGAGGGGGAGGCGAGGTGAAACACAACCTTGAGTCCCCGCTATCTTGAGGATGGGGGGACCCAGCCAACCAGGGACAGGCTCCTGCCCCCCTCCCACTGGAGAGTGGCAGAATAGGGGGTGTACCCACCCTAGGGAAGGGACCCATTGGTCTCTGCCCTTTACCTACCTGTATAGCCCCTAAATTTAGTATTTAGGGGCACCCTGAACCTTCCTTCCTCAGATCCAGCAACCACAAGAAAAAGAAGAGAAGGACGAGAACCCGTGCAGAGCTAACAAGAGGACGATGCCCACTGACTTGGGCCCAGCCCTACAGGCCTGTCTCCGCTTCAACCTGCTCCTGCAAAACCCTGGCGTGTCCAGCGGATAGCAACCTCAAAAACCCCGGGGGACCGGCCTGCCTTCACTTTCCAAGCTGTTTCTCCCGTGAACACTGGGCGTGTTTGAACTACAGCCTTTGGTGCCAGCCCGGACCCGCGAATACGGCCCACTCTGCACCCGCCGAACCCCGCCTGAGCTAGAGTGGAAAAATACCACAAGGAGGTCCCCCCCCCCCCCCGAGATCCGGCGACCCCTGACCTGCCTCCTGCCTCCTGACGACGCCTGCAGCCTCAATCCAGAGGACCCCCCTACCGCGACCAGAGCGAGTAAGAAAATCCGGCGTCCCAAGGCACCCCGACGCCCCACGGCCTTGTGTGCCCAACCAACCCTGTACATCCCAACTTACCCCTCGAAGTGGTGGTCACTCCTGGAAGATCCTCGTCCCCGAGCCTGCCGTGTTTTTGTCCCGGAGAATCTCCATTGAAATCAACAGGGCACCCGACCTCAAAACAGCACCCTGCACCCGGCCGCCCTATTGCCGCTGAGGGTGCCCGTTTGGTGCTAACTTGGTCCCCAACGTGCCCTGAGCTTAACCCTAGGAGCTTTGCTCCCACAACCCAGTGGCCTGCTTGCCAGCAGCCGCCAACCGGAGCCCCCCTATCCTTATTAGGATAACATTGGGCCTCAACACTCTGTACCCGGCCGCTCTATCGCCACTGGGGGTGCAACAACAGTGCACCACTGACCCTGGGAGACCCCTGAGTCTTACCCCAGAACCCTAACTTAAAATACTGATTGCCTACCTGGAAACCGATAACCTCTTTTTCCTCATAGAATAACATTGACACTTTCCCTAAAAGTTTCTTAGTGTTGACTTTTGAAAATAACAAATATTCCTTAAAAATCAGCCGAATAACCAAAACCCATTTTTTCAACAGTTTTCAGGAAATGTCCCAGTGCTGAATCTAGGTATCCAGCACTGAGTAAGAAAAGTAATGTTAAAGTAACTTACCTACTAAGTGAATTTCCTCCCATAGGATAACCTTGATGATTCTATGTGAAAAAGTTTCGAAGTGTCAACTTTTGAAATACAACAATATTCTTTAAAAATCGTACCTCTAGCTAAAACTAAATTACTCCGGAAATGTCCCGGTGCTGAATCTAGGATCCAGCCCTGTGTTAGTAAAAGTAATCCAAAAAGTAATCTAATTGCATTTTACTGAAAAAGCCTGTTGATTCCTATGTACTGAGTCTACTAAGTTTGTGCATTACATTGCAACCCCTGTAAACTCGAATTGATACAAAGTCGTACTCTATTTTGAAAATATTCAACAACAGCATCTTGTAGCTGAAGAGTATTTACATGCTTACTTGTACCAGGCTTGCTTGGTTCTAGAAATAAAACAGTATATTTTTTATACAAAAACAATTGGCGTAGAGTTCAGTTCTTGAGTGTGTGAATTCATTTGCTGACTGAGTGTGTACATCAAATGCTTAACACTGTCCTCTGATTCTGCCTTACTGCTCGACCAAGCTACCACTTTAGAGAGTAAAGTTCTATCTAACTTTAACCTCTGGCAAACCTCTTGAGACCCTTGGACTCTATACACACTGTACCTCACTTTGGTGCATTTTCTTACAGCACGGACAACATGACAGCTATGTACTATATACAAAAACAGGGGGGACACATTCTCTCCAACTTTCATGCTTCTCTCAGACCATTTGGAACTGGGCAATCCATCACAAAATTCATCTTCTAGCAGAACACCTACCAGGAGTAAACAATCAAATTGCTGACCGCTGCCACAGAAGGAGGCAGCAAATACACAAGTGGGAACTTCATCCCAAAGTTCTCCTTCCATATCTTTAACAATGGGGATACCCACAAATAGATCTGTTCACCACAGTAGACAACGCACCCTCTCTCCAAAGAATTCCCTATAGATGAATTGGTCAGGGATATTTGCCTACGCTTATCCGCCTCTCCCACTCCTTCCGGTTCTGGTTCGCAAACTCCAACAAACATCACTCACATTGATTTTATAAGCTCCTACATGGGCCCGTCAACCATGGTACACCACCCTGTTAGAGCTTTCAGTAGTTCCACATCAAAAACTACATCTCACCTCCAGTCTTCTCACTCAGAACAATGGAGAAATCAAGCATCCAAATCCCAAAGAGCTAAACTTAGCAATTTGGCTCCTGAAGTCATAGAGTTTGGATATTTAAATTTGCCACCAGACTGTATGACTATTTTGAAATAATCAAGAAAGCCTACTACCAGAGCTTGTTGTGCAGCAAAGTGCAAACGATTTGTTGTCTAATGTAACAACAACAAATGTATTCCTCTGGATGCTTCTGTTCAAAACATTGTGTTCCCTTTTGCACCTACAGCAATCTTGACTAGCTTACACATCTATTCGATTGCACCTTGCAGCAGTAGCTGTGTATTTGCAGAACAGGCAGCATTTATCTTTTTTTCAAAGTTTCTGTCATTAAAGCCTTTATGGAGGGCTTAAAGAGAGTAATACCACCAAGAATCCCTCCATCACCAGTGTGGAATCTTAACTTTGTACTTACAAGACTTATGGGTCCATCCTTTGAACCATAACACAATGTTCGAGGCATATGAGCTGCAGATTACACACTTTTGCATAGATCGCCATCTGGTGTTGGGCCCGGATGTTTTCAGTTTGTTTTTCCTCTTGGAAAGTCTTTGGAAGTCACGAGGTCGGTGAGTCCTCCCTTGGTTCGTATTGCGCATGGGCTTCGGCTCCATCCTCAAGATTGTTTTTTTCCGCCATCGGGCTCGGATGTAATACTTCGCGCTCCGGTTCCGAACATTCCAGTTTGACGATCGAAGCGGAATCCTCGCTCTTTGCGGTATTGTTCAGATCCTGATCTCCTCAATCACTTTCTTCTTCGACACACCTTCGATTCCAGTCATCGACGGCGGCCTTCGGGCCTATCCAAGCTCTGGTCCCTACTGATGGAAAGAACTCCATTCAAGAAGTGCCCTCGATGTGGGTCCAAATTCCCCCACACCGATCTTCATGAGGTGTGCAACCTCTGCCTCTCCCCTGACACGAGGCTCGAGACCGCCTGCAAGTCTTTTAGATCCAAAAAGACTATTCGAGATCGAAGGGCCAGACGAAAAATGGCGCACTCCTCGACTTCCGTTCCAGTCAACATCTTCAGGGACGACGTCTAAGCTCCGGGACAGCAGCACACCGAAGAGGACCTAGTCAGTGCTTCCGAAGCCGACGACTCGGATGTGGAGGACATCACCCCGGAGGGTCGTGAGTAAAATACCCCCTCCCACACCCGCGCCGACACCCAAAAAGGCTTCAGTCACGCCTTCGCCTCCGGGCCTAGGCAAGACCAAAGACACTGCTTCGAACACCCCACCTTCGGGCCTGGTGAAGAAGCCTAATAAGCCTTCCGGCGGCTCGGGCTCGAGCCAGCCTGCCAGCTGTGCCGATAAACACACTTCGGCACCGAAGAAGAGATCGGCCTCTACCTCGACACCGAGCTCCGCACCAAAGCCCTTGGTGTCGAAACCCAGCCTCTCGGTGCCGACCAAACATCATAAGACCCTCGGCACCAACACTTCCGCGCCGAAGCCTGCCTCGGCGCCGACCAAAAAATCGGAGGTTCCAAAAAAGCACGGCACAGACCAGCCTAAAAAGCCATCTGCCCCGAAAACTTCGGCGCTGACCGAACAGCCAGTGTCGCAAGAACTATTTACACCGGATCCTTTGCAAAAGACACTTACCAAGGATCCAAAAACTGGACATTTGGCACTGTCTTCTAAAAAGAGACATTTGGACAAACCAGCTCCACCTCCACCTCCAAAGAGGAAAGACTGTGCTACCTCCCCTTTCACACCGCCACTACAATCCAACTATTTCACCAACTAGGCTTCACGGTGAACCACCAAAAGTCCCAGCTAACACCATCCCACATAAAGCAATACCTCGGTGACACCATAGACACCTCAAAAGCCATAGCCTACCCCAATCCGGCCAGGATTGCAAGCATTCAGGCTTTGCGTCAAAAATTCATACTTCAACACTCCCTCCCAGCAAGAGTGTTTATGCAACTGATAGGGATGATGGCCTCTTGCATTTTCATAGTGCCTCATGCAAGACTCCATATGCGTCCACTCCAAGAGTGCTTAGCGCGCCAATAGAACCAGGCCATGGGCAACTGACAGATCTAGTGTTGGTAGACGGTCGCACCCATCGCTCTCTGCAGTGGTGGAACACCACAAATCTGTCCAGAGGTCGACCGTTCCTGGACCCGGTTCCACAAATAATCCTGACAACAGACGCATCGCTCTCCGGCTGGGGACCTCATCTTCTACACCTCACAGTGCAGGGCACATGGACGCCGCAACAAAAGTTACTCCACATCAACCATCTGGAGTTACTGGCAATCTTTCTAGCCCTAAAATCCTTTCACACACAGATTTTAGGCAAGGCAGTCCTTATTCGCACAGACAACATGACCGCCATGTACTACATTCAAAAACAAGGCGGCACACACTCTCCACAGCTCTCTCAACTAGCACAGAGCATATGGAGATGGGCAATTCCACACAAAATCTTTCTCCTAGCCCAGCATGTCCCAGGAGTCCAAAACACCATGGCAGATCTGCTCAGCAAACAGACGCAGCAGATCCACGAGTGGGAACTTCTCCCGCAGGTTCTTCACCCGTTCTTTCAGATGTGGGGGCATCCACAGATAGACCTATTTGCCACCCACGAAAACAAAAAATGCCCAAGCTTTGCCGCCAGATACCCACACCCATTGTCCAAAGGCAATGCGATATGGATGAACTGGTCAGGCAAATTTGCGTACGCCTTTCCACCTCTCCCACTGATTCCATTAGTGGTGCGAAAGCTACAACAGTACTCCCTCACACTGATTCTAGTAGCTCCAACATGGGCCAGACAACCGTGGTACACCACGCTGCTGGAACTCTCGGTAGAGTCACACCAAAAGTTGCACCTCTCACCATGCCTCCTAACCCAGAACCATGGAGAGATCAGACACCCGGACCCAGCTCAGCTCAACCTTGCGATCTGGCTCCTGAGATCCTAGAATTCGGATACCTTGACCTTCCCCCTGATTGCATGAATATTATCAGGGAAGCTAGACGCCCTACTACTAGAGCCTGCTACGCTGCCAAGTGGAAAAGATTTGTTGTTTATTGCCATAACAACACAATCAACCCTCTAGACGCATCCATACAGCATATCATATGCTACTTACTCCATCTACAAAGATGTAACCTAGCATATACATCAATTCGGCTACACCTCGCAGCAATTGCTGCTTACCTACAAAACAGACAGCACCTATCACTTTTCAGAGTGCCTGACATTAAAGCCTTCATGGAAGGCCTAAAACCAATAATTCCCACCAGAGTGCCACCCTCACCTGTGTGGAACTTAAATATAGTTCTCACAAGGCTAATGGGACCGCCTTTCGAACCTTTGCATAAATGCGAACTGCAATTCCTCACATGGAAAACAGCTTTCCTTGTAGCCATCACCTCCCTTAGAAGGGTCAGTGAGATACAAGCACTTACTATACAAGAACCTTTTTCTCCAAATGCACCCGAACAAGGTTGTCCTCCGTACCAACCCAAAATTCCTACCCAAAGTCATCTCACCCTTTCATCTAAACCAATCGGTAGAATTACCGGTTTTCTTCTCGCAACCTCAAACTGTTGCAGAAAGGGCTCTACACACACTGGATGTTAAAAGGGCCTTGCTTTACTATATCCAGAGAACACAACCTTTCAGGAAGACAAAGCAACTGTTTGTCTCTTTCTCTCCACCTCATAAAGGCAACCCCATCTCTAAATCAGGGATAGCTAGGTGGATTGTAAAATGCATACACATTTGCTACCACAAAGCAAAACGCACGCCATCTGTTCCCCCTGAAGCCCACTCTACAAGAAAGATAGGGGCTTCTATGGCTTTTCTAGGGAACATCCCATTAGATGATATCTGCAAGGCAGCTACATGGTCAACAACGCACACTTTCACCAAACATTACTGTGTAGATGTGCAAACCAAGCAACAAGCTAGTGTGGGCCAGGCTGTACTAAAAACACTGTTTCAAACCGCTGCAACAGATACCGGTGGTCGCCGCTAAGGTTGGGAACTGCTATATAGTCTATGCAAAAGTGTGTAATGTGCAGCTCATATGCCTCGAACGGAATATGCTACTTACCAGTATGCATCTGTTCTTGGCATGTAGAGCTGCAGATCTACACACGCCCACCCGCCTCCCCGGCTACCTGTATCTGTTCCAGTCTATCTTATTTAGATACAACACACATGGGTTTCTTCACTGTTATTACTACGCTCCATCTTTCCCTGTTGGCGAAAAACAATCTGAGGATGGAGCCGAAGCCCATGCGCAATACGAACCAAGGGAGGAGTCACCGACCTTGTGACTTCCAAAGACTTTCCAAGAGGAAAAACAAACTGCAAACATCCGGCCCCAACACCAGATGGCGATCTATGCAAAAGTGTGTAGATCTGCAGCTCTACATGCCAAGAACAGATGCATACTGGTAAGTAGCATATTCCTTTCCTTTACAGTTGCCTTCATGGAAGGTGCGTTCCTCATTGAAACCACTTCATTAAGGGGAGTTGGTGAGCTACATGCATTAACCTTAGAAGACCCCTTCTTTCAACTCCATAAATATAGGGTAGTTCTTCGCACCAATTCCAGATTCCTTCCCAAAGTGGCTTCTGCTTTCCATTGTAACCAATCAGTTGAGCTACCTGTGTTCTTTCCTCAACCTGATTCAGTAGCAGAACAAGCTCTTCACACACTTGATGTCAAAATAGCATTATTGTATTATTTCGAAAGGACAAAAGGTTTTCGTAAAACAAAGCAACTATTTGGTGCATTAGCACCACCTCACAAGGGCATTCCTATCTCTAAATGGGTCAATGGCCCCACACATAGTGCCGGGCATACTCTAGACCTATTATTTTCCAACATAGTCAACAAGCATCCAGGGGATTACTCCCGTATCTTGTTCAGACCACTCACTCATATCTTTTACACTCAACCTGCTGGCGAATGCAACCAAATCCCTCAAGACTGTACGAGTGGCAAACAGAGCCTGGAAACTGGTCACTCAGGACCTGTTCCAGGCCCATTTTTCCCCAGATAACCTAACTGTGAGAAAGTGGCTCTGTATATACTGTTCCTTAATAGGTACAGGGCGTACAGAGTCCACAGTCCCCCAGGGTTTGACAGAGGTTAAAGTTAGATATAACCTTACTCTCTAAAGTGGTAGCTTGGTCGAGCAGCAAGGTAGTATCAGAGGACAGTGTAAAGCATTTGTTGTACACACTCAGTCAGCAAATGGTCTCACACACTCCCTAACTGAACTCTAGGCCAATGGTTTATATATAAAAAATGTATGCTTGTTTTATTTTAGAACCAACAATTGGAATTAAAATATACTTTCTCAGCAGGAGCTGTTTCATATAAATACTTTTGCAATATGCAATTGACTTTTGTAAACAGTTACAAGTGGTTGCAGTAGGCAACTCTATTTTTAAACACAACAATGCATTGAGCTCAATGGTAAATTCAAGTTATTTGCAACAGATTACTTTTTAGATGACTTTTGGAATTCCAGGACTGGATCCTAGATTCAGTCCTGGGTCAGTTCTCAGAATCAAGTGATGAAAGTCGACGTAATTACTGTAATGATTTTTAAACAATATTTAGCTATTTTAAAAGTTGACACTTAGAAAATATTTCAAAGAAAACAGTCAATGATTCCCTATGGAAGAAAATTCAGGTTACAGGTACAGTATGTTCTCGTTACTTTTGTAATCCAGTACTGGGTGCCTAGACTTTTACGTTTTCAGATATTCTACGATTTTTGAAGAATATTTAAAGATTGCAGAAATCGACACTTAGAAGAAATTTCACAGAAAAACAGTCAATGGTTTCCTATGGAAGAAAATTGAGTTAAGGGTAAGTACAGTTGTAAGTATTTTTCAGAGTCAGTGCTGGGCACCAAGATCCAGCACTGGGAGCTCACCTAAGAGCAGGTGAGTAATTTCGTTTTCGTTACTCGGCTGATTTTTGGTGAATATTTTAAGATTTGAAAAGTCCACACTTAGAAGAAATTTCAGGAAAAAGCCAGCCAATGTTACCCTATGAGGAAAATAAGAGTTTGCGGTTTCAGGGTAAGTACTCGACTGGCAGAGTTGAGGTTCTGGGCATAGACTCAGGGGTCCCCCATGGTCAGGTAGGTGAAGGGCAGGGACCAATGGGTCCCTGTCCTGGGGTGGGTACACCCCCTATCCTGCCTCTCTCCTGTGGGAGGGGGGCAGTAGCCTAGTCTTGATAGGGTAGGGCTCCCCATCTTCAAGATGGCGACAGCCCGGAGATGTGCTTCACCTCACCTCCCCCACCTGAGGGGTGGGGTTGGCAGGCTGGCACATCCCCTGTCCTTATTTGGGGTTTCCGGCCAAAGCTTCCCGCCAGAGTGGGGGGTTGCAGGGGCCTGGGGAAGCTCAAAGAGGCGACATGCCTTTGAAGCTTCCCCCTGCCCATCCTGGGGGAGGAGATTTAGCACCTCGCCCAGGATGTGCATTGTTGCAGGCCCAGGAGAGCAGGGGCTCTCCTACCCAGGGGTCCAGCAACATGTCTGCTGGGTGGCAGCCTCAGAGCGGACGTGGATTGTAGGTTAGGTTTAAGGGGGCACCTCTAAGATGCCCTCTGGGGTGCTGGGTACATTAAATCCCACACTGGCATCAGTGTGGGTTTAATGTGCTGAGAAGTTTGATACCAAACTTCTCAGTCTTTAGTGTTGCCATTATGGTGCTGTGGAGCTCGTGTTTGAAGAGCTCTCAGCACCATGTACTCTTAAATGGCAACACTGCACTTACAGTGCCCAGGAATGGACCTGGATACTGTAGGGGCACAGGGCTCCTGCGCCTGTGCCCACACCATTGGCACAAGGCACCCAGCTAGAGGGGTGACTGATGTGTGCCATGGCAGTATAGGTGATGGGCATGGCACTCAGGGATGTGTGCCATGTCGACTTTGTTTTTGTCTTGCACCTAAACACTCAGCCTGCAAAGGCAGTGTGTGTGTGTAAGGGTACAGGGCCTCTAAGGGTGGCACAAAGAGTGCTGCAGCCCTTAGAGGCCTTCCCTGGTCACAAGGCCCTGGGTACCTAGGGTACCATTTACCAGGGGCTGACATGTGGCCAGGGTTTGCCAACTTGGGTTTGGTTTGTTTTTAGGGAAGGAACATAGGCCCTGGGCACCTGATTGGCAGGAGTCCAGGGCACACTCAGTCAAAGTACATTCAGCAATTCAGCAAAACGTGGGGGCATACCATGCAAGGAAGATGGCACTTTCTCACACTAACCACTCAAGATACTCTTCCAGCTAATGCGGAAGCAATAATACTTGAAGCTGAGAACACCAGTACCCTAGATACCTTCGCTCCCAAACTTAAACCTAAACTAACAAATAAACCTCTATCTGAGAAGTGGTACTTACAGGATCTCTGGATACTAAAAAGGAAGTGTAAATCATTAGAACATGCCTGTAGGCTGTCTAAACAGGAAATGGACAGAACAAGATACAGGGCTGAATTAAGGATCTATAATAATGCCATCAAGAAAGCCAAGAAGACTTACTTCGCACAACGGATAAACGAGAATTGCAACTCGACAAAATAATTATTCAGAGTAGTGAAGGAGCTCTGCAAACCAGCCAGCTTGTCTCAAACTTTCTCCTTCAGAGGAAAATTGTGACAAGATCAGCACATTTTTCGCTGATAAGATCAGCAAAATGTATTCCTCATTTGACACTAACTCTTCCTTAGCCGCAACCAACTGGGAACACCTACCCCCACATCCAGAGGTCGCGATACGGATGGGCAACTTCTCCCTTCTTACAGAACAAGAGGTTGAGAGAGCCATGATGGAAGTAAAATCAGGACCCCCCCGACCAATGCCCCCACTTTATATTCTCCCAGATTACATCGACAATATGCCCTTATGTCACTCACCTTCTTAATAGATCCCTGGACACAGAAGTATTTCCAGAAATATGGAAACAGGCTGTAGTCACTCCTCTGCTTAAGAAAGGCGGAACAAATGTTCATAACCCAGAGATTTATCGTCCCATTTCTCAGCTCCCATACCTCTCTAAGGTCTTAGAAAAGCTGGTGAATAGACAACTGTCCAACTACTTGGAGGTCAACAAACTACTGGACTGTTCTCATTCTGACTTTAGAGCCACTAACAGTACACCCTCCTAGCCGTCCTAGACAACATAAGATCACTGACTGATCAAGGAAAGGCTGTTGCCCTGATCTTATTGGACCTGTCGGCGGCGTTCCACACGGTCTCACACAATCTCCTATTGGAAATTCTATATGAAAAGGGTATCCACGGCAAAGCTCTTCAGTGGCTTAACTTCTTTCTGAGGAACAGAACTCAGATGGTACAAATGGGCCAGTTCTCCTCGAAACCAAAAACCATCTGCTGTGGTGTTCCCCAAGGAGCCTCTCTGAGCCCAACACTGTTTAATGCCTATGTGTCATCTCTGGCATTGATAAGTAGGGAATGGGGCTTCAGCATCTGCTCCTATGCGGATGACACACAGCTGATGATAACCATTGAAGAAAGGCATGAGGACACCAGGGTTAAGTTAAATAACTGCCTCTCAGAGATGGCAACATGGATGTCCGAACACTGCCTTAAGCTAAACGCTGGTAAATCGGAAATACTGCTTTTCGGAGGAGCTAACTTAATCTGGGATGCCACTTGGTGGCCACAATCCTTGACAGATGCTCCAGAGCCTAAACACTGCGCACAATACTTGGGTATTACCGTTGACATCACCCTGTCCATGCAGGATCATGTGCGGGTTCTGTGTGGAAGAGTTTTTGCGATTTTGAAGCTCCTAAGAAGGCTTTTTCAGTGGATCCCTTTAGAATGTAGAAGGGCGGTTACACAGGCATTACTCATCAGCAGAATAGATTATGGAAATGCATTGTATGTAGGCATGGCAGACTATCTTTTCTCACACCTACAAGTCTTGCAAAATGCAGCTGCTAAGCTTGTGTGTAACAAAAGCAGATTTAGTTCGGCGTCTGCATGCATGAAACAGCTCCACTGGCTACCTAAGCGCCAAAGAGCAAGATTTAAGTTGCTGAGTCATGCGCACAAGGCACTGCATAACCTTGGTCCTAGAATTCTCCAGAATAAAATCTAATTCTACGTCCCACGAGGTGCTTTTGATCACGACATCAAGCACTAGCCAGGCCCAGGCGTATAAAGAAAGAAAGAGCAGGAGGCCGATCGTTCTCATACCTGGCAGCTAAACACTGGTATGAATTACCTCAGGACTTGCATCTTACTGAGAACTATGTAACGTTCAGGAAAAAAATAAAAACCCATCTTTTTCCTATGATGTAAGTGTGAGCGGCTGAAAGCACCCAATATAACCTACCATGTGTTCCGCAAGACAGCGCCGTGATATCCGTCAGGATGAATGTTGCGCTTTACAAATAAATAAATAAAATAAATCTGGCATTTCAAGATGGGTTGTTAAAAGCATTCATACTTGCTTTGCAGAAGCTAAAAAAACTTTATCCATACCTCCTAAAGTGCATTCTACTCATATAGGAAATAGGGTCATGTATGGCCTTTTTAGGTAACATCCCTATAGCTGACATCTGTAAAGCAGCAACATAGTCTACACCACGCACATTTACCAAACACTATTGTGTGGCTGTATTAGCACTCCAACAAGCCAATGTAGGGCAAGCAGTGCTAAGTACACTTTTTCAGACAACTGCAACATCTACTGGTTTGCGACCGCTTTGGGAGAATACTGCTATATAGTCTATGCAAAGCATGTGTATCTATAGCACACATGCCTCAAACGGATTATGTTACTTACCCAGTAAGCATCTGTTCTTGGCTTGTTGAGCTAAAGGTTCACATACGCCCTCCCACCTCCCCGGACACCTCTAGTTGTTACAGTTCGTATTATTTACATTATCTACGCATGGGTATCTCTTTACTACTCAAACTCCATTCTCGCCCTCTACGGGAAAACAATCTAACAGTGGAGTCGATGCCCATGTGCATTATCACTAAAAGGAGGAGTCACCTTACCTCGTGGCTGGAAAGAATTATTCGAGAGAAAAGCAACTTGCAAACATCCAGACCCAACACTAGATCACAGGAGTATGCAAATCATGTGAATCTACAGCTTTACATACCAAGAACAGATGCTTACTGGGGGAGTCACATAATCCTTTTGCATGTTTTACTGTCAGGATATGCAGAGTACATGTCCATCATGTGTCATATGCTGCACCCTTCCTTTAGGGCTCAGTGGGCCTGCCAGAGGCGTGACTTGCACACATGTCCAGGGGAAGCGGTAGCCTTGCTATTGCTCTCAATAGCAAAGTTGGGCTGTCAGTCGGCTGTGGGCGACTGGGAGACTTGTTTTACTTCGGGGACCTCCCAGGTGGCACAATCAGTGCTCCTAGCTCTGGGGTCACTGCAGCAAAGTAGCTCATTTTGGCATGGTCACCCCCCACCTTTTGCCTAGTAACTGATGTGATTTTGACTCGAAGTGCACTGGGTTCCTGCTAATTAGTTCCTCAGTCCCAGAACTCCTCCTCAAAACTGTACAATTGTTCCTACAATTGACAAAACCTGTAGCACCCTCTGAAAGTCCCTAGTAAATGGTACCCAAGGCAAGAGATACTAAAAAGGGTCCCCAAGGTCTGCAGCATGAATTGTGCTTAACTAAGGGACCTCTCACCAAGTACATGCAAGGTTACCATTGCAGGGTGAGTGACTTGATGCAGACAAAAGTGAAACACGATATGTCACACATCCCTTTGTGCCATGTCACCTAAGACTGTATGTAATATTTTTAAGTCGCCCCTACAGCAGGCCTGAAAACTCTGAGGCAGAGTGCTTAATATTACGTATGAGGGCATACCTGCATAAGCAGATATGCTCTTGTGCTGGTTATAAATTTTACTGCCAGAACAAGTGCCCAGGTAAGCCATTTTAAAACATGTGCTAGACACTGGTGAATACTAGTTCCCCAGCTACAAGATGGCTTCACTGAAGATAGGGATGTTTGGTCAAACATCTCTTATTGATAAACCAACACTGTTTCCAGTGATGGATTTGCCAATATATGCCCCCACAGGGCACCTTTAAAGGTGCCTCCCGAAAACCTACCAGCCTCTGGTGTGCTTCCTGACTGGGTTCTGCCAGGATGCCATTTGAGACACTGTTCTGACCTCCTAGGATGAGTCTTTATCTTTCAGGAGACCCAGGACTAAAGCCTGTCCAGGAAAAGGGAGTCACGCCCATCCCACTGGATGACCTGCTGATTAGCCTTCCTAGGCCGGCAAGCTACAAAGAGCTGCTGCCTTTGAAATGTGAATCATGCTTCCCTCACAGGAGAGGTAGCTGACCCCCTTTGTCCAGCGCCCCCTTCACACCTGGACAGGAGTCGGGTAGGCGTGCCCCACCCAGGCTTAGTACCACCCTAAGGTCTATTTAGGAGAGCCCTTGGCACCGGAAGAGCAGATCCTGATGACCTAGGAAGGACACTGAAGAGCCTCGAAAGCAGAAGACTGAAGAGATCAACTGACTTGGCCCCAGCCATGCTGACCGGTCTGCTGTTCCTTGGCAAAAAACTGTGCGGACGTTTCGTCCTTCAGCTGTTGTCCCTCAAAAACTTGAAAGGACTGCCTGCCTTCAATAAAGAACCAAGACCTCCCATGGAACAGAGGACCTGTTTCCTGTATAATGCAGAAACTCCAAAGAAACGACTCTGAGGACCCAGAAATCGCAAAAACCAGATGCCTGAAGCTATCACTGCACACAATGCTCTAAGTCCGAGAAGTAGAGGACCCAGATCAGGAACTGGAAAGACTAGCCAGAAGAGTAGCCCTTGAGGCCAAAATTCTGGCCATAGACCATGAGAAAAAGGGGCCCAACTACAGTGATTCTGCATGGCCTGTTCCATTGCCTCTTTGTGTTCTTCTTTTATAACTTTATTTCATTGTTGTAGAAACTGTTAAACACAATTAGCCGACAATAGGTTGATGGCCTTTCATTGTGCAAGACTGTTCTTTTCATTAACTGCAGTAAATGAGACCTGTATTTATCAACATTCTGGAAACTTTTTCAAAATTATTAACCTAATGTAAAATTGAATGGTTGGCATTTAGATAAAATACTGTTGAATATATTCAGACAAACGTGACTATCAATTTTCAGAACATAATAGAAACTAAATGGGAATTCTATCAATCACTCACATTCGCTTTTGGTTGATTAGCACCCCTAACTCCAGAACAGAAAAGGCACAATATTCATAACAACCTCAGATATATTGGCAGGCTGCAAGTGTAGGAAACTGGCTCTATATATACTACACCAAATGAGGTATAGTGTGTAGAGTCCAGGTGACCCCAGAGGTAGGCAGAGGTTAAAGTTAGATAGAGCCTTACTGTGAGAAAGTGCCCTCTTGCTTGCATGGTATACCCCCACTTTTTGCTGAATTGCTGATGTGCTTTGACTGAGTGTGCCCTGGGCTCCTGCCAATCAGGTACCCAGGGCCTGTGTTCCTTCCCTAAAACTGCAATGAAGCCTAAAACCAATTGGCATCTCTGGCCACATGTCAGCCCCTGGTAAATGGTACCATAGGTACACAGGGCACTGTGACCAGAGAAGGCCCCTAAGGGCTGCATCACTTATTGTGCCACCCTTAGAGGCCCTGCCCCCTGACTCTCACACACTGCCTTTGCAGGCTGCATGTCTTGGTGCAGAACAAAGCAAAAAGAGTCGACATGGCACACATCCCTGTGTGCCATGCCCACAAACCACTGCCCTGGCATACATCAGTCACCCCTCTAGCTGGGTGCCCTATGCCAGTGGTGAGGGTACAGGTGCATGAGCCCTGTGCCCCTTACAGCACCCAGGTCCATTCCTGGTGCAGTGCTGCCCTTAAGAGTATATGGTGCTGGGAGTTTGTCATCAAGAACTCCACAGCACCATAATGGCTACACTGAAGACTAGGAAGTTTGGTATCAAACTTCTCAGCACATTAAACCCACACTGATGCCAGTGTGGGATTTAATGTACCAAGCACCACAGTGGGCATCTTAGAGATGCCCCCTGAAACTCTACCAACTACTAGTGATCTGACTGAGTGGCTGCGCCCCCTGAAACCTAACCTACAATCCACGTCTGGTCTGCTGCCACCCTGCCACCCCTGGGTAGGAGAGCCCCTGCTCTCCTGGGCCTGCAACAATGCACATCCTGGGCGAGGTGCTAGGTCTCCTCCACCAGGATGGACAGGGGGAAGCTTCAAAGGCATGCCACCTTTGTGAGCTTCCCCAGGCCACTGCAACCCCCCACTCTGGTGGGAAGCTTGGCTGGAAGGACAGGACATGTGCCAGCCTGCCAACCCCACCCCTCAGGTGGGGGAGGCGAGGTGAAGCACATCTCCGGGCTCTCGCCATCTTGAAGATGGGAAGCCCTGCCCAATCAGGACTAGGCTACTGCCCCCCTCCCACAGGAGAGAGGCAGGTTAGGGGGTGTACCCCCGTCTACCCCCCCCCCCCCCCCCCCCAGTCAGGGACCCAATGGTCCCTGTCCTTCACCTACCAATCTATTATTTAGGGGCACCCTGAACCTTCCTTCCCCAGATTCCAGATTTCGAAATACAAGGAAGAGCAAGTAGAAAGAAGACTTGCCCTACAGCTGCTGAAAAGAGGAAGACACCAACTGCTTTGGCCCCAGCCCTACCGGCCTGTCGACCCTCGAACCTGCTCCTGCTCCAACCCGGCATCTCTTGTTGCCAGCAACCTCACAAACCCCGGAGGACCTGGCTACCTTTTGGCTCTAAGCCCCTGGGACTCCCATGAGTAGAGGCTCTACTCAAAATCTGCTTCTAATCCCTGGCATCAGCCCGGAACCGCGAACCCTTCACACTCTGCACTCGCCAAGCCTGGCCTGTGCCGGAGTGAACAAAGACCAAGTGGACAAACCCACGGCGACTGTGACCCCGAGTCCGGCACCCAAGGACTTCCCTCGACGCTCCTGACGATGCCTGCAGCCTCAGAACCAGGTGCCCCCCCCAACCGGGATCAACAGAGGGTAAGATTTCCTGACACCAAAAGTCACCCCTGCACCCGGCGCCCCGCGGCCCCCTGTGCCCAACTCCGGGGTACCTACCTATCCTCCAACTACCCAACTTACCTGTCGAAGTGGTGGTGGCACCTGAAGAATCTTCGTCCCCGAGCTTGCAGTCTTTTTCTAAACCAGAGCTTTCCCATTGAAACCAATTGAGCGCCCGAAAGCTCAAAAGCACCCTGCACCCAGCTGCCCGAGTGGCCCTGGCAGTGTAACCTCTACACCTATCTACTTCCCCATTTGCCCTGAGCAAGTGACCAGGAGCCCAGCTCCAACAGCCGCGTGGCCTGCTAGTCATCAGCCACCAACCAAGGCCCCCCTGCCTCCCATAGGATAACATTGGGCCTAACTCTCTCTGCACCCGGCTGCCCCTGTGCCGCTGAGGGTGTAACAACTGTACCTACCTGACCCTGGGAGACCCCGAGTCTATGCCCAGAACCTTAACTCTGCCAGTCGAGTACTTACCTTAAAGCCGATAACTCAATTTTCTCCATAGGGTAACATTGACTGGTTTTTCCTGAAATTTCTTCTAAGTGTGGACTTTTCAAAACTTAAATATTCACCAAAAATCAGCCGAGTAACGAAAACGAAAATACTCACCTATTAGGTGAGCTCCCAGTGCTGGATCTTGGTACCCAGCACTGACTCTGAAAAATATTCACAACCGTACTTACCAGTAACCCAATTTTCTTCCATAGGAAACCATTGACTGTTTTTCTGTGAAATTTCTTCAAAGTGTTGATTTCTGCAAACTTTAAATATTCTTTAAAAATTGTATAAATTGTGAAAACGTAATTACTTACCTGTTTTGGATAAAGGTCCCAGTACTGAGTCTAGGCACCCAGTACTGGATTACAAAAGTAACGAGAACATTCTATACCTGCAACTTGAATTTTCTTCTATAGGGAATCATTGACTGTTTTCTATGAAATATTTTCTAAGTGTCAACTTTTAAAATAGCAAAATATTGTCTAAAAATCATAACAATAATTAAGTCGACTTTTATCACCTGATTCTAAGTACTGAACCATGACTGAATCTAGGACCCAGTCCTGGAATCCCAAAAGTAATCCTAAAAGTAATCTGTTGCAAATAACTTGAAACTTCCATTGAACTCAATGCATGATTGTGTTTACAATTGTGTTGCCTATTGCAACCACTTGTAACTTTCTACAAAAATCAATTGCATATTGCTAAAGTATTTATATAAAGCATCTCATTCTGAGAAAATATATTTTAATACCTATTATTGGTTCTAAAATAAAACAAGCATATATATTTTTTTTATATAAAACATTGGCCTAGAGCTCAGTTATTGAGTGTGTGAGACCATTTGCTGACTGAGTGTGTGCAACAAATGTTTTACACTGTCCTCTGATACTGCCTTACTGTTCGACCAAGCTACCACTTTAGAGAGTAAGGTTGTATCTAACTTTAGCCTCTGCCAAACCTCTGGGGACTGTGGATTCTGTACACCCTGTACCTATTTGGGAACAGTATATACAGAGCCACTTTCTCACAGCAGCCACACATGGTTCGAACAGAAAATGTTACCCTTTAGGCATCTGTTCTTAACGTGTAGTGCTGTAGATTCACATGCGCTCACCCGCCTCCTTGGAAGCTTGTGATGATGGGAGATCCCTTCCTTTATTACCCAATTCACACTGCATTGTAAGCATAGTGCAGTAACCCACACTCCTCAACGCTCCATACTCGATCACCCACTGTGCAAAAAGTTTTAAATGAAGTCTGCCCTCATGCAGTGTGAACCAAGGGAGGAGTTTCAGCACATCTCATAAACCTAAAGACTTCTTTAAAGAAAGACAGCTGGTAAATGTCTGAGCCGTACACTAGATGGCAGGGGTATGCAGAGCATGTGCATCTGTATCACTACACGATATGAACAGACTTGTAGAGTAGGTATGATTTTTATTTTCCAGAATGGTCATTGCCCTTTGTTCTGTTGACAAAGCCACATTCACACAAGACTTGATGCTTCATTCCTTCAGCAGTTTAACACACGTTTTGCATTATGTTTAGTATTGAGGAATAATTTCTATAGCTGCCTGAACAAGATTAGTTTGTTTTGTTCTTTCATATTATTGTGTCTTCATTTTATAATGTTTTGCTTTCTGACAGGGAAGATTAATTGACCATGTGAAGAAGAAAGCCACTAACCTACAGAGAGTCACTTACCTTGTATTTGATGAAGCAGATCGAATGTTTGACATGGGCTTTGGTATGTGTAAAGACCCGTATATCAGTGACTTGACTTTGTCATTGTTATTTCGTGTTAGTATAAAATACAACAGACACTAGTTTATTTTTGTAGTGCTCATCGCTTGTCCATTTGTTTGCTGGCCACAATTTAATAGCATGGTTGGCTGGACGAATGGTTGAAAGTGGTATAAGTGGGAAGCATGTCTATCAGTCCTAGGCTCTTGTTAGACTTCTTCTGGATTCCCCATGTGAGATGTGCTCAAACCCTGAATCCAGTAGGTAGAGAAGGAATGGATTCAGCTGTTGCAAAGGACCCCCTGGACAGGAACTCAGTGCACTTAATATTTTGTACAGTATAGCAAGCATACCTTACCAAGTGAAGACACAACTTCCCAGAGTGTCAAAGTATACAGATCAAGTTTATCCTAAGTATCACTAGCTGTAGAGTAAGTGTTAAAAACTGACCATTTTTGTGTATATAACGTTATTTGCATGTAAATGACAACTACTGCTCTCACCATCCTACTAATAAGTCTGTCTCTATTTACTGTGGAGGAGAAATTACAACCCTGTTAGGAATTCCACTAAACCTGCAAATGTTCAAGGAGTTTATTCCAAGAGCTTTGAAGGAGCTAGTTCCATTGGCAATGCTTTAATTTTGACCGGTATTGGGGAGGTCAGCAAGGAGCCAAGTCAAACAGGACTCGTGAAGGGGGGTTGCTAACAGACAGCAACCCCTTTCAATTTTGACCTAAGTGCAATTTCAAGTTACGGATTTGGACCATCACGGAGTATGTAGACTTCTTTTTTTACCATGGGACCACAAGGAATATACCTGTTGCTTTTAACAATAAAAAAACCACAAAAATCGATCTACTCACGATAGATCAGCGATGGGTGCATTACAAGATACAGCATCCGGGACTTACTCAAAGGGTGGCTCTCAATCTGAATTTCAGCTGGATCAGTATGAGCAAAGACCCGTAACTCTCTCCTCAGACGTGTCCTATATTAAGGAACCACAGAATTCAGGGAATCCTGCACCGGTCAAAGGCAACACTGAGAATACACATTCCTTGACAAGTAATCCAAGATGAACACTCTGTGCCTTGACCTCGAAATGAGTCTCAAGTGGAGGCCTGACCACCTCTCTCAAGGGAGCCGGGCATCGACCTCTTAGACTGTAGGCAAGAGGCTTTTACAGTCTGCTTTTCTCTTTGACCTTGAGTTTGCTCAATTTTAGATCAGCCTTGAACCAAAGGCTGAGTCTTGTTTCCAAGCAAGCCTCCAAACCCCAAGGTGCCGAGCCAACACCTTCAGCACTGAAGTATGCTTTTAAGCCAGCGTGCACAAAAATGTCAAATGTATCTTCTCCTTTTAGCGACACAGCCCAGCCATCGAACTTCCAAAGGTGACTGGTGTTAGGCAAACAAAGCTTTACATTCACCCTACTTAGGTGAAAATTCTGACTGATCTCCACTATAGTAAGCAAGACCATGCATCCCTCAACAATAGGAGACTTTTTTTTTAAGGAGACTGAGTGGGTAGAGCTCAAACACTACCTAAATCCCAAATGTGCAGTCAGGAAGACACCAGCCTCAACCACTGCAGCCACCTTGCACCATTCCTCTTCCTCCATCTCACCACTCAGATCACATTCACAGAGTTCAGTTCCTACACACTGACTTTGAAATATTCCAGAAATATTTTTTGTAAGAACATCCATCATTTAAGTGCTCTTGTGCAGCAGTTGACAAAAAATGTTATTCAACAAGTACTCATTTAAAAATTAAGGGTAACATTAATACACTATTTAGCTGAAGATGAAAAAGCTTTTCTCCAAACTAAAATGTAGGTTTTATTTCAATTTTTCATATTTTTTTGAACTAATGTTGTATATGGCATGCAAACGTATGCTCTGCAAGGGTAGTGTTTGATTTAATTTTTTACTGTGCTAATAGCTATTTAAAAAAAAATAATAATGCACATATGAGAGACCTACCTATCATTGTTTTAGCTCTTGCATATTCCTGCAAATCTTTTCCCTCAAGCTTGATGTTAGAATTTTGACTGAACTCGAATATGCATTGTCATAGCAATGATATTAACTTTATTTTATTGTATAACTGAAGGGTGTGTACCTCTGTGAGATTTAAACCTTACAAGGTAAATATTAATGCTGTTGTTTAAAGCCGGTTTTGTTCAAATGTGTTTCTTTTCTCTCTCTGCTGTTGACAGAATACCAGGTTCGATCGATTGCCAACCACGTGCGTCCAGACAGACAAAGTGCGTATAGATTTTTAATATATCTCTTTTAGAACCAAAGATTCCATCTTGATTACTTTTTCTAAGCTGTTGGAAACACCCAACAGCCTTTTTGTTCCTCATAATTATATGCGTACGTGTTATGGCTTTCTTGTTATGAGTTGACATTTGTTACATAGACATGAAATATTTCTTTATTTTAATGATTAACTTACAGATAAACGTGACATTTTTATTTGGTGTTGCAGTTATTTATATAATATATAACACTCACTTTGTCTTGAGGTATTCGTTACAACACAAAGGTACATTCATTTGCATTGTGCCGCAAAAAGCAAATCAATCATCAACTGGTGAATAATACTACTCTTTCCTGACCAAGTCCATGGTCATTCTAGCTGGTCTTTTACTCATGGCATTAGCAAAAGTAAAGCTTTGCAGCCTTAAATCAAGAAATGTGACTTCAAGAAACAATATGGGCTCCCTTCGAAGTTACAGCAGCATTAGAGTTCGTATTGGAGTGTGTGTGTGTGTGTGTCTGTGTGTGTGTGTATATATATATATATGTGTGTATTTATTTAGATAGATAAGGCACAATATTTGTTGTCATATAATGAACTCCTACCTGGCTCTGCAAATTATACATCTCAATATGATGTGTAGCTTATTTCTAGTTGTTGGTTTCATGAAACATTCAGCTGGTGTTTTGATTATGTGCGCACAAAAGGTGATGGGAGGAATGCTGGAAAATAGTCTAACCACTTGCAGTTACGAAGGTAGCATTCCAACCCCTTGTTTTTTTCCCCCCTGAATGTGCCACTCTATGTAAAGGCCTGTCTTTACCAACTTAGTACTGACCCGGCTTCTCATGGGAACAGTCTATCTCGAAATGTCAGGCAAGGTCTACCCACTCCCAACCTTTTGTGTGTTGGATGTAATGCCCTAGGCGGCCATGGATTTGCCCAGATGTGGGTCTTGTGCTCACTATGCCATTGGAACCAGCCTGCACCCAACTGAAGAGGCCCAAGAAGGCAGTAACTGGTCTTGGGTTGCTTGTGGTCTGGATCATAAATGACCAGTCTTGGCAGGTCAGGCTGGACTGTTCCTTTTGGAGCAGAACCAAGACTGATTTGCAAATTGCTGGGTCTGATCGGAGGTAGCATAGTGATTACAAATGATTGGTTGGAATGCTACCCGAGTAAGTGCCAGTGGTAAGACTATTTGCAAGCATGTCTACCATCACCTTTTGTGAGTTGCATTATGTATTGACCATCACCTTCTTAATGTTTGTAATTCACCCAGTACGAGCAGCACTTGTGCTATTATTGGATTTACAAATAGTAAAACTGGCACCTTTTTAAGCCCGTGGCAGTATGATAGTTCTATATTTTGTCTGGTCTTTCCCTTGTATTTAGCCATATCAGTAAATTTCACAGTGTATGTATTTTAGAGGTTGAGACAATTCAAGCTGGTGTTTTAGCCGGCAACCTGTACCTCCGGACCGAAGCAGTTCTATGAATTTTGAAAACTTTTCTCATCTGGATTTGTAGCTGTTGTATATTTTTATAATGCACTGGTCGTCCATACCTTGTTACTCTTTTACTTGAAGTTCAGTAGAGAACATGAGCTGGCAGCATTGCTGTATAATATCTGCATGGTTAAGTTTATTTTTTACAGTCCGCCTGCCTTATGTTGTGTAAGGATTGCATTTTTCTATAGTATTGTCAGCGCAGATCCTCAGCACTAATTTTTAATATTGCTCACATTGTATTATTATACTACTTTGGTGTGTGAATGATGGGTGTAGAGTAGCAAATAAATGTATAACTAACCTCTGACATTTCTTGCCTTCTCAGCCCTCCTGTTCAGTGCAACGTTTCGAAAAAAGATTGAGAAGTTGGCAAGAGACATTCTGATTGACCCGATCAGAGTAGTGCAAGGAGATATTGGCGAGGTAATCTCAAAAGTTCTTTGTTCCGTTTACTTACCTGCTTTAGCACGTTTTCAGCTAATGCAATTTTTATATCTGGTTCCCAGTCAGAAAGCAGGTTAACATAAGCTGAAAGAGTAACTCAATGCAGAGCATTTTTTTCTGTCGAATTGTGAAAATATTGAATCGAGCTTAGGTTGAGAATTCAGAGGGATAGTTTCAAAGGCACACATCCTGGTATTGGAAAACACTTGCACCTATAAGAACTTCTCTGAGTAAATAATTGTAGGTTGTGATGCTGCAAAACATAGTGTCAGCATTGTTTACAGTGTTGATATTACGTTGCACTGGTACTGGGGGATGTTTTGATAGAATACCATGGGGACCAGGCAGATTTGAACTTTATTCCTCTATGAACCATAACCCAATTAAGAGAATTGATGTTGACCAAAATGAAAACAATTCCCTTCGGGGTGATTATGGTCTTTAATCTCTGACTACGGATTAGGAGGGAGATCGGATGTGCCAGATATTACTTCAGAGTGAGAGTTTTCATAGAACATCCATGCCAAAGGCTGCATGTTTAATAGAAGATGTAACGAGTGAGTGATGTTCACAAAAAGCATGAGTAGTGGCTAATGTCACTGTCTTAAACAATGTCTGCAATCTTTGAAGGCCACCAGTGCTCAGTTTGCCTTAATAGATCTGGCATAATGTCTCTGAGAAGCCCAAACCCCGTGCCCTAAACTTTGGAAGCACAGTAGACTGTCCACTCGACAGATCTCAGCTGTCTTGTTGCATAAAGGTATTCCATAAACACACAGTTGCAGATTGAACGAGCTTGTTCTTTTGTTGTTTTTTTTTTCACAGAGTTTTATATAGCGCAAACTTAACCCGAAGGTATTGGGTATCAGAGCGCTTTACATAGCACCAGTTGCATTACATGAGGACTCTTTCATTTTTGTTAGGCATGGGGATATTAAGTGATTTGCCCAGAATCACAGGTTGCTCAGCGTTGACGCCGAGACTCGAACCCAGTTCCCCAGATTCGAGGTCGACCGCCCTAACCGTTAGGCCAACTCCTCTCCCCAAGGAAAAAAGGTAGAAAGCAGAAGGTTCGGGGCATATGAGCTGCAGATCACACACTGAGGATAAGATCGCCATCTGGTGTTGGGCTCGGATGATTGCAGGTTGTTGTTGTCTTCGGAAGAAGCCTTTGGTCACGAGGTTGGTGACTCCTCCCCTGGACAACAGTGCGCATGGGCATCCACTCCATCGTCAGATTGTTTTTTTCCGCCATTGGGTTCGGATGAACTTTTTTTCCGCTCCAGCAGAAAACTTCCAGCAATCGATTTAACTCTTTAATCTTCATTCCGTCGACGTCGACATCAACTCGGACCGGTTCCGGAAGCGGCTGATGGACAGGACACCCTTCAAAAAATGCCCCCAGTGTGGAGCGAAGTTCCCCCACAGTGACCACCACGAGGTTTGTAACCTCTGCCTGTCGCCGGAACACAACGAATCGACCTGTCCAGCTTGTGCCGCTTTCCGTTCGAAGAAGACCCTCCGGGACCGAAGAGCTCGATGCCATATTATGGCCAAACCAGCTCCAGAACCGGAGGACATCTTTGCTCAAGATGTTCCTGAAGATGACACCGAAGATCTCGATCGTGTCCGAGGCCGACGATTCCGATGACCTCATCACTCCAGGGCAGCGTGTGAGTACCACCCCCCCCTGCCCCTGCCCCATCCAAAAAGACAGTGGTCAAGACTCCGCCAGCTGGGCCCAGTCGCGACCGGAAATCCTCTTCAGAAGCCCCGCCCTCGGGCCCGGCTCCGAAGACATCTAAGCCTATAGGTGGCTCGGGCTCGAGCAAACCTCATGTGATTGTGCCTTTAACACCCTCGGCACCGAAAAAAACACTGTCGGCACCGAAACAGGCTTCAAGACCGAAATCTCCTTCGGCACCGAAACGTTCCTCGGCACCGAAGTCTCCACCGGCGCCGAATCGTTCTTCGACATCGATGCCTAAAAGTCCCTCGGCACCAAAGCCATCGGCACCGAAAACTCCATCGGCTCCGAAAAATCCTTCGGAACCGAAACATCCTTCGGCACCGAAAACTTCATCGGCACCGAAAACTAGGTCCACACCGAAAAAAGCTCATAAAGACCCGAAACGGCCGTCGCCGCCACCACCTTCGGAGCCAGATGAACTTTTTCGCCCAGATCCTACTCAAAAGCGGATCTACATCAATCCCGACACTGGACATGTGACTGCCGTCCCATATAAAAAGCGGAAGCTGGACATCACACCTCCTCCAGCTCCCATACGGAAAAAGGACTGTGCCACTTCACCACTTCGTCCTTCCTCTCCCGTATTACCTCCTAACCCGTCCCCCCCTCCTCCTCCTCCTTCTCCTTTACCCTTACCTTTACCATCTCCCTATCATTCACCTCCTCCACAGGATGATAATGATGACTTGGGGGGAGGGGCGGACCCTGATTTATTTTATGATCCTGTTGATCCACACGACCCTTTTACATTTCCAGGCACAGCACCAGTAGATGACTGGTCTTATCCAATGCCTGACATGCCTGACCCCACTACCTACCCCTCCAAGCCCTCCCCTCCTGATGACCATTTGGGGTTTGGCCAACTAATAAATAGGGCAGCAACATTCCATGGTGTCACTATGCACACGGACCCCCTTGAAGAGGACTTTCTCCTCGATACTTTTGAGCAGTCACAAAAAACTGTTCACATACTGCCCATGATTAAAGGGGTTATAAAGCATGCCACTGAGGTCTTTAAAGACCCTGTTCGAGCGAGGGTTCTCAACCCCTGCATCGAAAAAAAGTACCGACCAGCCCCGCAGGACCCTGCATACATTAAAGCCCAGCTCCCTTTAGACTCCTTGGTCGTATCAAATGCCAGGAAGCGCGTTAACTCACAGACAACTGGAGAAACGCCACCCCAGACAAGGAGTCTAAGCTTTTAGAAGCCTCAGGCAAACCAGTCGCTGCACAGGCGGTGAACCACTGGCGTATTGCCAATACCCAGGCCCTGTTAGCCCGGTATGACAGGGCGCATTATGACCAACTTGAGGACCTTATGCAACACCTGCCTGATCCCTTTAAATCCCAGGCCGCTGACCTCATTCAAGAAGGCAAGTTAATATCGAATGCCTCCATTAAATGCGCCTTAGATGCAGCAGACACTGCTTCTCGGGCGGTCAATACTAGCGTCTTACTCAGACGACATGCCTGGCTCCGTATTTCCGGTTTTAAACCAGAGGTTCAAACCGCAATTCTAGCTCAACCTTTCAACCAAGAGCAGTTATTTGGCCCTGCAGTGGACACTGCATTAGAAAAAATGAAAAAGGATAATGAGACTGCCAAGTCCATGGGAGCACTGCAGTCTCCTCAAAACCGGGGTTCCTTTCGTCGCTCCTTTTATAGAGGAGGCTCCAAAAACACGGCAACTGAGACCACGTCCACCTTTAAAAATTCTGGACAAACATCCCCTAACAGAGGATATTTCCGGGGAGGTTATAGGGGAAACAATAACAAAGGTCGAGGGCGGGGCAACAACAACAACACCCGCACCTCCCCAGCCACCAAACAGTGACTTGCCACCACTCCCCCCAGACCATTCCACTCCGGTCGGGGGGCGACTCCAACAATTCCTACCTGTCTGGACTTCCATCACCACAGACAGATGGGTAAAACAAATTATCCAGTCTGGCTACTGCCTAGAACTCATACAATCCCCCCCAAACATACCACCCAAACAACGTCCAATGTCCTCACATCATCTCTCTCTCCTCAAACAAGAAGTTCAATCCCTGTTACAAAAACATGCGATAGAACCAGTCCCTCTTCAACATCAGGGAACAGGGGTGTATTCTCTATACTTCCTCATTCCCAAAAAGGACAAAACATTACGGCCCATACTGGATCTCAGACTGCTAAACCAGTATATACATTCAGATCATTTTCATATGACCACCCTCCAACAAGTCCTCCCACTGTTACAACAGGGAGACTTCCTTGCCACATTGGACCTCAAGGACGCGTACTTTCACATCCCTATGCATCCCGCTCACAGAAAATATCTACGATTTGTGGTAGATGGGCAACACTATCAATTTACAGTTCTCCCATTCGGAGTAACAACAGCACCCAGAGTGTTCACCAAGTGCTTAGCAGTCGTGGCAGCGCACCTCAGAAGACAACAGATCCATGTCTTCCCCTATCTGGACGATTGGCTCATAAAAGCCAATACTCACCAAAAATGCGTTCTCCACACTCATCGCACGATTCAAACTCTCCACAATTTGGGATTCACTATCAACTACCCCAAATCCCATCTACAACCTTCCCACTTACATCAGTATCTAGGAGCAACCATAGATACCTCCAAAGCCATTGCTTATCCCAGCACTGCCAGGATAGCCAGTATACAAAATCTCATCTCTCAATTTCAAACTCATCCATCTCTTCCAGCAAGAGTGTTCATGCAGCTCCTAGGCATGATGGCGTCATGCATCTCCATAGTCCCACACGCACGACTTCAAATGCGTCCCTTACAGGAATGTCTAGCACAACAGTGGAACCAAGCTCACGGACAACTTAACGATCTGGTGTTGGTGGACAGTCGCTCACTTCGCTCACTGAAATGGTGGAACACCATCAACCTGTCCAAAGGGCGACCGTTCTTAGAGCCTCTTCCACAAGTTGTGCTAACTACCGACGCATCTCTCACAGGGTGGGGAGCCCACCTCCTTCACCATACCACTCAGGGCAGATGGACCAGTCAACAGAAACTGCTCCACATCAACCACCTGGAACTCTTAGCAGTGTTCCTAGCACTAAAATCCTTTCAGGTTCACCTAAAGAACAAAACTGTCCTCATACGCACAGACAACATGACGACAATGTATTATATACAGAAACAGGGAGGGACACATTCTCTCCAACTGTCCCAACTGGCACAGCAAATCTGGAGATGGGCAATTCCCCAAAACATCTACCTGTTAGCAGAACATCTCCCAGGGATCCACAATCAAGTGGCCGACCTCCTAAGTCGCCACACACAGCAGATCCACGAATGGGAACTACACCCCAAGGTTCTACTCCCCTTCTTCCAAAAATGGGGACAACCAGACATAGACCTGTTCGCCACTCCCGAAAACACAAAATGCCCAACCTTCGCCGCCAGGTTTCCACACCCACAGTCGAAGGGCAATGCCCTATGGATGAACTGGTCAGGCAGATTTGCGTACGCTTTTCCGCCTCTCCCACTAGTTCCATTTGTGGTACGCAAACTGAAACAACAGTCACTTACACTAATACTAGTGGCTCCCACTTGGGCACGTCAACCGTGGTTCACCACACTTCTGGAACTGTCTTTAGTTCCACATCAAAGGCTACGCCTCTCCCCGGATCTATTAACCCAGAACCATGGAGAAATCAGACACCCAGATCCTCAAACACTGAACCTAGCGATCTGGCTCCTGAGGTCTTAGAGTTCGGATACCTCAATCTCCCTCCAGACTGTATGAATATCATAAAGGAAGCCAGACGACCTACTACTAGAGCGTGTTATGCCGCTAAATGGAAACGATTTGCCATCTACTGCGCTAATAATGACATACATCCATTGGATGCTTCCATCCAAAACATCATTTGCTATCTACTACACTTGCAAAGATGCAATCTAGCGTATTCCTCTATACGTTTACACCTAGCTGCCTTGGCAGCCTACTTACAAAATAGGCAACACCCGTCCCATTTTAAGGTACCAGCCATCAAAGCGTTTATGGAAGGTCTCAAAAGAATTCTTCCCCCAAGATTTCCACCTGCCCCACTGTGGAATCTCAATGTGGTTCTAACAAGACTCATGAGTCCCCCATTTGAACCCATGCACAAATGTGAATTACAATTCCTAACATGGAAGGTAGCTTTCCTTATCGCAATCACTTCCCTACGCAGAGTAAGTGAACTACAAGCCCTTACACTAGAGGAACCTTTCTTACAACTACACCGTAACAAAGTGGTTCTTAGGACAAACCCAAAATTTCTTCCAAAAGTGATTTCCCCTTTCCACCTTAACCAATCAGTAGAGCTACCAGTCTTTTTCCCAAACCCAGACTCCGTAGCTGAAAGGGCCCTACATACCTTAGATGTCAAAAGAGCCTTGCTTTATTACATCGACAGGACAAAACCTTTTCGAAAGACGAAACAACTCTTTGTTGCTTTCGCACCACCACATAAAGGCAATCCGATCTCCAAATCCGGTATAGCCCGGTGGATAGTTAAATGCATCCAAATATGCTACCTAAAGGCTAAACGTACACTTACAGTTCCCCCTAGGGCGCACTCCACGCGTAAAATAGGGGCTTCTATGGCCTTCTTAGGTAACATTCCCTTAGAAGACATTTGCAAGGCAGCCACGTGGTCTACCACGCATACCTTCACTAAACACTACTGTGTTGACGTGCAGGCCAAACAACAGGCCTCAGTGGGCCAGGCTGTCCTAAAAACTTTATTTCAAGCTGCTGCAACAGATACAGGCGACCACCGCTAAGGAGAAGCACTGCTGTATAATCTATCCTCAGTGTGTGATCTGCAGCTCATATGCCTCGAACGGAATATGCTACTTACCAGTATGCATCTGTTCTTGGCATGTAGAGCTGCAGAGTCACACACGCCCGCCCGCCTCCCCGGGACCTGTATCTGTTCCAGCATCCGTCTTACTTAGACATTACACATGGACATCCTTTCTTTCATTCCTATACACTCCATCTTTTCCCATCATGGCGAAAAAACTATCTGACGATGGAGTGGATGCCCATGCGCACTGTTGTCCAGGGGAGGAGTCACCAACCTCGTGACCAAAGGCTTCTTCCGAAGACAACAACAACCTGCAATCATCCGAGCCCAACACCAGATGGCGATCTTATCCTCAGTGTGTGACTCTGCAGCTCTACATGCCAAGAACAGATGCATACTGGTAAGTAGCATATTCCTTCTTCATCATAGTACCATATGCATTGTAAACTATGCAACCCATTCAGTTAATCTCTTGGATAATCCTTTGTAAGGTTGATACCAAAGTGTGTTACCTAGTGCTGCAAGAATATCTGCCGGAAGAACAGTCTTTGAAAGTCAACTAATACCACATTTGCTCTGGTAATATTTACGTGAGTTGCAAAGGGATTTCTTTTTGTCTGGTGACTTCAGTTTTTCATTTGTTTGTTTTTTTGGGACTCCCCTGCAGGCATTCTTGAACTCGGACGTTGTTGTACAATGCCCAGTGTATATGCTCCGATTCCTAAAATGTCAATTTCCTTTAAACCTGATTACCACTTTTAACTTTCTTCTAAGGCCATAATATATGTTGCATATGTACACCCATGGCATGGAAAGTTAAATGCTATTTGTGGACTGCAGCACCTATTGTGCTATCCACTACAGTGGCATTGAAAACTTGGTGTTCGAGGCATATGAGCTGCAGATTATACACTTTTGCATAGATCGCCATCTGGTGTTGGGCCCGGATGTTTGCAGTTTGTTTTTCTTCTTGGACAGTCTTTGGAAGTCACGAGTTCGGTGACTCCTCCTTCGGTCCGTACTGCGCATGGGCTTCGGCTCCATCCTCAGATTGTTTTTTTCCGCCATCGGGCTCGGATGTGATACTTCGTGCTCCGGCTTCGAACCTTTCCAGTTCGACCTTCGACGGAAAATCCACGTCCATCGAGATTCTTAACACAAAAATCATCTTCTTCATCTCTCTCGGCGGCACTTCTCGATTCCAGACATCGGCACCGGCCTTCGGGCCTCCTTCGACTCCGGTCTCGGCCGATGGAAAGGACTCCCTTCAAAAAGTGCCCAAAATGTGGGTCTAAATTTCCCCACACCAACCTGCATCAGGTGTGTAACCTCTGCCTCTCTCCCGAACACGAGGCCCGAGACTGCCCCGCCTGCAAGTCTTTTCGATCGACCATCCGGGATCGAAGAGCTCGACGCACCATGGCGCACTCATCGACTTCGGCTCCACCCGACATCTTCGGAGACGACACCGGAGCTTCGGGGCAGCAGCACACCGAGCAGGAGGAAGAACTCGTCAGCGCTTCCGAGGCCGACGACTCCGACCTGGAGGAGATCACACCGGCGCAGAGGGTCGTGAGTACTCTACCCCCTCCCACTCCCGTACCCACACCGAAAGAGACTCCGGTTACACCTTCGCCTCCGGGCCTAGGGAAAACCAAACATACAGCTTCTATCACCCCACCTTCGGGCCCGGTGTCGAAGCATCATAAGTCTCCCGGCGGCTCGGGCTCAAGCCAGCCTACTCCTGGTGCCGAAAAACACCGTTCGGCACCGAAGAAAACCACACCCAGTTCGGCTCCGAAGCCATCGGGCTCGAAACCTGCACTCTCGGTGCCGACAAAGCATAAGCATAAGCCCCTCGGCACCGAGAACTATTTACGCCTGATCCTTATCAAAAAACTTTAACAAAGGATCCCAAGACTGGTCATTTAACTTTGTCTTCCAAAAAAAGACATTGAAACAAGCCAGATCCTCCTCCACCGCCAAAACGGAAGGACTCTGCCACATCTCCCTTCAGAGTACCCTCCCCACCACCTCCTCCACCTCCTCCACCTTCTCCACCTCCCATATCTCCGCCACCTTTGCCTCACCGCTCTCCAACCCCATGTCCAGACCCTGATTATGGAGATCCAGATTATGATCCGGCAGACGCCCCAATAGACCCCACACCTCCAGGGACACCAGACCCATGGGAGGATTACCACAACCCCGATGTACCAGATATGCCTCAGGATGACATTTATCCATCCAGGCCATCTCCTCCAGAGGACTCCCTGGGGTTCCACCACTTAATACAGCGGGCGGCACACTACCATGGGGTAGAATTACACAGCGAGCAAGTTGAGGACGATTTCCTACTGGACACTTTTGACATACAAGATAAGGCCACAGCAATATTGCCCATGCTAAAAGGAGTTACCAAACATGCTGCAGAGGTGTTCAAGGACCCAGTCAGAGCTAGGGTTTAAACCCCAGGATAGAGAAGAAATATAAAGCAGCCCCCACAGATCCTGCATATATTAAAGGACCTGCTCCCTTAGACTCATTGGTGGTATCCACAGCTAGGAAGCGGTCTAGCTCTCAATCCTCAGGGGAGGCTCCACCGCCAGATAAGAAGTCAAAGCTCTTAGATGCGTCTGGTAAACGCTCTGCCTCGCAAGCCGCAAATATGTGGCGCATCGCCAACACACAAGCGCTGCTTGCACGTTATGATAGAGCAGTGGTTCCCAAACTTTTGACTCCTCAGGACCCCCATTGAGTCAACACTGAAAGCCGGGGACCCCCAAGCAATTTGTAGGATTTAAATTTCAAACATTAAAACAGTAATTAAAAAAAAATAAAAACACGTGTGCACACAAAACAAATACTCGAATTACTAAGGATTTCAGGGGCATATTTACAAGTCCCTATCGCCATGGGAACGTCACTTTTAGCGATGTTCCTGTGGCAATAGGGGCTTCGCCTTATTTACAAGGCAGCGTTAAGCCACTTATTGTGGTTTAAGCTGCCTTGTAAATAAGGCCCCCTATCACGCAATGCTTAGCGTGAAAAAGGTGGGCAGTGGGAGTTACAGTGGGCGTTTCACTCCAACACCCATTGATTGTGACTCTGCCCTCTATTTACAAGGTCAGCTTAAATAGGAGACGGCACCCAAATTAAGACCATGAAAAACCTGGTCTTAACTTTGCGAAATGATGAGAAATGCCTTATTTCTCCTCGTTTTTACTTTTTCCAACGGAAAAAGCAAAACACCTTTGATTGTTTATGTTCAGGAAGGTGACCCTTCCTGCATATAAACAATCTTTAATAAAAATGACGTGTTGTAACTTCCATGTGTGCTGCATTACGCAGCACACATAAGTGACAAAACAGCATTACAAAATTGTTCATGTGCAGGAAGTGGGAACATAGCAGCATCAGGATAATGATAGACTGGGAATAAACATATGTTGCTAACTTTTACCATGCAGTTTGAAAGCAGCTCTTTGATGACAGTTTATAGGACACTGCTAGATTACGATTGTCCCTTATGAATTGCACAGTGGCAAAAGAATCTCTGTGACCTATGCACATAAAATATGTTTTTTAAAATGCATTGTACACGTTCTTTGCAGTAGGCATATTAAATAAGTCAAAGCTGCCTCTGGACAAAACTCTCATCTCTCTCCAGCAGGTACATTAATCACTGGCATTTTCTTGACACTTTTATAGTTGCTCGAAAACTGCTAATTTCACAAAGAACTTTGCAGTGCTTTTAAAGTTGCTGGCTGAGGACCCCCTGGGAATGTGCCACGGACCCCTGGGGGTCCTCGGACCCCAGTTTGGGAAACACTGGCCTATCCCAATTCAGCCAGGATCGCAAGCATACAAGCCTTGCGCCAAACATTCATTCTTCAGCACTCTCTTCCAGCAAGAGTGTTTATGAAGCTAATAGGGATGATGGCATCTTGCATCTTCATAGTGCCCCATGCAAGACTCCACATGCGTCCACTCCAAGAGTGCCTAGCACGGCAGTGGAACCAGGCCCAGGGCCAGCTAACGGATCTGGTGTTGGTGGACGGCCGCACCCATCACTCTCTGCAGTGGTGGAACACCACAAACCTTTCCAAAGGGCGGCCGTTCCTGGACCCGGTTCCTCAGGTGATTCTCACAACGGACGCATCGCTCTCCGGCTGGGGAGCGCACCTTCTACACCTCACAGTGCAAGGTCTGTGGACGCCACAGCAAAAGTTACTCCACATCAACCATCTGGAGTTATTGGCGATATTTCTAGCCCTGAAATCCTTTCAGAAACAAATTTCAGCCAAAGCAGTCCTCATTCGCACAGACAATATGACTGCAATGTATTATATTCAAAAACAGGGGGGGACACACTCTCCCCAGCTCTCCCGCTTAGCACAGAGCATATGGAGATGGGCAATTCCACAAACAATCTTTCTCCTGGCACAACACGTCCCAGGCATACAAAACACCATGGCAGATCTGCTCAGCAGACAAACGCAGCAAATGCACGAATGGGAACTGCATCCACAAGTTCTTCTCCCATTCTTCCACAAGTGGGGGTATCCTCAGATAGACCTCTTCGCCACCCACGAAAACAAAAAATGCCCAAGCTTCGCCGCCAGATACCCACACCCATTGTCCAAAGGCAATGCGATATGGATGAACTGGTCAGGCAAATTTGCATACGCCTTTCCACCTCTCCCGCTAATTCGATTAGTGGTAAGGAAGCTACAACAGCACTCCCTCACACTCATTCTGGTAGCTCCAACATGGGCCAGGCAGCCGTGGTACACCACACTACTACAGTTATCGGTGGTACCACATCAAAAACTGCACCTGTCCCCATGCCTCCTAACCCAGAACCATGGAGAAATCAGGCACCTGGACCCAGCTCAGCTCAACCTTGCGACCTGGCTCCTGAAATCTTAGAATTTGGATACCTTAACCTTCCCCCTGATTGCATGAACATTATCAAGGAAGCCAGACGTCCTACCACTCGAGCATGCTATGCCGCAAAGTGGAAGAGATTTGTTGTTTACTGCAGTAACAATACAATCAATCCTTTAGAGGCATCCATACAGCACATCATATGCTATCTGCTCCATCTTCAAAGGTGTAACCTGGCATATTCATCCATACGTCTACACCTAGCAGCAATTGCTGCTTACCTACAAAACAGACAGCATTTATCACTGTTCAGAGTGCCTGCTATTAAAGCCTTTATGGAAGGCCTTAAACGAGTAATTCCACCCAGGGCACCACCTTCCCCTGTATGAAATCTCAACGTAGTTCTTACAAGACTCATGGGTCCGCCTTTCGAACCAATGCATAAATGTGAGTTACAGTTCCTCACTTGGAAAACAGCTTTCCTCATAGCTATCACTTCCCTTAGAAGGGTTAGTGAGATACAAGCGTTCACTATACAGGAACCCTTTTTACAGATACATCACAGCAAAGTGATACTTCGCACAAATCCAAAATTTCTGCCCAAGGTCATTTCCCCCTTCCATCTTAATCAATCGGTGGAATTACCGGTTTTTTTCTCGCAACCTCAATCTGTTGCGGAAAGGGCTCTACATACACTTGATGTTAAAAGGGCTTTACTGTACTACATACAAAGAACGCAACCTTTCAGAAAGACTAAACAATTGTTTGTCTCCTTCTCTCCACCGCATAAAGGCAACCTGTGAGAAGTTGGCCTGATGTATGATGTCACTAGTTCTAGTGTACACCTTATATCAGTCCAAATACCCTTATGGTGATTGGTTGTAAAGTCAACCTTATAGACCAGCTATCCTAGTGGTAGCATGGACAAGAGCAGTCTTAGGCTAAACTCTGAATGGCATGTGAAGCCAGCTGTGATACCATATATAATCCCTTGAATACCAAATGAAAGGACACCACAACAGATATATATATATAAAATAAAGTGTATTTATTCTAGTCAAACCCTCAGCACTCTTTATGAGATTAGAGGTAAGTACAACACAGTCTTATTTAAGCATACATTAAGTCACACAGGTAAGTAATACAGTTAGGCCCTAGGGGCCACGCAAACCATATACTAAGTAAGTGGTATAAGAACCACTGTCATGGAAATAGAATAGGCCTAGGCCTAGGGAATCGCTGGGGCTACACTACACTAGCGTTAGTTAGGAAGTGGGAGGCCCACGGGATTCGTGTGCAGAGTGGAAACACTCACGCGTAATGCGTAAAAGTCAATAGCAATAGTACAGTTTAGAAAACGGTAGATTTAGGACACTTCCGGAATAGCTAGGAAGTTGAGACTTGAAAACTAGACACTAGGATAGTCACTATCCTGATGAGCACCGGAGTACCCAAGTTACCTAGCCCACAGGCTGCGGGTGCATAGGGGTGAAGATGCGTCGTTTTCGTCGGCGACTCCTATGGATGCCTGAAGAAAGATGCTGACAGGCAGTCAGTGAAGAGTGTCCGGTGGATCCCAAGGCTGGGATCAAGAAGAGAAGAAACCTGCAAGCAGAAGGGACAGAGTCAAGGTCACTAGCCAGTGACCACGTGGAACCAGGAAGGAACCAGGCGATGTCGTGAAGATTTGCAGGTGAAGGTGAAGCTTGTCGCTGCAGCCAGGAGGACCAGGAAGCGTCGAGGACGACCAGGACCAGGAGGCGAGCTGTCCCACGAAGGCTCTTGCTGTCGGCGGCGTCGAAGTTGGACTAGGACTCACCAAGCCTTGGCAAGCGGAACCCACGAAGAACGAAGGACTTGCTTCTGGTGCAGACCAGGAAGGTCTGGGGTGCTTCTTCTTTGCAGAGAAGCGGGAGCCAGTCTGGAGGAGCCAAACCAGCGCAGTAGATTTCAGGGTGCGTCGTCACAAAGGCCACTAGCCAGCGGGCAAGCAACCGGACAGACGCGGCAAGCAGGAAAATGCTGAAGGGCCCCACGCAGGACTCGTGGAGTGTGGGGGGCTGATCTTCGGTGCAGATGGTGCTTGGGGTTGGGGCTTCTCCATCCCCGGTGCAGAACTTCGAGGGTACCTCAGAAGCTGCGCTTTAAGTTACTAGCCACTTTTTCCAGGTAGCCGGTCCCACGTCGCTCGTCGCCTCCACGGATCTCAGCTCTGCTGTAGATGTGGATCTGAAAGAAACACGTTAGTTAGATTCCTCACCTTAGAATATCCCCAGGCGTCAGACTGGATCCGGAAGATTTTTCGTCAGCAATACCCCTTGCGCGTCGCTAGGCGTCGTCTGCGGCTCCTCGTCCGTCGTCGGCGTCGTGCGCCGGGATGACGTCGTCGGAGTACTTAGACGCCGCCCTCGCGCGCTGACGTCAGTTCTTCTTTTTTCCGCGCCAGTAAGCGCAGATCCGGGAGAGCTACCCCTTTTAGTCTTTTTTGACTAAATCTTTTTTGATCATTTTTGATCCTTGTCTGTCGACATCTGGTGCCGGTAGGATGCCTGGGTTCAAGGCTTGTGAGGATTGTCATCGTCTGATGTCGGTGACCGATCACCACCGCCGGTGCCTCTACTGCTTAGGCCCCGACCACGACGCGGAGTCGTGCAACGACTGTCAGGCCCTGACTTCGAAGGCTAGGCGGGAGCGGTCCCGCAAGCTTCTCGAGCTTCGCCACTCGGCTCCGCGTCGTGCGCGATCCCGGTCCAGGAGGAGGTCCAAGGATCGCTCGCGGAGCCCTAGCCGACGCCATCGCTCGTCCGGCTCCAAGTCGTCGGGTAAGTCCAAACGCTCAAAGAAGTCCAAGAGGCGACATCGCTCTTCGGACTCCCCTCGCCGGTCGCGCGACTCGGCCGAGGGTCAGGGTGGTTCCACCCCCGCGGCTCCAGCGGAGCCGCAGGTGCCGCGTCCGCCCCCATACCTTCCGGTCCCTGGGGCTGACGCGGCGCCGGCGGAGATCAGTGCCTTCCTCTCGGCCATGAGGAGCCTGGCCCCGCCGTCGACGCCCGCTGGCGCGCCTTCGGGCCCCGCGGACTCGACTGGGCGACCTCGCGTGCCGGCGGCTCCGGCCCCGGCGCCGTCGACGACTCCGGTCTCGAACGCCGCAGGTCCCCGCGGGGCCCTTGCCTGGGCCCCAGTCGACGCCGGTTGACCTGGTCACTCCTCCACCGGCGCCGACGCCTGAACCACCGACGCCGTCACCGGCGCCGCCGACGCCTGTGACGCCGACACCCCGGTTTAGCCCTCATCCGGACCCGACGCCGGCACGGCGTCCGCCGACGCCGCATCCGGCGCCGCTTGAGTCCTACCATCTCTACAGTCCGGTTCCGATCATTCCTCCTGTTTATCAGGAATCGGAAGAAGGGGGCGACTGGGAGGGGTTCGAGGACCCTCTGGCTGTTCAGTCACAGCTTTCTCAGGACTGGGCAGATGAACTGGGGGAGGCCAGTGGGCTGGACACCTCGCCAGACACTGGATTCACTTCTCCTCCGACCGTGGCTTCGGAGGAGGGTGCAGCATTTTCTGTGGTGCTGCGCAAGGCGGCCGAGGCCCTTGGGCTCGAGTTGCCTGCCGTGGCTGTGAGGACTAACATCCTCACTGAGGTGCTTCAAACCTCAGCAAGCTCCACTGAGCCTCTGCTGCCGTTCAACGAGGCCCTCACTGACGTTCTGCAGGGCACCTGGTCCAAGCCCTCCACAGTTCCTCCTGTGGATAGGAACGTTGCCAGGCGCCACCGCCCTGCTCCGGGCGACCCCAGTTTCCTGTCCCAACACCCCACCCCCGAGAGTCTGGTTATCCAGGCCTCTACTTCCCAATCCTCCTTCCCGACCGCTCCGCCGGATCGGGATTCCAAGAGACTCGAGCAGTTCGGCAAGAAACTGTTTTCGTCCCTTAGTTTGGGCCTGCGGTCCTTAAATACCGCCTGTCTCTTGGACCGTTATTCCCATTCCCTGTGGGATACGGTGGAGGACGTGCTGCCCCTGTGTCCGGAGGAGGTCCGGACGCGTCTTACCCAGGCTTTGGCCGATGGGAGGGATGCAGCACGGCACGCCATACGATGTGGGCTTGACACCACGGACTCGCTGGGTCGGGCGATTTCCACCACGGTGGCGCTCCGCCGCCACGCCTGGATGCGGTCCACGTCATTTTCCGGGGATGTCCAGACAACCCTCATGGACATGCCCTTTGATGGCACTCGCCTGTTTGGTGAGAAGGCGGACAGTGCGCTGAACCGCTTTAAGGACTCCCGGGCTACGGCCAAGTCCTTGGGCCTCGCGGCTCCGCGGGCGCACACCTCCGCTTTTCGCCCCTTTCGTGGCCAAGGAAGGGGCGCCTCCTCACGTCCGCAAAGCCACCAGCCGCAGAACCAACCTGCGCGCGGTCGCGGACGTGGCTTCCGCCGTGGCGGAAATGGAGGCCGACGTGGTCAGCCCACATCCACCCCGGCAGCATCCGCCTCAAAGCCTTCCTAGTCCGAGCTTTCAGGCCCATACCACGCCAGTGGGCGGCAGAGTTCGCCATCACCTGCTCCACTGGCGGTCCATAACATCGGACAGGTGGGTGCTGCAAATCGTCCGAAGGGGCTACTCCCTCCCCTTCGAGACGACCCCTCCAGCCATGCCACCGCAGCACCACCGTATCTCGGGGGATCATTTGAATCTTCTCCGCGAGGAAGTTTCGGCTCTCTTGGCCAAGGGGGCCGTCGAGCGCGTTCCGAGTCCAGAAGTAGGTCGGGGTTGTTATTCCCACTACTTTCTGGTTCCCAAGAAGGGCAAGGGGGGCCTACCCCCTATCTTGGACCTCCGGAACGTCAATGCCTTCCTCCGAAAGGAAAGGTTCAAGATGCTAACGTTGGCTCAGGTTTTAGCTGCCCTAGACCCTGGAGACTGGATGGTAGCGTTGGACTTGCAGGACGCATATTTCCATATCCCCGTCCTGCCGGCCCACCGGCGTTACCTGCGGTTCACGGTGGGCCAAGAGCACTTTCAGTTTACCGTGCTCCCCTTCGGCCTCACCAGTGCCCCTCGGGTGTTCACGAAAGTGATGGCGGTGGTCGCAGCTCATCTGCGCAGATCAGGGGTTCCAGTCTTCCCCTATCTCGACGACTGGTTGTTGAAGGCGGGCTCGCCCCAGGCAGTCGTCTCCCACCTCCAGACTACGGCGGATCTCCTGCATTTGCTGGGGTTTTCCATCAACGTGCCGAAGTCACACCTGAGTCCCTCTCAGAAGCTCCTCTTCATCGGAGCGGTTCTCGATTCGGCGCAGTTCCGGGTCCATCCACCGGAACAGCGGGTCCGGGATATACGGGCCCTGATTCCCATCTTTCGGCCTCTATCCCGGGTTTCGGTCAGGCTAGTGTTGCGGCTTCTGGGGCTGATGGCCTCCTGCATCCTACTAGTGCATCACGCCAGGCGGCGCATGCGGGCTCTGCAGTGGGACCTGAAGTTTCAGTGGGCCCAGCATCACGGCAACCTGTCCGACCATGTCTTGATCTCGGAGGGCACTGCACAACAGTTGCAGTGGTGGCTCACGGACCGCGAGTGGGTCAAGGGCAAGAGCCTCTCCCTTCCCCAACCGGAGCATGTCGTAGTGACGGATGCGTCCCTCCTGGGATGGGGTGGCCATATGGGAGAGGCGGAGATCAGAGGCCTCTGGTCTCCGGCGGAGTCTCGTCTCCACATCAACCTGTTGGAGTTGAGAGCGATCCGGCTTGCACTGAAAGCCTTCCTTCCCTCTGTCAGGGGAAGTGTCGTGCAGGTGTTCACGGACAACACCACCGCCATGTGGTATTGCAACAAACAGGGCGGGGTGGGGTCGTGGACCCTTTGTCAGGAGGCTCTGCGCCTCTGGACATGGCTGGAACACCAGGGCGTCACCCTGGTGGTTCAACATCTGGCGGGCTCTCTGAACGCCAGAGCAGACGAACTCAGCCGCCGGTGCATGATGGATCACGAATGGCGTCTGAACTCCGAAGTGGCGCAAGGCCTCTTTCAGCAGTGGGGAGAGCCTTGGTTAGATCTATTCGCCACCGAAGAGAACGCGCAATGTCAGCAGTTCTGCGCGTTGGAATTTCCAAGGCGGCACTCGCTCGGCGACGCTTTTCGTCACGAGTGGAGTTGCGGTCTGTTGTACGCCTTTCCGCCTATACCACTTCTGCCCAGAGTGCTGAAGAAGATCAGGCACGACCGGGCCCAAGTCATCTTGGTGGCTCCGGATTGGGCACGAAGATACTGGTATCCCGAGCTACTCAGTCTGTTGACCGATCCCCCGATACGTCTGCCCCTTCGGGAGGATCTTCTGTCGCAGCAGCAGGGGACGGTCCTCCACCCGAACCTGTCCAGCCTCCACCTCCATGCGTGGAGGTTGAGCGGCGGCAGTTGATGCCATTTGACTTGCCTCCTGAAGTCTGTGATATCATTCTGGCAGCCAGGCGTCCCTCCACAAAGTCGGTATACGCCTGCCGGTGGAACAAATTTGTGGCATGGTGCACAGCAAAGGCTGTGGATCCCCTTTCCGCCCCTCTTTCTGAGGTTCTCCTCTTCCTTCTTTCTCTGGCCCGGCAGGGCTCTGCCCTGGGCACCCTGAAAGGTTATCTTGCTGCCATCTCCGCCTTCTTGCGGCTTCCTGATCAGCCTTCTCTTTTCAAGTCCCCTGTGGTTACACGCTTTCTCAAAGGCATTACACACACGTTCCCTCCTGTCCCTTTTGTAATGCCTCAGTGGGACTTGAATCTGGTATTGACATTCCTGATGTGCGCTCCCTTCGAGCCTCTTCACAATTGCCCTCTTCGTCTTCTAACTCTAAAGACTGCTTTTCTGGTAGCCATCACCTCGGCTAGACGGGTGAGTGAGCTCCAGGCTTTATCTTCAAAGCCTCCTTTTCTATCTGTTCATCCGGACAAGGTTGTCCTTCGGCCTCGTCCCTCCTTTCTTCCTAAAGTGGTGACTCCATTTCACCTTGGGCAGTCTGTCACCTTGCCCACCTTCTTTCCGCCTCCGCATCCTTCCAAAGAGGAAGAGAGGCTCCACCGTCTGGACCCAAAACGTGCGCTCTCCTTTTATCTGGACCGCACAAAACAGTTCCGGGTGGACGACCAGCTTTTTGTTGGGTACGTGGGCACTAAGAAGGGGAAAGCTGTGCACAAACGGACCATCTCTCGGTGGGTCGTTTTGTGTATAAAAATTTGCTATTCCTTGGCTAAAAAGGACCCTCCTGTTGGGCTGCGCGCCCATTCTACTCGGGCCACGGCGGCCACTACTGCCTTGGGACGGGGAGTCCCTTTGCAGGACATCTGTCAGGCGGCGACGTGGGCTTCGCTACACACGTTTGCCAGGCATTATTGCCTTGACAGCCAAGTCCGGAGGGATGGCTTCTTTGGCCGTTCTGTCCTCCAGGACTTTCTGGTGTGATCTTGGTTCGCAGACCCACCACCGGGGATTGTATTGCTTGGGTATCTATTCTAAGGTGAGGAATCTAACTAACGTGTTTCTTTCAGATGAACAAGTTACTTACCTTCAGTAACGATGTATCCGTAAGAAACATTAGTTAGTTAGATTCCTCACCGACCCTCCCATCCTCCCCGTTCTGCGAACTGACATCTAGGGTTAAGGTTGTCCTTTCAGGCCCCTAGATTTTATTTTTGGCACCAGTGTCGGTCTTTGCATGGCTCTGCGTTCCTGGCGCGGAAGGCTATGTACAAGAACTGACGTCAGCGCGCGAGGGCGGCGTCTAAGTACTCCGACGACGTCATCCCGGCGCACGACGCCGACGACGGACGCGGAGCCGCAGACGACGCCTAGCGACGCGCAAGGGGTATTGCTGACGAAAAATCTTCCGGATCCAGTCTGACGCCTGGGGATATTCTAAGGTGAGGAATCTAACTAACTAATGTTTCTTACAGATACATCGTTACCGAAGGTAAGTAACTTGGTCATCAGGGTCGGAGAAGTCTGGAAGTCAAGGCTCTGGTCAGGCTCTGCAGTCGGTTCCTCGTAGAACGTGGGCAAAGCAAAGGGTAGTCTCTTGATGGTGCCTGTTTGCACAGGGTAGCCACTCCTTGGCTACAAGGGAGATTCTTCAGTCTTCTTCTTTCGTCGAATGTCGAAGGTCCAGAGTTTCTGTTCAGTTTTGCAGGTTCAGGATAATCTAAAGTCTTGAGGCCCAACTCCCACTCTTATACTAATCTGGGGGGCTGGGATACCTGCTAGGTCACGCCTTATGGGTGGGACCTGGGAGGGGGTGGTTACACCCACTTCCCTTTGTCCAGTTTCGCGCCAGAGCTGGGGCTGGAGTGCCCCAGCGCCGGTTTGAACTGGACTATGCAAGGAACACCTTGTGTGCCCCAGGCATGTCTCATTCCTTTCAGCCCACCCTGCCCCAATACACTAAAGGCTGTCTGGGGAGGTGCTAGCACCTCCCCAAGCAGGAAACCTATTGTCCAGGCCTCCCTGGCTGGGATCACTCCCAGCTGCAGGAGGTCAGACTTGTGTCGTGGCAGCAGCATCCATTTTGTGATGCTGAGGCTTTGGTCAGAGGCTAACAGTTGAAGTATGATTTTAACATGTCTTTCCCTCTAGAAGGGGGGAATAATATTCTCATGTCCAGAAATGGCATGGGGGTATTATTCCACAGTGTTAGACACCTTACACGACATGTTTCGATAAAGCCAAACCATAGTTACCATAACCGTCTAAGATTATAAGGCACTTTAAGAGTATATGGTAGGCTATATCATAGAACAGCTATAAGGACAAGGTTCCGAAAGCTGCAGACAGGCTCAGCTCATGCTAGAGCACCATCTCACATGTTACCAAGCACTCTGCCTCCAGGATTGTCAAGGCCTGCCATAGGAGTGACTGATAGGTACACATGTGTTTATATGTAAGTTAGGTATAGGAATACTACACCTAAGCAAGGGGTGATTACACGACCTTGCCCCAGCTGAGTGATCAGCCAGTTGTGTCAGAATGGAAGGCCAGGCCAGGGGTGGCATAATACATGCTGCAGCCCCTGGTAGGCCTAGGGTACACCTATGCCCTGGGTACCTAGGGTACACTGTACAGGGTCCAATAAGGTGATCCTTACCAATTGGTTATGTACCTAGGGTACATGGAGTCCATTTTAAAGAGAGAGCAGACAGCCTGAGACCCTGGATGGCAGGATCTCAGGCCAACTAAGTCGAAAAACCAGCTAGACACTAGGCAAAAAGTTGGGGGTAACCATAGTCAGATATCCACCTTCCTACACAACCCCATCTCTAAATCAGGGATAGCTAGGTGGATTGTAAAGTGCATACAAATTTGATATCACAAAGCAAAAAGAACATTATCTGTTCCACCTAAAGCCCACTCTACAAGAAAGATAGGGGCTTCTATGGCGTTTCTAGGGAACATACCCTTAGATGACATCTGCAAAGCAGCCACATGGTCAACACCGCACACCTTCACAAAACATTACTGTGTAGACGTGCACTCTAAACAACAAGCTAGTGTGGGCCAGGCTGTACTAAAGACACTATTTCAAACCACTGCAACGGATACCGGTGGTCGCAGCTAAGGTTGGGTACTGCTATATAATCTATGCAAAAGTGTATAATCTGCAGCTCATATGCCTCGAACGGAATATGCTACTTACCAGTATGCATCTGTTCTTGGCATGTAGAGCTGCAGATCTATACACGCCCACCCGCCTCCCCGGCTACCTGTATCCGTTCCAGTCTATCTTATTTAGATACAACACACATGGGTTTCTTACTATTATCACTACGCTCCATCTTTTCCCTGCTGGCGAAAAACAATCTGAGGATGGAGCCGAAGCCCATGCGCAGTACGGACCGAAGGGAGTCACCGAACTTGTGACTTCCAAAGACTGTCCAAGAAGAAAAACAAACTGCAAACATCCGGGCCCAACACCAGATGGCGATCTATGCAAAAGTGTATAGATCTGCAGCTCTACATGCCAAGAACAGATGCATACTGGTAAGTAGCATATTCCTTTAGGCCTGCCAGTAGCAGCGTAAACCCTGCTGTCCAGGTCTGTCAAAATCATCCTTTTGACTGGTTCAAAAACCTATTTTTAAATAATGCCACTTCGATGGACACCTTGCTACTCACTAGTGAGGGTGTACAATATTTTAGAGTGGCACAATGAGAAGATTAGAAATACCATGTTCTTCCGGTGGCTAGGTACAAATGACATTGGCACAGGCCAGGCTGTAACCGGTACATAGGAAATCTCAAATTATATACTTAAATCAATAACTTTTGACCTGTAGCAGTTACAAACACCTTATTTCTATATTAAATAAAAACCCAGTCTAATTGTGAAGTCGGATTTTTACTAAAGGTAATAGGAATGTAACTTTTTAGAAAGTTATCTTTGCCCTGCCTCAGGGTACTGAAGGCTATTTTGATTGAATGCCTTGAATGATTTTCACTGACTGATGAACACTGTAGCCAATATAGTATCACTTTGTGCATGTGATATAATTATACATCTTTATAGATAGCATGCTATAGCCAGTATTACATGTGTGGTATCACTGTAGGAAGCTGGCTCTTTATATGCTATATCAAGATGAGATATGTCTTGTAAAGAGTGTGAGAAAGTGCCCTCTTCCTGCATGGTTGCCCCCACTTTTTGCTGAATTGCTGATGTGCTTTGACTGAGTGTGCCCTGGGCTCCTGCTCATCCGGTACCTAGGGCCTATGTTCTTTCCCTTAAACTACATTGAAGCCTAAACCCATTTGGCATCTCTGGCCACAGGTCAGCCACTGGTAAATGGTACCGTAGGTACCCAGGGCACTGTGACCAGAGAAGGCCTCTAAGGGCTTCAGCACTTATTGTGCCACCCATAGAGGTCCTGCACCATTACACTCAAACACTGCCTTTGCAGCCTGTGTTTCATGGTGCAGAACAAAGTGAAGAGTCGACATGGCACACATCTCTGTGTGCCATGCCTACAACCCACTGCCCTGGCATAGATTAGTCACCCCTCTAGCTGGGTGCACTATACCAGTGGTGAGGGTACATGTGTATGAGCCCTGTACCCCTACAGTGTCAAAGGCCATTCTTAGACATTGTAAGTGCAGTGCTGCCATTAAGAGTATATGGTGCAGGGAGTTTGTCATTACGAACTCCACAGCACTACACTGAAAACGGAGAAGTTTGGTATCAAACTTCTCAGCACATTAAACCCACACTGATGACAGTGTGGGATTTAATGAAAAATGCACACAGAGGGTATCTTGGAGATGCCCCCTAAAAACTAACCTACCACTAGTGTGCAGGCTACGTGGCTGCTTTCAGCTGCCACCACCAGACATGTTTCTGGACCCCTGGGTCGAGAGCCTGCTGTTATCTGGGGCCTGAAACAATGCACATCCTGGGACGAGGTGCCAAGCCTCCTCCTCCCCCAGGATGGGCAGGGTTCACAAAGGGGAAGCGTCAAAGGCTTGCCGCCTTTGTGAGCTTCCCCAGGCCACTTGCTTTTTTCAGCAACTAGTCCCCACTGGTACTGAACCCCACCTCTGCCAATTCCACCTCTCAGGTGGGGGAGGCGAGGTAAAGCACAGCTCACAGTCTCTGCCATCTTGCAGATAGGGGGACTCAGCCAACCAGGGACAGGCTCATGCCCCCCTCCCACTGGAGGGTGGCATAATAGGGGGTGTACCCACCCCAGGGAAGGGACCCATTGGTCCATGCCTTTTACCTACATGTAACGCCCCTAAATCTAGTATTTAGGGGTACTCCTGTACTTTGCTTCCTCAGACAAGCAGAAACTACAAGAAGGACCGAACAGCCGTGCAGCAGCTAACTAGAGGAAGACGCCCACTGACTTGGCCCCAGCCCTACCGGTCTCTCTCCCCCCCTCGAACCCGCTCCTGCAAAATCCCCGTTTGTCTTGCAGCCAGCAACCTCGAAAACCCTGGAGGACCTGCCTGCCTTCAAACACAAAGACGTTGTCTCCCGTGAACACCGGATTTGTTCATCTGCAACCTCTGGCTCCGGCCAGACACCGCGAATTCGCCCCACTATGCACCTGCCGTCATTGGCCCCAGCTCGAGTGGGCAATTCTGACCCGAGATCTGGCGACCCCTGACCTACCTCAAGCCTCTAGCCGATGCCTGCAGCCAAAAACCAGAAGGTCCCCCAACCGCTACCAGGTGCTGGTGGTAAGATCCGACCCCAAAAGGCACCCTGCACCCGATGCCCCACAGCCTTGGGTGCCCAAACCGACGGTGCCTAACCAACCCCTAACTTCCCAACTTACCTCTCGAAGTGTTGGTCGCACCCAGAAGGCCATTGTCCCCAAGCCTGCAGTGCCTTTGCAAACCAGAGGTTCCCCATTGAAAACAACAGGGCGCCCGACGTTGAAACAGCACCCTGCACCCGGCCGCCCTAGTGCCGCTGAGGGTGCACCTTTGGTGCTACTTTGTTTCCCCAATTGCCCTGAGCTGAAGTCCAGGAGCTTTGCTCCTACAACCAAGTGGCCTGCTTGCCAGCAGCCACCAACCCGAGGCCCCCTATCTCCCTTTGGATAACATTGGGCCTCCGCACTCTGCACCCGTCCGCGCTAGTGCCGCGGAGGGTGCAACTAGAGTGCATCCTTGACCCTAGGGAACCTCTGAGTCTACTCCCACTACCAAATACTTACCTTAAAACAGATAACACTACGTTCGAGGCATATGAGCTGTAAATCATATACTTGTGCATAGATCGCCATCTGGTGTTGGACTAAAATGTTTGCACTTTGTTTTTATCTTCGAAGAAGTCTTTGTAGTCACAAGATAGGTGACTCCTCCTTAGAGTGACAGTGCGCATGGGCATCGACGCCATCTTCAGATGTTTTTTTTCCGCCATCGGGATCGGATGTGATTTTGCTGCGATCCTGGTCGGTGTCCTTCTTCAACCCCCTTTGACGCGCAATCCCTCACCACTCGTCGGTATTGTATCGATCGTGTTTCCCTTTAGACGCGTAGCTTTGGAAAATATCAAATCCTCGACCTCTATCTTCGATGCGGGCTGTTGGGCCTATCCGCGCCGACTATGCCAGGAGTCAATAGAAAGAACTCCTTTCAAAAAATGCCCTCGTTGTGGTGCTAAGTTCCCACAAACGGACTTGCACGAGGTTTGTAATCTCTGCCTTTCCCCTGAGCACGAGCCCAAGAACTGCGATGCCAGCTCATCTTTCAGGTCGAAGAAAACTATCCGTGAGCGCCGGGCTCGACGTCACGAAATGTCCCGCGGAAGCAGCTCGGTTCCGGACATCTTCGGAGCAGATCCCAATGTCCATCCAGAACAACAATCTGATGAAGGAGAGATCTCAGTCTCCGAAGCCGACGACTCCAACATAAAAGACGACAGTCACCCCCGCTCAACGGTCCGTGAGTACCGAGACCTCTCTCCCAACCAACCCCAAACAAAAGGCTCCGGTAATATCTTCGCCCTCCGGCTCAGGTCGACACCGACAACACACTTCAGGATCCCCGCCCTCGGGCCCGGCTATGAAACTGAAAGCAAAGCCTTCCGGCTCGGGCTCTAGCCAACCCCATTCCGGTGCCTACGGTCACCGAAGCCTAAAAGTAAACATGTGCCACACCCTTCTTCGTCGGCACCGAAAACCACCTCGACGCTGAAGCCTTCAGCGTCGAAACAAACAAAAGACAAGCCATCGGAACCGAAACAAATTAAATCGAGAATTTCGGAGCCGAAAAAGGTCTCGGAGCCAGAAACTCCTACACCCAAAGCTAAGGAGTCCAAGACCCAGCAGAAAGCTTCTGACACAAAATCCAAAGAACATTCTAACCCTAAGCCTTCGACACCGAAAAAGGACATTGTACCCAAACAGTCTATGCCAGATTATTCGCATCCAAAGCAAAAAACTCTACACATTGACCCAGAAACCGGTCATTTCATCACCAAACCTCCTAAAAAGAGGAAAGTGATAGGACAGTGTGCAGGGGAGTTGGTTATTCTGAGGGTTTGATTTTATTTGTATTGCCTTTCATATTCTCCTGCATTCTTATACAAAATGGTCAAATAAAATTTTTGTATTTTACATGCGGCAGTTGTCTCTGGGGTACAGAGATCTGCGTTTATATGTGATAATTTGACAAATAAAATCTGTTTCATAAAAAAAAAGAGGAAACTGGACCATTCAGAAGACTCTGAAATACCCATTAAACAGAAGGAAATAGGCACCACCTTTCTATCCCTCTTTACCTAATCCAAATTGTAAGAAAGTGGGTTTCTGTTGCAGTAACCCCCCCCCCTTTTTTTTTTTTTGCCTAATAGCTGATACACTTTTCCTTGTTGTGCCCTGGGCTCCTGCCAATCAGGTACCCAGGGCCTGGGTTCCTTCCCTAAAAACTGCCTAACAGCCAGAACCCAAATCGGCAAACCCTGGCCACATGTCAGCCCCTGGTAAATGGTACCCTAGGTACCCAGGGCCCTGTGACCAGGGAAGGCCTCTAAGGGCTGCAGCACTCATTGTGCCATCCTTAGAGGCCCTGTACCCTAGCACACACACACTGCTCTTGCAGGCTGAGTGTCTGGGTACAAGACAAAAAAAGTCGACATGGCACACATCACTGTGTTGCATGCCCACCACCTACACTGTCGTGGCATACATCAGCCACCTCTCTAGCTGGGTGCCCTATGCCAGTGGTGTGGGCACAGGAGCATGAGCCCTGTGCCCCTACAGTACCCAGGTCCATTCCTGGGCACTGTAAGTGCAGTGCTGCCATTTAAGAGTACATGGTGCTGAGAGCTCGTCAAACACAAACTCCACTGCACCATAATGGCAACACTAAAGGCTGAGAAGTTTGGTATCAAACTTCTCAGGACATTAAACCCGCACTGATGCCAGTGTGGGATTTAATGTACCAAGCACCCCAGAGGGCATCTTAGAGATGCCCCCTGAAACCTAACCTACAATCCACATCTGGTCTGGGAGGCTGCCTAGGCTGCCACACAGCAGACAGGTTGCTGGACCCCTGGGTAGGAGAGCCTCTGCTCTCCTGGGCCTGCAACAATGCACATCCTGGGCGAGGTGCTAGATCTCCTCCCCCAGGATGGGCAGGGGGAAGTTTCAAAGGCATGCCGCCTCTGTGAGCTTCCCCAGGCCACTGCAACCCCCACTCTGGCGGGAAGCTTGGCCGGAAACCCCAAATAAGGACAGGGGATGTGCCAGCCTGCCAACCCCACCCCTCAGGTGGGGGAGGCGAGGTGAAGCACATCTCCGGGCTCTCGCCATCTTGAAGATGGGAAGCCCTGCCCAATCAGGACTAGGCTACTGCCCCCCTCCCACAGGAGAGAGGCAGGATAGGGGGTGCACCCACCCCAGGACAGGAACCCATTGGTCCCTGCCCTTCACCTACCTGTAAGGCCCCTAAATATAGTATTTAGGGGCACCCTGAACCTTCCTTCCCCAGATTCCAAAATCCGAAGAAGAGCTAGAAGAAAGAAGACCTGCCCTGCAGCTGCTAAAAAGAGGAAGACACCAACTGTTTTGGCCCCAGCCCTACTGGCCTGTCGACCATCGAACCTGCTCCAAACCGGCATCTCTTGTGGCCAGCAACCTCACAAACCCCGGAGGACCTGACTACCTTTTGGCTCTAAGCCCCTGGGACTCCCATGAGTAGAGGCTCTACTCAAAATCTTATTCTAATCCCAGGCATCAGCCTGGAACCGCGAACCCTTCACACTCTGCACCCGCCAAGCCTGGCCTGTGCCGGAGTGAACAAAGACCACGAGGACGACCCCACGGCGACTGTGACTCTGAGTCCTAGGGTGCCGGACTTCCCTCGACGCTCCTGAAGAAGCCTGCAGCCTTAGAACCAGGTGCCCTCCCAACCGCGATCAACTGAGGGTCAGCTTTCCCGACACCAAAAGGCACCCCTGCACCCGGCGCCCCGCGGCCCCCTGAGCCCAATCCCGGGGTACCTACCTATCCTCCAACTACCCAACTTACCTCTTGAAGTGGTGGTGGCACCTGAAGAATCTTCGTCCCCGAACATGCAGTCTTTTTCTAAACCGGAGCTTTCCTTTGAAATCAATTGAGCGCCCGAAGGCTCAAAAGCACCCTGCACCCAGCTGCCCGAGTGGCCCTGGCAGTGAAACCTCTACACCTATCTACTTCCCCACTTGCCCTGAGTAAGTGACCAGGAGCCCAGCTCCCACAGCCACGTGGCCTGCTAGTCAGCAGCCACCAACCAAGGCCCCCCTACCTCTCATAAGATAACATTGGGCCTAACTCTCTCTGCACCCGGCCGCCCCCGTGCCCCTGAGGGTGAACCAACTGTACCTATCTGACCCTGGGAGACCCCTGAGTCTATGCCCAGAACCTTAACTCTGCCAGTCGAGTACTTACCTTTAAACCGATAACTTAATTTCTGTAGTAGGGGATCTCTGTGTATAGTCATAATCTAGTGAATAGTCCCGCCTATGTGCGTGGACCCCGGAGCAATAAAAAATAATCTCTAAAGGTGACAAATCATGCAGACCTGCATACACCTTTAAGAGAGAATTTAATTTAAAGACAGATAATGCAGCCTATACCCACAGGCTACACTGTCCAGTACTTCAACTAGAATTCCACCAACATCCACAAACAGCACTGCCTGTTCAGCTTTTCTCCACATAGGAAAAAACCCTGCCTCTACCAGCAAAAGCCTCTGGAATGATAGAGAGGAAGGAGTGGACAGACAAGCCCCATAGGCTGCCATTATGTGGCTTAGAACAGGATACTGTGCCTTTAAGAAAACTTTCCAGATTTCCAGAACTTTCCCCAGTATCCCAGAATGCCCAGCAGGTCCCTTTTACTTTCAGTTCTTTTTTCCGGCTCCTGCTAGCAGGACCCTGGAGCATTGAGCTCTCCCCTTTCCAAGGGTTTATTGTAGTTTTTTGTCAATTTTTGTCACTTTTTCAAGTGCTTAGTGACTGGTACTGTCAACATGCCTGGCTTGTTCGACAAGTGCCCGGAGTGTGGTAGAAAAAAGGCTAAAACAGATCCACACGAGGTGTGTATAGGTTGCCTTCCCCAGTCCCACGTGCCTGAAGACTGTGAAATCTGCCACTCGTTCTCAGCCAGGACCCTGAGGGACAGACTGAAGATCAGGCTTCAAGTCCTGGAGGAGAGAAAGCTGAAGGCACCAGGTGGGTCTGGAGGGGCTGATTTGGCCCATACTGAGGCCTCTGGGGGGCTCCCCAGGGGCAGGAAGAGCAGTAAGTGTCCCCACTCCCCGTCGAGGGCGTCGACGGCGGCGTCGAGGGGGATGACTACCATCTGTTCGCCGTCTCCCCAGGGCTCTGGGGAGAAGCGGCGTCGACGGTCGACGTCGAAGGACCTGAACAGTCGAGATCAGACCCGGCGTCGGCGCTCGCCGTCGAGGGGAGATCGCCGTTCGCCGTCGGTGAAGAGGCGACGGTCGCCGTCGAAGAGAGGTTCGATGTCGAGACGATCGACGGCAAGAAGATCGCCGTCGAGGCGAAGATCGCCGTCGAGGCGAAGGTCGCCGTCGAGGAAGAGAGAGTCATCGGGATCGGTGTACTCTGTGGTGTATACGCCTCCTCGGATGCCTACGCCACCGCCTCCTCCTCCACCACCTCCGACTCCGCCTCCACCACCACCGCCAACACCACCGCCACCACCGCCTCTGCATCCGCAGCCAGCGCCACGCACTCCGTTGGGGCCGCCGGCAGTTCCTCCGCGGTCGGTTTCCCTTCCGAGGTACCCGACTCCGCCGCAGGGGACTCCGAGGCCGCGACGTCCACGGTCGCCGGGACCGGCTAGACCAGCGGGCAGACCGAAGCCGAAGAGGTCGCGCTCCCGCTCTCTCAGGAGGAGAAGATCGCGGAGCCATGGACGGTCATCGTCAGACTCAAGACGACGCCGTAGGAGGCACAGGTACAGATCGCACACGCGGTCCTCGACCAGAGATTTTTCACCGACGCTGTCGGACTCGCCGGGGACTAGGGTGTCTCCGGTGGACGATTTGGTCTCGTTCCAAGAGGTGCTGTTGAGAGGGGCAGCAAAGTTGGGTATCACGGTGACGGTTCCAACACCCAGGACGTCCGTGATATTCGAGACACTTCATAAGAAACGTCTGTCTCGCCCTCTACTGCCTCTTGTACCAGGACTGGTGGAGCCCGCGTTGGAGCTGTTCCTCACTCCCGCGGTGACGAAAGCCGCCCCCTCCAGGCTCATGAAAAAGTATAGGGCCCCGGAGTCGGACCCTACCTTTTTGAGGGTGGACCCGAAGCCGGATTTGGTCATCGTGACGGCGGCGAGGAAACAACATGCGACCGCTCCTTCATCGACGGTCCCGCCTGACAAAGAAAGCCGCTGGCTGGATTCTGCGGGCAGGAAGGTGTGTTGGACCGCCGCCACCACCATGAAGGCGGCGAGTGCAGGGGCTTTGTTGGGGCGTTACGACCGGGCCCTGTGGGAGTCCCTGCAGCAGTATGCGGACCTGCTGCCCCGGGACAGGAAGGAGGACTTCTTGGAAACAGTGCGTGAGGGCATGCTGGTTTCGAATCAGGTGATCGGCGCGGCGGCGGATGTCTCCTTGTTGGCCAGCCACGCCTACTGTCATGGCGTCCACCAGAGGCGGCATTCGTGGCTGCGCCTGACGTCCCTCAAACCAGAGGCGCAGCACAGAGTGGCCAACCTGCCCTTCTCGGGGGAAACCCTGTTTGGAAAACATGCGGATGATGAGATGGCCCGCATGAAGGCGGAGGCGGAAACCCTGACGGCCGTCTGGTTGGAGAAGGCCGAGAAGAAGAAGCGCCCGTTCCAGAGGCGGTTCGGGTCTACGGACAGAGGGCGTGGGCAGGGTTCGGGACAGCAGCAGCACCAACAGCAGCAGTTCCGGAAGCCCTTCCAGAAACGCCAGAGGGGTAGAGGAGGCCAGCAGGCGGCTACCACTACCAAGGGCCCGGCCGGGTCTCGGCCCTGAGCGACTACTTCCCCCTCAACCATTACCGACTCCAGTGGGGGGAAGCATTCAACTTTTTCCGGCAGAGTGGAGAAAAATTACTCGGGACAAGTGGGTGCTGAATATTGTTTGCAATGGATACAGTCTTCGGTTTATCAGCCCGCCTCCAGCGATCCCGCCGGTAAGCTCTCAGTTTCAGCTGCGAGAGCTCCAGGCGGAGGCAGACATCTTGTTGAGAAAGAAGGCGGTAGAAGAGGTACCTCTGTCTCAAAGGGGAAGAGGTCTGTACTCTTGGTTCTTCCTCGTTCGCAAGAAGGACAAGAACGAGTTCAGGCCCATTCTGGATTTGCGACAGGCAAACAAATGGATTCGCAGAGAGAAGTTTCGCATGCTATCGTTGCATCAGATTTACCCTCAGCTGCAACGGGGAGACTGGCTCTGTGCCATAGATCTACAGGATGCGTACTTCCATGTGCCCATAGCACGGAAGCACAGGAAGTTCCTGCGATTCCAAGTCGGCGCCAATCACTATCAATACACAGTACTGCCATTCGGGCTAAAGTCTGCGCCCAGGACCTTCTCGAAGTGCATGGCGGTGGTGGCGGCACATCTGCGAAGGAACAAGGTGTTTGTCTACCCGTATCTGGACGATTGGCTGATCAAGGCATCATCCTACTCGGAAGCGCAAGAACACTTCCGGTGGACGTGCGCTCTCTTGCACAAGCTGGGGTTACACGTCAACATGTCCAAATCGGTCCCGACTCCGGTCCAGTGCATACAGTACCTGGGAGCCTCCATCGATACGCGGTCAGCAAGCGTGTCTCCTTCGGAGGAGAGACGGTTATCACTCCTTCGGAAGGCTCAGGACCTCAGGACTGCTCCATCGACGACAGTGAGGAAGGTGTCTTCGCTACTGGGATCGATGGCCTCCTGTATCTTCCTCACGCACGGCTACACCTGAGACCACTGCAGGAGTGCTTGGAGGATCAGTGGGATCAGAGGACAGGTTCTTGGGACGACAAGATACAACTGTCTCTACATGCTCTTCAGTCTCTGAAGTGGTGGTGTTCGGCGGAAAACCTCCTCAAGGGGGTTCCCTTCCACAAGGACATTCCCACGAAGAGTGTCATGACGGATGCGTCTCTCCAAGGCTGGGGAGCGCATTCCGGGGACTTGCAGATTCAAGGAAAGTGGTCTCCTTTGGAATCGACGTACCACATCAATTTCCTGGAACTCAGATCTGTCTTCCTGGCACTGAAGGCCTTCCTTCCGTCCTTCCAGACCAACTCGCTGCTGATACAGACGGACAATACAACCACGATGTATTACCTCAACAAGCAGGGGGGGTCGAGATCGCGCACTCTGTCGCAGGAGGCGATCTGGCACTGGCTTCTGGCCCGAGGACTGACTATTACGGCCACGCATCTGCCAGGGGTACAGAATGCTCAGGCGGACGCCTTGAGCAGGCTGATTCAGAAAACCACGAATGGGTCATAAACGACGATGTACTAGGAGAAGTCTTCGCAAGGTGGGGGACTCCAGACGTAGATCTGTTCGCCACCGCCGAAAACAGCAAATGCCGAGACTTAGCATCCAGGTACTACCAGCGGGGGACGCTAGGGAATGCGTTATGGATCGATTGGTCGAACAGCTTTCTGTACGCTTTTCCACCCATTCCCCTGATTCCGGCAGTGCTCATCAAGCTGTCCCAGTCCAGGGTGCGGATGATCCTGCTCGCCCCGGAATGGCCCAGGCAGTGGTGGTTCACGGACCTACTTCACCGGTCTCTCCTGCCTCGCATACGGTTGCCGTGCAGGCCGGACCTTCTCGCGAAGTTCGGGGGGCGGATGGTGCACCCCAACCTCTCGTCTTTGAGTTTGGCGGCATGGCTCCTGAAATAGTGCAATATGGCCATCTGAATCTACCAGACAATTGTATGGACATACTGAAGGAGTCTAAACGACCTTCCACTAGGACATCCTATGCCTACAAGTGGAAGAGGTTCTGTATCTGGTGTAAGTCCAAGAACTTTGATCCGACGACATGTAAGGAAGATGTCATCCTTCCGTACCTTTTACATCTAGCGCAGTCTGGCCTTAATTTCCATTCCATTAAGGTTCATCTGGCTGCTTTGACTGCTTACAGGAAATGCCCTTCACAGACTTCCTTCTTTCAGATCCCTGTGGTCAAGGATTTTTTGGAAGGCTTGAAGAAAGTGTTTCCTCCCGTCAGACTTCCCTCGCCTTCCTGGGACTTGAATGTGGTGCTGTCCAGACTGATGAAGGAGCCCTTTGAACCCATTGACAAGGCTTCATTGCAGCACCTATCCTGGAAGGCGGCGTTCCTAGTGGCCATTACATCGGCCCGCAGGGTGAGTGAACTTCAGGCATTATGTTGTCAAGAACCTTATACTGTATTTCATGCTGCTAAGGTTGTGATGCGTACTCACCCTAAATTTCTTCCTAAGGTTATCTCTGATTTTCATGTCAACCAGACCATAACTTTACCTACGTTCTTTCAGAATCCCTCTTCGCCAGCGGAAAGGTCTCTCCATTCCCTGGATGTTCGGAGGGTGTTGACATTTTATCTGGATAAGACCAAGGATATTCGTAGGTCTGACCAATTGTTTGTTAATTATGGATCAGTCAGGACCGGTCTCGCGACCTCTAAGCAGTCCATTTCTCGGTGGATTGTGTCCTGCATACAATTGTGTTATCAAAAGGGCTAATAAGACCTTAGGGGGTAAACCTAAGGCTCATTCCACCAGGGGCAAAGCTGCCACGACGGCTTTGCTGCGTAATGTTCCTATTGCGGAAATCTGCAAGGCGGCCACTTGGAAGTCGGTCCATACCTTTGCTGCGCATTACTGTCTGGACTCGGATGCCAGGGCAGATGCTCAGGTTGGGCAGGCTTCGCTGCGAAATTTGTTCGCACAGTAGTGGTTTTGTCTTGTTTGTTCTCCACCGCCGTTGTTGTGTGGGGATGGGCTTGCCATTCTATTCACTAGATTATGACTATACACAGAGATCCCCTACTACAGAAGGAGTAGTTTCTTTTCTGTAACTCCAGTTCTGTAGTAGGGGTATCTCTGTTATAGTCATAAGCGCCCGCCCTCCTCCCCGGTGGAGAGATAATTATTCATATGAAGAATGGTACAGGTCTGGCGTGCTACGCCTTCAAAAAGAACTGAAAGTAAAAGGGACCTGCTGGGCATTCTGGGATACTGGGGAAAGTTCTGGAAATCTGGAAAGTTTTCTTAAAGGCACAGTATCCTGTTCTAAGCCACATAATGGCAGCCTATGGGGCTTGTCTGTCCACTCCTTCCTCTCTATCATTCCAGAGGCTTTTGCTGGTAGAGGCAGGGTTTTTTCCTATGTGGAGAAAAGCTGGACAGGCAGTGCTGTTTGTGGATGTTGGTGGAATTCTAGTTGAAGTACTGGACAGTGTAGCCTGTGGGTATAGGCTGCATTATCTGTCTTTAAATTAAATTCTCTCTTAAAGGTGTATGCAGGTCTGCATGATTTGTCACCTTTAGAGATTATTTTTTATTGCTCCGGGGTCCACACACATGGGCGGGACTATTCACTAGATTATGACTATAACAGAGATACCCCTACTACAGAACTGGAGTTACAGAAAAGAAACTACTCCTTTCTGCATAGGGTAACATTGACTGGTTTTTCCTGAAATTTCTTCTAAGTGTGGACTTTTCAAATCTTAAAATATTCACCAAAAATCAGCCGAGTAAAGAAAACGAAAATACTCACCTGCTCTTAGGTGAGCTCCCAGTGCTGGATCGCGGTGCCCAGCACTGACTCTGAAAAATACTTACAACTGTACTTACCAGTAACCCAATTTTCTCCCATAGAATATCATTGACTGTTTTTCTGTGAAATTTCTTCTAAGTGTCAATTTCTGCAATCTTTAAATATTCTTTAAAAATCGTATAATTTCTGAAAACGTAATTACTTACCTGTTTTGGATAAAGATCCCACTACTGAGTCTAGGCACCCAGTACTGGAGTACAAAAGTAACGAGAACATACTATACCTACAACGTGAATTTTCTTCCATAGGGAATCATGGACTGTCTTCTATGCAATATTTTCTAAGTGTCAACTTTTAAAATAGCAAAATATTGTCTAAACATCACAGTGATTAAGTCGACTTTTATCACTTAATTCTAAGTACTGACCCAGGACTGAATCTAGGATGCAGTCCTGGAATCCCAAAAGTAATCCTAAAAGTAATCTGTTGCAAATAACTTGACACTTCCATTGAACTCAATGCATGATTGTGTTTAAAATTGTGTTGCCTATTGCAACCACTTGTAACTTTCTACAAAAATCAATTGCATATTGCTAAGGTATTTATATAAAGCATCTCATTCTGAGAAAGTATATTTTAATACCTATTGTTGGTTCTAAAATAAAACAAGCATATATATTTTTTTTATATAAAACATTGGCCTAGAGTTCAGTTATTGAGTGTGTGAGACCGTTTTCTGACTGAGTGTGTGCAACAGATGCTTTACACTGTCCTCTGATACTGCCTTACTGCTCGACCAAGCTACCACTTTAGAGAGTAAGGTTATATCTAACTTTAGCCTCTGCCGAACCTCTGGGGACTGTGGACTCTGTACACACTGTACCTATTTGGGAACAGTATATACAGAGCTACTTTCTCACACAAATTTGTTAATTTCTCCAGCACTTTCCCCATAACATACATTTTCACCTCAACCACAAGAAGATGATGATATGGGTGGAGATGGGACCACAGATACAGATAGGGATGATGACGCACATACAATCCCACACAATCCAGATCCTTGGGATGATTATAATACCGATCCAGATCGTGACCCGGACCTCTATCCCTCTAGGCAATCACCGCAAGATGATAATATTGGATTTGCGCAATTAATTAATAGGGCTGCACAATACCATGGGATGCAATTACACTCTGATCCTTTAGAAGAAGACTTATTAGAAACATTTGCACCCTCACAAAAGTCTACACACACCCTGCCAATGCTAAAAACCATGCTGAAACGTGCACCAGAAGTGTTTAAAGACCCAGTCAGAGCCAGAATCCTCAACACCAGGCTGGACAAAAAATATAAGGCAGCTCCCAATGACCCAATCTACATCAGAGGTCAGGTCCCTTTAGATTCACTTGTGGTGTCTAATGCACGCAAGAGGGCTAATTAACAAAGCAGAGGCGACGCCCCTACCCCTGATAAGGAACCGAAACTCAGACGCATCCGGGAAACGTATTGCATCACAAGCAGCAAATCATTGGAGGATTGCCAATTCCCAAGCTTTGTTGGCCAGATATTGCAGAGCTCACTATGATGAATTTGAAAAGCTTATGCAACATCTTCCTGACCAATATAAGAACAAAGCTAACGACCTTATATAGGAGGGTAAGTTAATAACAAACACATCTATCAAATGTGCCCTCAATGCGGCTGATACCACATCTCATGCTATTAATACCAGTGTTTTATTATGCAGGCACGCCTGGCTCCTGTTGTATCCTAGTAATGTAACCTGGCAACATGTCCTGCATTCTTCCATGGTTACCAGCATGTCAAGATTCTGGAGCTGTACAGTGGAAGAGAGGACAGTTGCTGGAGAGAGGATGTGTCTAGGGGTTGTTCTTCTGAACTTCTAAAGTTCCTACTTAATATATATATTGTCTGCGTCTCTTAAAAGTGGTGACGAGGATGGGATGTAATTCTATGTCCTGAGGGCAGACTGGATTTGCGGTATTGTAAGTTATCAACCCCTAGACTATTGATATAAATCTGAACAGAGAAACAACGTCTCTTACTGCAGCGCTGTCGATTATACATTGCTGGGAACTTGCCGCAGTGTGTGAACAGCTAGAGAGGAGACTGGGATTGATTTGCATGGACGCAACGGATGATGGAATCCTGTTCATACCGGAGATACGTGCATGTGAAACACGTCTTTTTGTTCTCCTGTAAGAGCTGTGACTATATGTGCCTAGTGCATGTGTGCACGAACCTGTCGGCTAGGTGCTACATTTAATTTGGTGGTGTTAATACAACACAGACTGAGTTGTGCCACATAAAAGGCGAATGAGCAACAGCAAGGTGTCAGTGTGTGGAAGCAGCGGGAACGTCAATGTTCAAAGCATATGAGCTGTAGACTGTACACTAGGCATAGATCGCCATCTGGTGTTGGGCTCGGATGTCTGTATGTTGTTTTTGTCTTCGAAGAAGTGTTGCAGTCACGAGACCGGTGACTCCTCCTTCGGTGGACAATGCGCATGGGCGTCCGCTCCATCATTGGATTGTTTTTTTCCGCCATCGGGTTCGGATGTGACTTGCTGCGCTTCGGGTCGTTATCGAACCCCCTTTCAATGCGCAAGAACACTTAACCGACGGTATTGTCTCGATCGCGTACCTTCGACGCGCACCCTCGACAACTTTAAAAAAACTTCCACGCCTACGGACTTCGACGCGGGCCGCTTGGCCTACCCGTGCCGGTAGAGACGGACGTCGATGGAACGGACTCCCTCTAAGAAATGTCCACAGTGTTGTGCTAAGTTTCCACACTCTGACCTCCATCCTATTCGCAATCTGTGCCTCCCTCCAGAACATAGAGAGGACGATTGTGAGGCTTGTCTTTCCTTCAAGTCCAAGAAGACCATCCGGGATCGTCGAGCTTGATGCCACGAGATGTCCCGAGGCACAGGTTCCATTCCGGACATCTTCCATCCAGGTCCCGATTAGCCTCCTGCAGCCAGAACAGGAAGAACAGGTCCCAGACTCCGATGCAGACGTCTCCAATGCCGAAGATGACATCACCCCGGCTCAAAGGGACGTGAGTACCGAAACCTCCGCCACACCCAAGCCCATACCAACGGCTCCGGTGACACCTTCGCCTTCGAGCTCAGGTCCACACCGTACGAAAACTTCGAGCACCCCGCCTCCGGCCCGACACCGAAGGACAAAGAAAAGCCTTCTGCCTCGAGCCAACCACCCGGCACCGGAAAGCCATCTTGAATGAATGAATGAAATCCAATTTATAATGCGCTACTAAGCCCAATGGGCGTCAAGGCGCCTAACCAAAAAATGCTAGTTGGATCAAATGAACTTGCTTACTGGTAGGCCTTGATGAAACACCACGTTTTGAGCGCTTTTTTAAAGAGGGCTAGTGAAGGTTGGGCCTTAATCTCCGAGGGGAGGGCATTCCATAATCGAGGGGCCACGTTGGAAAAGGCCCTGCTGCCCCATCTGACTTTCTTGGAACGGGAAACTACAAGAAGATTCATCTCGGAGGAGCGAAGACACCTGCTTGGGATATAGCAGGTTAGCAGGGAACCTAAGGCATCAGAGGATCCGGCCAATAGGGCTCCATACGCCAAGCACAGAAGTTTGAACGAGATCCTATGCTGGATTGGAAGCCAGTGCAAACTCTTCCTGGCTAATGTAGCCGAGGAAGCATTAGGTACAGCCAGAACAAATCTTGCTGCAACGTTCTGCACAGCCTGAAGGCGTTGAATGAGATCCTTGTTGATATCTGCATATAGTGCGTTGCAATAGTCCAACCTTGAACCCACTAGCGCAACCACAATCTGCTTACGGGCCTGGGGGAAAAAGATAGTGAACGATTCTCCTAAGAATCTTGATAACCCCCCAGCAGGTGGCCACCGTTCTATTGACCTGGAGAGTCATAGTCAGCGAGGTGTCAAATATAACGCCAAGGTTCCTGGCAGAGTGGGATGGAATAGGGCAGGTTCCCAAAGATGGGGGCCACCACTCACTGGACCAAATATCCTGATTCTTACCAAAGATCAGGACCTCGGTTTTATCGCCGTTCAACTTTAGGGAGTTTTGGATCATCCATTCGGAGACTGCTTGCATGCAGTTCCTAAAGTTGAACGCGGATGTGCTAACCGAGTGAGCCAGGGACACCATGATTTGGGTGTCATCGGCGTATGACACCACCTCCATTCCCTGCGATTTCACAAGCCTAGCAAGTGGGGCCACGTAAATGTTAAACAGGGTTGGGCTCGCGGCCTCCCCCTGTGGAACCCCACATTGCAAGGATTTGGCAGGGGAGAGGAACTCTCCAAGCTTGACCCTCTGCTCTCTTAGATCTAAAAAAGAGGACAAAAGGCTCAGGGTCAGACCCGCCACTCCTAACTCCCTCAGACGTGATGTTAAAGTCGAGGGAGACAGGGTATCAAATGCTGCCGTTAGATCAAGTAGGACCAAAAGAGTGGTCTGACCTTGATCCACCTTCGTTCGAATACTATTCACCACCATAGTGAGTGCAGATTCCGTACTATGGAATTTCCTGAATCCATGCTGGGAGTTGTCCAGAAACCCAGAGGAATCCAGGAAAGCAGACAGATGAAAATTAAGGTGGGATTCAAGCATTTTGGCTGGGGCAGGCAGCAGAGATATGGGTCTGAAGTTTTTGAGCATTTCTGGGTCCAGGGTGGGCTTTTTAGGCAGGGGCTTGACTATCGCCTTTTTCCAGGCTGCCGGTAAAGTACCCTGTGCCATAGCACCATTCATCACCTCCATCAGAGGCGGTAGTAGGGTGTCCCTACATGCTTTCAGCACTTTCAGGGGACAAGGGTCCGAAGGAGAGCCCGACTTTGTCCTGTCCAACAGAAGATCAAGCTCCTCAAGGGAAAGCGGCGGGAAATGGGTGAGGGTCTTAGTGGGATCTTTGGTCCAGGACTCCAATTTTGCGAGGGCCAAGGGAGAATGAGCCCCCAGGGTACTCCTCTGTGTTTCCAGAGCAAGATAGATATCCTCAATTTTATTATGGAAAAACTCTGGGATTTTATTACACAACTCCTGTGAGCCCACAACTGGATCAGGCACTTGTAGGGAACATAGGGAGTCCACAATCTTAAAGTTCCTTAGATGATGTGAGGGATGTGGTAAGGTTGGAGAAAAACTCCTGCTTTTCCTTTATCACCCTGACCTTGTATTCTCGCAGCAGACGTTTGTGTGCCTCTCCTTCAGTGGGGTCCCAGGATTTTCGCCATCTTCTCTCCTGTCTCCTGCAGCTCTGCCTCAGGAGCCTTAACGGCTCAGTGAACCAGGGAGCTGAAGGTTTACGCCTTGCTGAGTACCGAAGGTATGCAGGGGCTAGCACATCTACAGCTCTAGTGATAGAATTGGCGAGCTCTTGTGCAGCCTCACCAGCTTCCCTGGTAGATGAATACGAGATACACCCTATAAATGGAGCAAGGGATTCGTTGGTAATATTCCTATAGCTCCTTTTGGGTTCTCTGTTGATGGAGCTCAGCTTATGCGCACCTGCAGGGGAAGATGCTAATTCTAGAGGCACTGCCAAATGGTCAGACCAGACCAGAGGCAGGGGGGGACCAAGCGAGAGTCTCGGGTCGTTAGTAAACACCCCGTCTAGTATATGGCCAGCCCGATGGGTTGGGCTGTTCACCAATTGAGTAAAGCCACACGCGTCCAGCGAGTCCACCAAGGGAAGCGTATCTTTAGACCCAGGTCATCCAGATGAAAATTTAAGTCCCCTAGTATGGTAAGATGGAGTTTACCAAAATAGGGTTCCAAAATTCTAAAGAGCTCACAGCTGAAGTTGGATCTGGGTTCAGGAGGTCTATAAATAAGGATGCCTGTAAAGGATACCGAAGGGGAACAGGAAATAGAAAAGTACATAGCCTCAAAGGAGTCCGAAGGCTCAGACAGGGCTTTAATACTACAGGCAAAGGAAGCTTTATAAAGAATTGCCAGCCCGCCCCCCCCTACGTCTAGTTCTGTCAAGTCTATGCAACGCATAGCCTTCAGGAATCTCCATCAATAGATCATGACCAGACGAGTCTGAGGCCCAGGTTTCTGTCACAAACACCCAGGAGGGTTTCCTGGCAGTCACAAAATCGTGAAAGGCAACATTATTTTTAATGAGTGACCTAGCATTGACTAGAAAACCCTTTCTAAGTTGGGTATGGTTCGGTGAAACAGAAGAGGTTTGTGTTATCCAGTTAAGGGAGCAAGAGGGCGATGGAACACTGCTGCAAGTATGGCATACAGAAGAACGTAGAATGCCCTCAGGCGAAAAGCTGTTGTGACAGGCTAATAGAGACGGCTTTAAAGCAATCATCTCCTGGAAGGAGTACAAACATGTTACCTGAGTAGAAGAATGCAAATCCTCTGTGCCCAGCCCGTCCTCAGCGCGGATGGGCGCAGACGGGCTGAACTCAGGCGTAGCTCCGGCGGAAATCCGGCGTCCCCGCTGCGCGTCAGCATGACCCCCTTATGTGTACGTCTAGCGTCCTTGTGACGACTAGAACGTCCGACCTCCAAGATGGCGCCGGCAGGCGTCCCTGTGTACACCTAGTATGTCCGCCAAGGTTTCAGAAGCACCGGGAAAAGGGCCCGCCCAACAGCGGTGGTTTTTGGTATATTATGGTGCAGGTAAGTGGGCTCGGGATAAAAGCAGGGGATAATACAAAATTAAATATAACTAAGATAAAAAAGTGGATATTTTAAAAATGCCAGAAGTAGGCGGCAAGAACAAACAACAAATTACGCAGCGCGCTCTGGACGCTCTGTGTCAGCTAGCAGGGCTCTCCGCCTAATTTACCCCCCTTATGTGGCCGTCTAGCGTCCTTGTGACGACTAGAACGTCCGACCTCCAAGATGGCACCGGCAGGCGTCCCTGTGTACACCTAGTATGTCCGCCAAGGTTTCAGAAGCACCGGGAAAAGGGCCCGCCCAACAGCGGTGTTTTTCGGTATATTATGGTGCAGGTAAGTGGGCTCGGGATAAAAGCAGGGGATAATACAAAATTAAATATAACCAAGATAAAAAACGGGATATTTTAAAAATGCCAGAAGTAGGCGGCAAGAACAAACAACAAATGTCTCAGCGCACTCTGGACGCTCTGTGTCAGCTAGCAGGGCTCTCCGCCTAATTTACCCCCCTTATGTAGACGTCTAGCGTCCTTGTGACGACTAGAATGTCCGACCTCCAAGATGGCGCCGGCAGGCGTCCCTGTGTACACCTAGTATGTCCGCCAAGGATTCAGAAGCACCGGGAAAAGGGCCTGCCCAACAGCGGTGGTTTTCGGTATATTATGGTGCAGGTAAGTGGGCTCGGGATAAAAGCAGGCGATAATACAAAATCTGTATGTAACAATCAGGGGAAGGGAAGAAGAAGAGGCTGTGATCCATTCGGGTTCCAGCAAAGTACTAATAATCAAAAAGGAATGGATCACTTGTCGCTGGCACCAGGGTTCGGAAAGTGGTTGCCGATATTGGTAAAAAACCCTCAATCACGTAATTTAGTTCGTGGGCGGTATATCTTGGTTGTCCGCCTTGATGTTTAGATACGTGACAGCATCATCATTGGGTTTTTCCCATGCTTCCTCCAACCCGGAGGTGAACCACTGGTCGTTCCAGTAGTGATCAGGGAAAAAAAGGGATTCAAAAAATGTGAGGAGTGCTCAGGTGTTTAGGTGATTGTGATAAGTTAAAAAATTCCTCTGACTACCTGTTTACAATTTTATTCTGTTAGGCGCAGGGAAAAAGTTAAAAAAACAATTAGTTGCAGAAAGGAGGGGTAATGTGTCCGCTGCAGTTAAAAGTCTGAGTGATCGGTCGACATGTTTCAGCCCCTAGAGTGCCCAAGAGGGGTCGGGGGGCTTTCTTCAGGACCTCGGGTGAAGAGAAAATGGATAATATCCAATATCTGTGGGAAGTTCCTAAGTTAATCGCTTGGACTTCTGTAGGGTTAATACCTATGTATCGTGAGGGAGGAGGAAAGGTAGACACATATGTCCTTAGTTAGTATCGTTTTGATCGGTGTCTAGCTGCAATCATAATACAAAAGCAATTATAGATGGCAAATCTTTAGATACAAAACGGTGTACACCTTTCATATGCAAGTGGAGATTCGAACCGTCTATATGGTAGACGTGGTTTAAAAATTAGCACAATTAAAAGTATTAGTAGAAACATGGTGAGAACACATTTAATGTTGTGAAATTAGTCGTTAAATGACCATGAGTATACGCCTAGGGCGTCATAAAGCGTAAATATATGTGAAGGGAAAGCTGTCGCCGTTCGATATCAATGTGGCATACTGCTGTAAATAAAGAGGTAGAGACCTCTAGTCATGTCAGAAACTAGGGTTAAATGCGTACAATGAGCCACAAATCATTAGCAAAAAAACCGTAGCACACATATTATAGCAAGATTAGTATTCGTGAGCAAAGTTCAGTGTGGCCTATAGATGATCGTGAGGTTATGTCCAGGACGTCATCTCTGTGCAGTGCCAGTATACCATAAGAGTTATATGCAAACATCGAGCCATAGAACAGTAGCAATGGTCAATCGGCCGAGAGCGGAAAGTAAATGCGGTAAACACAAAGTCGCTGTACTGCGCATGCGCAAGTTGTGAAATACCTCGGGGGTCCGATTTAGAACTCCGTAGGGCAGAAAAGGCAGCGATATTGCTGTTGAAAGAAAATGACAAAACAATGTAGGGCATAACAAGGTGCTCGATAACATTACGTGTCTTCCAAGGTGATCCTCGTACCGCAGCTCTGGTGCAGTCACGACTTGTGCTGACACTGATTTCCTGTTTACGGGACGTTCCCAGGAGGCGGGCTTAAATGCTGAAAACAAGTGTGATGGAAAAAGGACTAGCGGTCTCTTAGGAAAAACTTAAATGATATGGGGATTGATGTTGCATTCCCACGTGTTTCAAGTGAAGTTCATCTCAAGTGTGGATAAAAAGACATAAAGGCAGTATTAACTTTAGAGAACAAGAGCGTGGTTAGTATAGGTATTCGCACCTCTCAATACTGGCAATGCCTTTGTCGACATATGGCAAAAAATAGGAATAAAAGAATGTTTATTCTAATGGCATGTCTGTATGTATTGGCAAGCGAATACTCAGTTAAACGCTTAACCAAGGAATATCATCGTTTAGTCCTTGTAAGTTGGTCTTCAAGCGGTGGACCCTAATACAAAATCTTCAGCACCGAAAGCTCAGTCGTACAAGTTGCCGTACCGTCCACCGGCACCGGAAAAACATTCGGCACCGAAATCCGCAAAAGATCCCTCGGCACCGGATAAGGCATCGGCACCGAAGCAGCCGGATAAAAACCTCAGTCCGAAGCACACAGAAAAGACCTCGGCACTGATAACATCAGAGCCAAGAACATTAAAGGACAAAACTCCTATAAATAAGCCTCCTAAACAAACGCCTCCAGAGCCGAAACAACCCGCGCCGAAGGCCTTGGAACCAGGGAAAGCTTCTGTACCGGACACTGTCGAAAAACGTTCAAAAACAGTTTCCAAGGAGAAATCTTCGACGCCGAAGAAACCTATCGATCCAGAAGAGCTTTTCTTTCCCGATCCAAGACAAACTACCAACTTTATTCACCTGAAGACTGGTCAAATAGTCACCAAGCTACCTACGAAGAGGAAACCGGAACATTTGCCACATGCTCCAGTTCCTCCAAAGAAATTACACATAGCTACTAATACCTCACCACCACCTTCACCTCCACCACCAGTTAACCCTAATTTGCTCATTTCACCAGCACACACTCCACAACCAGAGGATAGTGATGATTCACATGAGGATGGGCAAGAAGATGAGGATGTAGTACCATTAGACTCTGAAGATCCTGATGATCCAGCACAGGATCCAGACCCATGGCATGATTACAATACTGATCCTGATCTAACCAATGATCCGGATTTCTACCCCTCAAAACCATCTCCGCCAGATGACAATGTGGGTTTTGCCCAGCTCATCAATAGGGCCGCCACATACCATAAGGTCAAACTACATTCAGATCCTGTAGAAGAGGATTTTCTACTGGAGACTTTTGACCAACCACAAATCTACTCGCGTCTTACCCATGTTAAAAGGCCTTCTTATACACGCTCCTGAGGTGTTCAAAGACCCGGTTAGAGCTAGGGTTCTTAACCCCAGAGTAGATAAGAAATACAAAGCAGCTCCCACTGACCCTATATACATCAAGGGCCAACTTCCATTAGATTAGCTGGTTGTAGCCAATGCATGCAAGAGGGCAAACTCTCAGGGGTCAGGTGACACACCACCTCCTGATAAGGAATCTAAATTATTAGACGCGTCTGGTAAACGTATTGCGTCTCAAGCTGCAAACTCATGGAGGATAGCAAACACACAAGCCCTTCTAGCAAGATACGATAGGGCCCACTATGATAAGCTAGAAAAGCTCATTCAACATCTACATCAGGAATATAAGGACAAAGCTAGTGACCTTATACAGGAAGGCAAACTGATAACCAATACATCCATCAAATGCGCGCTCGATGCAGCAGACACCGCGTCCCGTGCAATAAACACCAGTGTTTTGCTACGCAGACACACCTGGCTCAGGGTATCTGGATTTAAACAAGAGGTACAAAATACCATCTTTAATCATCCTTTTGATCAGGAGCACCTATTTAGCCCTGCAGTAGACTCATCTTTAGAAAAAATTAAAAAAGACACGGAGACCGCAAAGTCTATGGGAGCCTTACAGTTACCATCTGCAAGAGGTTATTTTCGTCGCTCTTTCTATAGAGCAGGTTCCAAGACAAATAAGTCAGAACACCCGTCCCCATCCTATAAAAGCCCCAACCAGAGCTCCTTTTCCAGGGGATACAATAGAGGAGGGAACAACAAGGGTAGAGGCAGGGGTAACAACACCCGCAACTCCCCTAATAACTAACAGTGACTTCCCTGCTCTTCGCCCGATCATCCCACTCCTGTCGGGGGACGCCTCTCACAGTTCCTGCCTGTCTGGAATTCCATCACAACAGACAAGTGGGTAAGACAGATTATCCAGTATGGTTAATGCCTGGAACTCACTTATACGCCTCCCAACATTCCTCCAAAACAGCGTCCAATGTCATCAGAACACCTAACGCTCCTCAAACAAGAGGTCTTAGCAATGTTACAAAAACATGCAATAGAGCTGGTTCCTGTGCCTCATCAGGGCACAGGGGTCTATTCCATCTATTTTCTAATCCAAAAAAGGACGGCTCTCTCAGGCCAATACTGGACCTCAGAGTGCTCAACTTTTACATTCAATCAGACCACTTCCACATAGTCACTTTACAACAAGTGCTTCCACTACTACCTCAAGGCGACTTTCTCTCCACTCTAGATCTAAAGAATGCCTACTTCCACATTCCCATTCACCCAGCTCACAGGAAATACTTCAGGTAGATGGTCAACACTACCAGTTCAAGGTTCTCCCATTCGGAGTTACCACAGCGCCCAGAGTTTTCACCAAGTGCCTCGCAGTGGTTGCAGCCCATCTGAGAAGACAACAAATTCATGTCTTCCCTTATCTAGACGATTGGCTCATAAAAGCAAGCTCCCACAACAGCTGTGATTAACACACACTCTTTACAATACAATTGCTTCACATTCTGGGATTCACAATAAATCTAGGCAAATCCCATCTCCAACCTTCCACAACACAACAATATCTAGGAGCTACCGTAAATACTTCCACAGCCCTAGCATATCCCAATCCAGTCAGGATAAGTGCTATACAAACGCTAGTTCAAAGATTTCAGCCACAACACTCACTACCAGCAAGAGTGTTCATGCAACTAATAGGAATGATGGCCGCCTCCTGCATTTTTCTTGTTCCTCATGCAAGACTGCAAATGCATCCATTACAACAGTGTCTAGTACGTCAGTGGAACCAGGCTCAAGGTCAGCTAACAGATCTGGCGTTGGTGGACAACCGCACCCATCGCTCTCTGCAGTGGTGGACAACAAAAAACCTTTCCAAAGGGTGGTCGTTCCTCGAGCCAGTCCCACAGATAGTGCTAACAGATGCATCGCTCACCGGCTGGGGAGCACATCTTCTAACCCATACAGATCAAGGGATATGGACCCCCCCCCCAACTAAAACAATTTCACGTCAACTACCTGTTAGCAATCTCTCTAGCGTTGAAGTCTTTTCAACCGCAACTGCTAGGGAAAGCTGTCCTAATCCGTACAAACAACATTACAGCAATGTATTACATACAAAAGCAAGGGGGGGGGGACACACTCTCTCCAGTTATCCCACCTGGTGCAGAGCATCTGGAGATGGGCCATTCCCAGGAAGATATACCTCCTGGCAGAACACATACCAGGGGTACACAACCAGGTTGCGGATCTGCTCATCCGTCAAACACACCCACGAATGGGAACTTCATCCTCAAGTTCTTCTTCCATTCTTTCACATGTGGGGACACCCAGATATAGATCTATTTGCCACACACCCAAACGCAAAATGTCCAAGCTTCGCATCCAGGTATCCACACCCATTCTCCAAAGGCAATGCGCTATGGATGAATTGGTCAGGCAAATTCCGCCTCTCCCACTCATTCCATTACTAGTGACGAAACTCCCAACAACATTCCTTCACAATGATCCTAGTTGCTCCAACATGGGCAAGGCAACCATGGTTCACAACTCTGCTTGAACTATCAGTAGTACCACATCAAAAACTTCCTCTCACCCAAGCTTCTCACTCAGAACCATGGAGAGATAAGACACCCAGATCCCAATCAGCTCAACCTTGCGATCTGGCTCCTAAAATCCTAGAGTTCAGCTACCTTAATCTCCTGCCAGACTGTATGAACATTATCAAAGAAGCTAGACACCCTACCACAAGGGCATGCTATGCGGCAAAATGGAAGAGGTTCGTCATTTTATTGCTCACACAACAAAATCAACCAGCTAGATACTTCCATTCAAAACATCATCTGTTACCTCTTGCATCTACAGCATTGTAACCTAGCGTATACATCCATAATGTTACATCTAGCTGCCATAGCAGCCTACCTACAAAACAGACATTTGTCTTCATTTAGGGTTCCCGCTATCAAAGCTTTTATGGAAGGGCTTAAAAGAATAATTCCACCAAGCGCTCCACCCTCTCCGGTGTGGTATCTCAATGTAGTCCTCACCAGACTAATGGGTCCTCCTTTTGAACCTCTCCACAAATGTGAACTACAGTTCCTCACTTGGAGAGTAGCTTTTTTAGTCGCAATCACAACTCTCTGAAGAGTGAGTGAACTCCAGGCATTAACCATACAAGAACCATTTTTACAGATCCATTATAACAGAGTGGTTCTTCGAACAAACCCAACATTTTTGCCCAAAGTAGTATCTGCCTTTCATCTGCATCAGTCTGTTGAACTACCAGTATTCTTCCCTCAACCAGACTCAATAGCAGAAATAGCTCTACACACCTTATGTCAAAAGAGCTATATTTTACAACATTGAAGGAACAAAATCCTTTAAGAAAACCAAACAACTTTTCGTAGCTTTCTCCCCACCTCAGAAGGGCAATCCTATATCCAAAACCGGAATTGCAAGGTGGATTGTAAAATGCATACAAAAATGCTACCTTAAAGCCAAATGAACATTAACCATTCCCCCTAGAGCTCATTCTATGCGCAAACTAGGGGCTTCTATGGCATTCTTAGGGAACATTCCCCTAGATGACATATGTAAGGCAGCAACTTGGGCCACACCACACACCTTCACAAAACACTATTGTGTAGATGTGCAGGCAAAACAACAAGGTAGTGTGGGCCAGGCTGTATTAAAAACACTATTTCAAACTACTGCAACAGATACAGGTAGCCACCGCTAAGGAGGATACTGCTGTATAGTCTATGCATAGTGTTCAATCTGCAGCTCATATGCTCATATCTGTTCTTGGCATGTAGAGCTGCAGAGTTGTACATGCCCACTCGCCTCCCCAGATACCTCTATCTGTTCCAGTATTATCCTATTTAGATACATCACTCATGTACATCTTTCTACTTCTTACTACTCCATCTAACCCTAAGTGGCAAAAACAATCTAATGATGGAGCCGATGCCCATGCGCATTGTCCACCGAAGGAGTCGTCACCGGTCTCGTGACTGCCATACTTTTTCGAAGACAAAAACAACATGCAGGCCTCCGAGCCCAACACCAGATGGCGATCTATGCATAGTGTACAACTCTGCTGCTCTACATGGCAAGACCAGATGCATACTGGTAAGTAGCATTTTCCTTCCCTTACCCCCTCTTATGGCGTACAGACATACAATAATTTTATTGCGTGCTTAGCCCCAAGTTTGTCGTGATGCCGTAATCTGAACTATTCTAGCCATACCTTTCATCTTCGAGGTTGGACTTACTGGCAAGTTGTTATTGTTTGAGGTTGATTCATCGGCCACTGCTCGCGCTTGCCTCTACCCGTTCTTCTCCCTGTGCATCATCATAAGTAGGCGCGCGTTCACCCATTGAATTACGGAGTCTCTGCACGTCACAAGCGTGCCATGTGATGTGGAAACAACGCTGCGTGTGACGACCAACATGAATGACGCTGGTTAGAAACCGCGTGCAGTTGCTGTGACAACCCAGCAGAAATGTTACATTGCGAAGTCTGAAGCGGAACCGACAAGCCAAGACAGTATTATTTCCGGGCACAAACTGAACTATTTTATAAGAAGGAAAAGGAGTCTGCACTCATCGGGAGCAATTTGTAGAGTAAGGCTGCAATCAAATAGACAACGATGACTACATTAATTGTGTTAGTTTATTTTTTCGTTGTTTCAGATAACTCTACTCTCTACACCAGTGATTATTATTATTACTGTAGTTTCACCTTGATATTTTCACTCTACAGCTAGGAAAAGTGACTTATTATCACTGTTCATCATTTCACCTGCTTATTTCCACTGAATAGCTAAGGAAAATCAGCAGTATGGATATGTCATCCCTCATAGCTCCACCCAAATTTTTACAAAATCCCGGAGAACCCACTGTGAGAAAGTGTCAATCTTTCTTGCATGGTATGCCCCCACTTTTTGCTGAATTGCTGAATGTACTTTGACTGAGTGTGCCCTGGACTCCTGCCAATCAGGTGCACAGGGCCTATGTTCCTTCCCTAAAACCTAAAATCCCAAATTGGCAAACCCTGGCCCCATTTCAGCCCCTGGTAAATGGTACCCTAGGTACCCAGGGCCTTGTGACCAGGGAAGGCCTCTAAGGGCTGCAGCACTCATTGTGCCACCCTTGGAGGCCCTGTACCCCAACACAACCACACTGCCCTTGCAGGCTGAGTGTCTGGGTACAAGACAAAACAAAGAGTCTACATGGCACACATCCCTGTGTGCCATGCCCACAACCTACACTGCCCTGGCATACATCAGCCACCCCTCTAGCTGGGTGCCCTATGCCAGTGGTGTGGGCACTGGAGCGTGAGCCTTGTGCCCCTACAGTACCCAGGTCCATTCCTGGGCACTGTAAGTGCAGTGCTGCCATTTAAGAGTATATGGTGCTGGGAGCCCGTCAAATACCAACTCCACAGCACCATAATGGCAACACTGAAGACTGAGAAGTTTGGTATCAAACTTCTCAGCACATTAAACCCGCACTGATGCCAGTGTGGGATTTAATGTACAAAGCACTACAGAGGGTATCTTAGAGATGCCCCCTGAAACCTAACCTACAATCCACGTCTGGTCTGGAAGGCTCCCTAGGCTGCCACACAACAGACATGTTGCTGGACCCCTGGGTGGAGAGCCCCCGCTCTCCTGGGCCTGCAACAATGCACATCCTGGGCAAGGTGCTAGGTCTCCTCCCCCCAGGATGGGCAGGGGGAAGTTTCAAAGGCATGCCGCCTTTGTGAGCTTCTCCAGGCCACTTGCTGTACCCAGTAAACTGGCCCCCACCGGTTCTGACCCCCACTCTGGCGGGAAGACTGGCCGGAAACCCCAAGTAAGGACCGGGGATGTTCCAGCCTGCCAACCCCACCCCGCAGGTGGGGGAGGCGAGGTGAAGCACATCTCCGGGCGCTCGCCATCTTGAAGATGGGAAGCCCTGCCCAATCAGGACTAGGCACCTGCCCCCCTCCCACAGGAGCGTGGCAGGATAGGGGGTGTACCCACCCCAGGGCAGGGACCCATTGGTTACCTACCTGTAACACCCATAAATCTAGTATTTAGAGGCACCCTGAACCTTCCTTCTTCAGATTCCGAAAAAGCAAAGAAGAGCAAGAAGAAAGAAGACCTTCCGTGCAGCTGCTAAGAAGAGGAAGACACCAACTGCTTTGGCCCCAGCCCTACCGGCCTGTCGACCCTCGAACCTGTTCCTGCTAAATCCCGGCACCTCTTGTGACCAGCAACCTCACAAACCCCGGAGGACCTGGCTACCTTGTGACTCTGAGCATCTGGGACTCCCATGAGCAGTGGCTCTGCTCAAAGCAAGTTTCTAACCCCTGGCATCAGCCCGGAACCGTGAACCCTGCACACTCTGCACCTGCCAAGCCTGGCCTGTGCCGGAGTGGACAAGGACCCCGAGGACGTCCCCCCGACAACTGTGACCCCGAATCCGGCCTCAGAACCAGGGACCCTCCCCCCAACCGCGATAAACGGAGGGTAAGATTTCCCAACACCAAAAGGCACCCCTGCACCCGGCGCCCTGCGGCCCCCTGTGCCCAACTCCTGGGTACCTACCTATCCTCCAACTATCCAGCTTACCTCTCGAAGTGGTGGTGGCACCTGAAGAATCTTCGTCCCTCAGCTTGCAGCCTTTGTTCATCCTGAAGCTTTCCCATTGAAATCCATTGAGCGCCCGAGGGCACAAAAGCACCCTGCACCCAGCCGCCCGAGTGGCCCTGGCAGTGTAACTTCTACTCCTACCTACTTCCCCATTTGCCCTGAGCAAGTGACCAAGAGCCCAGCTCCCTCAGCCACGTGGCCTGCTAGTCAGCAGCCACCAACCAAGGCCCCTCTGCCTCCCATAGGATAACATTGGGCCTAACTCACTCTGCACCCGGCCGCCCCAGTGCCACTGAGGGTGTAACAACTGTACCACCCTGACCCTGGGAGACCCCTGAGTCTGTGCCCAGAACCTTAACTCTGCCAGTCGAGTACTTACCCAAAAGCCGATAACCCAATTTTCTTCCATAGGGTAACATTGACTGGTTTCTTCTGAAATTTCTTCTAAGTGTGGAGTTTCTAAAACTTAAAATATTCATCTAAAATCAACCGAGTAACGAAAACGGAAATACTCACCTGCTATTAGTAGAGATCCCAGTGCTGGATCTTGGTGCCCAGCACTGACCCTGAAAAGTACTTCTGAACGTACTTACCACTAACTCAATTTTCTCCCATAGGAAACCAGTGACTTTTTTTCTGTGAAATTGCTTCTAAGTGTCGATTTTTGCAAACTACAAATATTCTTTAAAAATCGTACCAACTGTGAATACGTAATTACTTAGCTGTTTTAGATAGAGGTCCCAGTACTGACCCTAGGAGCCCAGCCCTGGATTACAAAAGTAACGAGAACATACTGTTCGAGGCATTTGAGCTGCAGATTACACACTTTTGCATAGATCGCCATATGGTGTTGGGCCCGGATGTTTGCAGTTTGTTTTTCCTCTTGGAAAGTCTTTGAAAGTCACGAGGTCGGTGACTCCTCCTTTGGATCGTATTGCGCATGGGCTTCGGCTCCATCCTCAGATTTCTTTTTTTCCGCCATCGGGCTCGGATGTGATCTTCGCACTCCGGTTCCGAACAGCTTCCAGTTCGACGATTGACGCGCAATCCTCACCCCAATCGCTGTATTGTTTTCGATCACGATCTCGTTAATCAACGCGCCTTCTCATCGACACAAACCTTCGGTTCCAGTCGTCGACGGCGGCCTTCGGGCCTACCCAGGCTCCGGTCCCGGCTCATGGAAAGAACTCCATTTAAAAAGTGCCCTCAATGTGGGTCCAAATTTCCCCACACCGATCTTCATGAGGTATGCAACCTTTGCCTCTCCCCGGAAAACAAGGCTCGAGACTGTCCAGCCTGTAAGTCTTACCGATCCAAAAAGACTATTCGGGACCGAAGAGCCAGAAGGAACATGGCACACTCCTTGACGTCCATTCCAGTCGACATCTTCGGAGACGACATCGACGATCCGGAACATCATCGTACCAAAGAGGACCTTGTCAGCGCTTCCGAGGCCGACGAGTCAGATGTGGAGGACATCACCCCGGCGCAGAGGGTCGTGAGTACCAATCTACCCCCTCCCACACCCGCGCCGACACCCAAAAAGGCTTCGGTCACGCCTTCGCCTCCGGGCCTAGGCAAGACCAGAGACTGCTTCACACACCCCAACTTCGGGCTCGGTGAAGAAGCCAAGTAAGCCTTCCGGCTGCTCGGGCTCGAGCCAGCCTGCCAGCGGTGCCGAGAAACACACTTCGGGACCGAAAAAGAAGACAGCCTCCACCTCGACACCAAGCTCCGCACCGAAACCCTCGGGGTCGAAACCCAGCCCTTCGGCACCGATGCCATCTTCGGTGCAGACCAAACGACACAAGGCCACCGGCACCGACACTTCCAAGCCGAAGCACATCTCGGCGACGACCAAGAGACCGGAGGGTCCCAAGCCGGGTTCTAAACATCAAACCGGCACGGAAAAACCTAAAAAATTATCGGCCACGACGCCTTCGGCGCTGACGGACCAAATTACCTCACCAGAGTTATTTACACCGGATCCCTTGCAAAAAACTCTTACCAAGGATCCAAAAACTGGACATTTGATGCTCTCTACTAAGAAGAGGCATTTGGAGAAGCCTGCTCCGCCTCCACCTCCAAAGAGGAAGGACTCTGCTAACTCTCCATTCAGAATACCTTCCCCTCCTCCTCCTTCCCCACCTCCACCCCTTCCACCCTCTCCACCGCCACCTCATCGTTCTCCTACTCCGTCTCCAGACGATGATGATCATGGGGACCCATATTATGATACAGGGGATGTGCCACAAGACCCCACCCCTACAGGATCTCCAGATCCATGGGACGATTACCATATAGCAGATATCCCCAACGTCCCACAAGACGATATTTACCCTTCTAGACCATCTCCACCTGAAGATTCACTAGGGTTTAACCATCTTCTGCAAACAGCAGCACATTATCATGGGGTGGACATGCATAATGACCCTGTGGAGGAAGATTTCCTACTAGACACATTCGATACTACACAGAGGTCCACCTCCATACTGCCCATGCTCAAAGGGGTGGTAAAGCATGCGGCAGAAGTTTTTAAAGACCCAGTTTGAGCCAGGTCCTTAACCCACGGATCGAAAAGAAGTACAAATCTGCTCCCTCAGATCCCTCTTACATTAGAGGACCAGCGCCACTAGATTCCTTAGTGGTCTCTACGGCACGTAAAAGGGCAAACTCACAAGCGTCAGGCGATGCACCACCACCTGACAAGGAATCAAAACTGCTAGATGCTTCAGGCAAACGCACAGCATCCCAGGCCGCCAATATATAGCGTATAGCAAACACTCGGGCACTGCTGGCCAGATATGACTGGGCTCATTATGATGAATTCGAGAGCATAATGCAACATCTCCCTGAACAATATAAAAGTAAAGCCAACAAGTTGATTCAAGAGGGTAAAACAATCAAAAACACCTCTATATGTTGTGCCCTAGACGCAGCAGACACAGCCTCCAGGGCCATTAACACCAGCGTCCTTCTCCGTCATCATGCTTGGTTAAGGGTATCTGGGTTTAAACCAGAAGTACCAGCCTCTATCCTTAACCATCCCTTTGACCAGGAACATCTATTCTGGCCAAAGGTGGATGAGGCCTTAGAAAAGATGAAAAAGGACACGGATACAGCAAAATCCATGGGGTCCTTACAGTCTCACCCGCCCAGACGCTACTTTCGCCGCTCATCCTTTCGGAGTGCATCCAGAGGCTACTCCTCAGACACAGCGTCCACATCGTACAAGTACCCTACTCAGACCACCTTTACAAAAGGTTACCAAAGAGACGGCTACAGGGGTAACAACAACAAGGGCAGTGGCAACCCAAACAACGCCCGTTCTCTAGTAGGGGATCTCTGTGTATAGTCATAATCTAGTCCCTTTTTGGTATTAGAAAATATAGGGAGTAAACCCCGAAATGTTGTTGATTGACGGGAACGTGTTCTATTGCCTGTTTTTGTAGGAGGGAGATTACCTCCTGCTTTAGCAATGTGGAATGTTCTTGTGACATTGGGCGTGCCTGGGTGGAATGTTTGGGGGGTAGATGTTAATTCCAGGCAGTATCCTGACCGAATTATTTGGGTCACCCATTTGTCTGAGGTGATGGTCTCCCAGACATGAAGGAAATTTGTGAGTCTGCCCCCGACTAGAGTGGAATGGTCTGGGGGGTGTGGGGGGGGAAGTCCTTGGGTAGTAGGTGTGGCAGAAGGAGTAGTTTCTTTTCTGTAACTCCAGTTCTGTAGTAGGGGTATCTCTGTTATAGTCATAATCTAGTGAATATTCCCGCCCATGTGCGCGGACCCCGGAGCAATAAAAAGAATCTCTTAAGTTGTCAAGCCATGCAGACCTGCAGCTACACTTAAGAGAGAATTCAAAGACAGATAATGCAGCCTATATCCACAGGCTACACTGTCCAGTACTTAAACTAGAAAATTCCACCAACATCCACAAACAGCACTGCCTGCCCAGCTTTTTCCACAGAGAAAAACCTGCCTCCACCAGCAACAGCCTCTGGAATGATAGAGAGGAAGGAATGGACAGACAAGCCCCATAGGCTGCCATTATGTGGCTCAGAACAGGATACTGTGCCTTTAAGAAAACTTTCCAGAACTTTTCCAGTATCCCAGAATGCACAGCAGGTCCCTTCTACTTTCAGTTCTTTTTTCCGGCTCCTGCTAGCAGTACCCTGGAGCATTAGCTCTTCATTTTTTGAGCTTTTATTCATTTTTAGTGATTTTTTTTTCTCTGGAATTTGAAGTTTAACTCGACGTCTTTGGCCTTTATCTACATTCAGCTGTGGTTTTTTGGCAGAATTTCTGCAGTTTTCTTGTCTCTATACAATCTGACAAGTGCTTTGACTGCGGTAGGAAATGGAGGCCAAAGCTGAAGCTCACAGAGTTTGTCTTCTGTGCTTGCCTGTGTCTTATGTCTTTGACACCTGTCTAGGCATCTTCTTCAGCCTCTGGGTAAGGATAGGGTAGGTCCTCTACCACGTCCCATGCTGTGGCCACGGGGGCTTTCCCCAGTAGGAACGCGACTGTAAAACGACGCGATTCCGGTCAGCATCGAGGACGGTGACGTCGAGAGCAGGTATGACACCAAATGCTCTCCGTCGACCCAAGAAAAAGCCCACGTCAAGGAGTAGACCTCGACGTCGAGGTGATGCTTGACGTCGAGGTGATGCTTGACGTCGAGGTGATGCTTGACGTCGAGGTGATGCTTGACGTCGAGGTGATGCTTGACGTCGAGGTGATGCTTGACGTCGAGGTGATGCTTGACGTCGAGGTGATGCTTGACGTCGAGGTGATGCTTGACGTCGAGGTGATGCTTGACGTCGAGGTGATGCTTGACGTCGAGGTGATGCTTGACGTCGAGGTGATGCTTGACGTCGAGGTGATGCTTGACGTCGAGGGCGATGCTTGACGTCGAGGGCGATGCTTGACGTCGAGGGCGATGCTTGACGTCGAGGGCGATGCTTGACGTCGAGGGCGATGCTTGACGTCGAGGGCGATGCTTGACGTCGAGGGCGATGCTTGACGTCGAGGGCGATGCTTGACGTCGAGGGCGATGCTTGACGTCGAGGGCGATGCTTGACGGCGATGCTTGACGGCGATGCTTGACGGCGATGCTTGACGGCGATGCTTGACGGCGATGCTTGACGGCGATGCTTGACGGCGATGCTTGACGGCGATGGCGATGCTTGACGGCGATGCTTGACGGCGATGCTTGACGGCGATGCTTGACGGCGATGCTTGACGGCGATGCTTGACGGCGACGGCGATGCTAGACGGCGATGCCTGACGGCGATGCTTGACGGCGATGCTTGACGGCGATGCTTGACGGCGATGGCGATGCTTGACGGCGATGCCTGACGGCGACGGCGATGCTTGACGGCGACGGCGATGCTCGACGGCGATGCTCGACGGCGCAGTGATGGTGATGTCATGGGAAGGTCCCGTTCTGGACCTCGCTCCGTAGTGAGCCTATCATCATAGGCGGGGACTTCGTTTTCTACAGATGAAACCTCTTGCTGGGCTGTTGTGATAAATCTCTGTGTGAGTTCCTTCACCAAAGTGTGGATCTCCTGCCCAGAGACAGGGATAGTCTAGAGGGCATGATGGTTGCGGATATATTCTTCGGCTCTGCAGCAGATATTTTGCTTCAGGCGAAACCTGGGCATTGCCATGGTTTTGTTCTACGGCGACATACTGGTCTTCGTCTGACATCTCTGAAGCCTGCGGCACAGCAGTGTGTTTCTAATCTCCCGTTCTCTGCCGCAACTCTTGTGCTCCCATGCGGATAGCGATGTGGCCCGCATGAAGGCCGAGGCAGAGGCTTTGAAGGCTGTAGGTTGGGAGGGGCATGGAGAACGGCTTAAGGCCGTCCGCCCTCTCCAGCGACGTTATGCCTCCCAGATTTTGTTTCTGCGGTCTCGGGCCGCCATTGAATCATTCAGGTGCTGAATGTCTTGCGACTCTTCCAGTTCTCCTCCAGCCCCTCCAACTCAATCGCGCTACATGCGCGAGTTGTAGAAGGAGGCCACCACCCTCTTCCAGTAAAGGAAGATAGGATCGGCTCCTCTGGGACGGGATGGAATGGGATGGTACTCGCTGTTCCTTCTAGTGTGCAAGGGAGACATGACCGAGTTTGGACCCGTGTTCGGCGTGCGACAAGCCGACTCGTGGGGTCAAAGAGTAATAAATTCTGGTGGAGGTCCCTGCATTAGATTTCCCCTCAATTCATCAGGGAGACTGACTATGCGCATTAGATCTGGAGGCCACAGATTCTCACGTACCCCTGGCGGGGAAAATATCGCGAGTTCCTGCTTTTCACAGTGGGCAACGACCATTATCATTGCTTTGTGCCTCCTTTCGGCCTGAAGCCAACACCTCGGAATGTTCCATACGCAAGGACGTAGTGGCTGCGCATATGAGAGTAACAGTGTCTTTGTCTATCCGTTTCTGGACGACTGGTTGATCAAGGCAGCTACTTTCAGGTAGCGCGCCTGCATTTCACTCGGACTTTCTCTCTTACTTCGTTTGGGCCTCCGCACCAACCTCATGAGGTCAGTCTTGGCTCAACGACTGTGTGTCCTTCGGAGGGGAGACACTCTTCGATCCTTCGGAAGGCTCGAGTTCTCATAATCATGCCCTCCCCAACGGTGGGGCCGGTCTCATCTCTGACGATTGGTTGATCAAGGCAAACTCCTTCTCGGAAGCACAAGCGCACTTCCAGAAGAGGTGCGTTCTCTTGAACAAGCGGGGGTTGCACGTCAACATGTCTGAGTCTGTCCCGACACCGGTCCAGTGCATACAGTACGTGGGGGCCTCCATCTCTATGCTGTCAGTAAGCGTGTCTCCTTCGGAGGAGGGACGATTGTCACTCCTTCGGAAGACTCAGGCCCTTATGACCGCTCAATCGACAACAGTGAGGAAGGTGTTTTCGCTGCTGGGATCGATGGCATCATGTATCTTCCTCACACACGGCTGCACATGAGACCACTGCTGGAGGGCTTGGAGGATCAGTGGGATCAGAGGACAGGTTCTTGGGACGACGAGATACGGCTGTCTCTGCATGCTCTTCAGTCGCTGAAGTGGTGGTGTTCGGCGGAAAATCTCCTCAGGGGGGTTTCCTTCCACAAGAACATTCCCACGCAGAGTATCGTGACGGATGTGTCGCTCCACGGCTGGGGAGCTCATTCCGGAGAGTGGTCCCCATTGGAGTCGGCGTACCACATGAATTTCCTGGAACTCAGAGCCGTTTACTTGGCATTGAAGGCCTTCCATCCGTCCTTCCAGACCAACTCGCTGTTAGTCCAGACGGACAATACAACGACTATGTATTACCTCAACAAGCAAGGGAGGTCGCGATCGCGCACTCTGTCGCAGGAGGCGCAGGCGATCTGGCTTCTGGCCCGCGGATTGATGATGGCCACGCATCTGCCGGGGGTGCAGAATGTTCAGGCGGACGCGCTGAGCAGGCTGCTTCAGGAGAACCACGAATGGGTTATAAACGACGTGGTACTAGGAGAAGTCTTCGCAAGGTGGGGGACTCCAGACGTAGATCTGTTCGCCACCACCGAAAACAGCAAATGCCGAGACTTCGCATCCAGGTACTACCAGAACGGGACGCTGGGGAATGCGCTATGGATCGACTGGTCGAACAGCTTTCTGTACGCTTTTCCACCCATTCCCCTGATTCCGGCAGTGCTCATCAAACTGTCCAAGTCCAGGGCGCGGATGATCCTGATCGCCCCGGAATGGCCCAGGCAGTGGTGGTTCACGGATCTGCTTCACCGGTCTCTTCTTCCTCACATGCGGCTGCCGTGCAGGCCGGACCTTCTCACGAAGTTCGGGGGGCGGATGGTGCATCCCAACCTCTCGTCTTTGAGTTTGGCAGCATGGCTCCTGAGATAGTGCAATATGGCCATTTGAATCTACCAGAAGATTGTATGGGCATACTGAAGGAGGCTAAACGTCCTTCCACTAGGACTTCCTATGCTTACAAGTGGAGGAGATTCTGCATCTGGTGCAAATCCAAGAACTTTGACCCGAGATCTTGTAAGGAAGATTTCATCCTTCCATATCTTTTACATTTGGCACAGTCTGGCCTTAATTTCCACTCCATTAAGGTTCATCTCGCTGCTTTGACTGCTTACAGGAAATGCCCTTCACAGACTTCCTTCTTTCAGATCCCTGTGGTCAAGGATTGTTAGGAAGGCTTGAAGAAGGTGTTCCCTCCGGTCAGACTTCCCTCGCCTTCCTGGGAATTGACTGTGGTGCTGTCCAGATTGATGAAGGAGCCTTTTGAACCTATTCACAAGGCTTCGTTGCAGCACCTGTCCTGGAAGGCGGCGTTCCTAGTGGCCATTACATCGGCCCGCAGGGTGAGTGAACTTCAGGCGTTGTGTTGCCGAGAACCTTATACTGTATTTCATGCCGCTAAGGTTGTTATGCGTACTCACCCTAAATTTCTTCCTAAGGTTATGTCTGATTTTCATGTCAACCAGACCATAACTTTACCTACGTTTTTTCAGAATCCTTCTTCTCCAGCGGAAAGGTCTCTACATTCCCTGGACGTGAGGAGGGTGTTGAAGTTTTATCTTGCTAAGACCAAAGGTATTTGTAGGTCAGACCAATTGTTTATCAATTATTTATCAGTCAGGACCGGTCTTGCTACCTCCAAACAGTCCATCTCTCGGTGGATTGTGTCCTGTATACAGTTGTGTTACCAAAAGGCTAATAAGACCTTAGGGGGTAAACCTAAGGCTCATTCCACCTGGGGCAAAGCTGCCACGACTGCATTGCTGCATAATGTTCCGATTGCAGAGATCTGCAAGGCGGCCACTTGGAGGCCGGTCCATACCTTTGCTGCGCATTACTGTCTGGACTTGGATGCCAGGGCAGATGCTCAGGTTGGGCAGGCTTCGCTGCGAAATTTGTTCGCACATTAGTGGTATTATTTTGTAGTATTCTCCACCGCCGTTTTGGTGTGGGGATGGGCTTGCCATTCTATTCACTAGATTATGACTATACACAGAGATCCCCTACTACAGAAGGAGTAGTTTCTTTTCTGTAACTCCAGTTCTGTAGTAGGGGTATCTCTGTTATAGTCATAAGCGCCCGCCCTCCTCCCCGGTGGAGAGAAATATTATTGTAAGGAATGCTGCAGGTCTGGCGTGTTACGCCTTCAAAAAGAACTGAAAGTAGAAGGGACCTGCTGTGCATTCTGGGATACTGGAAAAGTTCTGGAAAGTTTTCTTAAAGGCACAGTATCCTGTTCTGAGCCACATAATGGCACCCTATGGGGCTTGTCTGTCCATTCCTTCCTCTCTATCATTCCAGAGGCTTTTGCTGGTGGAGGCAGGTTTTCTCTGTGGAAAAAACTGGGCAGGCAGTGCTGTTTGTGGATGTTGGTGGAATTTTCTAGTTGAAGTACTGGACAGTGTAGCCGGTGGATATAGGCTGCATTATCTGTCTTTGAATTTTTTCTTAAGTGTAGCTGCAGGTCTGCATGGCTTGACAACTTAAGAGATTCTTTTTATTGCTCCGGGGTCCGCGCACATGGGCGGGACGATTCACTAGATTATGACTATGACAGAGATACCCCTACTACAGAACTGGAGTTACAGAAAAGAAACTACTCCTTCTGCCACACCTACTACCCAAGGACTAGCCCCCCCCCCCCCCCCCCCCCCCACACCCCAGACCATTCCACTCCAGTCGGGGGCAGACTCACAAATTTCCTTCATGTCTGGGAGACCATCACCTCAGACAAATGGGTGACCCAAATAATTCGGTCAGGATACTGCCTGGAATTAACATCTACCCCCCCCAAACATTCCACCCAGGCACGCCCAATGTCACAAGAACATTCCACATTGCGAAAGCAGGAGGTAATCTCCCTCCTACAAAAACAGGCAATAGAACACGTTCCTGTCAATCAACAAAATTTGGGGGTTTACTCCCTATATTTTCTAATACCAAAAAGTGACGAGACTCTACGACCTATTCTAGATCTCCGGCCCCTAAACACATACATACACTCAGACCACTTTCACATGGTAACGCTTCAGCAGGTACTTCCGCTCCTCTCCCAGAACGACTTTCTCACCACACTGGACTTGAAAGATGCATACTTCCACATTCCAGTACACCATGCTCACAGAAAGTACCTCAGATTTGTAGTGGATGGACAACACTACCAATTCAAAGTGCTCCAGTTCGGAGTCACAACAGCACCACGGGTATTCACCAAGTGCCTAGCGGTGGTGGCGGCACACCTCAGAAGACAGCACATTCACGTCTTCCCATACTTGGACGATTGGCTGATTAAAGCCACTTCATACAACCAATGTGTACACCACACCGCCACCACAATCCAACTACTTCACCAACTAGGCTTCACGGTGAACCACCAAAAGTCCCAGCTAACACCATCCCACATAAAACAATACCTCGGTGCCACCATAGACATCTCAAAAGCAATAGCCTACCCCAATCCGGCCAGGATTGCAAGCATTCAGGCTTTGCGACAAAATTTCGTACTTCAACACTCCCTTCCAGCACGAGTGTTTATGCAACTGATAGGGATGATGATGGCCTCTTGCATTTTCATAGTGCCTCACGCAAGACTCCAGATGCGTCCACTCCAAGAGTGCTTAGCGCGCCAATGGAACCAGGCCCAGGGGCAACTGACAGATCTGGTGTTGGTAGACGGTCGCACCCATCGCTCTCTGCAGTGGTGGAACACCACAAACCTTTCCAAAGGTCGACCGTTCCTGGACCCGGTTCCCCAAATAATACTAACAACGGACGCATCGCTCTCCGGCTGGGGAGCTCGTCTATTACACCTCACAGTGCAGGGCACATGGACACCGCAACAAAAGTTACTCCATATCAACCATCTGGAGTTACTAGCAATCTTTCTAGCCCTGAAATCCTTTCAACCACGGATTTCAGGCAAGGCAGTCCTCATTCGCACAGACAACATGACGGCCATGTATTATATTCAAAAACAAGGCGGCACACACTCTCCACAGCTCTCTCAATTAGCACAGAGCATATGGAGATGGGCAATGCCCCACAAAATCTTTCTCCTAGCTCAACATTTCCCAGGAGTCCAAAACACCGTGGCAGATCTGCTCAGCAGACATACACAACAGATCCACGAGTGGGAACTTCACCCACAGGTTCTTCATCCGTTATTTCAAATGTGGGGGCATCCACAGATAGACCTCTTCGCCACCCACGAAAACACAAAATGCCCAAGCTTCGCCGCCAGATACCCACACCCATTGTCCAAAGAGCGATATGGATGAACTGGTCAGGCAAATTTGCGTACGCTTTTCCGCCTCACCCACTCATTCCATTAGTGGTGCGAAAGCTACAACAGCACTGCCTCACACTGATCCTAGTAGCTCCAACGTGGGCCAGACAACCGTGGTACACCACGCTGCTGGAACTCTCGGTAGTACCACACCAAAAGCTACACCTTTCACCATGCCTCCTAACCCAGAACCATGGAGAGATCAGGCACCCGGACCCAGCTCAGCTCAACCTTGCGATCTGGCTCCTGAAATCCTAGAATTCGGGTACCTTAACCTTCCCCCTGACTATATGAACGTCATCAGAGAAGCTAGACGCCCTACCACTAGAGCCTGCTACGCTGCCAAGTGGAAAAGATTTGTTGTTTATTGCCATAACAACACAATCAATCCTCTAGACGTGTCTATACAACACATCATATGCTACTTACTCCACCTACAAAGGTGTAATCTAGCCTATACCTCCATTCGGCTACACCTCGCAGCAATTGCAGCTTACTTACAAAACAGGCAGCACCTATCACTTTTCAGAGTACCTGCCATTAAAGCCTTCATGGAAGGCCTCAAAAGAATAATTCCCCCCCCCCCCCCCAGAGTACCACCCTCACCTGTGTGTAACTTAAATATCGTTCTCACAAGGCTGATGGGGCCTCCCTTCGAACCTTTGCATAAATGCGAACTGCAATTCCTCACATGGAAAACCGCTTTCCTTGTAGCCATCACTTCCCTTAGAAGGGTCAGTGAGATACAAGCACTTACCATACAAGAACCTTTTCTTCAAATGCACCAGAACAAGGTTGTTCTCCGTACCAACACAAAATTCCTACTTAAAGTCATTTCCCCTTTTCACCTAAACCAATCTGTAGAATTACCAGTATTTTTCTCGCAACCTCGGACCTTTGCAGAAAGGGCTCTGCACACGCTAGATGTCAAACAAGCCTTACTTTACTATATCCAAAGAACACAACCTTTCAGAAAGACCAAACAACTGTTTGTCTCTTTCTCTCCACCACACAAGGGCAACCCCATCTCAAAATCAGGGATAGCTAGGTGGATTGTAAAATGCATCCAGATTTGCTACCACAAAGCAAAACGAACGCTTTCCGTTCCCCCTAAAGCCCATTCTACACGGAAGATAGGGGCTTCCATGGCTTTTCTAGGGAACATCCCACTAGATTATATCTGCAAAGCAGCTACATGGTCAACACCGCACACTTTCACTAAACGCTATTGTGTAGATGTGCAAACCAAGCAACAAGCTAGTGTGGGCCAGGCTGTACTAAAAACACTATTTCAAACCACTGCAACAGATACCGGTGGTCGCCGCTAAGGTTGGGAACTGCTATATAGTCTATGCAAAAGTGTGTAATCTGCAGCTCGTATGCCTCGAACGGAATATGCTACTTACCAGTATGCATCTGTTCTTGGCATGTAGAGCTGCAGATCTACACACGCCCACCCGGCTACCTGTATCTTTTCCAGTCTATCTTATTTAGATACAGCACACATGGGCATCTTCACTGCTATTACTACGCTCCATCATTTCCCTGCTGGCGAAAAACAATCTGAGGATGGAGCCGAAGCCCATGCGCAATACGATCCAAAGGGGGAGTCACCGACCTCGTGACTTCCACAGACTTTCCAAGAGGAAAAACAAACTGCAAACATCCGGGCCCAACACCAGATGGCGATCTATGCAAAAGTGTGTAGATCTGCAGCTCTACATGCCAATAACAGATGCATACTGGTAAGTAGCATATTCCTTACCTGTAAGTTGAATTTTCTCCCATAGGAAATCATTGACTGTTTTTCTATGAAATTTCTTCTAAGTGTCAACTTTTAAAATAGCAAAATATTGCCTAAAAATCACAACCTTAACTAAAACAAATTTGCTCACTTTTTTCCAAGACCTGTCCCAGGACTGAATCTAGGATCCAGTCCTGGAATTAGAAAAGTAATCCATTGCAAATAACTTAAACCTCACATTGAGCTCAATGTATTATTGTGTTTGAAATTGTGTTGCCTATTGCAACAACCTGTAACTATTACCTACAAAAGTCAATTGCATATTGCAAAAGTATTTAACTAAAGCCTCTCATTCTGAGAAAGTATATTTTGACACCAATTGTTGGTTCTAAAATAAAACAACCATATATTTTTTATACAAACCATTGGCCTAGAGTTCAGTTCTTGAGAGTGTGAGACCATTTGCTGACTGAGTGTGTACAGCAAATGCTTTACACTGTCCTCTGATACTGCCTTACTGCTCGACCAAGCTACCACTTTAGAGAGTAAGGTTATATCTAACTTTAGCCTCTGCCAAACCTCTGGGGACTGTGGACTCTGTACACCCTGTACCTATTTGGGAACAGTATATACAGAGCCACTTTCTCACACCCTGTGCCCGACTCCTGGGTACCTATCTATCCTCCAACTACCCAACTTACCTCTCGAAGTGGTGGTGGCACCTGAACAATCTTTGTCCCCGAGCTTGCAGCCTTTGTTCATCCTTGAACTTTTCCATAGCAATCCTTTGAGCGCCCGAAGGCTCAAAAGCACCATGAACCCAGCTGCCCGAGTGGCCCTGGCAGTGTAACCTCTACACCTATCTACTTCCCCATTTGCCCTGAGCAAGTGACCAGGAGCCCAGCTCCCACAGCCGCGTGGCTTGCCACTCTGCAGCCACCAACCAAGGCCCCCCTATCCCTCATAGGATAACATTGGGCCTAACTCTCTCTGCACCTGGCCGCCCTAGAGTCGCTGAGGGTGAACCAACTGTACCTACCTGACCCTGGGGGACCCCTGAGTCTATTCCCAGAACCTTAACTCTGCCAGTCGAGTACTTACCCTTAAACCGATAACACTATTTTCCTCATAGGGTAACATTGACTGGCTTTTTCCTGAAATTTCTTCTAAGTGTGGACTTTTCAAATCTTAAAATATTCACCAAAAATCAGCCGAGAAACAAAATTACTCACCTGCTCTTAGGTGAGCTCCCAGTGCTGGATCTTGGTGCCCATCTTGGTGCCCAGCACTGACTCATAATACTTACAACTGTACTTACCCGTAACCCAATTTTCTTCCATAGGAAACCATTGACTGTTTTTCTGTGAAATTTCTTCTAAGTATCGATTTCTGCAATCTTTAAATATTCTTCAAAAATCGTATAATATCTGAAAACGTAATTACTTACCTGTTTTGGATAAATGTCCCAGTACTGAGTCTAGGCACCCAGTACTGGATTACAAAAGTAACTAGAACATACTGTACCTGCAACTTGAATTTTCTTCCATAGGGAATCATTGACTGTTTTCTTTCAAATATTTTCTAAGTGTCAACTTTTAAAATAGCTAAATATTGTTTAAAAATCATTACAGTAATTAAGTCGACTTTCATCACTTGATTCTGAGTACTGACCCAGGACTGAATCTAGGATCCAGACCTGGAATTCCAAAAGTAATCTAAAAAGTAATCTGTTGCAAATAACTTGAATTTTCCATTGAGCTCAATGCATTGTTGTGTTTAAAATAGAGTTGCCTATTGCAACCACTTGTAACTGTTTACAAAAGTCAATTGCATATTGCAAAAGTATTTATATGAAACCTCTCATTCTGAGAAAGTATATTTTAAATCCAAGTGTTGGTTCTAAAATAAAACAAGCATATATTTTTATATATAAACCATTGGCCTAGAGTTCAGTTATTGAGTGTGTGAGACCATTTGCTGACTGAGTGTGTACAACAACTGCTTTACACTGTCCTCTGATACTACCCTACTGCTCGACCAAGCTACCACTTTAGAGAGTAAGGTTATATCTAACTTTAACCTCTGTCAAACCCTGGGGGACTGTGGACTCTGTACACCCTGTACCTATTAAGGAACAGTATATACAGAGCCACTTTCTCACATCGGTGGATCAGCGGTGGGATGCAAACTTGCATTTGTTGGACTACTTGGTTACCATCTGGTCATTTCCAAAATTTCTAAAAGTCTTGCTAGGGCCTTGCTTAAGTCCCATTAGAATTTTAGAAAAATAAGTCACTATAGTCAGGGTAGAGGATTAGAACTGTCAGGTTAGAATGACTCAAACAAACCCAGCTGTTAGTGACAATAATAACATGGACCTGGTGGAGGAGCTCGACCTCACACCTTACTTACACTTGTCTTTCAAGGAATTGAGGTCCTTATGCAAACTTAAAAATTTACCAATGGGCCTGCATCCAACCAAACTAGGGCTCCAGGAGCTCTTGGCTGAGTATGCTAAGGACCACCCATCTGAACATGGTGATGGCCAGTCAGATGAGGAAGGGGAAGCAGAGGAGGTTGACAATGACCCCCCCCCATATTATCCCCTAGGGAGGAGAGGGCACCCATACCCTTCAATCCAAGGATTAGCATCTGGGCACCTAGAGATTACACAGGTGGCTCTGGTACCAGAGAGAACACTGGGGGACCCACCAGTGAAGAGAACAGCCTTATGAGGCTGGTCAGAAGACTAGAGCTAGAGTCCAGGCTCCTTGCTCTAGAAAAAGAAAGGAGAGAGATGGGTTTAGCACCCATCAATGGTGGCAGCAATAATAAAAATAAGGATAGGGAGGAAACTTCTGCCCTTAAAATCCCCAAAGGGATTGTCCCTAAGTTTGAGGAAGGTGATGATATCACCAAATGGTTCACAGCCTTTGAGAGGGCTTGTGATATCAGAAAAGTAAGGAAACCTCTCTGGGGGGCCCTCCTGTGGGAACTGTTCTCTGATAACTGCAGAGACAGGCTTCTGACCCTTTCTGGGCCAGAAGCAGGATCCTATGACCTCATGAAGAAAGCTCTGATTGAGGGATTTGGATTCACCACTGAGGAGTATGAATTAGATTCAGGGGGGCTCACAAAACCCAGACCCAGTCCTGGATTGATTTTGTAGACTTCTCAGTAAAGACACTGGATGGTTGGTTAGCTGGACATGGTGTGCAGGATTTTACTGGATTGTATAATTTATTCATGAAGGAACATATATATATTGAGTAACTGCACAAATGAAAAGTTGCATCAGCATTTGGTAGACCTAGGTCTAATTTCTCCCCAAAAATTGGGAAAGAAGGCAGACCACTGGGTCAAGACTAGGGTGACCAGGACAGCCACTGGGGGTGACCAAAAGAAAGTGGTCACAAAACCTCCCCAGGGGACAGGTGGTGAGAATCCCCAAGATAAAAAGTCTGAGTCTTCCAAAGGGCCCCAAAAACCTGTTCAGGTGGGTGGGACCCAAACTACTCCCTATGTGCCCCAACCATATAGGGGAAAAACTTAGAGCCCTTAAAGGCCTAACTGTAGCTTGCCCCCAAAACAATGCCCCTAAGGCACCCAGTACAGCTACTCCTGGGGCAGCAAGCATACAAATGGGATCAGATGTGTACCCTGAGCAAATCTGATCTGGGAACACACTGAAGCAAGTCTAGTCTCACTGGGAGAAGTGGAGTTTGCCACTGTAGCTGTGTGGCCCCCCAACTTAAAAAAATACTTACAGTACCCCTGGGTGAATGGAACTAGGGTAGAAGCTCTGAGGGATACAGGTGCCAGTGTCACTATGGTGAAAGACACACTGGTTTCCCCTGAGCAATATTTGATTGGGAAGTCTTACCCAGTCACCAACGCTGACAGTGTCACCACTCGTCATCCCATGGCCATGGTCACATTAGGCTGGGGGGGGGGGGGGTACTGGCCTGCAACAGCTAGTGGTCTCTCCAAAGTTGCCAGCTGCCTGTCTGCTTGGAAATGATCTGGAAGCCTCAGCCTGGGCTGAGGTTGAGCTAAAGGCCCATGCGGCCATGCTGGGCATCCCTGAATTGTTGTGTGTGCAAACTACAGCACAGAGCAAGAGGAAGAGTGAAAAAGTAGGTCTGGAGCCTGAAATAATGGCCCAGCCAACCAAGAGAAAAGGAAAGAAGACCGGGGAACCAGCTTCTGTACAGCAGAACACTCAGGATCCCTCTCCACAGGGAGAGGACTTGGAAACCCCTGAGGGAACTGAGTCCATGGAGCTTGACCCTTACTAGGTTGAACTCTTGGGCCCAGGGGGGCCCTCTAGGAAAGAGCTGTGCCAGGGTCAGCGAGACTGTCCCACTCTTGAAAGCCTGAGGCAGCAAGCTGTTTCAGAAGCAAAGGGAGATGTCAGTGGTACCCACAGAGCTTATTGGGAAGAGGGATTACTGTATGCTGAGGCAAGAAACCCCACTCCTGGAGCCACCAGGAGGGTGGTAGTGCCACAGAAGTACAGGGAGTTCCTCCCAACTTTGGCTCATGACATCCCCCTAGCTGGACATCTGGGGCAATCCAAAACTTGGGAAAGGCTAGTGAGTCACTTTTACTGGCCCCAGATGCACCAAAAGGTGAAGGAGTGTGTCAGCTCCTGTGTTACCTGTCAGGCCAGTGGCAAGACAGGTGGCCACCCAAAGGCCCCCCTCATTCCACTACCAGTGGTGGGGGTCCCCTTTGAAAGGGTAGGAGTGGACATTGTGGGTCCACTTGAACCTCCCACAGCCTCAGGGAACAAATTTATTCTAGTGGTAGTCGATCATGCCACTAGGTACCCTGAGGCAATTCCATTTAGGACTACTACAGCTCCTGCAGTAACCAAGGCCCTCCTGGGTGTCTTCACCAGAGTGGGGTTTCCTAAGGAGGTGGTTTCAGACAGAGGTTCCAACTTCATGTCTGCTTAGCTAACACATATGTGGAAGGAGTGTGGAGTGCAGTATAAGTTTACTACACCCTACCACCCACAAACCAATGGCATTGTTGAGAGATTCAACAAGACATTGAAAGGTATGATCATGGGTCTCCCTGAAAAACTCAAAAGGAGGTGGGATGTCCTGTTACCATGCCTGCTTTTCGCTTACAGGGAGGTACCACAGAAGGGAGTAGGTTTCTCACCCTTTGTACTTCTGTTTGGTCATCCTGTAAGGGGACCACTATGTCTTGTAAAAGAGGGCTGGGAGAGGCCTCTTCAGGAACCCAAACAAGACATAGTGGACTATGTGCGTGGCCTAAGGTCCAGAATGGCTGAGTATATGGAAAAAGCATCCAAGAACCTTGAGGCCAGCCAGGAGCTCCAGAAGCACTGGTATGACCAAAAAGCTGCACTGGTTGAATTTCAACCTGGGCAACAGGTGTGGGTTTTGGAGCCAGTGGCACCAAGGGCTCTCCAAGATAAATGGAGTGGCCCTTACCCTATCCTAGAAAGAAAGAGTGAGGTCACCTATCTAGTTGACCTGGGCACTAGCAGGACACCCAAGAGGGTCATCCATGTGAACCGCCTCAAGCTCTACAATGACAGGGCTGACATCACCATGCTGATGGTGACTGATGAGGAGCAGGAAGCAGAGAGTGAACCTCTCCCTGACCCCCTCTCCTACAGCCCAAAAGATGGATCAGTAGATGGTGTGATCTTCTCAGACACCCTCTCTGCCCAACAGCAGACTGACTGCAAGCAGGTCTTGCAGCAGTATGCTAGCCTCTTTTCCCTGACCCCTGGTCTGACAAACTGGTGTACCCATGATGTGGACACTGGTGACAGTGCACCTGTCAAAAACAAAATCTATCGACAGTCAGACCAAGTCAAGGAGAGCATCAAAGCTGAGGTCAGCAAGATGCTGGAGTTAGGGGTCATTGAACCCTCTGAGAGCCCCTGGGCCAGCCCAGTGGTTCTGGTCCCCAAACCTCATCAACAAGGTGAAAACAGAGAGATGAGGTTCTGTGTGGACTATAGAGGGCTCAACTCTGTCACCAAGACAGATGCTCACCCTATCCCAAGAGCAGATGAGCTGATAGATAAATTAGGGGCTGCCCAATTCCTCAGTACCTTTGACTTAACTGAAGGGTACTGGCAGATTGGCATGGCCCCAGGAGCAAAAGAAAAGACCGCATTCTCCACCCCTGATGGGCATTATCAGTTTACTGTGATGCCCTTTGGGTTAAAGAATGCCCCTGCCACTTTCCAGAGGCTGGTGAACCATGTCCTGGCTGGGCTGGAGTTCTTTAGTGTAGCTTATCTTGATGATATTGCTGTCTTTAGCTCCACCTGGCAGGATCCCCTGATCCACCTTGGAAAAGTTTTAGAGGCTCTGCACAATGCAGGTCTCACTATCAAGGCATCCAAATGCCAGATAGGGCAGGGCACTGTGGTGTACTTGGGCCACCTTGTAGGTGGAGGCCAGGTACAGCCCTTACAACCCAAGATCCAGGCCATCGTGGACTGGATAGCTCCAACAACCCAGACCCAAGTCAGGGCATTCCTTGGCTTGACTGGGTACTACAGGAGGGTTGTGAAGGGGTATGGGTCCATTGTGACCCCCCTCACAGAACTCGCCTCCAAGAAGGTGAACTGGACAGTTAGTTGCCAAAAGGCTTTTGACACCCTAAAAGAAGCAATGTGCTCAGCACCAATTCTAAAAGCTCCAGATTATGCCAAGCAGTTCATAGTGCAGAGTGATGCCTCTGAGCTAGGGATAGGAGCGGTCCTATCCCAGACCAATGATGAAGGCCAAAACCAACCTGTTGCTTTTATAAGCAGGAGGCTACTCCCCAGAGAGCAGCGTTGGAGTGCCATTGAGAGGGAGGCCTTTGCTGTGGTTTGGTCCCTGAAGAAGTTGAGGCCATACCTGTTTGGTACTCACTTCCTGGTTCAAACTGACCACAGACCTCTCAGATGGCTAATGCAGATGGAAGGGGAACATCCAAAACTACTAAGGTGGTCCATCTCCCTACAGGGAATGACTTTGAAGTGGAACACAGACCAGGGACTGCCCATGCCAATGCAGTTGGACTTTCCAGGTTCTTCCACTTACACAATGAAGACTCCATAGGGCAAGGTTAGTCTCCTCACCTTTCGTTTGGGGGGGGGGGGGTTGTGTGAGAAAGTGCCATCTTTCTTGCATGGTATGCCCCCACTTTTTGCTGAATTGCTGAATGTACTTTGACTGAGTGTGCCCTGGACTCCTGCCAATCGGGTGCCCAGGACCTATGTTCCTTCCCTAAAACAAACCAAACCCAAATTGGCAAACCCTGGCCACATGTCAGCCCCTGGTAAATGGTACCCTAGGTACCCAGGGCCTTGTGAGCAGGGAAGGCCTCTCAGGGCTGCAGCACTCCTTGTGCCACCCTTAGAGGCCCTGTACCCTTACACACACACACTGCCTTTGCAGGCTGAGTGTTTGGGTGCAAAACCAAAACAAAGTCGACATGGCACACATCCCTGTGTGCCATGCCCATCACCTACACTGCCATGGCATACATCAGCCACCCCTCTAGCTGGGTGCCTTATGCCAATGGTGTGGGCGCAGGAGCCCTGTGCCCCTACAGTGCCCAGGTCCATTCCTGAGCACTGTAAGTGCAGTGCTGCCATTTAAGAGTACATGGTGCTGAGAGCTCTTCAAACACGAGCTCCACAGCACCATAATGGCAACATTAAAGACTGAGAAGTTTAGTATCAAACTTCTCAGCACATTAAACCCACACTGATGCCAGTGTGGGATTTAATGTACCCAGCACCCCAGAGGGCATCTTAGAGGTGCCCTCTTAAACCTAACCTACAATCCACGTCTGCTCTGAGGCTGCCTAGGCTGCCACCCAGCAGACATGTTGCTGGACCCCTGGGTAGGAGAGCCCCTGCTCTCCTGGGCCTGCAACAATGCACATCCTGGGCGAGGTGCTAAATCTCCTTCCCCAGGATGGGCAGGTGGAAGCTTCAAAGGCATGCTGCCTCTGTGAGCTTCCCCAGGCCACTGCAACCCCCCACTCTGGCGAGAAGCTTGGCCGGAAACCCCAAATAAGGACAGGGGATGTGCCAGCCTGCCAACCCCACCCCTCAAGTGGGGGAGGCGAGGTGAAGCATATCTCCGGGCTCTCGCCATCTTGAAGATGGGAAGCCCTACCCTATCAGGACTAGGCTACTGCCCCCCTCCCACAGGAGAGAGGCAGGATAGGGGGTGTACCCACCCCAGGACAGGGACCCATTGGTCCCTGCCCTTCACCTACCTGTAACGCCCCTAAATCTAGCATTTAGGGGCACCCTGAACCTTCCTTCCCCGGATTCCAGATTCCAAAATCCGAAGAAGAGCTAGAAGAAAGAAGACCTGCCCTGCAGCTGCTAAGAAGAGGAAGACACAAACTGCTTTGGCCCCAGCCTTACCGGCCTGTCGACCCTCGATCCTGCTCCTGCTCCAACCCGGCATCTCTTGTGGCCAGCAACCTCACAAACCCCGGAGGACATGGCTACCTTTTGACTCTAAGTCCCTGGGACTCCCATGAGTAGAGGCTCTACTCAAAGTCTACATCAAATCCCTGGCAGCAGCCCCGAACCGCGAACCCAGCACACTCTGCACCAGCCAAGCCTGGCCTGTGCCGGAGTGAACAAAGACCCCGAGGACGACCCCACGGCGACTGTGACCCCGAGTCCGGCACCCAAGGACCTCCCTCGACACTCCTGAAGAAGCCTGCAGCCTCAGAACAAGGTGCCCCCCCCCCTACCGCGATCAACAGAGGGTAAGATTTCCCGACACCAAAAGGCACCCCTGAACGCGGCGGCCCCTTGTGCCCAATCCCGGGGTACCTACCTATCCTCCAACTACCCAACTTACCTCTCGAAGTGGTGGTGGCACCTGAAGAATCCTCGTCCCCGAGCTTGCAGTCTTTTTCTAAACCGGAGATTTCCCATTGAAATCAATTGAGCACCCGAAAGCTCAAAAGCACCCTGCACCCAGCCGCCCGAGTGGCCCTTGCAGTGAAATCTCTACACCTACCTACTTCCCCACTTGCCCTGAGTAAGTGACCAGGAGCCCATCTCCCACAGCCGCGGGCTTGCTAGTCAGCAGCCACCAACCAAGGCCCCCCTATCCCTCATAGGATAACATTGGGCCTAACTCTCTGCACCTGGCCGCCCTAGAGCCGCTGAGGGTGAACCAACTGTACTTACCTGACCCTGGGAGACCCCCAAGTCTGTGCCCAGAACCTCAACTCTGCCAGTCGAGTACTTCCCCTTAAACGCAAACTCTATTTTCTTCATAGGGTAACATTGACTGGCTTTTTCCTGAAATTTCTTTCGTGTGGAATTTTCAAATCTTAAAATATTCACCAAAAATCAGCCGAGTAACAAACGTAAATACTCACCTGCTCTTAGGTGAGCTCCCAGTGCTGGATCTTGGTGCCCAGCACGGACTCTTAATACTTACAACTGTACTTACCAGTAACTCAATGTTCGAGGCATATGAGCTGCAGATTATACACTTTTGCATAGATCGCCATCTGGTGTTGGGCCCGGATGTTTGCAGTTTGTTTTTCTTCTTGGACAGTCTTTGGAAGTCACGAGTTCGGTGACTCCTCCTTCGGTCCGTACTGCGCATGGGCTTCGGCTCCATCCTCAGATTGTTTTTTTCCGCCATCGGGCTCGGATGTAATACTTCGTGCTCCGGCTTCGAACCTTTCCAGTTCGACCTTCGACGAAAAATCCTCGTCCATCGAGATTCTTTAGACGAAACCGACTTCTTCATCTCTCTCTTCGGCACTTCCTCGATTCCAGACATCGGCGGCGGCCTTCGGGCCGATCTCGACTCCGGTCTCGGCCGATGGAAAGGACTCCTTTTAAGAAGTGCCCGAAATGTGGGTCTAAATTTCCCCACACCGTCCTCCATCAGGTGTGCAACCTCTGCCTCTCTCCCGAACACGAGGCCCGAGACTGCCCCGCCTGCAAGTCTTTTCGATCGAAAAAGACTATTCGGGATCGACGAGCTCGACGCACCATGGCGCACTCATCGACCTCGGCTCCACCTGACATCTTCGGAGAAGACACCGGAGCGTCGGGACAGCAGCACACCGAGCAGGAGGAAGATATCGTCCGCGCTTCCGAGGCCGACGACTCCGACGTGGAGGAGATCCTACCGGCGCAGAGGGTCGTGAGTACTCTACCCCCTCCCCGTCCCGCGCCCATACCGAAAGAGACTCCGGTTGCCCCTTCGCCTCCTGGCCTAGGGAAAACCAAGCATACTGCTTCCATCACCCCACCTTCGGGCACGGTGAAAAAGCATCACAAGTCTCCTGGCGGCTCGGGCTCGAGCCAGCCTCCTAGTGGCGCCGACAAACATTCTTCGGCGCCGAAGAAAACAAGTTCCGTTCCGAAGCCATCGGTGTCGAAACCTGGCCTCTCGGTGCCGACCAAACACAAACCCCTCGGCACCGACGCTTCCGTGTCGAAGCCTGCCTCGGCGCCGACCAAAAAATCGGACACCCCAAGAAAGCACGGCGCGGATAAACCGACAAAGCCTTCGGTTCCGAAAACGTCGGCACCGATGGACGAATCGGTGCCGGAGGAGCTTTTCGCACCGGATCCTCTTCAAAAGACTTTAACAAAGGATCCAAGGACTGGACACTTAATGTTGTTTGTCAAGAAAAGACTTTTGGACAAACCAACTCCCCCTCCACCACCAAAACGGAAGGACTATGCCACATCCCCGTTCAAAGTACCCTCCCCACCACCTCCTCCTCCACCCCCTCCATCTCCGCCCCCACCTTCTCCACCCTTGCCTCATCGGTCTCCAACCCCGTCTCCAGACCCTGATGACCACGGAGATCCATTCTATGATCCCACAGATGCCCCGCAGGACCCCACTCCTCCGGGAACACCTGACCCATGGGAGGACTATCACAATCTCGATGTCCCAGATGTGCCTCAGGATGATCTCTATCCATCCAGACCGTCTCCACCAGAGGACTCCCTGGGGTTCCACCACCTCTTACAACGGGCGGCCCATTACCATGGGGTGGAATTACACAGTGATCCAGTTGAGGAAGACTTCCTACTTGACACATTTGACATAGCAGATAAATCCACCGCTATATTACCCATGCTTAAAGTGGTGACCAAGCATGCTACAGAGGTTTTCAAAGACCCCGTTAGAGCTAGGGTCTTAAACCCCAGAATAGAAAAAAAGTACAAGGCAGCCCCCACGGATCCTGTCTATATTAAGGGACCTGCGCCCCTAGACTCACTAGTGGTCTCCACAGCTAAGAAGCGCTCCAACTCTCAGTCATATGGTGAGGCCCCACCACCTGATAAGGAATCCAAGCTTTTAGATGCGTCAGGCAAACGCACCGCCTCCCAAGCCGCCAATATGTGGCGCATCGCCAACACACAGGCGCTGCTGGCAAGGTACGATAGAGCGCACTATGATGAGCTGGAGGCTCTCATGCAGCATCTCCCGGACAAATATAAGAATAAGGCTCATGAGCTAATACAAGAGGGGAAGATTATTACCAACACCTCTATCAAATGCGCACTTGACGCAGCAGACACGGCGTCCAGGCCTATAAACACCAGTGTCCTGCTTCGCCGTCACGCCTGGCTCAGAATTTCAGGCTTTAAACCAGAGGTCCAAGCATCTATTTTAAACCACCCCTTTGACCAACAACACTTGTTTGGCCCAAAAGTAGACGAAGCCCTGGAAAAAATGAAGAAGGATACGGATACGGCGAAATCTATGGGAGCCCTGCAATCACAAACCCCTAGACGCTCCTTTCGCCGTTCCTCCTTTCGAGGCTCTGGCAGAGGTTACTCTTCCGATAACACCTCCACTTCCTACAAGTCCCCTCCTCAAAATACCTTCTCAAAGGGCTACCAAAGAGGTGGATATCGAGGGAATAACAATAAAGGCAGGGGCAAAACTAACACCGCCCGTTCTGCCACACCACCCACACAATGACTTTCCCTCGCTCCCCCCAGACCATTCCACTCCGGTCGGGGGCAGACTACAGGACTTCCTTCACACCTGGGAAGCCATAACATCAGACAAATGGGTAACCCAAATTATTCGGTCAGGGTACTGTCTCGAACTAACTTCTACCCCCCCAAATATTCCACCCAGACACCGTGCGATGTCACAAGAACACACCACACTTCTGAAACAAGAGGTACTCTCCCTCCTGCAAAAACACGCGATAGAGCAGGTACCCGTCGATCAGCAAAATCTAGGGGTCTACTCTCTGTACTTTCTCATACCGAAGAAAGACGAGACCCTACGGCCCATTCTAGACCTCCGGCCTCTAAATGCATACATCCATTCAGACCATTTTCTTATGGTAACTCTACAGCAAGTTCTCCCACTCCTCCGTCAGGGAGACTTTCTCACTACACTGGATTTGAAAGACACATACTTTCATATCCCAATACACCCGGCTCACAGAAAGTACCTCCGATTTGTGGTGGACAACCAACATTATCAGTTCAAGGTTCTCCCCTTCGGGGTCACAACCGCACCACGGGTGTTTACCAAATGCCTGGCAGTAGTGGCAGCACACCTCCGAAGACAAAACATTCACGTCTTCCCCCTACCTGGACGACTAGCTCATAAAAGCCGCGTCCTACCACCAGTGTGTACAAAATACAAACACTACCATACAACTACTCCACCAGCTAGGCTTTACGGTGAATCACCAAAAGTCCCACTTGATACCCTCTCACACAAAGCAATACCTCGGTGCCACTATAGACACCTCAAAAGCTATAGCCTATCCCAACTCAGCCAGGATCGCAAGCATGCAAGACCTGCGCCAAAAGTTCCTTCTTCAGCACTCTCTCTCAGCAAGAGTGTTCATGAAACTAATAGGGATGATGGCGTCTTGCATTTTCATAGTGCCTCATGCAAGACTTCACATGCGTCCACTCCAAGAGTGCCTAGCACGCCAGTGGAACCAGGCCCAGGGACAGCTGACGGATCTGGTGTTGGTGGACGGTCGCACCCATCGCTCTCTGCAGTGGTGGAACACCACAAACCTTTCCAAAGGGCGACCGTTCCTGGACCCGGTTCCTCAGGTGATTCTAACAACGGACGCATCGCTCTCCGGCTGGGGAGTGCACCTATTCCACCTCACAGTGCAAGGTCTATGGACGCCACAACAGAGGCTACTCCACATCAATCATCTGGAGTTGTTGACTATCTTTCTAGCCCTGAAATCGTTTCAGAAACAAATTTCAGCCAAGGCAGTCCTCATTCGCACAGACAATATGACTGCAATGTATTCTATTCAAAAACAGGGGGGCACACACTCTCCCCAGCTCTCCCGCTTAGCACAGAGCATATGGAGATGGGCGATTCCACAAAAAATCTTTCTCCTGGCACAACACGTCCCAGGCATACAAAACGCCATGGCAGATCTGCTCAGCAGACAAACGCAGCAAATGCACGAATGGGAACTGCATCCACAAGTTCTTCACCCATTCTTCCACAAGTGGGGGCATCCTCAGATAGACCTCTTCGCCACCCACGAAAACAAAAAATGCCCAAGCTTCGCCGCCAGATACCCACACCCATTGTCCAAAGGCAATGCGATATGGATGAACTGGTCAGGCAAATTTGCATACGCCATTCCACCTCTCCCACTAATTCCATTAGTGGTAAGGAAGCTACAACAGCACTGCCTCAGACTCATTTTAGTAGCTCCAACATGGGCCAGGCAGCCGTGGTACACCACACTACTACAGCTCTCAGTGGTACCACACCAAAAGCTGCGCCTGTCCCCATGCCTCCTAACCCAGAACCATGGAGAAATCAGGCACCCGGACCCAGCTCAGCTCAACCTTGCGATCTGGCTCCTGAAATCTTTGAATTTGGATACCTTAACCTTCCCCCTGATTGCATAAACATTATCAGGGAAGCCAGACGCCCTACCACTCGAGCATGCTATGCCGCAAAGTGGAAGAGATTTGTTGTTTACTGCCGTAACAATACAATCGACCCCTTAGATGCATCCATACAGCACATCATATGCTATCTGCTCCATCTTCACAGGTGTAACCTGGCATATTCATCCATACGTCTACACCTAGCAGCAATTGCTGCTTACCTGCAAAACAGACAGCATTTATCACTGTTCAGAGTGCCTGCTATTAAAGCCTTTATGGAAGGCCTTAAAAGAGTAATCCCACCCAGGGCACCACCTTCCCCTGTATGGAATCTAAACGTAGTTCTTACAAGGCTCATGGGCCCGCCTTTTGAACCAATGCATAAATGTGAGCTACAGTTCCTGACTTAGAAAACAGCTTTCCTCGTAGCTATCACTTCCCTTAGAAGGGTCAGTGAGATACAAGCGTTCACTATACAAGAACCCTTTTTACAGATACATCACAGCAAGGTGATACTTGGCACAAATCCCAAATTTTTGCCCAAGGTCATTTCCCCCTTCCATCTTAATCAATCGGTGGAATTACCGTTTTTTTTCTCGCAACCTCAATCTGTTGCGGAAAGGGCTCTACATACACTTGATGTTAAAAGGGCTTTACTGTACTACATACAAAGAACGCAACCTTTCAGAAAGACTAAACAGTTGTTTGTCTCCTTCTCTCCACCTCATAAGGGCAACCCCATCTCTAAATCAGGGATAGCTAGGTGGATTGTAAAGTGCATACAAATTTGCTATCAAAAAGAACATTATCTGTTCCACCTAAAGCCCACTCTACAAGAAAGATAGGGGCTTCTGTGGCGTTTCTAGGGAACATACCCTTAGATGACATCTGCAAAGCAGCCACATGGTCAACACCGCACACCTTCACAAAACATTACTGTGTAGACGTGCACTCTAAACAACAAGCTAGTGTGGGCCAGGCTGTACTAAAGACACTATTTCAAACCACTGCAACGGATACCGGTGGTCGCAGCTAAGGTTGGGTACTGCTATATAATCTATGCAAAAGTGTATAATCTGCAGCTCATATGCCTCGAACGGAATATGCTACTTACCAGTATGCATCTGTTCTTGGCATGTAGAGCTGCAGATCTATACACGCCCACCCGCCTCCCCGGCTAGCTGTATCCGTTCCAGTCTATCTTATTTAGATACAACACACATGGGTTTCTTACTATTATCACTACGCTCCATCTTTTCCCTGCTGGCGAAAAACAATCTGAGGATGGAGCCGAAGCCCATGCGCAGTACGGACCGAAGGAGGAGTCACCGAACTCTAGACTTCCAAAGACTGTCCAAGAAGAAAAACAAACTGCAAACATCCGAGCCCAACACCAGATGGCGATCTATGCAAAAGTGTATAGATCTGCAGCTCTACATGCCAAGAACAGATGCATACTGGTAAGTAGCATATTCCTTTCTCCCATAGGAAATCATTTGTTTTTCTGTGAAATTTCTTCTAAGTGTCAATTTCTGCAAACTTTAAATATTCTTTAAAAATCGTATAACTTCTGAAAACGTAATTGCTTACCTGTTTTGGATAAAGGTCCCAGTACTGAGTCTAGGTACCCAGTACTGGATTGTGAGAAAGTGCCATCTTTCTTGCATGGTATGACCCCACTTTTTGCTGAATTGCTGAATGTACTTTCACTGAGTGTGCCCTGGACTCATGCCAATCAGGTGCCCAGGGCCTATGTTCCTTCCCTAAAACAAACCAAACCCAAATTGGCAAACCGTGGCCACATGTCAGCCCCTGGTAAATGGTACCCTAAGTACCCAGGGCTTTGTGACCCAGGCAGGCCTCTAAGAGCTGCAGCACTCCTTGTGCCTCTCTTAGAGGGCCTGTACCCTTACACACACACACTGCCTTTGCAGGCTGAGTGTTTGGGTGCAAGACAAAAGCAAAGTCGACATGGCACACATCCCTGTGTGCCATGCCCATCACATACACTGCCATGGCATACATCAGTCACCCCTCTAGCTGGGTGCCTTATGCCAATGGTGTGGGCACAGGAGCAAGAGCCCTGTGCCCAGGTCCATTCCTGAGCCCTGTAAGTGCAGTGCTGCCATTTAAAGAGTAGATGGTGCTGGGAGCTCGTCAATCACGAGCTCCACAGCACCATAATGGCAAAACTAAAGACTGGGAAGTTTGGTATCAAACTTCTCAGCACATTAAACCCACACTGATGCCATTGTGGGATTTAATGTACCCAGCACCCCAGATGGCATCTTAGAGGTGCCCCCTTGATCCTAACCTACAAATCCACGTCTGCTCTGAGGCTGCCTAGGCTGCCACCCAGCAGACATGTTGCTGGACCCCTGGGTAGGAGAGCCCCTGCTCTCCTGGTCCTGCAACAATGCACATCCTGGGCGAGGTGCTAAATCTCCTCCCCCAGGATGGGCAGGTGAAAGCTTTAAAGGCATGCCTCCTCTGTGAGCTTCCCCAGGCCCCTGCAACCCCCCACTCTGGCGGGAAGCTTTGGCCGGAAACCCCAAATAAGGACAGGGGATGTGCCAGCCTGCCAACCCCACCCCTCAGGTGGGGGAGGCGAGGTGAAGCACATCTCTGGGCTCTCGCCATCTTGAAGATGGGGAGCCCTACCCTATCAGGACTAGGCTACTGCCCCCCTCCCACAGGAGAGAGGCAGGATATGGGGTGTACCCACCCCAGGACGGGGACCCATTGGTCCCTGCCCTTCACCTACCTGTAACGCCCCTAAATCTAGTATTTAGGGGCACCCTGAACCTTCCTTCCCCAGATTCCAGATTCCAAACTACGAAGGGCTGTAGGATAGGAGGTCAGGGAGTGGCTCACTCTCTGCTTCCTGTTCTTCATCAGTCACCATCAGCATGGTGATGTCAGCCCTATCATTGTAGAGTTTAAGGCGGTTCACATGGATGACCCTTTTGGGTGTCCTGCTAGTGCCCAGGTCAACTAGATAGGTGACCTCACTCTTTCTCTCTAGGATAGGGTAAGGGCCACTCCATTTATCTTGGAGAGCCCTTGGTGCCACTGGCTCCAAAACCCACACCTGTTGCCCTGGTTGAAATTCAACCAGTGCAGCTTTTTGGTCATACCAGTGCTTCTGGAGCTCCTGGCTGGCCTCAAGGTTCTTGGATGCCTTTTCCATATACTCAGCCATTCTGGACCTTAGGCCAAGCACATAGTCCACTACGTCCTGTTTGGGTTCCTGAAGAGGCCTCTCCCAGCCCTCTTTTACAAGACATAGTGGTCCCCTTACAGGATGACCAAACAGAAGTTCAAAGGGTGAGAAACCTACTCCCTTCTGTGGCACTTCCCTGTAAGCGAAAAGCAAGCATGGTAACAGGACATCCCACCTCCTTTTGAGTTTCTCAGGGAGTCCCATGATCATACCTTTCAATGTCTTGTTGAACCTCTCAACAAGGCCATTGGTTTGTGGGTGGTAGGGTGTAGTAAACTTGTACTGCACTCCACACTCTTTCCACATGTGTGTTAGGTAAGCAGACATGAAGTTGGAACCTCTGTCTGAAACCACCTCCTTAGGAAAACCCACCCTGGTGAAGACACCCAGGAGGGCCTTGGCTACTGCAGGAGCTGTAGTAGTCCTAAATGGAATTGCCTCAGGGTACCTAGTGGCATGATCCACTACTACTAGAATGAATTTGTTCCCTGAGGCTGTGGGAGGTTCAAGTGGACCCACAATGTCCACACCTACCCTTTCAAAGGGGACCCCCACCACTGGTAGTGGAATGAGGGGGGCCTTTGGGTGGCCACCTGTCTTGCCACTGGCCTGACAGGTAACACAGGAGCTGACAAACTCCTTCACCTTTTGGTGCACCTGGGGCCAGTAAAAGTGACTCACTAACCTTTCCCAAGTTTTGGATTGCCCCAGATGTCCAGCTAGGGGGATGTCATGAGCCAAAGTTAGGAGGAACTCCCTGTACTTCTGTGGCACTACCACCCTCCTGGTGGCTCCAGGAGTGGGGTCTCTTGCCTCAGCATACAGTAATCCCTCTTCCCAATAAGCTCTGTGGGTACCACTGACATCTCCCCTGGCTTCTGAAGCAGCTTGTTGTCTCAGGCTTTCAAGAGTGGGACAGTCTCGCTGGCCCTGGCACAGCTCTTCCCTAGAGGGTCCCCCTGGGCCCAAGAGTTCAACCTGGTAAGGGTCAAGCTCCATGGACTCAGTTCCCTCAGGGGTATCTACATCCTCTCCAGGGGGAGAGGGGTTCTGAGTGTTTGGCTGTACAGAAGCTGGTCCCCCAGTCTCCTTGCCCTTCCTCTTGGTTGGTTGGGCCATTATTCCAGGCTCCAAACCTACTTTTTCACCCTTCCTCTTGCTCTGTGCTCTGGTTTGCACACACACCAATTCAGGGATGCCCAGCATGGCTGCATGGGCCTTTAACTCAACTTCAGCCCAGGCTGAGGTTTCCAGATCATTTCCAAGCAGGCATGCAGCTGGCAACTTTGGAGAGACCACTACCTGTTTCAGGCCAGTAACCCCCCCCCCCCCCCCCCCCCCCCCCAGCCTAATGTTACCATGGCCATGGGATGACTAGTGGTGACACTGTCAGCGTTGGTGACTGGGTAAGACTTCCCAATCAAGTATTGCTCAGGGGAAACCAGTGTGTCTTTCACCATAGTGACACTGACACCTTTATCCCTCAGAGCTTCTACCCTAGTTCCATTTACCCAGGGGTACTGTAAGTATTTCTTTAAGTTAGGGGGCCACACAGCCACAGTGGCAAACTCCACTTCTCCCAAGGAGACTAAACTTGCTTCAGTGTGTTCCCAGATTTGCTCAGGGTACACCTCTGATCCCATTTGTATACTTGCTGCCCCAGGAGTGGCTGTACTGGGTGCCTTAGGGGCTTTGTTTTGGGGGCAAGATACAGTTAGGTGTCCCTGCTTCTTAAAGGTATTACACCAGGCCTTTAAGGGATCAAAGTTCTTCCCCCTATATGGTTGGGGCACATAGGGAGTAGTTTGGGTCCCACCCACCTGAACAGGTTTTTGGGGCCCTTTGGAAGACTCAGACTTTTTATCTTGGGGATTCTCACCACCTTTCCCCTGGGGAGGTTTTGTGACCACCTTCTTTTGGTCACCCCCAGTGGTTGTCTTGGTCACCCTAGTCTTGACCCAGTGGTCTGCCTTCTTTCCCAATTCTTGGGGAGAAATTAGACCTAGGTCTACCAAATGCTGATGCAACTTTTCATTTGTGCAGTTACTCAAAATATGTTCCTTCATGAATAAATTGTACAATCCAGTAAAATCCTGCACACCATGTCCAGCTAACCAACCATCCAGTGTCTTCACTGAGAAATCTACAAAATCAATCCAGGACTGGGTCTGGGTTTTGTGAGCCCCCCTGAATCTAATTCTATACTCCTCAGTGGTGAATCCAAATCCCTCAATCAGAGCTTTCTTCATGAGGTCATAGGATCCTGCTTCTGGCCCAGAGAGAGTCAGAAGCCTGTCCCTGCAGTTACCAGAGAACAGTTCCCACAGGAGTGCCCCCCAGAGAGGTTTCTTTACTTTCCTGATATCACAAGCCCTCTCAAAGGCTGTGAACCATTTGGTGATATCATCACCTTCCTCAAATTTAGGGACAATCCCTTTGGGGATTTTAAGGTCAGAAGTTTCCTCCCTATCCTTGTTTTTATTATTGCTGCCACCATTGATGGGTGCTAAACCCATCTCTCTCCTTTCCTTTTCTAGAGCCAGGAGCCTGGACTCTAGATCTATTCTTTTGGCCAGCCTCACAAGGCTGTCCTCTTCACTGGGGGGTCCCCCAGTGTTGTCTCTGGGACCAGAGCCACCTGTGTGGTCTCTAGGTGCCCAGATGCTATGTCATGAATTGGAGGGTATGGGTGCCATCTCCTCCCTAGGGAATAGTATGGGGAGGTTGCTGTCCTCCTCCCCTGTTTCCCTTTCCTCATCTGACTGGCCATCACCATGTTCAGATGGGTGGTCTTTAGCATACTCAGCCAGGAGCTCCTGGAGCCCTTGTTTGGTTGGATGCTGACCCATTTGTACATTTTTGAGTTTACATAAGGACCTCAATTCCTTGAAAGACAAGTGTAAGTAAGGTGTGAGGTCGAGCTCCTCCACCAGGTCCATGTTATTATTATCACTAATAGCTGGGTTTGTTTGAGACATTCTAACCTGACAGTTCTAACCCTCTACCCTGACTATAGTGACTTTTATTTTTCTAAAATTCTAATGGGACTTAAGCAAGGCCCTAGCAAGACTTTTAGTAATTTTGGAAAAACCAATCAGAATTCTAAAGGCAATTTTTAAGAGTTCTGTCGTGTGATCAGATGGTAACCAAGTAGTCCAACAAATGCAAGTTTGTATCCCACCGCTGATCCACCAATGTGAGAAAGTGGCTCTGTATATACTGTTCCCTAATAGGTACAGGGTGTACAGAGTCCACAGTCCCCCAGAGGCTGATAGAGGTCAAAGTTAGGTATGACCTTACTCTCAAAAGTGGTAGCTTGGTCGAGCAGTAAGGCAGTACCAGAGGACAGTGTAAAGCATTTATTGTACACACTCAGTCAGCAAATGGTTTCACACACTCAATAACTGAACTCTAGGCCAATGATTTGTATATATAAAATATATGCTTGTTTTATTTTTAGAACCACAAAGGGGGTAAAAATATACTTTCTCAGAATGAGAGGTTGAATATAAATACTTTTGTTTTAAGCAATAAATTTGTGTAAACAGTCACAGTTGGTTGCAATAAACAATCCTATTTCCTAAACATAACAATGCATTGAGCTCAATGGTAAATTCAGGTTATTTGTAATAAATTACTTTTCAGATTACTTTTGGAATTCCAGGTCTGGCTCCTGGAACCAGCCTGGGGTCAGTATTCAGAATCAAGTGATGAAAGTCGACTTAATAACTGTAATGATTTTTAAATAATATTTAGCTATTTCAAAAGTTAGCACTTAGAAAATATTTCACAGAAAACATTCAATGGATCTCTATGGCAAGAAATTCAAATTGCAGGTAGAGTACTTTATCGTTACTTTAGTAATCCAGGACTGGGTGCCTAGACCCAGGACTGGGGTCCTTATCAAAAGCAGGTAAGTAATTTCGTTTGCAGAAATGGTACGATTTTAAAAGAATATTTCAAATTTGCAAAAGTAGACACTTAGAAGAAATTTCACAGAAAAGCAGACAATGGTTTCCTATGGGAGAAAAATGAGTTAGAGGTAAGTATAGTTGTGAACACTTTTCAGGGTCAGGGCTGGGCACCAAGATCCAGCACTGGGAGCTCACCTAGGAGCAGGTGAGTAAATTCGTTTTTGTCACTTGGCTGATTTTTGGTGAATTTTTGCAGTTTTGAAAAGTTCACACTTAGAAGATTTTTGAAGAAAAAGCCAGTCAATGTTACCCTATGAGGAAAATGAAGTTAGCGGTTTAAGGGTAAGTACTCGACTGGTAGTGTTGAAATTCCGCGCATGGACTCAGGGGTCCCCCAGTGTCAGGTAGGTACAGTTGGTTCACCCTCAGCGGTTTCAGGACGGCCGGGTGCAGAGAGAGTTGGGCCCAATGTTATCCTATGAGAGATAGGGGGGCCTTGGTTGGTGGCTGCTGTCTGGCAAGCCACGCGGCTGTGGGAGCTGGGCTCCTGGTCACTTACTCAGGGCAAGTGGGGAAGTAGGTAGGTGTAGAGTTTTCACTGCCAGGGCCACTCGGGCGGCTGGGTGCAGAGTGCTTTTGAGCCTTCGGGCGCTCAATTGATTTAAATGGGAAATCTCCGGTTTAGAAAAAGACTGCAAGCTCGGGGACGAGGACTCTTCAGGTGCCACCACCACTTTGAGAGGTAAGTTGGGTAGTTGGAGGATAGGTAGGTACCCCGGGATTGGGCACAGGGGGCCGCGGGGCGCCGTGTGCAGGGGTGCCTTTTAGTGTCGGGAAATCTTACCCTCTGTTGATCGCGGTAGGGGGGGGCACCTTGTTCTGAGGCTGCAGGCTTCTTCAGGAGTGTCGAGGGAGGTCCTTGGGTGCCGGACTCTGGGTCACAGTCGCCGTGGGGTCGTCCTCGGGGTCTTTGTTCACTCCGGCACTGGCCAGGCTTGGCTGGTGCAGAGTGTGCTGGGTTCGCGGTTCCGGGCTGCTGCCAGGGATTAAAGGTAGGTTTTGAGTAGAGCCTCTACTCATGGGAGTCCCAGGGGCTTAGAGCCAAAAGGTAGCCAGGTCCTCCGGGGTTGGTGAGGTTGCTGGCCACAAGAGATGCCGGGTTGGAGCAGGTTCGAGGGTCGACAGGCCGGTAGGGCTGGGGCCAAAGCAGTTGGTGTCTTCCTCTTTTTAGCAGCTGCAGGGCAGGTCTTCTTGCTCTTCTTTGTAGTTGAATCTGGAATCTGGGGAAGGAAGGTTCAGGGTGCCCCTAAATACTAGATTTAGGGGCGTTACAGGTAGGTGAAGGGCAGAGACCAATGGGTCCCTGTCCTGGGGTGGGTACACCCCCCTATCCTGCCTCTCTCCTGTGGGCGGGGGCAGTAGCCTAGACCTGATAGGGTAGGGTTCTCCATCTTCAAGATGGCGAGAGCCCGGAGATGTGCTTCACCTCGCCTCCCCCACCTGAACCTGAGGGGTGGGGTTGGCAGGCTGGCACATCCCCTGTCCTTATTTGGGGTTTCCGGCCAAAGCTTCCTGCCAGAGTGGGGGGTTGCAGTGGCCTGGGGAAGCTCACAGAGGCGGCATGCCGTTGAAGCTTCCCCCTGACCATCCCGGGGGAGGAGATTTAGCACCTCGCCCAGGATGTGCATTGTTGCAGGCCCAGGAGAGCAGGGGCTCTCCTACCCAGGGGTCCAGCAACATGTCTGCTGGGTGGCAGCCTAGTCAGCCTTAGAGCAGACGTGGATTGTAGATTAGGTTTAAGGGGGCACCTCTAAGATGCCCTCTGGGGTGCTGGGTACATTAAATCCCACACTGGCATCAGTGTGGGTTTAATGTGCTGAGAAGTTTGATACCAAACTTCCCAGTCTTTAGTGTTGCCATTATGGTGCTGTGGAGCTCGTGATTGACGAGCTCTCAGCACCATGTACTCTTAAATGGCAGCACTGCACTTACAGTGCTCAGGAATGGACCTGGGCACTGTAGGGGCACAGGGCTCCTGCGCCCACACCATTGGCATAAGGCACCCAGCTAGAGGGGTGGCTGATGTATGCCATGGCAGTGTAGGTGATGGGCATGGCACACAGGGATGTGTGTCATGTCGACTTTGTTGTTGTCTTGCACCCAAACACTCAGCCTGCAAAGGCAGTGTGTGTGTGTAAGGGAACAGGGCCTCTAAGGGTGGCACAAGGAGTGCTGCAGCTCTTATAGGCCTTCCCTGGTCACAAGGCCCTGGGTACCTAGGGTACCATATACCAGGGGCTGACATGTGGCCAGGGTTTGCCAATTTGGGTTTGGTTTGTTTTAGGGAAGGAACATAGGCCCTGGGCACCTGATTGGCAGGAGTCCAGGGCACACTGAGTCAAAGTACATTCAGCAATTCAGCAAAAAGTGGGGGCATACCATGCAAGAAAGATGGCACTTTCTCACACACGGTGAACCTCACCAAATCCCACCTCCAACCGTGCAGCACACAACAGTATCTAGGAGCTACAATAGACACTTTAAAAGCTCTAGCATACCCCAACCCAGTCAGGATACTTAACATGCAAGCTCTAATATCAAAATATCAGCCTCAACCCTCATTACCAGCTCAAGTGTTTATGCAGCTAATCGGGATGAAGGCCTCTTGCAATCTCATCGTCCCTTATGCAAGACTCCAAATGTGTCCCTTACAGGAGTGTTTGCCACGTCAGTGGAACCAGGCTCAAGGTCCACTAACAGATTTGGTTTTGGTGGACAGTCACACACATCGCTGTCCGCAGTGGTGAAACACACATAACCTTTCCAAAGGGCAGCCGTTCCTCGACCCGGTACCACAGATAATGCTAACAGACGCATCGCTCACCATACCATTCAGGACATGTGGACCCCTCAGCAAAAACAACTCCACATAAACTACCTGGAATTGTTGGCAATTTTTCTAGCTTTAAAATACTTTCAACTCCATCTGGTACGCAAAGCTGTCCTGGTCCGTGCAGAAAACATGACAGCAATGTACTACATACAGAAACGGGGGAAACACTCTCTGCAGCTTTCACACCTAGCTCAAAGCATATGGAGATGAGCCATTCCGCAAAACATTTATCTCCTTGCGGAACACCTCCCAGGAGTACACAATCAGTTGCAGATCTGCTCAGTGGTCAGACAGCAGATCCACGAATGGGAACTTCATCCTCAAGTTCTTCTTCCATTCTTTCACATGTGGGACCATCCAGAAATAGATCTGTTCGCCACACATCAAAACGCAAAATGCCCAAGCTTAGTGTCCAGACATCCACACCCATTGTCCAAAGGCAATGCGCTATAGATGAACTGGTCAGGCAAATATGCTTACTCTTTTGTGCCTCTCCCGCTCTTTCCGTTAGTGGTTCGGAAACTCAAACAGCATTCCCTCACAATGATCCTGGTTGTTCCAACATGGGCCCGACTACCATGGTTCACAACCCTCTTGGAACTATCAGTAGTTCCGCATCAAAAGCTATGCCTCTCACCCAAGCTTCTTACTCAGAACCATGGAGAGATAAGGCATCCAGATCCCAGTCAACTCAACGTTGCGATCTGGCACCTGAAGTCTTAGGTGTTTGGCTCCCTCAATCTCCCGCCAGACTGTATGAACATCATCAAAGAAGCTAGACGTCCTACCACTAGAGCATGCTACGCAGAAAAGTGGAAACGATTTGTGATTTACAGCACAGATAACAAAATCAATCCACTAGATGCTTCTATTCAGAACATTATCCGTTATCTCTTGCTCCTACAACAATGTAACCTAGCATATACATCTATAAGGCTACATCTCGCTGCAATAGCAGCTTATCTCCAAAACAGACAACACTTGTCTTTGTTTCGAGTACCCGCTATCAAAGCATTTATGGAAGGACTTAAAAGAATAATTCCACCCAGAAATCCACCCTCTCCGGTGTGGAATCTAAATGTTGTCCTTACCAGACTCATGGGTCCCCCATTTGAACCTCTGCACAAATGCGTATTACAGTTCCTCACTTGGAAAGTAGCCTTCCTAGTTGCTATCACATCTCTTAGAAGAGTTAGTGAACTCTAGGCATTAACCATACAAGAACCATTTTTGCAAATGCATCATAACAAAGTGGCTCTTAGAACTAACCCTAAATGTTTGCCTAAAGTCATGTCTGCCTTCCACCTTAACCAGTCTGTTGAACTCCCAGTTTTTTCCCCTCTACCAGACTCCGTGGCAGAACGAGCTCTTCACACGCTAGATGTTAAAAGAGCAATACTCTACTACATTGAAAGGACAAAATACTTTAGAAAGACAAAACAACTCTTTGTGGCTTTCTCCCCACCTCATAAGGGCAGTCCCATTTCAAAAGCGGGGCTTGCAAGGTTCATTGTTACAAGCATCCAAATATGCCATCTTGAAGCCAAACGCTCATTAACCATTCCCCTAGAGCTCATTCTACACGTAAACATGGGGCTTCTGTGGCATTCTTAGGGAACATTCCTCTAGATGACATCTGCAAAGCAGCAACTTGGTCTATACCACACACTTTGACAAAACACTATTGTGTAGATGTGCAAGGAAAACACCAAGCTAGTGTTGGCCAGGCTGTATTAAGACAACTTTTTCAGACCACTGCAACAGATACAGGTAGCCACCGCTAAGGAGAAAACTGTTGTAAAGTCTGTGCACAAGTATATGATCTACATCTCATATGCCTCAAACGGAAAATGCTTCTTACCAGTATGCATCTGTTCTTGGCATGTAGAGCTGTAGATTCATATACGCCCACCCGCCTCGCCGGATACCTCTGATCTGTTGCAGCACTATCTTACTTAGATACATCACACGTGGACATCTCTTTTCTATTTCTTGCTAACTCCATCATCACCCTTTATGGCGAAAAACAATCTGAAGATGGAGTCGATGCCCAAGTGCACTGTCACCCTAAGGAGGAGTCACCTATCTCGTGACTACACAGACTTCTTCGAAGACAAAAAACCAAGTGCAAACATCCAAGCCCAACACCAGATGGCGATCAATGCACAAGTATATGAATCTACATGCCAAGAACAGATGCATACTGGTAAGTAGCATTTTCCTTTCCTTCGTAGGATAACATTGACTGTTTTTCTTAGAAAAGTTTCGAAGTGTGGAGTTTGAAAACCTTAAGAAATTCTTTAAAATTACACAAAAACGATTTAACTTACCTGTTTACAGGAAATGTCCCAGAGTAGCATCCAGGTATACTACTCTGAGTAAGAAAAGTTAATCTCAAAAGTAACTTACCTGTAATTTTACTGAAAAGCCCATTCTAGTCTATGTACTGTATTTACAAACTATTGCATTTCTCTGAAACCATACTGTAAGTCAAAACAAAGTGCATATACAATTTCAATTCAAACTGTTTACAAACTGCATTACTACTGTAAAGTATGTATTGCTTACCTGTGCCAGGCTTGCTTGGTTCTAGAAAATAAAATAACTAAAAGAATATTTTTATACAAAAACAATTGGTCTGAAGTTCAGTCTTTGAGTGTGTGAATTCATTTGCTGACTGTGTACAACAAATGCTTAACACTGTCGTCTGATAATGCTTTACTGCTCGACCTCACTACCACAAATAGAGAGCAAGGTGCTATCTAACTTTACCTGTGCCTACATTTGGGGTTACACTTTACTCTGAACACTATACCTCAGTTTGGTATAATATATACAGAGCCAGCTTCCTACAAAGAGTCCAGGAGTTCCCTTATGAGTGGACAGGTGTAAGAAAGTGGCAATCAAGTTAGCGGTAAGTACGGTTGTAATTAATTTGCAGGGTCAGTGCTGGGCACCAAGATCCAGCACTGGGATCTCTCCTGATAGCAGGTGGGTAAATTCGTTTTCGTTGATCGGCTGATGTTTAGTGAATATTTTAAAGTTTCAAAACTCGACACTTAGAGGAACTTCCAAGTGAAACTAGTCAAAGTTACCCTATGGAAGAAAAGTGAGTTATCGGCTTTTGGGTAAGTACTCGCCTGGCAGAGTTAAGGTTCTGGGCATAGACTCCGGGGTCTCCCAGGGTCAGGTAGGTACAGTTGTTGCACCCTCAGCGGCACAGGGGCAGCCGGGTGCAGAGTGAGTTAGGCCCAATGTTATCCTAGGGGAGGCAGGGGGCCTTTGGTTGGTGGCTGCTGGCTAGCAGGCAACGCGGATGTGGGAGCTGGGCTCCTGGTAACTTACTCAGGGTAAGTGGATAGGTGTAGAGGTTGCTCTGCCATGGGCACTCGGGCGGCTGGGTGCAGGGTGCTTTTGAGCCGTCGGGCGCTCAATGGATTTCAATGGAGAAGCTCAGTGACGAAAAAAGGCTGCAAGCTTGGGGACGAAGACTCTTCAGGTGCGACCACCACTTTGAGAGGTAAGTTGGGAAGTTGTAGGATAGGTAGGCACCCAGGAGTTGGGCACAGGGGGCCGCACGGCGATGGGTGCAGGGGCGCCTTTTGGCTTCGGAAAATCTTACCCTCTGCTGGTCGCTGTTGGAGGGGTCCCTGGTTCTGAGGCTGCAGGCGTCGTCAGGAGCGTCAAGGTGGGTCCTTGGGTCCTGGATTCGGGGTCACAGTCGCCCGGGGGGACGTCCTCGTGGTCTTTGTCCACTCCGGCACAGGCCATGCTTGGCGGGTGCACAGTGTGCAGGAGTCGCGGTTCCTGGCTGATGGCAGGGGTCAGTTACTTGCTTTGAGCAGTACCACTGCTCGTGGGAGTCCCAGTTTGGTTAGAATCACAAGGCAGTCAAGTCCTCCGGGGTTTTTTGAGGTTGATGACCACTGGAGACGCCGGGGTTTAGCAGGAGCAGGTTCGAGGGTCGACAGGCCTGTAGGGCTGGGGCCATAATCAGTTGGTGTCTTCCTCTTTTTAGCAGCTGCACGGCAGGTCTTCTTGTTTCTTGATCTTCTTGCTTGTTTTGGAATCTGGATCTGAGGAAGGAGGGTTCAGGTTGCCCCTAAATACTAAATTTAGTGGTGTTACAGGTAGGTAAAGGGCAGGGACCAATAGGTCCCTTCCCTGGAGTGTGTACACCCCCTATCCTGCCACTCTCCTGTGGGAGGGGGGCATAGCCTAGTCCCGATTTGGCAGGGCTCCCCATCTTCAAGATGGCGAGAGCCGGGAGATGTGCTTCACCTCGCCTCCCCCACCTGAGGGGTGGGGTTGGCAGAGGCTGGCACACCCCCTTTCCTTCCTTGGGGTTCCCCGCCAGTCTTCCCGCCAGAGTGGGGGTCAGAACCGGTAGGGGCCAGTTGCTGAGTACAGCAAGTGGCCTGGAGAAGCTCACAAAGGCGGCGTGCCTTTGAAGCTTCCCCTGCCCATCCTGGGGTTGGAGACCTAGCACCTCGCCCAGGATGTGCATTGTTTCAGGCCCAGGAGAGCGGATGGCTCTCTAGCAGCAACATGTCTGTTGTGTGGCAGCCTAGGCAGCCCCTCAGACAGCACATGGATTCTAGGTTAGGTTCAGGGGGCAACTCTAAGTTGCCCTCTGTCGTGCATCGTACATTAAATCCCACACTGGCATCAGTGCGGGTTTAATGTACTGAGAAGTTTGATACAAAACTTCTCAGTCTTCAGTGTAGCCATCATGGATCTGTGGAGTTTGTGTTGACGACCTCCCAGCACCATATTCTCTTAATGGCAGTACTGCACTTACAGTGCCCAAGAATGGCCCTGGGTACTGTAGGGGCACAGGGCTCATGCACCTGTACACACACAACTGGCATAGGGCACCCAGCTAGAGGAGTGACTGAGGTATGCCAGTGCAGTGTGTGTTGTGGGCATGGCACACAGGGACATGTGCCATGTCGACTCTCTGTTTAGTTCTTCACCAAGACACTCAGCCTACAAGGGCAGTGTGTGTGTGTCAGGGTACAGAGCCTCTAAGGGTGGCACAATAAGTGCTTTAGCCCTTAGGGGCCTTCTCTGGTCACAAGGCCCTGGGTACCTAGTGTACCATTTACTAGGGGCTGACATGTGGTCAGAGATGCCAATTGGGTTTAGGCTTCAACACAGTTTTAGAGAAGGAACATAGGCCCTGGGTACCTGATTGGCAGGAGCCCAGGGCACACTCAGTCAAAGTACATCAGCAATTCAGCAAAAAGTGGGAGCATACCATGCAAGAAAGATGGCACTTTCTCACAACAGGGGCTTGCTATGGCAATCCCAAGGTGCTCTGTTTTTTGTGTTTGATCTGTTTATTAGATCCACAGGTCAGGATCGCCGGGGTGACCTCGTGGTGTTGTTCCACTCGAGCTCGTGCAGGGTTCGGCGGGTGCAGAGTGGGCTGGATTCATGGTATCCGGCCGGAGCCAGAAGCTACAGTTTGAACAAGTCCGGTGTTCACGGGAGAAGCAGTCTTGGAAGTGAAGGCAGGCAAGTCCTCCGGGGTTTTCGAGGTTTCTGGCTGCATGACATACCGGTATTTCGCAGGAGCAGCTTCAAGGGGACACAGGCCTGTAGGGCTGGAGCCAAGTCATTGGGCGTCGTCCTCTTGATAGCTGGCTGCACGGCTGTTAGGTCCTTCTTTTCTTTTTGGTGTCAAGATGGATCTGAGGAAGCAAGGTTCAGGGTGCCCCCTAAATACTAGATTATGGGGCGTTACAGGTAGGTAAAGGGCAGGGACCAATGGGTCTCTTCCCTGGGGTGGGTACACCCCCTATTGTGCCACCCTCCAGTGGGAGGGGGGCAGGAGCCTGTCCCTGGTTGGCTAGGTCCCCCGATCCTCAAAATGGCGGGGACTCAAGGTCGTACTTCACCTCGCCTCCCCCACCTGAGGGGTGGAGTTGCTAGAGGTGGGCACACCTCTTTCCCTCACTTGTTTTTCCTGCCGGTTCTCCCTTCCAAAGTGGGGGCTAGAACCAATGGGGACCAGTTGCTGAAAGCAGCAAATGGTCTGGAGAGGCTCACAAAGGTGGCATGCCTTTGAAGCTTCCCCTTCGTGAACCCTGCCCATCCTGTGGGAGGAGGCTTGGCACCTCGTCCCAGGATGTGCATTGTTTCAGGCCCCCGAGATCAGCAGGCTCTTGACCCAGGGGTCCAGAAACATGTCTGTTGATGGCAGCCTAAGCAGCCACTCAGTCTGGTCACTAGAAGTTGGTCGAGTTTCAGAGGGCATCTATAAGATGCCCTCTGTTGTGCATTTTACATTAAATCCCACACTGGCACCAGTGTGGGTTTAATGTGCTGAGAAGTTTGATACCAAACTTCCCAGTCTTCTGTGTAGCCATTATGGTGTTGTGGAGTTCGTAATGGCAAACTCCCAGCACCATATTCTCTTAATGGCAGCACTGCACTTACAATGCCCAAGAATGGACTTGGGCAATGTAGGGTTACAGGGCTCATGCACCTGCACCCTCACCACTGGTATAGTGCACCCTGTCAGAGTGGTGACTGATGTATGCCAGGGCAGTGGTTTGTGGGCATGGCACACAGGGATGTGTGCCATGTCGACCCTTAACTTTGTTCTGCACCAAGGCACGCAGCTGTGTGTGTGTGTCTGTCTGTGTCTTGTCTGTGTGTCTTGTCTGTGTGTCTGTCTGTCTGTCCAGGACTTCTACAGGTGGCACAATAAGTGCTGCAGCTCTGAGGCCTTATCTGATCACAGTGTCCTGGGTACCCGATTAGCAGGAGCCCAGGGCACACTCAGTCAAAACACATCAGCAATTCAGCAAAAAGTGAGGGCAACCATGCATAAAGAGGGCACTTATTCACAAAGCATTTCTGGGGATCTGTTTAGGGATCTCCAAGACAGCGGACTACTCCCTCTCAGAAAAGGGCCTCTCCCGGTCTGCCTCCCATTTAGCTGTCAACCGTTTTAAGTCCACCACAGTGTGCTCTCCGATCGACTCCGCAACCCACTTTACAAAGTGGCTACCCGTACCAATGACATGCATATATTGCAAGAGGAGGTGCGTCGAAGGCTCCTGCACCAGCATCTCATTGTGGCTGTCCAGGAGACGTGATTCAGGAATTGGCACTAGGGGGACCCCTTCCTCATCCGTGATGGTGTGGAACAGCCATTATGCGCCCTCTTCTTTATACAAGTCCCCTAGGGTAGTTATACCTGCCTTCATCCAGTCAGTAAGATCCATGCTCAATACTCACCTCCCCACTGTTGGCATTCCCAACGAGGGCATAATGGGTGCATATGGTGTGATGTGTCCAGTAAGGCGCAGCGCTCTGCGGAAACATACCTTCGCAATCTGGAACTGTAATGGAAGTGATTCATTTGTTCTATTGCAAGGATGGAATAAGGAGGGTACGGGGTGGGGGGTGGTCACGCCCTGCCGAGTCCGACAAATATAATTCCTCCACCCATTTGGCCATCCACAGTAATTATGAAGCCGGGAAATAATGCTCCAAGTTGGGTAGAGCGAGCCCATCCCTCGACCGTGGTAAGTTCAACTTCGTCAGGGCCACCCTGCACCAGGAGCTACTCCAAATGAAATCCCTGACAATCCCCTCCATGAAGTGAACGAAAGACACGGGTAAGTAAAGCAGAAGGCTAGCAAAATAATAAGAGACGTGGCAGCGTTACCATTTTGATTAATTCCACTCTTACCTATAACTGAGATGTTGAGCGTCTTCCAAAACTCAATCTGAGACTTGAATGCTGTAACCGCTCTAGTGATGTTGCCGTCCATAAGATCCCGATCATTACGATAAATGCGTATGCCCAGATACCTGAACGCCACCGGTTGCCAATGCACTACTGTCCCGTCCACCTCCCAACCCAGGTCTTCCGTACCAGGATCAAAGACGTAAAAGCAAGACTTGCCCCAATGCACGTCCAGCCCAGACAGAGTCGCAAAGAGCCTCAACGTGCCAGGTATGATACGTGGGATGGCTAGAAGATCCGTAACATACAGCAAAATGTCATCCGATTAAAGCGAGACTGCATGCTGGCCATCTCCAAGACATATCCCCCATTCCGGTGCCGAGCTCTGCAACGCCATTGCTTTTGGTTCTATCACCAGGGAAAAAATCAATGGGGAAAGAGGGCACCTCTGGCGAGTTTCCCACTCTATCAATATAGGGTCAGAGAAGAGAGTCCCCAACCTCATCCGGACTGTGGGAACCCTGAAGAGCCCCGTATAGTAATTGAATATGGCTTAAGATATATGCCCCAAATCCAAATCGATGCAGCACTGCAGACATGAAGGGCCAGTCAACCGTGTCGAAGGCTTTCTCCAAGTCCAACACAGCCGGCCGATGGCCAGTCAGCTGCAGCACAGCACAGTGTATGACTTGAAACAACTGTCGTATGTTGAGAGACATACTACGGGCCAGTACAAACCCATTTTGGTCTTGGTGGACCAATTGCGGGATCACAGGTGCTAATCTACTTGCCAGGATGCCCGTAAGGATTTTATAATCTCCATTCAGGAGTGCCAAAGGGCGGTAGGCGCCCGTGGAGGTGGGGTCCCTACCAGATTTAGGCAGCATGATCAGTGTAGCCTCAGTCATTGAGGTGGGGAGGGCGAGAGTTTCAAACACTTCCGTGTATACCTCAAGTAAGTGCAGACTCAAGAGGTCGGTATATGACTTATAATATTCATGGGGGAGACCGTCGTGTAAGAAACTGCCTCTATATATACTGCACCAAAGTGAGGTAAAGTGTGTATAGAGTCCAAGGGTCTCCATAGGTTTGGCAGAGATTAAAGTTAGATAGCACCTTACTCTCCAAAGTGGTAGCTTGGTCGAGCACTAAGGCAGTATCAGAGGACAGTGTGTAAGCATTTGATGTACACACTGTCAGCAAATAAATTAACACAATCAGGAACTGAACTCTAGGCCAATTGTTTTTGTATAAAAAAGTATACTGTTGTTTTATTTCTAGATCCAAGCAAGCCTGGTACAGGTAAGCATATAAATACTTTGCAGTAGTAATTTACTTGTATGAACACAGTTCAAAATTGTAGTATGACTTGTACTGATTTTGGTTACAGTTTAAGTAAGCTGTTTGCATCACATTGGCGACTGGCAAGCAGGCCACGGGGTTGTGGGAGCAAAGCTCCTAGGGTTAAGCTCGAGGCAAGTTGGGGATCAGGTGAGCACAAAAGGGGCACCGTCAGCGGCACTAGGGCGGCCGGGTGCAGGGTGCTGTTTTGAGGTCGGGTGTCCTGTTGATTTCAATGGAAAATCCACAGGACAAAGAAACACTGCAGGCTCGGGGACGAGGATCTTCCAGGAGTTATCACCACTTCGAGGGGTAAGTTGGGATGTAGAGGGATGGTTAGGCACCACTGGGTTGGGCACACAAGGCCGTGGGGCGTCGGGTGCAGGGGTGCCTTTGGACGTCGGATTTTCTTACCCGCTCTGGTCACAGTAGGGGGGGATCCTCTGGATTGAGGCTGCAGGCGTCTGGAGGCGTGAGGCTGGTCAGGGGTCGCAGGATCTCTGGTAAGGATTGCCGGGGGGACCTCCTCATGGTGTTTGTTCACTCAAACACAGGCCGGCCTTGGTGGGTGCAGAGTGGGCTGGATTTGCGGTTTCTGGCTGGCACCAGAAGCTGTAGTTTAAACACGTCCGGTGTTCACGGGAGAAACAGCTTGGAAAGTGAATGCAGGCAGGTCCTCTGGGGTTTTTGAGGTTGCTGGCCGCTGGACACGCCGGGGTTTCGTAGGAACAGGTTCGAGGGGAAACAGGCCTGTAGGGCTGGGGCCAAGTCAGTGGGCGGCGTCCTCTTGTTGTTAGCTCTGCACGGCTACTCGTCCTTCTTTTCTTGTGGTTGCTGGATCTGAGGAAGGAAGGTAGGTTCAGGGTGTCCCTAAATACTAAATTTAGGGGTGTTACAGGAAGTTAAAGGGCAGGGACCAATGGGTCTCTTCCCTGGGGTGGGTACACCCCCTATTCTGCTACTGTGCAGTGGGAAGGGGGCAGGAGCCTGTCCCTGTTTTGCTGGGTCCCCCCATCCTAAAGATGGCGGGCATTCGAGGTTTTGCTTCACCTCGCTTCCCTCACCTTAAGGGTGGAGTTGGCAGAGGTGGGCACACCTCTCTGCCTCACTTGTTTTTCCTGCCGGTTCTCCAGCCCAAAGTGGGGGGGGGGGTAGAACCAGTGGGGACCAGTTGCTGAAAGCAGCAAATGGTCTGAAGAGGGTCACAAAGGCGGCATGCCTTTGAAGCTTCTCCTTCGTGAACCCTGCCCATCCTGGGGGAGGAGGCTTGGCACCTCGTCCCAGGATGTGCATTGTTTCAGGCCCCCGAGAGCAGCAGGCTCTCGACCCAGGGATCCAGAAACATGTCTTGTGGTGGCAGCCTGCGCATCCACTCAGTCAGGTCACTGGTAGTTGGTCGTTTTTCAGGGTGGTGCATTTTACATTAAGTCCCACACTGGCATCAGTGTGGGTTTAATGTTCTGAGAAGTTTGATACCAAACTTCCCAGTCTTCAGTGTAGCCATTATGGTACTGTGGAGTTCGTAATGACAACCTCCCAGCACCATATACTCTTAATGGCAGCACTGCACTTACAGGGCCCAGGAATGGACCTGGGCACCGTAGGGGTACAGGGCTCGTGCACCTGTACTCTCGCCACTGGCATAGGGCACCCAGCTAGAGGGGTGACTGATGTATGCCAGGGCAGTGGTTTGTGGGCATGGCACACAGGGATGGGTGCCATGTAGACTTTGTTTTGTTCTGCACCCAGACACTCAGCCTGCAAAGGCAGTGTGTGTTGGCAGGGCCACAGACCACATCAAGTCAAAGAGCATCAGTGGTCTTGCAACAAAAAAAAGGGGGCGGGTGGGGGGGGTTTACTGCAACAGAAACCCACTTTCTCACACGTCGGGACCGTGAACCTTCCCAGAAGGCAAAGCCCTCATTGTCCCTCTAACCTTGTTTAACATGAGTGGAGCATCTAGCTCCACCTGCTGTTCCAGCGACCGGGAGAGGGAGTCAGTCTAGGAACCCCTGCAGGGTGTGCTGGGTTCGCGGTTCCAGGCTGCTGCCAGGGATTAGAAGTAGATTTGGAGTAGAGCCTCTACTCATGGGAGTCCCAGGGGTTTAGAGTCAAAAGGTAGCCAGGTCCTCCGGGGTTTGTGAGGTAGCTCTTCTTCGGATTTTGGAATCTGGGGAAGGTAGGTTCAGGGTGCCCCTAAATACTAGATTAGGGGCGTTACAGGTAGGTGAAGGGCAGGGACCAATGGGTCCCTGTCCTGGGGTGGGACCAGACCTGTAAAGCCGGGTAAACTGTGCGGACAACTCACCCTGTATTTCTAACTGTGTGTATTTAAGTCTCCCATCCAAAGACCAAAGCACCGTAATCGGCCTAGCTGACTGCTCCTGTTTGATTAACCAGGCGAGGAGAGGCCCAGAGCGATACGCCTTGGTGTGCACAGACGCGGACTGCGCTGCAAAGTTGTGGTTCCGCTTGTTTCCTGCGCACCTCCTCCAAGGAACCCAATTCTCCAGCATAGACCACAGTCCTAGTCTTCAACGGCAATAGTCTCTTCTCTATAGCAAGCAAGTCCGAAGCCACCTGCTGTCGTAGCTCGCAGCCCAGTGCCAAACACTTCCTTCTCAGTGTGGCCTTCAGGGCCGCCCATTCCACCAACAAGGAGGTGGTCCCCACGTTGTGCTCAAAATATTCACCTATAGTCCCCCCAATTGCCTCCCGGAAGACCAAATCCTCTAGCATCGCCGTCTGCAACCTCCACGTAGGGACCCAGGAATCCCACCCTCTCAGGTCAGCATGACACAGTGAGGGTTGTGATCGGAGTGTATGTGCCCCCAATATTCCGATCCTGAGACATAGCGAAGAAGAGAGGGGGAACCATAGAACTGACCGAGACGGACATGCAGATTATGAGGTACTGAAAAGAAAGTACACCCTCTCCCCTGGATTATGATGCCTCCAGACGTCAACTATACGCCAGCCATGCACCCATCCACTCAGCACCATTGAGTTAGTTGTGGTGGCTGTGCCCTCAAGTCGGGGGAAGGATCTATCAATCCCTAAAACTAACACTGTTAAAGTCCCTGCCCAGTCACCACGGAACCTCACACCATTTCCCCAAGGCAAGTGACAGTTGATTAAAGAACTGGCTCAGGTTCACATTCAAGGCATACACATTTCCCAGCAATATGTGCCGTCAGTCAAGTCTGCCTTTTACAAGCACGTACCTGCCATCCCTATCGATATGGACCTCATCCATAGCAAAAGGGATCCCAGGGCGTATCCAAATTGGGGCTCCCCTAGCAAACCGGAAGTAGTCTGTGGTGTATATTTTACCCCCTCCACCTGCGCTGTAGTCTGGTAATCTCTGCTGCATCTAGATGTGTTTCCTGCAAAAGTGCTATGTGAACATTATGACGTTTAAGTTAAGAGTACACAGCATACCTACGGGATGGTGTGCGGAGACTTCGTACATTCCAGGTAATTATTACGTGACCCATTTCAGAGCGAAGGGAAGTATTCAAAAAGCCAGAACGTGCCAATCTTCCCCCTCCCCCAAATCTTGTTAAGTAGCCGTCGGACATGCACATTACCCCCCCCCAATAGGCTCCTGCAATAAAGGGGAAACTGGCGGAATCAACCAGGGAAAGAAAAAACTTTATAAGAGCAACCCCCAGAACAGGGGGGTGTCGTCCATAAAAGGAATTCAGCAGCACAGCCATGTGTCCTACTGGCCCCAAATAGATGGGAAAGACAGGGGGTCGTGTAACCATACAGGGTGTACCATCACATATCCCCACGGGATCATCTAAGCACACATCTCCCTAAAGTATATCTGAAAAAACACCACCACCCCGGAGGCAGAGGCACTCCTAACCCATCACCCCAATGCCAGCCAAACTCATGGGATCTGACCAAACAACAATAAAACTAGTATTGCCCATAGCAAGTCAATTAACAATGCCCATTAGTGAAAGTCCATCACAACCCTTATCATATAATCCCATCCGCCGTCTGAGGTGTAACGTCCAGCATTCTCAGGGAGACCTTATCGAATGAGTCCGCCATCGAGGAGCTCTCGTTCTCCGATGAGTAAAAGGCAGTGTCCACTTTGTCTTCTGTTAATGCTGTGTCCATCATGTGTTCCGCGATGCGGACCACCGCCTGTCGCTCTCTTCGGATCTGGTCTGCTCCGGTGCTGCCACCATCCCAAGGAGTATCCTCCCTGTCTGCCCCTCTCCGGGACCCTCTACCTCATGTCTCCCCATACCAGAGCAGTGCCCGTGGGTCGCGGGCCAGCCAGTCCCAGACATCCTGAGGTGTATCGAAGAACCTGGACTTCCCATCGGAGACTATGCTGAGTCTATCCGGGAACAGCAGTGAATAGGAGATATTGAGCTGTTGAAGCTGGTGCTTGACCAGTAGGAAGGACCCCCGCTGGCATGGGACTTTCATTATGTAGTCCGGAAAAAACAGCACCTTGGTGTTCTCATATTGGACGTCATCTAATTTCCTTGTCTCTCGGAGGATCACATCCCAATCTCTGAAGTGTAAGAGTCTGAAGATGAGCGGGCGTGCCCTGTCGCCGGCTTCCTGCCTGGGACGCGATGAGCCCGTTCTATAGTGAAGAATGGAGAGAATTCTGTATTCAGCAAGATGGTCTTAAACCAATTGTCCAGGAAGGTCACCGAATCTTGTCCTTCGGCACCTTCCGGCAGCCCAATCAACCGGACATTGTTTTTCTCGGAGTGACCTTCCGCATCTTCAACGCAGTCCTCCAGGTACCGGATCCGAACCTCATGGGCATGCTGCTGCTTTTTTTGGAACTTTGTGGCCGGCTTTATTTCAGCTACCTCCTGCTCCACAGCATTGACACGGTCTTTCATATTCCAGTGGAACGCATGTAGCAAGTTGAGATCCAGGGGCACCTTGTCTAACTTGGATTCCATGGACACACTAGAGCGCTCAATCCCTTGCAGGATAGCGTCTAGGAAATTACCCGGGGCCTTCGGCTCTACCGCCAGGCGTGGAGGATCGGCGTCACTGGTGCCCGCCGCCTGCGAGGAGGCCCTTGACCCAACACCCCTAGTGCACCCCATTCTCCTGCTCCTGGGTAGTCCCCCCATGCGCACCACCAGAGCCTCTAGACGATTGATGTTTCAGAGCACTGCACCTCCTCCTGTATGGGGGCCAGTTTAAAAAGGCCAATCGTAGCTGCACAGCCCACATCTATCCTCACCTCTGTCTTGGAACTGGCTCGAAGTTCGTCGTCCCTTCAGCCAGCGACATGTTTGGGCTGACCACCGTAGGGAGCTACTGCTCTGTCCTAACCTCACTACTGGAGCTCCCAGACCTTCCTACTCTGCCAGCCGCGCACTGTATGCCTACTGTTGCCCTCAGGAAAGCGGTATCGGAATCATGCCTCGAGGGGGTCCCGCACTCCGCTTCTCAGAGTACCACCAGCTTGCTCTTCAGCAGGCCGTATCATGGGCCTCACGCTGCCCCCCATCGCTCAGCTCCTTGATAATACCCGGGGTCACTGCGCTGTGCCTCAGTCACTGGGGTGCCACATCGCTCACCCGGCCCGGAGCGCCTTGCCTCTGCACTCCTATATATTAGGCCTGTTTCCTTCTGCAACAATAGCCGGAGGTTTCCACTCTGCACCCCACAGATACTGGGGCATCAGGGCACCACGTCACTCCACTAGCCTGTATTGCTCCTCCTCCGTGTACCCTTAAGGGAGGCCTGTGCTCGCCGCGGTAATCACAGCTCGCACCTGCTAGTTCAACGGGAGTGCCTCCAAGTGTCGTCTGCCATTCTGAGCACTGTCCAGATCGGGCTACATCCGGGAGCCTTTTTCAATCCCTCGGTCTGTCCCAGACCCGCGGGGGCTCTCCCTCTACAGCCACAACCCACCGCCTTTGTTCGACCCGCCGGTGCCTTCGTTCCTGCATCACCATAACTCTTGGCCGGGCCCGTCCCGAACGCTGCCAATACGTGCCGCACCTTCTGGAGCCTCTCGATCCTCCCTCTTCGGCACTCCCGGTGTCTCAGGAGCTAGTCCCCCTGCACACCATCCCACACCACGTTCCTGCTGGGGCACAACCAGTGTGGTGATCCGGGCCCGGGAGTCTTGGCCCAGCCGCAGGCACTTGCCTAATTAACAACGGGCCTCTCTCCGGCACTTCGCTGCAATCAGCCAAGAGACTCGCCGTCGAGACCCAGTTTCGGCCTCCGCTGGCTCCCGAGGGTGGGGGGTAGTGTGATCAAGTAGCCTTAGGCTTAAAGCAGGGAAGTGCAAGACACCTAAAAATACACACAGTGCTCAATAAATGAGACACTAAGAAGGAGATCCACATCAGTTTATGAAAATAGCAAATATCTTTATACATGTTTGTGAGAAAGTGCCTTCTTTCTTGCATGGTATGCACCCACTTTTTGCTGAATTGCTGATGTTCTTAGACTGAGTGTGCCCTGGGCTCCTGCTAATCGGGTACCCAGGGCATATGTTCCTTCCCTAAAACTGCATTGAAGCCTAAACCCAATTGGCATCTCTTGCCACATGTCAGTCTCTGGTAAATGGTACGACAGGTACCCAGGGCACTGTGACCAGAGAAGGCCTCTAGGGGCTGCAGCACTTATTGTGCCACCCTCAGACACTCTCACACTGCCTTTGCAGACTGAGTGCCTTGGTGCAGGACAAAGTGAAGAGTCAACATGGCACACATCCCTGTGTGCCATGCCCACAACCCACTGCCCTGGCATACATCAGTCACCCCTCTAGCTGGGTGCCCTATGCCAGTGGTGAGGGTACAGGTGCATGAGTCCTGTACCCCTACAGTGCCCAAATCCATTCCTGGGCACGGTAAGTGCAGTGCTGCCATTAAAGAGTATATGGTGCTGGGAGTTTGTAATTTCAAACTCCACAGCACCATATTGGCTAAAACAAAGACTGGGAAGTTTGGTATCAAACTTCTCAGCACATTAAACCCACACTGATGCCAGTGTGGGATTTAATGTAAAATGCATAGCAGAGGGCATCTTGGAGATGCCACCTGAAATTCAACCAGCCTCCAGTGACCTGACTGAGTGGCTACCTAGGCTGCCACTAACAGACATGTTTCTGGACCCCGAGGTCCAGAGCTTGCTGCTCTCGGGGGCCTGAAACAATGCACATCCTGGGGCGAGGTGCCAAGCCTCCTCCCCCAGGATGGGAGGGTTTACGAAGGAGAAGCTTGTGAGAAAGTGGCTCTGTATATACTGTTCCCAAATAGGTACAGTGTGCACAGAGTCCACAGTCCCCAGAGGTTTGGCAGAGGCTAAGGTCAGATATAACCTTACTCTCTAAAGTGGTAGCTTGGTCGAGCAGTAAGGCAGTATCAGAGGACAGTGTAAAGCATTTTGGTGTACACACTCAGTCAGCAAATGGTTTCACACACTCAATATCTGAACTCTAGGCCAATGGTTTATATATAAAAAATATGCTTGTTTTATTTTAGAACCAACAATCGGTATTAAAATATACTTTCTCAGAATGAGATGCTGTAGGTAATTACTTTTGCAATATGCAATTGACTTTTGTAAATAATTACAAGTTGTTGCAATAGGCAACACAATTCTAAACACAATAATGCTTTGAGTTCAATGGAAGTTTCAAGTTATTTGAAATAGATTACTTTTGGAATTCCAGGACTGGATCCTAGATTCAGTCCTGGGACAGTACTCAGAAACAAGTGATAAAAGTCGACTTATTTACTGTGGTGATTTTTAGATAATATTTTGCTATTTTAAAAGTTGACACTTCGAAACAGTCAATGATTCCCTATGGCAGTAATTTCATGTTACAGTTATAGTATGTATGTTCTCGTTACTTTTGTAATCCAGTGCTGGGTGCCTAGACTCAGTACTGGGACCTTTATCCAAAACAGGTAAGTAATTACGTTTTCAGAAATTATACGATTTTTAAAGAATATTTAAAGTTTTCAAAAATTGACACTTGGAAGAAATTTAACAGAAAAACAGTCAATGATTTCCTATGGGAGAAAATTGGGTTACTGGTAAGTACAGTTGTAAGTATTTTTAGTGTCAGTGCTGGGCACCAAGATCCAGCACTGGGAGCTCACCTAATAGCAGGGGAGTACTTTCGTTTTCGTTACTCGGCTGATTTTTGGTGAATATTTTAAGTTTTGAAAAGTCCACACTTAGAAGAAATTTCAGGAAAAACCAGTCAATGTTACCCTATGGAGAAAATTGAGTTATCAGTTTAAAGTTAAGTACTCGACTGGCAGAGTTAAGGTTCTGGGCATAGACTCGGGGGGGGGGGGGGGGGGGTTCTCCCAGGGTCAGGTAGGTACAGTTGGTTCACCCTCAGCGTGTGAGAAAGTGCCCTCTTTCTTGCATGGTATGCCCCCACTTTTTGCTAAATTGATGAATGTACTTTGACTGAGTGCACCCTGGACTCCTGCCAATCAGGTGCCCAGGGCCTATGTTCCTTCCTTAAAACACACAAACTCCAAATTGGCAAACCCTGGCCACATGTCAGCCCCTAGTAAATGGTACCCTAGGTACCCAGGGCCTTGTGACCAGGGAAGACCCCTAAGGGCTGCAGCACTCATTGTGCCACCCTTAGGGGCCCTGTACCCTTACACACACACACTGCCTTTGCAGGCTGAGTGTCTGGGTGCAGGACAAAATGAAGAGTCGAAATGGCACACATCTATGTGTGCCATGCCCAACACTCACACTGCCAAGGCATATGTCAGTTACCCCTCTGGCTGGGTGCCTTATGCCCATGGTGTGGGCACAGGAGCAGGAGCCCTGTGCCCCTACAGTACCCAAGTCCATTTCCGGGCACTGTAAGTGCAGTGCTGCCATTTAAGAGTACATGGTGCTGAGAGCTCGTCAAACACGAGCTCCACAGCACCATAATGGCAACACTAAAGACTGGGAAGTTTGGTATCAAACTTCTCAGCACATTAAACCCACACTGATGCCAGTGTGAGATTTAATGTACCAAGCACCCCAGAGGGCATCTTAGAGATGCCCTCCTACAACTAACCTACAATCCACGTCTGCTCTGAGGCTGCCCAGGCTGCCACACAGCAGACACGTTGCTGGACCCCTGGGTGGGAGAGCCCCTGCTCTCCCGGGCCTGCAACAATGCACATCCTGGGTGAGGTGATAGATCTCCTCCCCCAGGATGAGCAAAGGGAAGCTTCAAAGGCCTGCCGCCTCCAAGAGTTTCCCCAGGCCACTGCAACCCCCCACTCTGGCGGGAAGCTTGGCCGGAAACCCCATACAAGGACAGGGGATGTGCCAGCCTGCCCTCCCCACCCCTCAGGTGGGGGAGGCGAGGTGAAGCACATCTCCGGGCTCTCGCCATCTTGAAGATGGGAGGCCCTACCCTATCAGGATTAGGCTACTGCCCCCCTCCCACAGGAGAGGGGCAGGATAGGGGGTGTACTCACCCCAGGACAAGGACCCATTGGTCCCTGGCCTTCACCTACCTGTAACGCCCCTAAATCTAGTATTTAGGGGCACCCTGAACCTTCCTTCCCCAGATTCCGAAACTACGAGAAGAGCGAGAAGAAAAGAAGACCTGCCCTGCAGCTGCAAAGGAGAGGGAGACACCAACTGCTTTGGCCCCAGCCCTACCGGCCTGTCGACCTCGGACTTGCTCCTGCTCCAAACCCGGCATCTCTTGTGGCCAGCAACCTCAGAAACCCCGGAGGACCTGGCTACCTTTGTACTCTGATCCCCTGGGACTCCCATGAGTAGAGGCTCTACTCAGAACCTACCTTTCACCCCTGGCAGCAGCCCGGAACCGCGATCCCAGCCCACTCTGCACCCGCCAAGCCTGGACTAACCCCACGAGGACGACCCCACGGCAACTGTGACCCCGAGTTCGGCACCCAAGGACCCCCCTCGACTATCCTGAAGAAGCTTGCAGCCTCAGAACAGAGTGCCACCCCAACCGCAATCAACAAGAGGGGTAAGGTTTGAGGCATGTGGGCTGCTGAATTCATATCTGTGCATAGATTGCCGCCTAGTGTTGGGTCCGGATGATTGCACATTGTTGTCCTGGAAGAGTCTTCGAAGTATCACGAGATAGGTGGCTCCTCCCCTGGACTACAGTGCGCATGGGCATCCTCTCCATCCTTAGATTGTTTTTTTCCGCCATTGGGTTCGGATGTGCTTATCTTAGCTCAAGTTAGGAAAAAGGCCTTTAGTTCTCGTCGGTTCTGTTCCCGTTCGGTATCGACCAGTTTCTTTAGTGCTTTAGCACCTTCTTCAAGCTTTTCGGATCCGCTTGGTCCGAACATCGAACTTCGATCGACGATGGAATCGAGGACTCCCTTCAAGAGATGTCCTTTATGCCACGCGAAATACCCACACATCGACGTCCACCCGGTATGCAACAAATGTCTCTCACCGGATCACGATGAGTCGAAATGTATGGCCTGCGCCCGGTTCCGCTCGAAGAAGACTCTCCGAAATCGACGGGCAGCGAGATTGGAGGCGCAGCAATCGGCGCCTGCCCCGGCCAACATCTTTAGCACCGAGGACGAAGACGCCGAGAGCGTAGAAGACGTACACTCCAGCCCCGCTACCGAACACGACTCACGATCGGAAGACGACGATGAGGTGATCTTTCAGGGAGAAGAAGTCGTCGAAGAGGTAGGAGACTACGATGAGGCCCTTGGGGCCGAGGAAGATAGCTCCAGCGAAGAGCTAGGCCAACCCGTCGATACGGAGGCCGAAAAACTAAGTCGTCATAAGGCTCAGGTCGAGGGATCGCCTACGGGCCTTACCCAAGATCGATCTCACGGTTCTTCGGCCCCGCCTCCAGGTCCGGCCTCGAACATTTCACAGGAGCCATTATTATCGAAGACGACTGGATTCCCTTCAGCGAAACCAAAACCGTCCATCGCACCGGTTCCATCGAAACCGAAAGTGAAAATGGTTGCGATCGGATCGAAGGGCTCGAAGCCCTCCACTCCTTCGACGCCGGCAAAGGTCATCAGCTCCGACTGCGCCAAAAGAGATTTCGGTGCCGAGCTCACCGCAGCGGATCCGGGCGCCGAGCCGAAGAAGAAGGCCCTCGGTCCCCACACGGCGCCTCGGCCTCTGGCACCGAAGATTACGGCCCAAACCACCAAAGTCAAAGTGGCCAACCCGTCTGCGTCAACGTCGAAGACGGCGGCGCCTGCCAAGTCATCGGTTTCGACGAGCGTCGATACCTCCCTTCGGATCGACGACCCAAAGACTGCAAAAAAGTCGGATGCCGCTTCGACGCCTACCTCCAAGGTGCCGATCGGTTCCAAGGCGCCATCTGCGTTCACCGTGCAACAGGTCTCAGCATCGTTGCAACGCATCAGGGACCGGGCAACCCTCCACTCTACGTCGGGCCCCGAAACGCACAAGGCCGCAAAATCACACTCGGCTCCGGCGAACATCACGTTTGTATTGCCGCCACCCACGGCGCCGAAAATGTTCGAGATTCGGACACGTGTCCGCCAAACATCAGTCCCCATCCACTGGACAAACGGATATCGAGCCTTCACAGGCACACTTTATCGACGCCGACACTGGTAGGTTGATGCTCCGCAAGCGGAAAATCACGCCAGAGAGGGGATTGGACTCTTACAAAATTCCTCTAAAACACAAATTGCCGGCAGGATCAGAACCAGTGCTTCATGTACACTTTCATCCCTTCCATCAGGATCCACCGTCCTTTTCTCCTACGCATTCCGAGGCAGACGCAGGAGAGGACTATGTAGGGGATGATACCACCTACCCTGGGGATATCGATCCTGATGATCACTTGCAAGACCCAGATCAGGCATGGGATAAACCCACCGACCAGGGTACCGCACCAGATACTCCTGACACGCAGCTTTATAATATAAAGACATCTCCCACAGAGGACACTGCTGCCTTTAATGCCCTCATAGAACGGTCTGCTGCCAATCATGGAGTGGAACTCCATTCTGACACTGTAGAAGAAGACTTCTTAGTCGAAACTTTCGCCTCCTCTGAAAAAACTGTCAAAACTCTGCCAATGTTAAAAGGAGTTCTAAAACCTGCAAAAGACATTTTTAAAGAAACAACCAGGGCACGGGTGCTGAACCCCAGAATCGAAAAGAAATACAAGCCTGCACCCGGAGACCCTATGTACATTGTGGGTCAGTTACCTTTAGACTCCATGGTTGTTGCTAATGCTCGCAAAAGAGCCCACTCACAAACAACGGGTGATGCTCCCCCCCCAGACAAGGAGTCCAAATTGCTGGAGACATCAGGCAAACGGATTGCAGCGCAAGCGGCAAACATCTGGCGCATTGCCAACACACAGGCACTCCTGGCCCGTTATGATAGGTCCCACTGCGACACACTAGAATCACTGCTACAACATTTGCCAGATGAATACAAAGAGGCAGCGGAGCTCCTTATCAGAGAGGGACAACTCCTTACCAATGCGTCCATCAAATGCGCACTGGATGCAGCCGACACTGCGGCGAGGGCAATCAACACAAGCGCCATGTTGAGGAGGCACGCATGGTTGAGAATCTCAGGCTTCAAGCCTGAGATTCAGAACAATATCTTAAATCAACCGGTCAACCCAGACTATTTATTTGGCACTGAAGTTGACACTACCCTCGAAAAAATTAAGAAAGACACTGAAACTGCAAAATCAATGGGGGCTCTGCAGTCGCAGCAGTTTCGTAGTGGCTCCTTTCGTCGCCACGGGAATAGAGGAGCAGCTAGAGGTCAGGGGTCCCAGCAGCAGTACAATAAAGGGGGCGCACAAAGTAGCTATGATAAAACCACCAGAGGTGGATATCGTGGATCCAGCACCAAAGGCAGAGGACGTGGGTACGGCAACACCAGGCCCTCCCCCAAAAACAAACAGTGACGCCCTCTCCCTGCCCCCCGACCACATAACACCTGTCGGGGGGAGACTCCCAACAGTTCCTGTCAGTCTGGAAAACCATCACCACAGACAGGTGGGTCAGGGACATTATCCAGCACGGTTACTGTCTCGAATTAACCTCCACTCCACCCAACATACCGCCAAAGCACCATCCTATGTCCGTAGAGCACTTGGCATTATTGCAGCGGGAAGTGCTAAGTATGCTGCAAAAAGGTGCAATAGAGGTCGTGCCCGTCAACCAACAGGGGACAGGGGTGTACTCTCTGTACTTCTTAATCCCAAAAAAGGACGGTTCGCTCAGACCTATACTAGACCTGAGACCCCCTCAACCACTACATTCTCTCAGAGCATTTCCATATGCTTACCCTACAGCAGGTTCTACCGCTACTCAGTCAGGGAGACTTCCTGGCCACACTGGACTTGAAAGATGCGTATTTCCACATACCCATACACCCATCACACAGGAAATATCTCAGGTTCACTAATCAGGGGCATCATTATCAGTTCAAGGTTCTCCCCTTCGGAGTAACAACAGCACCCAGGGTCTTTACCAAGTGCCTAGCAACAGTGGCTGCACATCTACGGAGACAACACATTCACGTCTTCCCTTACCTGGACGACTGGCTTGTTCAGGCAAAGTCAGCCCAGCAATGTGCCAGCCACATGTCCCTCACCATTCACCTTCTTCACAGTCTGGGATTCTCACTAAATTACCCAAAATCGCATCTCCAACCCGCACACGTACGACAGTACCTGGGCGCGACCATAAACACTCTGGCAGCCACAGCTCAGCCAAATTTAGTGAGGATCAACAGCATGCAACTGCTGATAACAAAGTTCAGACCTCAACACTCCCTTCCGGCGCGAGTGTTCATGCAGTTGATAGGCATGATGGCCTCCTGCATTTTCATAGTCCCGCACGCGAGACTACATATGCGCCCGCTTCTGGTGTGCTTGGCACGTCAATGGAATCAGGCTCACGGACAATTAAAAGACCTAGTGTTGGTGAGCGGTCGGGCATACAACTCTCTGCATTGGTGGAATCCACAAAACCTTTGCAAGGGCCGACCGTTCCAAGAGCCTGTTCCACAAATAATACTGACAGCGGACGCCTCTCTCCAGGGTTGGGGAGCTCATGTACTCCATTACACAGTGCAGGGACTATGGACGACTCAGCAAAAGAAGATGCACATCAACGTTCTGGAACGGATGGCAATCTTCCTAGCCATGAAGGCATTCAAAGTACACTTGTGCAACAAAGTCGTGTTGATCCGGACGGACAACATGACTGCCATGTTCTACATACAGAAGCAGGGAGGAACGCACTCTCCACAGTTGTCTGATCTGGCTCAGAGCATGTGGAAGTGGGCCATTCAGAGGAACATATTCCTCATGGTGGAACACCTGCCCGGCAAGGACAACCAGATGGCGGATCTGCTTAGCAGACACAGCCACCAGATGCACGAGTGGGAGCTACATCCGTCAGTACTCCAACCGTACTTCCAACAGTGGGGTCATCCAGAGATAGACCTATTCGCCACAAACGAAAACGCAAAATGCCAAAGCTTTGCCGCCAGGTTCCCACATCCGCAGTCACAGGGCAATGCGATATGGATGAACTGTTCCGGCAGATTTGCGTACGCTTTTCCCCCAGCGCCATTAATACCGCTAGTGGCACGCAAACTGTGACAACACTCGCTGACACTCATCCTAGTTGCTCCCACATGGGCACGCCAACCATGGTACACCACCTTTCTAGAACTTTCCGTGGTGCCGCATCAAAGGCTGCGGATCAAACCTGCACTTTTAACGCAGAACCATGGCGAAATTCTGCACCCAGATCCGCAACAGCTGAACCTGGCAATCTGGCTCCTGAAGTCTTAGAGTTTCGCTACCTAAACCTGCCACCTGAATGTATGGACATCATCAAGGAGGCCAGAAGACCCACTACCAGAGCTTGCTATGCGGCTAAATGGAAGAGGTTTGTCATTTACTGCAACAACAATGACATTAACCCGCTGGACGCATCCATTCAAAACATCATCTGTTACCTCTTACACTTCTACCGATGCAATCTGGCATACAACTCCATACGTATCCATTTAACCGCGATAGCAGCCTATCTTCAAAACAGGCAGCACCTCTCTTTATTCAGAGTGCCTGCCATTTAAGCCTTCTTGGAGGGACTCAAACGAGTAATTCCCCCAAGACACCCACCGGCACCGGTGTGGAACCTCAATGTGGTCCTCACCAGATTAATGGGTCCACCCTTTGAACCTCTCCATTCATGTGAGATTCAATTCCTCACCTGGAAAGTAGCTTTCTTAGTGGCAATCACTTCGTTAAGAAGAGTTAGTGAACTCCAGGCACTAACCATTCAAGAGCCATTCATACAAGTTCACGCAAACAGAGTTGTACTACGTACCAACCCCAAATTCATGCCCAAAGTGATATCGCAGTTCCACATGAACCAAACTATTGAACTGCCTGTTTTCTTTCCGAGTCCACAAAATGTCGCAGAGAGAATGCTCCATACACTAGATGTAAAGAGGGCCCTCATGTACTATATAGACAGAACTAAGGACTTTAGGAAAACAAAACAACTTTTCGTTGCCTTTTCCCCACAACACAAGAGCAACGCCATTTCCAAAGCAGGGATAGCCAGATGGATCGTTAAATGTATTCAAATTTGCTATCAAAAAGCTAAACGCACATTAACGATTCCCCCACGAGCCCACTCAACACGAAAGTTAGGGGCGTCCATGGCTTTCCTAGGAAACATTCCTTTACAGGAAATCTGTAGAGCAGCCACATGGTCCACTATACATACATTTACCAAACACTACTGCGTAGATGTACACTCAAATCAGCAGGCAGCTGTAGGACAGGCTGTTCTCAAAACTCTTTTTCAGACTGCTGCAGCTGGCACGGGCAGCCGCCGCTAATGGAGGGACTGCTATATAATCTATGCACAGATATGAATTCAGCAGCCCACATGCCTCGAACTGAATATGCTACTTACCAGTATGCATCTTTTCTTGGCATGTAGGGCTGCTGACATTCATATCGCCCACCCTCCTCCCCGGCGCCTGTAGCGGCTGCAGCACTCAGAATTACTGTATAGCATGGTCATCACTTACTGTATCTACTCCATCACTGCCACAATGGCGAAAAATAATCTAAGGATGGAGAGGATGCCCATGCGCACTGTAGTCCAGGGGAGGAGCCACCTATCTCGTGATACTTCGAAGACTCTTCCAGGACAAAAATGTGCAATCATCCGGACCCAACACTAGGCGGCGATCTATGCACAGATATGAATGTCAGCAGCCCTACATGCCAAGAACAGATGCATACTGGTAAGTAGCATATTCAATTTCCGACATCAAAAGGCACCCCTGCACCTGGCGCCCCACGGCCCTCTGTGTCCAATCCCGGGGTACCTACCTATCCTCCAACTACCCAACTTACCCCTCGAAGTGGTGGTGGCACCTGAAGAGTCCTCGTCCCCGAGCCTGCAGTCTTTTTCCAAACCGGAGATTTCCCATAGAAATCAATTGAGCGCCCGACGGCTCAAAAGCACCCTGCACCCAGCCGCCTGAGTGGCCCTGGCAGTGAAAACTCTACTCTAACCTACTTCCCCACTTGCCCTGAGTAAGTGACCAGGAGCCCAGCTCCCACAGCCGCGTGGCTTGCCCGACAGCAGCCACCAACCCAGGTCCCCCTATCCCTCATAGGATAACATTGGGCCTAACTCTCTCTGCACCCGGCCGTCCTGAAACCGCTGAGGGTGAACTGACTGTACCTACCTGACACTGGGGGACCCCTGAGTCCATGCCCAGAACTTCAACTCTGCCAGTCGAGTACTTACCCCTAAACCGCTAACTTCATTTTCCTCTTAGGGTAACATTGACTGGCTTTTTCTTGGAACTTCTTCTAAGTGTGAACTTTTCAAAACTCAAAATATTCACCAAAAATCAGCCGAGTACCAAAAACGAATTTACTCACCTGCTCTTAGGTGAGCTCCCAGTGCTGGATCTTCGTGCCCAGCACTGACTCTGAAAAGTACCCACAACTATACTTACTTTTAACTCATTTTTCCTCCATAGGAAACCATTGACTGCTTTTCTGTGAAATTTCTTCTAAGTGTTGATTTCTGCCATTTCTAAATATTCCTCAAAAATCGTATAACATCTGAAAACGTAATTACTTACCTGTTTTGGATAAATGTCCCAGTACTGAGTCTAGACACCCTGTACTGGATTACAAAAGTAACGATAACCTACTGTACCTGTAACCTACATTTCCTTCCATAGGGAATCATTGATTGTTTGCTCTGAAATATTTTCTAAGTGCTCACTTTTGAAATAGCTAAATATTAGTTAAAAATCATTACAGTACCAAAGTCGACTTTCAACAGCTGATTCTGAGAACTGACCCAGGACTGGATCTAGGATCCAAGCCTGGAATTTCAAAAGTAATCTAAAAAGTAATCTGTTGCATATAATTTGAATTTATCATTGAGCTCAATGTATTGTGTTTAGAAATAGAGTTGCCTACTGCAACTATTTGTAACTGTTTACTAAAAAGTCAATTGCATATACAAAAGTATTTTTATGAAACATCTCCTGTCGCGAAAGTATATTTTAATTCCAAGTGTTGGTTCTAAAATAAAACAAGCATATATTTTTTTATATACAAACCATTGGCCTAGAGTTCAGTTATTGAGTGTGTGGAACTATTTGCTGACTGAGTGTGTACAACAAATGCTTTACACGTCCTCTGATACTGCCTTACTGCTCGACCAGGCTACCACTTTGGAGAGTAAGGTTATATCTAACTTCAACCTCTGTTAAACCCTTGGGGTCTGTGGACTCTGTACACCCTGTACCTATTAAGGAACAGTATATACAGAGCCACTTTCTCACACAGCGGCACAAGGGCGGCCGGGTGCAGAGAGAGTTTGGCTCAATGTTATCCTATGAGAGGTAGGGGGGCCTTGGTTGGTGGCTGCTGACTAGCAGGCCACGCGGCTGTGGGAGCTGAGCTCCTGCTCACTTACTCAGGGCAAGTGGGGAAGTGGATAGGTGTAGAGGTTGCACTGCCAGGGACACTCGGGCGGCTGGGTGCAGGGTGCTTTTGAGCCTTCGGGCGCTCAATGGATTTCAATGGGAAAGCTCTGGTTTAGAAAAAGACTGCAAGCTCGGGGACGAAGATTCTTCAGCTGCTACCACCACTTCGAGAGGTAAGTTGGAGGATAGGTAGGTACCCCGGGATTGGGCACAGGGGGCCGTGGGGCGCCGGGTGCAGGGCTGCCTTTTGGTGTCTGGAAATCTTACCCTCTGTTGATCGCGGTTGGGGGGGGGCACCTGGTTCTGAGGCTGCAGGCTTTTTCAGGAGTGTTGAGGGAGGTCCTTGGGTGCCGGACTCGGGGTCACAGTCGCCGTGGGGTTGTCCTCGTGGTCTTTGTTCACTCCGGCACAGGCCAGGCTTGGCGGGTGCAGTGTGTGCTGGGTTCACGGTTCCGGGCTGCTGCCAGGGATTAGAAGTAGATTTTGAGTAGAGCCTCTACTCATGGGAGTCCCAGGGGCTTAGAGCCAAAAGGTAGCCAGGTCCTCCGGGGTTTGTGAGGTTGCTGGCCACAAGAGATGCCGGGTTGGGGCAGGAGCAGGTTCGAGGGTCGACAGGCTGGTAGGGCTGGGGCCAAACCAGTTGGTGTCTTCCTCTTCTTAGCAGCTGCAGGGCAGGTCTTCTTTCTTCTAGCTCTTCTTCGGAATCTGGGGAAGGAAGGTTCAGGGTGCCCAATTTAGGAGCGTTACAGGTAGGTGAAGGGCAGGGACCAATGGGTCCCTGTCCTGGGGTGGGTACACCCCCTATCCTGCCTCTCTCCTATGGGAGGGTGGCAGTAGCCTAATCCTGATTGGGCAGTGCTTCCCATCTTCAAGATGACGAGAGCCCGGAGATGTGCTTCACCTCGCCTCCCCCACCTGAGGGGTGGGGTTTGCAGGCTGGCACATCCCCTGTCCTTATTTGGGGTTTCCGGCCAAGCTTCCCGCCAGAGTGGGGGGTTGCAGTGGCCTGGGGAAGCTCACAGAGGCGGCATGCCTTTGAAGTTTCCCCCTGCCCATCCTGGGGGAGGAGATTTAGCACCTCGCCCAGGATGTGCGTTGTTGCAGGCCCAGGAGAGCAGGGGCTCTCCTACCCAGGCGTCCAGCAACATGTCTGCTGTGTGGCAGCCTAGGCAGCCTCAGAACAGACGTGGATTGAAGGTTAGGTTTTAGGGGGCATCTCTAAGATACCCTCTGGGGTGCTGGGTACATTAAATCCCACACTGGCATCAGTGTGGGTTTAATGTGCTGAGAAGTTTGATACTAAACTTCTCAGTCTTTAATGTTGCCATTATGGTGCTGTGGAGCTCGTGTTTGACGAGCTCTCAGCACCATGTGCTCTTAAATGGCAGCACTGCACTTACCGTGTCCAGGAATGGACCTGGGTACTGTAGGGGCACAGGGCTCCTGCTCCTGTGCCCACACCACTGGCATAGGGCACCCAGCTAGAGGGGTGGCTGATGTATGCCAGGGCAGTGTAGGTGGTGGGCATGGCACACAGGGATGTGTGCCATGTCGACTCTTTGTTTTGTCTTGCACCCCGACACCCAGCCTGCAAGGGCAGTGTGTGTAAGGGTACAGGGCCTCTAAGGGTGGCACAATAAGTGCTGCAGCCCTTAGAGGCCTTCCCTGGTCACAAGGCCCTGGGTACCTAGGGTACCATTTACCAGGGGGTTGACATGTGGCCAGGGTTTGCCAATTTGGGTTTTGTGTTTTAGGGAAGGAACATAGGCCCTGGGCACCTGATTGACAGGAATCCAGGGCACACTCAAAGTACATTCAGCAATTCAGCGAAAAGTGGGGGCATACCATGCAAGAAAGATGGCACTTTCTCACAAAGCTTCAAAGGCATGCCACCTTTGTGAGACTCTCCAGACCACTTGCTGCTTTCAGCAACTGGTTTTTCAGGGCGGGAGAACCGGCAGGAAAAACAAGTGAGGAAGAGAGGAGTGCCCACCTCTGCCAACTCCACCCCTAAGGTGGGGGAGGCGAGGTGAAGCACAATCTCGAGTCCCCGCCATCTTGAGGATGGGGGGACCCAGCCAATCAGGGACAGTCTCCTGTCCCCCTCCCTCTGGAGAGTGGCAGAATAGGGGGGTGTACCCACCCCAGGGAAGGGACCCATTGGTCCCCGCCCTTTACCTACCTGTAACGCCACTAAATTTAGTATTTAGGGGGCACCCTGAACCTTCCATCCTCCGATCCAGCAACCACAAGAAAAAGAGAAGGACGAGAAGCCGTGCAGAGCTAACAAGAGGACGACGCCCACTGACTAGGCCCCAGCCCTACAGGCCTGTCTCCCCTCGAACCTGCTCCTGCAATACCCGGTGTGTCCAGCGGACAGCAACCTCAAAAACCCCGGAGGACAAGCCTGCCTTCACTTTTCAAGCTGTTTCTCCCATGAACATCGGATGTGTTTGAACTGCAGCTTCTGGTGCCAGCCAGGAACCTCGAATACAGCCCACTCTGCAACTGCCGGCTTGAGCTAGAGTGGAAAAATATCACGAGGAGGTCCCCCCGGCAATCCTAATCCGAGATCCGGCAACCCCTTACCTGCCTCAAGCCTCCAGAAGACGCCTGCAGCCTCAATCCAAAGGACCCCCCTACCGCGACCAGAGCGGGTAAGAAAATCCGTCGTCCCAAGGCATCCTTGCACCCGATGCCCCACGGTCTTGTGTGCCCAACCCAGCGGTGCCTAACCAACCCTCAACATCCCAACTTACCCCTCGAAGTGGTGGTCACTCTTGGAACATCCTCGTCCCCAAGCCTGCAGTGTTTCTTTGTCCCGGAGAATCTCCATTGAAATCAACAGGGCACCTGGCCTCAAAACAGCACCCTGCACCCGCCGCCCTAGTACTGCTGAGGGTGACCCTTTGGTGCTAACTTGGTCCCCAACTTGCCCTGAGCTTAACCCTAGGAGTTATGCTCCCCCAACCCGTGGCCTGCTTGCCAGCAGCCACAAAGCTGAGCCCCCCCATCCTCCATAGGATAACATTGGGCCTCAACACTCTGCACCCGGCCGCCCGAGTGCTGCTGAGGGTGCAACAACAGTACATCACTGACCCTGGGAGACCCCTGAGTCTAACCCAAGAACCCTAACTCAAAAGACCGATTACTTACCACGAAACCGATAACCTGTTTTTCCTCATAGAATAACATTGACACTTTTTCTCACAAAAAGTTTTTAAGTGTCGACTTTTGAAAACTAAGAATGTTCCTTAAAAATCACACAAATAGGTGGCCAAGATGGTGGCGGGATAGGACGCTCGCTCATCGGCTCCTGCCCGCCGTTCACCCATTGCAGCATAGCGCGGCCCCTGGGGGCCTGAAAAGACGGCGTGGAACGGGGTGCCAGGTCTGGGCCGAGGGGGTGAGCGAAGAGCCCTGTTCTAGAGCGGCGGCATGCCGGCTCCGGCCGCCCGGGATCGGGCGGCCTCGATGACGCGGCGGTCCCGGCTGGGATCGCCGAGGCCTGCGGTCTTGCCCCTGCCTTCCCCTCCGAGGCCTGCTGCCCCCGACGATTCACCGGAGCAGAGCGTCTGGGGCGGGGCCCGACCGCGACTGAACCAGTGCTGGGATCGGACCCGGCTGCTGCTCCTCTCGTGACGCTGAAGCGGCCTGGGGTTGCTGCCCTGCTGGGGCGCCAGGCGGGCACGTGGCCCGACAATGGATGGCTGGCCGGTGCAGGCGGGAAGAGTGACGGAGCAACACGAAGCTGGAGTGAGTAGTGCTGACCCCCGGCCTGTGGTGGAGAGGCACCAGTTGGAAGGGAGACTGTGACGACGGAGCCTGGCACGTGCTGCGTGACACGTCTCGGGCCTCCGGGATCGGGAGGTCCGGCGCCTGGGTGACGTGCTGCGGGGCTTCCTGGACCCCTGGACGCACCGGCCTTCTCATCGGCGGCACCCCTGGATGGCCGGAGGTCCTTGGAGCGATGCATCTCTACCTGCGAGACATTGCTTGCGCCGGAACACAGAGAGGCCCTATCTCGCGGAAGGTGGCGCCCCTGGGTTGGACTGTCAGAAGCTGGCGAACGAGGTAGGAGACATCGAGTGTGGGGCCTGTGCCATATAGTGTCATTGAGGAAGGAGAGAGCGACACGAGCCACGCGGCCAGCGGCCCTTGGGTGCCGGGGAAATAGGGAGCCCGGTGGTGCTCCCCTTGGATCCCCCATCGGACAGTCACGACGATCCTGCCGTGTGGGCCTATGCGGAGCATCGACTCCCTCTGCTCTGTCGGGGGGCAGTTCCCGTGGGACGTCAGTGTGGCTGGCCTGACACAGCAGAGCCTGGAGTGAGCGGCTGGGCCCCGGGGTTGGCCTAACCCTGGGCGCGGTGCCTTTGGCGGACTAGTGGTGGGTGCGACGTGGTATGCTCCTCAGCGTCCCCTGCAGTGACTCAAGGTGTTTTCTTTGGCAGCTGGACCCACGCTGCGGAGGGGGAGCGCCTGGAAGTGACGGTCTAGACGCGGGACGGCCCGCGGGTTGGCGGTGAAGGGAGTGCGGCCCCCCCCTTGGCGTGGAGGGGGCGCTGTAGCGGTGGAGTCGTGTCGGCGCTGCTTTAGGGGGCGCCTACTCAGCGATCGGGATCGGCGCCCCGATCAAGTGTATGGACCCGACAGAATGTCCAAAGCCAAGTCTGGCAAAGGGAAGCCCCTCAAGGATATCTTCGGCCGAGCGCACTCCTCGTCTAACATGGCGGCCCCAGCCCAGGATGTTCCCGTAGAGCGCTCTCCCCCGTCCACCAGGAACGAACCTATCACTAAAGCTTTCCTTGAGTCGCTCTTTCTCACGCTGCGAGAGGACATTCAGTCAGTAAAGGCGGAGTTTGCTGCGGAGCTCCGGGAGGTTCTTCGAGATGTGGACTGTGTGGGAGAACGAGTAGCCGCTGTGGAGGAGAAATGCGACACTACAGTGACGGACCTCTATGCTCCAGCAGGAGGTGCTCCGGCTTCGGGACCAGAATCGCGACATCCAGACCCACCTAGAGGACTTGGAAAATCGGTCCCGGAGACACAACATTCGAATCCGGGTGGTCAAGGCCTCAGAAGATACCCACGATCTCTTTGCGTTCGCACAGGTCCTCTTTCGCCCCATCTTGGGGGACTCCCATCAGACCGGGGTGGTCTTGGACAGAGCGCACAGGGTGGGGCCGTCCCCGTGCCCCTAACGCGCCACCAGCGGACATTCTGGTGTGTGTCCAGGACTTCCGTACCAAGGAGGCTATACTCACAAAAGCGAGGTCACTTCATCCCATTGTCTACCTGGGGCTTTCCCCAGTGCTGTACCAGGACTTGGCTCTGATTATGCTGCAACGACAACGCCAATTTCGTCCGGTCACTGAACATCTGCACCAGCAGGGAGTCTTCTATTCCTGGGGGCACCCTTTTCGCCTCATTTTCCGCCATTCTGACAGGCTCTATCAGATTCGTTCACTTGCGGAGGCGTGCCGGGTGTTGGGGCTGGCAGCTCCCACCGAGGACGATGAGGCTTGCAGCTCTGCTTCAAATCCAGAGGTGTCCCCGGTGGAGTGGCGGCACCAGGGCTGTCGGCGCGGATCTCGGCGGCCTCCCCGTTCAGAGATTGTTAAAGGTCAGCAGGCGGCCCTCTCTGCGGCGGCTGAGGCTCTTTCTGGAGAGGTTGCGACGGAGAACTGACTGAACTTCCGGGCCGGAGATGCTTCTAGCTTCTCTGCTGGTGGGGGCAGCGGGGGGAGTGGGTCCTTCTCTTGGTTCACGTAATCCCCATGTGGCAGACTGACCAGTCGTCCTGGGACGACGGACTCTTTCAACTACCAAGACTGGCTGTTCTGTTCCTCGTTTGGGATTGGTTTCAGGGACAGTTGGTATCTGGGTATACAGGATGTTTTTGTTCCTCTTTTTTCCCTCTGTTTATTGTTATTGGGAGGGTCCCCCTTGTCCACGTTTTTTTTTGTAGGTCCCATTGAGCGCGCCTTGGGCAGTCATAGCCCGCTCCTGCCCACATTGCTCCCTTCTAGGGCCTCCGCTGCGACTGCTCTCACTTTTCCCCTTAGTACGCTAGATGCCAAGTAGACCGTTCAAAGTGTTGACTCTCAATGTCCGGGTTCTGAATAACCCAGTTAAGCGTGGGGCGGTCCTGAGCTACCTGGCGCACTCGGCTGCCGACATTTGCCTCCTACAGGAGACTCACCTGCTTGCCAAGGATCACCATAGGCTTAAGTCTCGTGCCTTCCCAACGCAGCTTTTCTCCTCAAGCTCCACTAAATCGGCCAGGGTGGCAATTCTCATTTTCCGTTCCTTTCAGGGTAAACTCCTTCAGAAGGGTGCTGAGATCAGGGGTCGCTTGCTTACATACCATTTCTTGGTGGCAGTGGTGTCCCTCGTGAATGGCTCGGTATACGCTCCCAACGACGGGCAGAACAAATTTCTCCATCATGCACTCACTGAAGCGACGGCTAACTCGGAACGGCGCCTATTATTCGGGGGGGGACCTAAACCTAGTGTTCGACAATGTTGTCGACCGCTCGTGCCAACGCACTAGTCAAGTGGGGGCCCTCTCTCGGTCCGGTTTGACGCATGTTCGTGACTTGGGATTGGTGGATCTGTGGCGATGTTTCCACCCCACGAGCCGCACATATACTTTTTATTCAGGGGCTCGTAAGATTTATGCCAGACTCGATTATTTTTTGTGCTCCACCCCTCTGCAGACACTGGCTACGGAGGTGGAGATTCTCCCCGCGGCGTTATCAGACCACTCGCCGGTCATGGCTTCTTTCTCGCTACCACACACGCACCTGCCCCTGCGGCATTGGCGTCTGCGGGATTCCTTGCTCAATCGCACCTCCACGGTGGATCAGATTAAAGTAGCCATAGCGAACTACCTGGTCCCTTACGCTAACGCAGACACCTCGCTCGCGACTCAATGGCCGGCCCTCAAGGCGGTTCTCCGTGGGGAATTTATAGCGATTTCCACTGCAGACAACAGGGAGCAGGGCCGGAAACGGGCCGAACTCTCACAAAGGGTGGCGGAGCTTGAGCAGATGCACCAACGCTGCTCGGGCTTGGCGCCAGCTCTGTACGGAACGGAAACAGCTGGCGGCGCTGGACCAGGACAGGGCCGAATATGCAGCCCTTCGCCTCCGCCATTCTTGCTATACTGGGGGGGACAGGGGTGACCGGCTTCTGGCGCACAAACTCAGAGAGGTGAGGCAGGGTGTGCCGTCAATCCGTCAGCCGGGAGGTGAGCTCACCTCAGATGATTGCGCAAAAGCAGAGACCTTCCGCGAGTTCTACGCTAGGCTATATTCGGGGGACTCCCTCGATAGGTCGCATAGCCTTAACTATTTGTAGGCGGCCCAGATGCCTGCTCTGACTGCGGAACAGGCCGCTCATCTTGACAGAGATATTGGCTTGGAGGAGGTGGTCGCAGCCGTTTCCCGTCTCCGTAAGTCGCCTGGCCCAGACGGTTACTCCGCGGCCTTTTATAAAGCCTTCTGCTACCAGGTAGCCCCTTTGCTGCGTGACCTTTTTAACACCTTTGCACAGGAGGGGGCGATTCCGGAAGAGATGTTGGAGGCCTCGGTCATTGTTATACCGAAGCCCGGTACGGACGTTACAACTTGCGGCGCGTGTAGACCGATCTCCTTATTAAACATTGATATAAAATTATACACTAGCATCTTGGTGACACGTCTTGCCCCCTATATGACTCAACTGGTGGAGCCAGACCAAGCAGGCTTTATCTCGCAGCGGCAAACCAGTGACAACACGAAGAGGTTCCTCCATCTTCTTGAAAAAGCATCTTGCACGCAGGGGGAGTATATGCTACTGGCGATTGACGCTGAAAAAGCCTTCGACAGGGTTCACTGGCCCTACTTAGAACATGTCCTGCACCGGTTTGGCTTTGGGGGCAAGCTGCGCACCCGGATATTGAATTGCTATCACTGGCCCCGGGCAACGGTCAGGGTAAATGGACAGACGTCCTCCTGTTCCCCATTGAGAGGGGCACCCGACAGGGTTGTCCCCTCTCGCCTATCTTATTTGCACTCTACATGGAGCGTCTGGCGCGGAGAGTCTGACTACACCCTCTCATAGCAGGGATCAAATTTGGGGGAGATATACATAAGATCAGCTTGTATGCGGACGACATTCTTCTGTCCCTCACTGACCCCGTCCAGACGCTGCGGGCCCTCTTCATTGAGCTCCATAACTTCGCCCTAGCCTCGGGCTTTAAGATTAATGTGGACAAATCAACCGCCTTAAACATCTCACTGTCCACGCCCACATTAGCCCAAATACAGGAAGAACACCCGCTCCAGTGGTCCGACACTACGGTCCCATACCTGGGGGTGCAGTTGGGCCCAACGATCCCAGCTACCATCACGGCCAATTACGATAGGCTACGAGTTCATATCCGCAGGGAACTCGGCAGGTGGAAGCACTACCCCCTCTCTTGGCTTGGCAGAATCGCGGCTGTGAAGATGACCATGCTCCCCCAAATTCTTTATATTTTCCAAACTCTTCCGCTGCGCCCTCCCGCAGGTTGGATTCAACAAACCCAGTCCGACCTGGCACATTTTATATGGCAGGGGCGCAAACCTCAGTTTAAACAGGAGATTGCGGTTCTTCCCCCGGAACAGGCAGGGGTGGGCATACCGTCCTTGCAGCTCTACTTCCACACGGCACAGCTTCGCTATTTGATTGAGTGAAGCCGGTTAGAATCTGAAAAGCATTGGCTATTTCAGGACCAGGCGATTGCGGCGAAACCTCTTCAGGGTATCCCCTTTCTCCCGAAGCGGCATAAGCCAGCCAACCTTTACGCCTCTTACATCACCGGCACTATTTTAGAGGCCTGGGATCGCACTGCTGCCTCACACGGGCTAACCACATTTCCCTCTCCCATGACCCCGTTGTTTGACAATCCGGACTTCACCCCTGGGTTGGATCCTATGGCATTTACAAGCTGGCGCCTCACCTCTTGTCGGTCCTTAGGGCATTCGTTCGATCTAGAGGGCATACTATCCTTCCCACAAGTCAAGACACACCATGGTGTTCCGGAGTCTGATCGGCTACAATATTTGCAACTCCGGCACTGGGTACTCCAGCCACAAACTAAAGCTGGGGCTCATCGCTTTGTAGCTCCATATGAGAAGTGGCTGCTTACTCGGTCTTCCGATAAAAAACTTATCTCTGACCTATACAAATTTCTGCTTGCAGCCACTACCTACACCTAGAACGCCGGACGGGCAAGATGGGAGCGGGAGCTGGGGAGGACTCTCTCTCACAAAGAATGGGGCAGCATATACTATAGAGCTCGACACTCGGTGTACCATGCAGGCCTAACAGAGACACTGACCAAGGTCACCACCTACTGGTATCATACGCCAGAACGACTCCACAGCTTTGACTCTCCCGTTAGTGATAGGTGCTGGAGGGGCTGCGGGGAGATGGGCACTTTGGAGCATATTTTGTGGAGTTGTGATCGCATCTAGCCCTACTGGGCATCAATTTTGGATGAAGTAGATGCTCATTTAGATACGCAGCTTCCTCGCTTTCCAGCCTATGTCCTCCTTGGCCTACCCAACCCACTAACAACCCCTGAAATACCGGAGAGGCCGCCTCATTGCCATTGCCCTAGGGGCAGCCACTCAGAATATAGTAGCACATTGGCGCTCCCCGCAGGCTCCTCCGCATTCGGGCTGGCTACAGCAGCTGTGGAGGATCTTGGGCGTGGAGAAAATGTCCCTCACTCTTGCGGGCAGGGGGGAGGAATTCCCGGAGCTCTGGCGGCCCTTCCTGTCTCTGCTTACAACGGAGTTCCGGTAGCTGACCTCCCTAAGAAACGCAAGCCTCGACGGCCAAGCTGAACTGGCTGTCTCAGGGTCCGTCCTTTTTTTCTATTTCTTTTCCTTGTTTTTAATCCTAGACTGTGGAGTTAATGGGGAGGTCTGATTTTGGGATTTTGCGTTGGTTGTTAAGGGCCCTTGCTGTTGACCGCTCCCCGCATCTTACTTAGTAATGCTACTATAGCCGGCATTAATTGTCTGTACTGCGCTGTCTTTCAGGAGCTTGAGGTCCTGTTGTTTGTTCTTGGTTTCTTTAAAATCAATAAAACAGATTTAAACCATAAAAATCACACAAATAACCAAAACGCATTTTCTCAACTGTTTTCAGGAAATCTCCCAGTGCTGAATGTAGGTATCCAGCACTGAGTAAGAAAAGTAACGTTAAAGTAACTTAGCTGTGAATTGAATTTCCTTCCATGATAACATTGGTGATTCTATGTGAAAAAGTTTCTAAGTGTCAACTTTTGAAATACAAGAATATTCTTTAAAAATCGTACAACTAACTAAAACGCATTTACCCAACTGTTTACAGGAAATGCCCCGGTGCTGAATCTAGCATCCAGCACTGTTAGCAAAAGTAATCCGAAAAGTAATTTAATTGCATTTTACTGAAAAAGCCTATTGATTCCTATGTACTGAGTCTACTATGTTTGTGCATTGCATTGCAACACCTGTAAACTCGAATTGGTACAAAGTCCTACTGTATTTTTAAAGTATTCAACAACAGCATCTTGTATTTATATGCTTACCTGTACCAGGCTTGCTTGGTTCTAGAAATCAAACAGTATATTTTTTTATACAAAAACAATTGGCCTAGAGTTCAGTTTTTGAGTGTGTGAATTCATTTGCTGACTGAGTGGGTACATCAAATGCTGAACACTGTCCTCTGATACCGCCTTACTGCTCGACCAAGCTACCACTTTAGAGAGTAAGGTTATATCTAACTTTAACCTCTGCCAAACCTCTGGAGACCCTTGGACTCTATACACACTGTACCTCACTTTGGTGCAGTATATATAGAGCCAGTTTCTTACAATGTTTAGACATCAAAAGAATATCGTTCGGTTAAATGTTTTTAATACGAATTATTTTTAGTTTTAAGAGTCAACAGTACGATTTCTGGAGGCTGCAAGTTATCTTATGGGAGGAAAAGTCAATGCGGCATTCAGGTATAGTACAGCAACTTACAGGACCCTTCTCCAGGAGTTAAGGTGAAGCAAGGTCCAAGGTAGCACCAGCAGCTCTAGGGTGGTCGGATGCAGAGGTGCAAAACCGCATCGGGGGCCCAATGTTAATCTATGGCTAACTGTTGCGGTAAAAAGAGGCTGCAGACTTTGGCTGGGGGAGAGGGGGAGCAGTCGGGCTGAATCCACAAGGGGGTCTCAGGTCTCACAATGCTCGGGGACGTAGGGACACCTTTGGTCCTCTATTCCATGGCTCAGGGCGATGGGTGAATCGGGGTCTTTAGGCGTCATTATCTTCTTTTTTTTTTTTTTAAAGGGAGCAGTCACGGTAGAGGTGGCCTGCATACAGAGGCTGCAGGTGACATCGGAGGGTCCACGAGGGGTGAAACCATGGTGGACTCAGGCTCAGGAGGACTGGGGAACCTTGATGTCACCGTTAGCCCACTTCAGCTCGGGCTTGGAGTGACTGGTGTACTGGGTGCTTCAGACGTCGAGTTTTGCCGGTTCCGGAGTCAATTCTTTGGAGTGTCTGCAGGATGCAGAGAACTGTAACACTGTAGGTCTCGGTTCTTTATTGAAGCCAGGCAGTCCTCCCAGGTTTTTGAGGCACAACAGCTGCAGGACCAGACTTGTTTAGTTCAGTTTCGACAAGGAACAGCAGACTGGTCGGCAGGGCTGTGGCCAAGTCAGTTGATCGCTTCAGTCTTCTACTTTCGTGGATCTTCATTGTCTTCCTTCGTAGGTGTGAGAAAGTGCCATCTTTCTTGCATGGTATGCCCCCACGTTTTGCTGAATGTACTTTGAGTGTGCCCTGGACTCCTGCCAATCAGGTGCCCAGGGCCTATGTTCCTTCCCTAAAACACACAAAACCCAAATTGGCAAACCCTGGCCACATGTCCGCCCCTGGTAAATGGTACCCTAGGTACCCAGGGCCTTGTGACCAGGGAAGGCCTCTAAGGGCTGCAGCACTCATTGTGCCGCCCTTGGAGGCCCTGTACCATTACACACACACACTGCCTTTGCAGGCTGGGTGTCTGGGTGCAAGACAAAACAAAGTCGACATGGCACACATCCCTGTGTGCCATGCCCATCACCTGCACTGCCATGGCATACATCAGCCACCCCTCTAGCTGGGTGCCTTATGCCAATGGTGTGGGCACAGGAGCAGGAGCCCTGTGCCCCTACAGTACCCAGGTCCATTCCTGAGCACTGTAAGTGCAGTGCTGCCATTGAAGAGTACATGGTGCTGAGAGCTTGTCAAACACGAACTCCACAGCACCATAATGGCAACACTGAAGACTGAGGTTTGGTATCAAACTTCTCAGCACATTAAACCCACACTGATGCCAGTGTGGGGTTTAATGTACCAAGCACCCCAGAGGGCATCTTAGAGATGCCCCCTTAAACCTAACCTACTATCCACGTCTGCTCTGAGGCTGCCACACAGCAGACATGTTGCTGGACCCCTGGGTGGGAGACCCCCTGCTCTCCTGGGCCTGCAACAATGCACATCCTGGGCGAGGTGCTAGATCTCCTCCCCCAGGATGGGCAGGGGGAAGCTTCAAAGGCATGCCGCCTCTGTGAGCTTCCCCAGGCCACTGCAACCCCCCACTCTGGCGAGAAGCTTTGGCCGGAAACCCCAAATAAGGACAGGGGATGTGCCAGCCTGCCAACCCCACCTTTCAGGTGGGGGAGGCGAGGTGAAGCACATCTCCGGGCTCTCGCCATCTTGAAGATGGGGAGCCCTACCCTATCAGGACTAGGCTACTGCCCCCCTCCCACTGGAGAGAGGCAGGATAGGGGGTGTACCCACCCCAGGACAGGGACCCATTGGTCCCTGCCCTTCACCTACCTGTAACGCCGCTAAATCTAGTATTTAGGGGCACCCTGAACCTTCCTTCCCCAGATTCCAGATTTCAAAATCCGAAGAAGAGCAAGAAGAAAGAAGACCTGCCCTGCAGCTGCTAAAAAGAGGAATACACCAACTGCTTTGGCCCCCAGCCCTACCGGCCTATCGACCCTCGAACCTGCTCCTGCTCCAACCCGGCATCTCTTATGGCCAGCAACCTCACAAACCCAGGAGGACCTGGCTACCTTTTGGCTCTAAGCCCCTGGGACTCCCATGAGTAGAGGCTCTACTCAAAACCAACTTCTAATCCCTGGCAGCAGCCCGGAACCGCAAACCCAGCACACTCTGCACCAGCCAAGCCTGGCCAGTGCCAGAGTGAACAAAGACCACGAGGACGACCCCACGGCGACTGTGACCCCGAGTCCGGCACCCAAGGACCTCCCTCGACACTCCTGAAGAAGCCTGCAGCCTCAGAACAAGGTACCCCCCCTACCGCGATCAACAGAGGGTAAGATTTCCCGACACCAAAAGGCACCCCTGCACGCCGCGCCCCGCGACCCCTTGTGCCCAATCCCGGGGTACCTACCTATCCTCCAACTACCCAACTTACCTCTCGAAGTGGTGGTGGCACCTGAAGAATCCTCGTCCCCAAGCTTGCAGCGTTTTTCTAAACCGGAGATTTCACATTGAAATCAATTGAGCGCCCGAAAGCTCAAAAGCACTCTGCACCCAGCCACCCGAGTGGCCCTGGCAGTGAAAACTCTACACCTACCTACTTCCCCACTTGCCCCGAGTAAGTGACCAGCCGCGGGCTTGCTAGTCCGCAGCCACCAACCAAGGCCCCCCTATCCCTCATAGGATAACATTGGGCCTAACTCTCTCTGCACCCGGCCACCCTAGAGTCGCTGAGGGTGAACCAACTGTACCTACCTGACCCTGGGGGACCCCTGAGTCTATGCCCAGAACCTCAACTCTGCCAGTCGAGTACTTACCCTTAAACAGCAAACTCTATTTTCCTCATAGGGTAACCTTGACTGGCTTTTTCCTGAAATTTCTTCTAAGTGTGGACTTTTCAAATCTTAAAATATTCACCAAAAATCAGCCGAGTAACGAAAACGAAAATACTCACCTGCTCTTAGGTGAGCTCCCAGTGCTGGATCTTGGTGCCCAGCACGGACTCTGAAAAATACTTACAACTGTACTTACCAGTAACCCAATGTTTTCCCATAGGAAATCATTGACTGTTTTTCTGTGAAATTTCTTCTAAGTGTCAATTTCTGCAATCTTGAAATATTCTTTAAAAATCGTATAATATCTGAAAACGTAATGTTCGAGGCATATGAGCTGCAGATTGTACACTTTTGCATAGATTGCCATCTGGTGTTGGGCCCGGATGTTTGCAGTTTGTTTTTCTTCTTGGACAGTCTTTGGAAGTCACGAGTTCGGTGACTCCTCCTTCGGTCCGTACTGCGCATGGGCTTCGGCTCCATCCTCAGATTGTTTTTTTCCGCCATCGGGCTCGGATGTGATACTTCGTGCTCCTGCTTCGAACCTTTCCAGTTCGACCTTCGACGGAAAATCCTCGTCCATCGAGATTCTTAACACAAAAATCATCTTCTTCATCTCTCTCGGCGGCACTTTTTCGATTCCAGACATCGGCGCCGGCCTTCGGGCCTCCCTCGACTCCGGTCTCGGCCGATGGAAAGGACTCCCTTCAAAAAGTGCCCAAAATGTGGGTCTAAATTTCCCCACACCGACCTCCATCAGGTGTGTAACCTCTGCCTCTCTCCCGAACACGAGGCTCGAGACTGCCCCGCCTGCAAGTCTTTTCGATCGAAAAAGACCATCCGGGATCGAAGAGCTCGACGCACCATGGCGCACTCATCGACTTCGGCTCCACCCGACATCTTCGGAGACGACACCGGAGCTTCGGGGCAGCAGCACACAGAGCAGGAGGAAGAACTCGTCAGCGCTTCCGAGGCCGACGGCTCTGACCTGGAGGAGATAACACCGGCGCAGAGGGTCGTGAGTACTTTGCCCCCTCCCACTCCCGTATCCACACCGAAAGAGACTCCGGTTACACCTTCGTCTCCGGGCCTAGGGAAAACCAAACATACAGCTTCTATCACCCCACCTTCGGGCCCGGTGTCGAAGCATCATAAGTCTCCCGGCGGCTCGGGCTCGAGCCAGCCTACTCCTGGTGCCGAAAAACACCGTTCGGCACCGAAGAAAACCACGCCCAGTTCGGCTCCGAAGTCATCGGGCTCGAAACCTGCACTCTCGATGCCGATTAAGCATAAGCCCCTCTGCACCGACGCTCCGGCGCCAAAGACCGCCTCGGCACCGAAGAAATCGGAGACCCCGAAAAAGCATGGCATGGAGAAACCATCGAAGCCCTCGGCTCCGAAAACATCGGCACCGACAGACGATTCGGTGCCAGAAGAACTATTTACGCCTGATCCTTATCAAAAAACTTTAACAAAGGATCCAAAGGCTGGTCATTTAACTTTGTCTTCTAAAAAGAGACATTTACACAAGCCAGATCTTCCTCCACCACCAAAACGGAAGGACTCTGCCACATCCCCCTTCAGAGTACCCTCCCCGCCACCTTCTCCACCTCCCATATCTCCACCACCTTTGCCTCACCGCTCTCCAACCCCATATGCAGACCCTGATTATGGAGATCCAGATTATGACCCGACAGACGCCCCAATAGACCCCACACCTCCAGGGACACCAGACCCATGGGAGGATTACCACAACCCCGATATACCAGATGTTCCTCAGGATGACATTTATCCATCCAGGCCGTCTCCTCCAGAGGACTCCCTAGGGTTCCACCACTTAATAACGCGGGCGGCACACTACCATGGGGTAGAATTACATAGCGAGCCAGTTGAGGACGACTCCTGCTGGACACTTTTGATATACAAGATAAGGCCTCAGCAATATTGCCCATGCTAAAAGGGGTAACCAAACATGCTGCAGAGGTGTTCAAGGACCCAGTCAGAGCTAGGGTACTAAACCCCAGGATAGAGAAAAAATATAAAGCAGCCCCCACAGATCCTGCATATATTAAAGGACCTGCTCCCTTGGACTCTTTGGTGGTATCCACAGCTAGGAAGCGGTCTAACTCTCAATCCTCAGGGGAGGCTCCCCCACCAGATAAGGATTCAAAGCTCTTAGATGCGTCTGGTAAACGCACTGCCTCGCAGGCCGCAAATATGTGGCGCATTGCCAACACACAAGCTCTGCTTGCACGTTATGATAGAGCACATTACGATGAACTGGAGGCTATCATGCAACACCTCCCAGACAAACAAACACAGGGCTCAGGAGCTAATACAGGAGGGAAAGCTAATCACCAATACCTCAATTAAATGTGCCCTCGACGCAGCAGACACAGCTTCGAGAGCGATATACACCAGTGTTTTGCTTCGTCGTCATGCCTGGCTCAGAATCTCAGGGTTTAAGCCAGAAGTCCAGGCATCTATATTAAATCACCCCTTTGACCAACAACACCTATTTGGTCCAAAGGTGGACGAAGCATTGGAGAAAATGAAAAAGGACACGGATACGGCAAAGTCTATGGGGGCATTACAATCCCATACCCCTAGACGTTCATTTCGTCGTTCCTCCTTTCGGGGCACAGGCAGGGGTTACTCTGCCGATAACGCCTCTACTTCCTACAAGTCCCTTCCTCAGAATACCTTCTCAAAGGGCTATCAGAGAGGTGGTTATAGGGGAAACAATAATAAAGGCAGGGGCAAAACAAACAACACCCGTTCTGCCACACCACCCGCCCAATGACTTTCCCCCGCTTCCCCCAGACCATTCCACTCCAGTCGGGGGCAGGCTACAACATTTTCTTCAGACCTGGGAGACCATAACATCAGACAAATGGGTGACACAAATTGTTCAGTCAGGCTACTGTCTCGAACTAACATATACCCCACCCAATATTCCACCCAGGCACCGTACAATGTCACAAGAACACACCATACTGCTCAAACAGGAGGTAATCTCCCTCCTCCAAAAACAAGCTATAGAGTAGGTCCCCGTCAATCAGCAAAATCTAGGGGTCTACTCTCTGTATTTTCTAATCTCAAAGAGAGACGAGACCCTACGGCCCATTCTAGACCTCCGGCCTCTAAATGCATACATACATTCGGACCATTTCCATATGGTCACCCTCCAACAAGTTCTCCCTCTCCTGTGTCAGGGAGACTTTCTCACTACACTGGACTTGAAAGACGCATACTTTCATATTCCAATACACCCTTCTCACAGGAAGTACCTCAGGTTTGTGGTGGACGGTCAGCATTACCAATTCAAGGTTCTCCCCTTCGGGGTCACAACCGCACCACTGGTGTTTACCAAATGCCTAGCGGTAGTAGCAGCTCACCTCAGAAGGCAACACATTCACGTCTTCCCTTACTTGGACGACTGGCTCATAAAAGCCGCGTCCTACGACCAATGTGTGCAACATACAAACAGCACCATCCAACTGCTCCACCGGCTAGGCTTCACGGTGAACCATCAAAAGTCCCACCTCATACCATCTCACACAAAGCAATATCTCGGGGCCACTATAGACACCTCCAAGGCTATAGCCTATCCCAATTCAGCCAGAATCGCAAGCATACAAGCCTTGCGCCAAACATTCACTCTTCAACACTCTCTCCCAGCACGAGTGTTTATGAAGCTAATAGGGATGATGGCATCTTGCATCTTCATAGTGCCCCATGCAAGACTCCACATGCGTCCACTCCAAGAGTGCCTAGCACGGCAGTGGAACCAGGCCCAGGGACAGCTGACGGATCTGGTGTTGGTGGACGGCCGCACCCATCACTCTCTGCAGTGGTGGAACACCACAAAACTTTCCAAAGGGCGGCCGTTCCTGGACCCGGTTCCTCAGGTGATTCTAACGACGGACGCATCGCTTTCCGGCTGGGGAGCGCACCTTCTACACCTCACAGTGCAAGGTCTGTGGACGCCACAGCAAAAAGTACTCCACATCAACCATCTGGCGTTATTGGCGATCTTTCTAGCCCTGAAATCCTTTCAGAAACAAATTTCAGCCAAAGCAGTCCTCATTCGCACAGACAATGTGACTGCGATGTATTATATTCAAAAACAGGGGGGGACACACACTCCCCAGCTCTCCCACTTAGCACAGAGCATATGGAGATGGGCAATTCCACTAAAAATCTTTCTCCTGGCACAGCACGTCCCAGGCATACAAAACACCATGGCAGATCTGCTCAGCAGACAAACGCAGCAAATGCACGAATGGGAACTACATCCACAAGTTCTTCGCCCATTCTTCCACAAGTGGGGGCATCCTCAGATAGACCTCTTCGCCACCCACGAAAACAAAAAATGCCCAAGCTTCGCCGCCAGATACCCACACCCATTGTCCAAAGGCAATGCGATATGGATGAACTGGTCAGGCAAATTTGCATACGCCTTTCCACCTCTCCCGCTAATTCAGTTAGTGGTAAGGAAGCTACAGCAGCACTCCCTCACACTCATTCTGGTAGCTCCAACATGGGCCAGGCAGCCGTGGTACACCACACTGCTACAGCTATCGGTAGTACCACATCAAAAACTGCACCTGTCCCCATGCCTCCTAACACAGAACCATGGAGAAATCAGGCACCCGGACCCAGCTCAGCTCAACCTTGCGATCTGGCTCCTGAAATCTTAGAATTTGGATACCTTAACCTTCCCCCTGATTGCATGAACATTATCAAGGAAGCCAGACGTCCTACCACTCGAGCATGCTATGCCGCAAAGTGGAAGAGATTTGTTGTTTACTGCCGTAACAATACAATCAACCCTTTAGATGCATCCATACAGCACATCATATGCTATCTGCTCCATCTTCAAAGGTGTAACCTGGCATATTCATCCATACGTCTACACCTAGCAGCAATTGCTGCTTACCTACAAAACAGACAGCATTTATCACTGTTCAGAGTGCCCGCTATTAAAGCCTTTATGGAAGGCCTCAAACGAGTAATTCCACCCAGGGCACCACCTTCCCCTGTATGGAATCTAAACGTAGTTCTGTTGTAGGGGATCTCTGTGTATAGTCCTAATCTATGAATAGTCCCGCCCATGTGCGGGGACCCCGGAGCAATCAAAATATCTCTTAAGGTGTCCTGCATTTGCAAACCTGCAAAGACACTTAAGAGACAGACAAAATAATACAGCCTAATACAACATGGCTGCACTGGCCAGCACTTCATCTGAAGTGAACACAAACGCCAAAATAAAGTTTAAATGTCATTTTTATTCACATCTGACATGTTCCTTTAGTGTATCACACTCCCTTCACCAAAATTCCTTTAAACAATAGAGAGGAAGGGGTGGACAGACTAGCCCTATAGGCTGTCATTATGTGTCTGCTAAAGGGATACCGTGCCTTTAAGGAACTCTCCAGAGACTCCCGGTATCCCAGGATGCACAGCCAAAGCAAGTTACTTTCAGTTCTTTTTTCCGGCTCCTGCTAGCAGGACCCTGGAGCTTGAGCTCTACCCTTTTGGGTGGATATTTGGATTAAATTTTGTTTTTTTGATAAAATAGTTTGTTCATTCGACGTCTAGAGCCTTTCTCTACTGCATCCTGCAATTTGGTGCAGTTTGACCCACTCTTAGCATGGCTTTATTCGATAAATGCCCTGAGTGGGGGAGGAAAAAGGCCAAGACGGACCCACATGATGTCTGTATCCTCTGCCTATCATCTTCACATGTCCCTGCTACATGTGACATCTGCAAGACCTTCTCCAAGAGGACCCTGAGGGACAGAGAGAAGATTCGCCTCCAGGGACAGGAGAAGCAGAGGACAGGTGGGACTTCGGGGCATGGAGGATCTCATTCCCCTTCCTCTGCCCATGCTTCAGCCACTGGAGGGACCTCCGGGCAGAAAAAGGAGCAGAAACGACACCTACCGGCTGGTAGGTCGCGTTCGACGTCGAAGGCGACGACGTCGACGGCGAGAGGTAAAGCACCGGTGTGTTCGCCGTCGAACCAGGGCTCTGGATCTCGGCGTTCTCGACGTTCGACGTCGAGAGAGGGGCCGGCGAGACCTAGGACTAGGTCGCCGTCGAGGATTCCACAGTCGACGTCGACACACCTTCGACGTCGTACCGAGCCCCACAGACAGCGCAGCTCGCCGTCGAGGCGACCCCGTTCGTCTCCTTCGCCGTCGACTCATGGATCGACGCTGACGACATCGACGGCGAGACACCGGCGGCTGCCGTCGAGACGAAGGAGATCGCCGTCGAGGCACAGATCGCCGTCGAGGCACAGATCGCCGTCGAGGCACAGATCGCCGTCGAGGCACAGATCGCCGTCGAGGCGAAGGGGATCGACGTCGAGGAGGCATCGCTCACCGTCGACGTCGAGAGGTTCTCCGTCGACCCGCCGTTCGACGTCGAGGGGCCACCGTTCGACGTTGGGGGGACGCCGAACGGCGAGGAGACGCCGTACGAGGTCGACGCTCAGTTCGACGTCGAGGACATCTGGTAACACGTCTTCGGTGATTACGATCTCCAGTCGTGGATCTAGGAGAAGAAGGCGCTCCCCCTCGTTCACTTCAGCACGGGACAGGCCCGCCAAGAAGAGAAGGGTGGACGGGAGTCCGGACAGTGCTGGTCCGGGTTCTCCTGCAAGGAGTGATGGAGCCCCGCAGCCTCTCCCTCAGCCGCTGCCTCAGAAGCCTCCTCCGCCTCCTCCTCCTAAGCGACCTCCGCCACCTCCGCTGCCACAGCTCCCGCCGTCTCCTCGGCTACCGGCGATTCATAAGGCTCCACGCAGACCGAGGTCACGCTCTCGATCTCGCCGGAGGTTAAGGAGCAGACGCAGATCGTCCACTCACACAAGGCATGGACGACGGAGATATAGATCTCGTTCCAGAGGCACGAGGTATACGGACTCTTCTGGCAATGGACGGCTCTCCCCCTCGTTGTCGGAAACACCGCCTACTCGAATCTCGCCGGTGGATGATATTGCCACTTTCCAGGATGTACTGATGAGGGGGGCGGCGAAATTGGGAATCTCAGTAGCAGTCCCGGTTCCCACTACCTATGTGATATTTGAGACATTGCACAAGGCTCGCCTGTCACGCCCCCTCCTTCCTATGGTTCCAGGTTTGGAGGAACCAGCCATGGAGGTCTTCTTGACACCAGCCGTGGTGAAGTCGGCCCCCTCACGGTTGCAGAAAAAGTACAGGGCACCTGATTCGGACCCGGCGTTCCTCAGGGTGGACCCTCCCCCGGACTCTGTCATTGTGGTTGCGGCTCGTAAGCAACACTCCACGACGCCCTCTTCCACGGCTCCTCCGGATAAGGAGAGTCGCAAGATGGACTCCTTGGGGAGGAGAATGTGCTCTACGTCGGCCACGACTATGAAGGCTGCTAGCGCCTCCGCTCTGCTGGGTCGCTATGACCGATCGCTTTGGGACTCTCTGCAACAGTTTGCTGCCTCCCTGCCTTGGGATAAAAGGGAGGACTTCCAGGAGGGGTTGAACGAGGGCATGATGGTCTCCAACCAGATCATCAGTGCGGCGGGGGATGTATCGTTGCTGGCGGCCCATGGGTACTGTCATGGAGTACACATGAGGAGACATTCCTGGCTGAGGCTTACTTCTCTAAAACCTGAAGCGCAGCAAAAGATTGCTAACCTGCCGTTCTCTCGCACGACGTTGTTCGGGTCTCATGCGGATGACGAGATGGCCCGCGTGAAGGCCGAGGCAGAAACCCTGAAGGCCGTGGGGTTGGAAAAACCCAAGGAACAGAAGAGGTCATTCCGTTCCTATGGCAGGCGTTATTCTAAGCAACGCGGCCAAGGGCGTCAGTCTGGTCTACAGCAACACCACCAGCAACAACAACAGTTCCCGAGGCAGTCCTTTCAAAAGTGCCAGAGGGGCAGAGGCCAGCATCAATCCTCGTCAGGGAACAAAGGCCCGGCCGGGTCGAAGCCCTGAAAGGTCACTTCCCCCTCATCCGTTACCCGCTCCGGTGGGGGGGAAGTATTCAATACTACCTGGCAGAGTGGAGGACAATAACTCAGGACAAGTGGGTGCTGAATATTGTTTGCAATGGATACAGTCTTCGTTTCACCAGCCCGCCTCCACAGATTCCACCAGTGCGCTCTCCCTACATGGTGCGTGAGCTCCAGGGGGAGGCGGACGTTCTGTTAAAGAAGAAGGCGATAGAAACTGTTCCTTTGAGGCAAAAAGGAAAAGGTCTTTACTCCAGGTTCTTTCTCGTCAGAAAAAAGGACAAGAACGAGTTCAGGCCTATTCTAGATCTGCGTCAAGCAAACAAGTGGATCCGCAGAGAAAAGTTCCGTATGTTGTCTCTGCATCAGATTTACCCTCAGTTGCATCGAGGAGACTGGCTGTGCGCCATAGATCTGCAGGACGCTTACTTTCATGTGCCGATCGCACAAAAGCATCGCAAGTTCCTGAGGTTTCTGGTAGGCAACAACCATTACCAGTATACAGTACTCCCGTTTGGTCTGAAGTCTGCACCAAGGACGTTCTCCAAGTGCATGGCAGTGGTGGCAGCACACTTGCGGAAGAACAAAGTGTTTGTGTATCCATACCTGGACGATTGGCTGATCAAAGCTTCCACGTACCAGGAAGCCCAGTGTCATTTCAACAGGACAGCTGCCTTGCTTCATCGCCTGGGGCTGCACATCAACATGTCGAAGTCAGTGCCGATCCCTGTGCAGTGTCTCCAGTACTTGGGGGCCTCAGTCAATACTTTGAACGCAAGCGTTTGTCCTTCGGAGGAGAGACGCTTATCGATCCGTGGGAAGGCCCTGCACCTCCTCTCTGCCCACTCTCCTACAGTGAGGAAGGTGTCCTCTTTACTGGGGTCGATGGCTTCCTGCATCTTTCTCACCCCCAATGCACGTCTGCATATGAGGCCTCTGCAGGAATGTCTGGAGGATCAATGGGACCAGAGGCGGGGGCGTTGGGAGGACAAGATTCATCTGTCCCAACATGCTCTACAGTCTCTGAAATGGTGGTGCTCCTCAGAGAATGTCTGCAAGGGGACTCCCTTTCACAAGGATATTCCGGTCCAGACCATAGTGACCGATGCGTCTCTCCAGGGCTGGGGAGCGCATTCGGGCCCATTCAGGGGATATGGTCACAGACGGAGATGACTTACCACATCAACTTTTTGGAACTCAGAGCAGTACACTTGGCCCTGAAGGCGTTCCATCCCTCCTTCAAGACGAACTCCCTGCTAGTTCAGTCGGCCGGACCTTCTCACGAAATTCGGAGGACAGATGGTTCACCCCAATCTCTCGTCCTTGAGTTTGGCAGCATGGCTCCTGAGCTAGTGCAGTATGGACACTTGAACCTACCTCAGGACTGTATGGAGATCTTGAAAGAGGCGAAGAGACCGTCTACGAGGACTTCTTACGCCTATAAGTGGAAGAGATTCAGCTCATGGTGCACGGCAAAGGACATTGACCCTACATCCTGTAAAGAAGATGTTATTTTGCCTGATCTGCTGCAGTTAGCTCAATCTGGGCTTAACTTTTAGTCTATTAAAGTTCATCTCGCAGCTTTGACTGCGTATAGAAAGGGCCCTTCCCAAACCTCATTTTTTCAAATCCCTGTGATTAAAAGATTTTTTGGGGGGTTTGCGTAAGGTGTTTCCCCCTGTTAGACGACCTTCTCCACCATGGGAATTGAACGTGGTGTTGTCCAGATTAATGAGGGAGCCTTTTGAGCCTATTCATAAGGCTTCTCTGCAGCATTTGTCTTGGAAGGCTGCCTTCCTTGTGGCCATTACATCGGCCAGGAGGGTAAGTGAGATTCAGGCTCTGTGTTGTCAAGAGCCGTATACTGTATTCCATGCTTCTAAAGTGGTAATGCGTGCTCATCCTAAGTTTTTACCTAAAGTGATATCTGATTTCCATGTAAATCAAATGATAACTTTGCCTACATTTTTTCAGCATCCCTCCTCTCCGGCGGAGAGGTCTCTGCATTCACTAGATGTGCGTAGGGTGTTGAAATTCTATCTAGATAAGACAAAAGACATCCGCAGGTCGGATCAACTGTTTGTAAATTACGGTTCAGTAAGAACTGGTCTAGCTACCTCAAAACAGTCCATCTCCAGATGGATTGTGTCCTGTATTCAGCTTTGTTATCAGAAAGCTAATAAGACGTTAGGGGGTAAGCCTACAGCGCATTCGACTAGGGGCAAAGCAGCGACTACAGCTTTGCTTAGGAATGTTCCAATTGCTGACATTTGTAAGGCTGCCACCTGGAAGTCGGTCCATATACGTTTACAAAGCATTACTGCCTGGATTCTGATGCTAGGGCAGATGCGCAGGTTGGACAGGCTTCGCTGAGAAATTTGTTTGCACAGTGATTTGTTGGTGTTTGGTTTTTACTCCACCGCTGTTTGTTGGTTGGGATGGGCTTGCCATTCTATTCATAGATTATGACTATACACAGAGATCCCCTACTACAGAAGGAGTAGTTTCTTACCTGTAACTCCAGTTCTGTAGTAGGAGTATCTCTGTTATAGTCATAAGCGACCCTCCCTCCTCCCCGGTGGAGTATTCTGACAGTATCAGGCCTGTTGTTATACACCTTCAAAAAGAATCTAAAGTAACTTGCTTTGGCTGTGCATCCTGGGATACCGGGGGTCTCTGGAGAGTTCCTTAAAGGCACGGTATCCCTTTAGCAGACACATAATGACAGCCTATAGGGCTTGTCTGTCCACCCCTTCCTCTCTATTGTTTAAAGGGATTTTGGTGAAGGGAGTGTGATACACTAAAGGAACATGTCAGATGTGAATAAAAATGACATTTAAACTTTATTTTGGCTTTTGTGTTCACTTCAGATGAAGTGCTGGCCAGTGCAGCCATGTTGTATTAGGCTGTATTATTTTGTCTGTCTCTTAAGTGTCTTTGCAGGTTTGCAAATGCAGGACATCTTAAGAGATATTTTGATTGCTCCGGGGTCCCCGCACATGGGCGGGACTATTCATAGATTATGACTATAACAGAGATACCCCTACTACAGAACTGGAGTTACAGGTAAGAAACTACTCCTTCTTACACGGCTAATGGGTCCGCCTTTCGAACCAATGCATAAATGTGAGCTACAGTTCCTCACCTGGAAAACAGCTTTCCTCATAGCTATCACTTCCCTTAGAAGGGTTAGTGAAATACAAGCGTTCACTATACAAGAACCCTTTTTGCAGATACATCACAGCAAGGTGATACTTCGTACAAACCCCAAATTTCTGCCCAAGGTCATTTCCCCCTTCCATCTTAATCAATCAGTGGAATTTCTCAATCTCAACCTCAATCTGTTGCGGAAAGGGCTCTACATACACTTGATGTTAAAAGGGCTTTGTTGTACTACATACAAAGAACGCAACCTTTCAGGAAAACCAAACAATTGTTTGTCTCCTTCTCTCCACCGCATAAAGGCAACCCCATCTCTAAATCAGGGATAGCTAGGTGGATTGTAAAGTGCATACAAATTTGCTATCACAAAGCAAAAAGAACATTATCTGTTCCACCTAAAGCCCACTCTACAAGAAAGATAGGGGCTTCTATGGCTTCTATGGCTTTTCTAGGGAACATTCCCTTACATGACATCTGCAAAGCAGCCACATGGTCAACTCCGCACACCTTCACAAAACATTACTGTGTAGACGTGCATTCCAAGCAACAAGCTAGTGTGGGCCAGGCTGTACTAAAGACACTATTTCAAACCGCTGCAACGGATACCGGTGGTCGCCGCTAGGGCTGGGTACTGCTATACTGCTATATAATCTATGCAAAAGTGTGCAATCTGCAGCTCCTATGCCTCGAACGGAATATGCTACTTACCAGTATGCATCTGTTCTTGGCATGTAGAGCTGCAGATCTGTACACGCCCACCCGCCTCCCCGGCTACCTGTATCCGTTCCAGTCTATCTTATTTAGATACAACACACATGGGTTTCTTACTGTTATCACTACGCTCCATCTTTTCCCTGCTGGCGAAAAACAATCTGAGGATGGAGCCGAAGCCCATGCGCAGTACGGACCGAAGGAGGAGTCACCGAACTCGTGACTTCCAAAGACTGTCCAAGAAGAAAAACAAACTGCAAACATCCGGGCCCAACACCAGATGGCGATCTATGCAAAAGTGTACAGATCTGCAGCTCTACATGCCAAGAACAGATGCATACTGGTAAGTAGCATATTCCTACTTACCTGTTTTGGATAAAGGTCCCAGTACTGAGTCTAGGTACCCAGTACTGGATTACAAAAGTAACGAGAACATACTGTACCTGCAACTTGAATTTTCTTCCATAGGGAATCATTGACTGTTTTCTTTGAAATATTTTCTAAGTGTCAACTTTTAAAATAGCTAAATATTGTTTAAAAATCATCACAGTAATTAAGTCGACTTTTATCACTTGATTCTAAGTACTGACCCAGGACTGAATCTAGGATCCAGTTCTGGAATTCCAAAAGTAATCTAAAAAGTAATCTGTTGCAAATAACTTGAAATTTCCATTGAGCTCAATGCATTGTTGTGTTTAAAATAGAGTTGCCTATTGCAGCCACTTGTAACTGTTTACAAAAGTCAATTGCATATTGCAATAGTATTTATATAAAGCATCTCATTCTGAGAAAGTATATTTTAATGCCAAGTGTTGGTTCTAAAATAAAACAAGCATATATTTTTTATATATAAACCATTGGTCTAGAGTTCAGTTATTGAGTGTATGAGACCATTTGCTGACAGTGTGTACAACAAATGCTTTACACTTTCCTCTGATACTGCCTTACTGCTCGACAAAGCTACCACTTTAGAGAGTAAGGTTATATCTAACTTTAGCCTCTGCCAAATGTCTGGGGACTGTGGACTCTGTACACCCTGTACCTATTAGGGAACAGTATATACAGAGCCACTTTCTCACAGTAGGTCATCAGGATCTGCACTTCTGGTGCCAGGGGCTCCCCTAAATTCTGAATGAATTTAGGAGTGTTAGAGGAATGTAGGGTGGTAGTCGATGGGATACTGGACACTTGGGGGGGGGGGGGGGGTTGTGTCACTGCACTGCCTATGTGACCACTTCTTGTTTGAAGTGGGCATAACCCTGCGCCACAATTCCAAAGTATGCCATCACAAAGATGGCTACTTCTTATATGTTATGTTACGTTATGTTAATTTATATCGTGCACGGCTACTCATGAGTGTCCCGGCGCGGGAGCCAAATAGAAGACTGTGGGGAACTGTATGTCGCTGCCAATTAGATAAACAAAGTTTTTAGTCTCTTCCTGAACAGACGAGGGTCATGAGTGCTCCGCAACTCAAAAGGAAGGGAGTTCCAAGCTTCGGCCGCTTTGAAGAATAGAGAGCTTCCTCCAACTTTAACATAACGAAAGCGAGGGATCGATGCCAGACACTGTGAGGCAGAACGCAGATGTCTTCGGAGGGAATAGAAACTAAACTGTTTCCTCACGTAGAGTGGACCAGATCCATAAATTGCTGAATGGGCCAAAGTAAGAGCCTTAAATTTGACTCTTTGAGCCACTGGAAGCCAATGCAGATTATGCAGATGTTGTTTTACACTAGACCTGCCTGGGATGCCCATCAGAACTCTGGCCGCAGCATTTTGTACTACTTCGAGTTTCTTGAGCTGGTATCCTGGTAGGCCAATATAAAGTGCGTTGGCATAATCAAGGCGACTGAGAATCGGAGCATGAGTGACCATCTCCTTAGCAGTACTGGGTAGTAAGGGTAGGAACTTCCTAAGGGATTCCAGTGTGCCAAAACACTGACCTGCCAGTTTCTTTATTTGCATAGAGACCCGGAGATTCTCCTCAAACCAGACTTCCAAGTTCTTGACTGCCTGTCCCGTAGAACTGGGTAGGGGGTAATCTGGCGGCCAGAGAGCTTCCCTGAACTGTGGAGGAAAGGATCCATATAAGAGAATCTCTGACTTATCCTCGTTACACTTTAACTGAGCTGATGCAAGCCATTCAAATACGGCTGTTAGACAGTTTTTAGCTTGAGTTGGAGATGTATCATTGTCCTTCCAAGTGAAGAGGAGCTCGGTATCATCGGCCTAAGCGATGATCTCCGCTCCCAGCTCCTCAGCAAGATAGATCAAGGGGGTGAAATATAGGTTAAAAAGGAGGGGGCTCAGGGTAGAACCCTGCGGTACTCCAGTAGTCACCTTTTGTGGGGCAGATGAAAAAGGGGGAAACCACACTCTTCCAAAAATGACTTAATCCAGTTCCACGCTAGACCGGCAACTCCAATGTTTGCGAGGCGGGCTAATAGCAGAGAGTGTGGCACCGTATAGAAGGCGGCAGAGAGGTCTCATATAATCAGAGCCGCTCTCCCGCTCCCATCCAAACATTCTCTGATAGCTTCCGATATTTCCACAAGCGCCGTCTCTGTACTATATGTAGCTCTGAACCCTGATTGAGCAGGATGGAGCGATCCAGAAGTTTCTACAAAATTGGCCAGCTGCTTAAAAACCGCTTTCTCGCACACCTTCGCCACGGTTGGAAGAAGAGAAATGGGGGGATAGTTGTCAGGATTAGCAGGGTCTAGAACTTATGGAGGCATAGTAAGCTTTCTGGGCCTTCCTAAGTGCTATTTTGGCAATAGGCCACTCTCCAGTTTCGTTCCAATTTTTTACAGTATCTTTTTTGCTCTTTGAGCTCACTTGAAAACCAAGGCTTGGAAGGAGAGATTCTGACCCGCTTCAAGGAGGCGGGCTGGGCTAGGTGTTCCACCAACTGCGAAATCCAACTCTTGAAGTTCTCTGCTGCCCCGCCCAAATTAGTGGAAGAAGGAGAATGAGAATCTAACAGAGCTAAGCTTAGGGCCGAAGGTTCAATTCTATGTGAGGGCCTCCCTTGCACATGCCTACTTGGTACATGGGGCATCTGAATGGTCCATGAGAAAATGATCGGACCAAGTTACTTGAGGGGCTCGTTTATGCATAGGGTAAAATTGCTGCCAACCAGATCGAAGGTATGCCCTCCCTGATGCTTGGGGAAGTTAATCCATTAAGTAAGTTGGGCAAGGGTCAGTGATTCACAAGGCTCCCTATTGTCACTCGCCTCTACGCAATCCATATGGATGTTAAAATCCCCAAGAAGTATAAAGTTAGAAAATTGTAGAACCCGAGGGACAATAATTTAATCAAGGGCCTTCAAGAAAGCTCCTGTGGGGCCTGGATGCCTGTAAACCACAGTACCACCCAACTTGAAATGAGGCGAGATGATAATAGAGAAGTTGAGAGCCTCTCCATTTCCGGTGATCTCGCCACGGCGAAAGGTCCATTTGTCTCTAAACACCACTGCTATACCTCCACCTCTTCCCACTAACCCTGGAGATCTTGTACCCCCTTGGAATGGAGAGTTCAATGGCAGGATTTAAGAACTCATTAACCCCTTCGCTGCCAGGCCTTTTCCCCTCCTGTGCCACGCCCTTTTTTGGCTATTTGGGGTAGTGCGCGCTGAGGCCCCTGTAACTTTTTGACCACATAAGGTATCCACGCCAAATTTGCGTCCCTTTCTTCCAACATCATGGGGATTCTAAAGGTACTCAGGGTTTGTGGATTCTCCTAGAGGGGTCACAGAAATGAGCCAAAATACTGCAAAATTTAGTTTTTTTTCGGAAAAATTGGAAAAACGGGCTGCAAATGAAAGCATCTGGGTTTTTCCCTGCAAATGTTATCAAAAAAGGGTTTGTGGGGTTGAAATCACCATTTTCCCAGCTTTTCTGGGATACCAGACTTTTGTCAGAAACCCAAATTTTTTTACAGTTTTGGCATTTTTCTGGGACATAGCCTAATTTTGCTATTTTTTGTGCTTTTGACCTCCTTCCAGTTAATGGCAGAAATGGGTACAAAAGCAATAATGGATCCTGGAAAGCTATACATTTGCGAGAAGAAGACAAAATTCTGAATTCAGCAAGGGGTCATTTGTGTAGATCTATCAAGGTTTTTTTATAGAAACGAACAGTTAAATATAGGATAAATTGAAAATTATTTTAAAAAAACAGCCTTTTGTGTCAACGTTTTCACCTGTAACTTCTTCTAATTATGACAGCTCTTTGAAAGCAATATACCATTACATCCGCTGGACATTACTGGTTATGGGGATATATAGGACTTGTAGGTTCACCAAGAACCCGACGAACCCAGAGCCAAAAACTGATCAGCAACTTGCAATAGTTTTTAATTATGTACCGGGTATATAGTAATTATTCTGTAAAAATGTGTACATGGAAAAATCGGTATGAAAGACACCTATGTATTTCTGAAATGGGAACAAAATATAGAGTTTAGAAACAGTAGATATTTGCACATTTCTGAAATTGGGAATACTCATACTAGCATGAGAATTATCAGTCATTTTTTAGAATGACTTATTTTTTACACTATCTTTCATTTGGAAGGCAGAAATGCATCGAAAGTCAATATATAATAACAATTCCTTTACAAAACTGAATTACCCTAAGTCTCCCGATAAAAATGGTACCTCACTTGTGTGGGTAGGCATAGTGCCCGCGACAGGAAACGGCGCAAAACGCAACGTGGTCACAACTCAATATCGCGGTGAAAATTTACCCTTTTTTGGCAAAGTGCCTAGCTCTAGTTTTTGAACCCTAGCTCTGCGGGCACCTTGGGAAACCTAGCAAACCTATCCATATTTGAAAACTAGACACCCAGGGGAATCCAGGATGGGGTGACTGTGAGAAAGTGGGTTTCTGTTGCAGTAACCCCCCCCCCCCTTTTTTGCCTAATAGCTGATGCACTTTTCCTTGTTGTGCCCTGGGCTCCTGCCAATCAGGTGCCCAGGGCCTGTGTTCCTTCCCTAAAATACAAACTCCCAATTGGCAAACCCTGGCTACATGTCAGCCCCTAGTAAATGGTACCCTAGGTACCCAGGGCCTTGTGACCAGGGAAGGCCTCTAAGGGCTGCAGCACTCATTGTGCCACCCTTAGAGGCCCTGTACCCTTACACACACACACTGCCTTTGCAGGCTGAGTGTCTGGGCGCAGGACAAAACAAAGAGTCGACATGGCACACATCTCTGTGTGCCATGCCCATCACCTACACTGCCAAGGCATATGTCAGCCACCCCTCTGGCTGGGTGCCTTATGCCTATGGTGTGGGCACAGGAGCAGGAGCCCTGTGCCCCTACAGTACCCAGGTCCATTCCTGGGCACTGTAAGTACAGTGCTGCCATTTACAAGTACATGGTGCTGAGAGCTCGTCAAACACGAGCTCCACAGCACCATAATGGCAACACTGAAGACTGGGAAGTTTGGTATCAAACTTCTCAGCACATTAAACCCACACTGATGCCAGTGTGGGATTTAATGTACTAAGCACCCCAGAGGGCATCTTAGAGATGCTCCCTTACAGCTAACCTCCAATCCACGTCTGCTCTGAGGCTGCCCAGGCTGCCACACAGCAGACACGTGGCTGGACCCCTGGGTGGGAGAGCCCCTGCTCTCCTGGGCCTGCAACAATGCACATCCTGGGTGAGGTGAGAAATCTCCTCCCCCAGGATGAGCAAAGGGAAGCTTCAAAGGCATGCCGCCAGTTGGAGTTTCCCCAGGCCACTGCAACGCCCACTCTGGCGGGAAGCTTGGCCGGAAACCCCATACAAGGACAGGGGATGTGCCAGCCTGCCCACCCCACCCCTCAGGTGGGGGAGGCGAGGTGAAGCACATCTCCGGGCTCTCGCCATCTTGAAGATGGGAGGCCCTACCCTATCAGGATCAGGCTACTGCCCCCCTCCCACAGGAGAGAGGCAGGATAGGGGGTGTACCCACCCCAGGACAAGGACCCATTGGTCTCTGGCCTTCACCTACCTGTAACGCCCCTAAATCTAGTATTTAGGGGCCCCCTGAACCTTCCTTCCCCAGATTCCAGATAGAAAATTACAAGAAGAGCAAGAAGAGCAAGAAGAACAAAGACCTGCCCTGCAGCTGCTAAAAAGAGAAGAAGACACCAACTGCTTAGGCCCCAGCCCTACCGGCCTGTCGACTCTCGAACCTGCACCAGCGCGGCATCTCTCGTGGCCAGCAACCTCACCAACCCCCGGAGGACCTGGCTACCTCTTGGCTCTAAGCCCCTGGGACTCCCATGAGTAGAGGCTCTACTCAAGAAACCTATTTTTAACTCCTGGCAGCAGCCCGGAACCGCGGACCCAACACACTCTGCACCAGCCAAGCCTGGCCAGTGCCGGAGTGGACAAAGACCCTGAGGACGACCCCACGGCGACTGTGACCCCGAGTCCGGCACCCAAGGACCCCCCTCGACATCCCGGAGGAAGCCTGCAGCCTCAGAACCAAGTGCCACCCCAACCGCGATCAACCAGAGGGTAAGATTCCCGACGTCAAAAGGCACCCCTGCACCCGGCGCCCTGCGGCCCCCTGTGCCCAATCCCGGGGTACCCACCTAACCTACAACTACCCAACTTACCTCTCGAAGTGGTGGTGGCACCTGAAACATCCTCGTCCCCGAGCCTGCAGCCTTTTTCCAAACCGGAACATTCCCATTGATTTCCATTGAGCGCCCGAAGGCTCAAAAGCACCCTGCACCCAGCCGCCCGAGTGGCCCTGGCAGTGCCCTCTCTACACTAACCTACTTCCCCACTTGCCCTGAGTAAGTGACCAGGAGCCCAGCTCCCACAGCCTCGTGGCTTGCCAGACAGCAGCCACCAACCAAGGCCCCCCTATCCCTCATAGGATAACATTGGGCCTAACTCTCTCTGCACCCGGCCGTCCTGAAACCGCTGAGGGTGAACCAACTGTACCTACCTAACACTGGGGGACCCCTGAGTCCATGCCCGGAATTTCAACTCTGCCAGTCGAGTACTTACCCTTAAACCGCTAACTTCATTTTCCTCATAGGGTAACATTGACTGGCTTTTTCTTCAAAAATCTTCTAAGTGTGAACTTTTCAAAACTGCAAAAATTCACCAAAAATCAGCCAAGTGACAAAAACGAATTTACTCACCTGCTCCTAGGTGAGCTCCCAGTGCTGGATCTTGGTGCCCAGCCCTGGCCCTGAAAAGTGTTCACAACTATACTTACCTTTAACTCATTTTTTTCCCATAGGAAACCATTGTCTGCTTTTCTGTGAAATTTCTTTTAAGTGTCTATTTTTGCAAATTTGAAATATTCTTTTAAAATCGTACCATTTCTGCAAACGAAATTACTTACCTGCTTTTGATAAGGACCCCAGTCCTGGGTCTAGGTACCCAGTCCTGGATTACTAAAGTAACGATAAAGTACTCTACCTGCAATTTGAATTTCTTGCCATAGAGATCCATTGAATGTTTTCTTTGAAATATTTTCTAAGTGCTAACTTTTGAAATAGCTAAATATTATTTAAAAATCATTACAGTTATTAAGTCGACTTTCATCACTTGATTCTGAATACTGACCCAAGGCTGGTTCTAGGAGCCAGACCTGGAATTCCAAAAGTAATCTGAAAAGTAATTTATTACAAATAACCTGAATTTACCATTGAGCTCAATGCATTATGTTTAGGAAATAGGATTGTTTATTGCAACCAACTGTGACTGTTTACACAAATTTATTGCTTAAGACAAAAGTATTTATATCCAACCTCTCATGCTGAGAAAGTATATTTTTACCCCCTTTGTGGTTCTAAAAATAAAACAAGCATATATTTTATATATATATACACCATTGGCCTAGAGTTCAGTTATTGAGTGTGTGAAACCATTTGCTGACTGAGTGTGTACAATAAATGCTTTACACTGTCCTCTGGTACTGCCTTACTGCTCGACCAAGCTACCACTTTTGAGAGTAAGGTCATACCTAACTTTGACCTCTATCAGCCTCTGGGGGACTGTGGACTCTGTACACCCTGTACCTATTAGGGAACAGTATATACAGAGCCACTTTCTCACAGTGACTTGACTGCCTCCCACCAGGGTCTGTTATCCAGAATCCCTTGCAAACCTAAAAAATTGTCAAGAAAAACACATTTTCCCCACATTTCTGTGGTGGAAAGTTCCGGAATCTGCGTGGATCCACAAATTTCCACCCACCCTGCGTTCCCCAAAGTCTTACGAGAAAAACGGTACCTCACTTGTGTGGGTCAGCCTAGTGCCCGCGACAGGAAACGGCGCAAAACGCAACGTGGTCAGACCTCAATTTCGCAGTGAAAAATGACCCTTTTTTGGCAAAATGTCTAGCTGTAGTTTTTGAACCCTAGCTCTGCGGGCACCTTGGGAAACCTAGCAAACCTATACATTTTTGAAAACTAGACACCCGTGTGCTTCCAGGGAGGCATGCCTTGCGTGGATCCCTCAACGTTTCCTTACCCAGAATCCCCTGCAAACCTCAATTTTAGCTGCAAAAAATCAAATTTTTCACACATTTTTGTGTGGGAAAGTTGTGGCATCACCGGGCTCACTCAAATTTCCCACCACCCAGCGTCCCCCCGGGTCTCCCGGTAAAAACGGTGCCTCACTTGTGTGGGAGGCCCAAGTACCCGCGACAGGCAAGGGCCCAAAACGCAGTGAGGCGACATCAAAATTGCCTACCTCAAAACGACCTGGTTTTGCAAGGGGGGTCACCTGGGTTTTTGGCCCGGTGCTCGGCGGCCACCTAGGGGAACCTACCAAACGCACACATTTCTGAAAACTAGACACCCGGGGGATTCCAGGGAGGTATGGCTTGCGTGGATCCCCCAACGTTTCCTTACCCAGAATGCCCTGCAAACCTCAAATTTAGCTGAAAAAATCACCTTTTTCAAACATTTTTCGTGTGGGAAAGTTGAGGCATCACCGGGCTGACACAAAATTTCCTACCACCCAGCGTTCCCCCGGGTCTCCCGATAAAAACGGTGCCTCACTCGTGTGGGAGGCCCAAGTACCCGCGACAGGCAAGGCCCCAAAACGTAGTGAGGCGCACTACGTTTAGGACCCTTGCCTGTTGAGGCGCACTACGTTTTGGGCCCTTGCCTGTCGCGGGTACTTGGGCCTCCCACACGAGTGAGGCACCGTTTTTACAATTCCCTGGTGTCTAGTGGTCTTTTTGCCCCCCACCCGGGGGGCAGATTGGGGGCCAATGCCCCATCTTCCCCACAGGGGGGGCAGAAAGGCTGTAATGGTGGCGGGTGGGTGGGGGCATTGGCGTGCCCGTTGTGGGCAGCCCCCACCCTAAAAAAAAAAAAGTAAAAACGAATCCCGGGTAGTTAGTGGGCTTTCTGCCCCCCCCCCCCCCCCCCCGAAGTGGCAGATTAGGGGCCAATGCCCCATCTGCCCCCCGGGGGGGGGGGGCAGAAAGACTGTAGTAATTGGGGGGCGGGGTGGGGGCATGCGCCTGCCCGTTGTGGGCAGCCCCCACCCCTATTTTTATGGATAAAAAAATTCCCTAGGGTCTAGTGGGCTTTTTGCCCCCCCGGGGGGGGCACATTGGGGGCTAATGCCCCCATCTGCCCCCCAGGGAGGGCAAAAAGACTAAATTGCGCCAAATTTACATGAGAGAACCAAAGGCCCTTGCCCAAGGGGCCGCTCCCCCCTCCCTGGTGTCTAGTGGGTGGATCCCTGCTTGGGTATCGCCCTCCTGTGGCGATCCCGAAGCAGGGATCCACTGGGGAGGGGTACCGTTGGAAAGGGGAGATTCTCCCCTTTCCAACGATACCTCTTCCTTCTTTCTACATGCTCAGGGGGCTGAGATAGCCCCCTGAGCACGTACAAAGTGAAACTGAAATGAGCCTCTTGGCTCATTTCAGTTTCACTTTCACTGTAATGACGTGCGCGCCGATCGTCATTACAGTGAAAGGGGGGCGGGGGACCTCGGGAGCTGGGGAAGCTCTTCCCCAGCTCCCGAGGCTATTTTGGCAGAAAGGGAATCCTCTGGTGCCCGCACCAGAGGGATTCCCTAGGGTATGCCTCATGACGAGCTGGACTCGTCATGGGCACAGCGCGACTGTGCTCCATGACGAGTCCAGCTCGTCATGGGCTTACAAGGGGTTAAGCCACGTTTCTGTTATAAAAAATAAATCAAATTGTTCATCAGAAAGATCGTAAATTTCCTGGGCATGTTTGATCAATGAACGAGCATTGATCAATGCAGCCTGAATGGTGAGTCCTCTAGCGGTGCTAGGTGTTCGGGAACCTGGTAGTGCAAAATTAACCCCTTTAGTACAAAGACTAAAATCGCAATTCTCGCAGGTCAGATGAGAATTATCTTCAATTGCCCACCCGCCGACACACTTACCACCTTTGTGGCGGAGTGCACACAGCTCAGCACGGCTATAAGAAAGACAAGGGCCATGCACATCGCAGAAAAACGGGCAGCATGGCTGCACAGGCCACTTCTGGGACGCGGACAGGTGCAGACGGGCTTGCCTTAGGTGCGTCAGCGCAGCGCGCCTATTTGTCAGCATTCCCCAGAAACAACTAGAGCGCTGCCTGCCTAAGATGGCGGCCTCTAGTTTTTACCCCAGGCCCACGCGGAAGAGCAGAAGAAGACTGGTTCCTCTAAAGTGGCAAGTGCTCGGAACAAATCAAATTCAGCCGCCTGCTATTTTCAATTCGGTTTTCGTTTTTAAAAAATACAGGATCAAAAGTCAATTTTTAAGTTCAGTTTTTTACATGTAGTTAAAAACAAATATTTTAAAAATGCTCAAGATGAGGTTAACAACCTACACAAATGCTAAAATCAAGAACCGCTATAGTTAAATGAGCGTTTAGACACGGTACACTCTCCCGTTCCAAACAGCTCCTAATGGCACTGGCGTCCGCGCAGCGCGCCTTTTTGTCAGCATTCCCCAGGAACAAATAGAGCGCTGCCTGCCCCTAAGATGGTGGCCTCTGTTGTCTACCTTAAACATTGTGTCCCCCTCATTTAGCCTACCTTAGGGGTGGTACGAGCCTGGGGGGCACACTGTAGGAAGATGCCTCTTTATATGATATATCAAAATTAGATGTATCTTGTTAAGAGTCTAGGGGTTCCTTTATGAGTGGACAGAGGCTTGCTATGGCAGTCCCAAGGTGCTCTATTAGGGGTTAGTGTGATTGAGCGGCCTTAGGCTTAACACAGAGGAGTGCAAGACATCTGAAAATATACACAGTGGTCAATAAATGAGACACGATTCAGAAAGGAGATCCACACCAATTTATAAAAATAGCAAGTATCTTTATGTGTGTTTAGGCATCAGAAGAAAATCATTCAGGTAAGTGCGTTTTTAAATGGTAATATTTTCAGTTCAAAAAGTTGACAGTGCTGTTTCTGAGTTCTGCAATGTTAATCTATGGGAGGAAAATCCTATGCGGTTTAATCATATGCAACAAATCAGTGTCGGGTGCCCAATGTTATCCAATGGAGAATGGTTGTGATAGAAAGAGACTACAGGAGAGGGGACTGTGGGACCAGTCCGGTAAAACCAAGTGACGTCGGTTCTTGCAATTTTGGGAGATATGGGGACACCTTTGGTCCTCTTCTTCTCTTCATCCAGGTGCAGAGGGTCTTTGTGGTGTTGGGTTTCTCTGTCAAGATCACTCGCAGAGAGGGGGGGCCTGCCAACAGAGGCTGTAGGCAACGTCTGGGAGTTCACAAGGGGTCATTCCACAGTGGACTCTGTACTTTGAGGTCTTGAGGAGCACACTGACACCTTTGGCCCACTTCGGCACAGGCTAGAGGAAGGGGGTGGATCTTGGCTGCGCTGGGTTTCTGCGTGGCCGGAGTCTGCTTTGTCTTTCTTTGGCTGTCTGCAGGATGCAGGGGACAGTTGTGCTGTCCCTCAGGAGGTCTTGGTTCCTGGGCAAAGGCTGGCAGGTCTCCTGGGCTCTCTGGGCTCAGCAGCTGCAGGACAAGTTGACTTATGGTGCAATAGGCGAAGTCAGCAGGCAAGCTGGCAGGGTTGGCGCCGTGTCAGTTGCTGGGTCTTCTATTCCTGCTGTGACTCTTCTCCTCAGTCTTCTTTCTTCAGGTAGGCAGGATCTGATTCTCTGGTACTAGAGACTCCCCTAAATACTGAATTTCGGGGAGTTAGGTCAGTGTAGAATAGTAGCCAATGGGCTACTGACCTTTGGGATCACTACACCCCATATATGACCACTTCCTGTCGTAAGTGAGCATAACCTTGTTCCAGAATTCCTAAGTATGACAAGATGGCGTCTTCTGAAAAATCATGTCCATCTCAGTTTAGCCTACCTGACTAGTTTATTTTCCCACCTGTCCATGTGCCAATGGGGGCTTTGGACAAGGGGGGAAGCTTCCTGTTGTGTGAGGGGGAGGGTAAATTCTCATTTCAAAGGCAGCAGCTGTTTGAAGTTTGCCGGACTAGGAATAATAATCAGCAAGTGATCCTGTGGGAGGGGCTGTTACACCCTCATCCCGGACAGGCTTTTGTTCTGGGCCTCTTGAGAGCAGAAGATCTCACCCTAGGAGGTCAGAACTGCGTCTCGGGTGGCAGGCTGGCAGACACCGGTCTGGGAGCACACCAGACTGTTAGGTTTTCAGGGGGCACCTCTTAGGTGTTCTCTGGGTGCGTGTATTGATAGACTCATCACTGGAATCAGTGTAGGTTTATCAATTCGAGATGTTTGATACCAAACATCCCTATGTTCAGTCAAGTCAACATGTAGCTGGGGAAATCTTCACAAGTGTGCAGCACATGTTCTTAAATGGCTTACCTTGTCTTTTGTACTGGCCGTAATAGGACTGACCAACACGGACATATCTGCTCATGTAGGTATGCCCTCACATGTGATCAGCACCCTGCTTTACGGTTGTCAGGCCTGCTGTAGGGGTGACTTACAAATATTACATGCCGTGTTAGGGGACATAGCACACAGGGATGTGGATCATGTCGTGTTTTCACTTTTGTCTGCTCCGACGCGCAGCCTGCAATAGCAGCTGTGCATGTGCTTGGTGAGGGGCCCCTGAGGGTGGCACAATTTGTGCTTCTGCCGTTAGGGACCCTCTTCAGTACCTCAGGCCCTAGGTACCAGGGGTACCATTTACTAGCGACTTACAGAGGGGTCTAAAGGTTTTGTCAATTGGCGGAACAATTGTACAGTTTTGGGAAAGAGCTCTGGCACTGGAGACCTGGTTATCAATAATCCATTGCGCTTCCAGTCGAAATCACATCAGTTACCAGGCAAAAAGTGGTGGTGACAATGTCAACAAGCATTGGCATAGCAAATAGGTCTCGCCTTTGGGACCTTATAAATGTTTAGCCAGTTTAGTTTCGACTAGAATTTATTTTTGCATATTTCATGTAGCGCAAACTCGACCCGAAGGTATTACAGTGCTTTAAATGAGCACCAGTTACTTTACACAAAGTCACATATATACAGGATTGGCGCAAGTAAGTGATTTGCCCAGGATCACAGGATGTTGAGCCGACGCCGAGACTGGAACCTCGTTCCCCAGGTCCAAAGTACCAGCTCTGACCGTTATGCCACATCCTCTCATTTCCAACAGCAAAGAGTGCCTGAGACGTGCCTTTTTCACAACACATGACTGCCCCATCGTCTGCCGAAAGCGCCTTGATTCGGCCAGCACGCTAGCGGTTTTGAATCCATTCCATGGCCATACGGTTTAATGTGACAGTGCGTTAACCCACTGAGTTATCGCTCTCTTTTAGCTGGTCGGGGGCAAGTTGGTCTTGAAATGAGTTTTTTCCACACACATATGCACATGGGGAAACCTGATCACGTGGTTACAAGGAGTGCCAGGACAGACAGACCAGACCTACGAGCGGGTCAGCACGAAGCCTCTAAGTGGTAGACGAATTCAGCTCTGCTTTATACAGAGGGTTGCGCTGGCGAGATCTAGTCGAAGTGCTCAACACGCACAAGGCACCCACGCCTCTTATCTTTCCATTATGTAGGAATTGTGAGTGAATGAAGACAATGCAGAGAACAAATACCTTCGGGTCGAGTTTGCGATATATGTGTGCAAAAAAACTGAGGCAAACCTTGAATTACACGTACTATTTGCAGCCAAAGCAGACTTCCAGCGCCTTGTTAATTAGTGTTCGTGTTAGAGAGTGTTGTAGAGCTCTTTACCGCCATTTGAGGCTTCTTGGCGCTACTAGAGAACAACTTGCAAACTGCAAAAGCAGATAGACGGATCACCCGAACAGGAAAGTTGTAAATCTTTTATCAAAGTCAGTTACCTTCTGCTTCTATAGTGCAACCCCTAATTTATTTTCATCAACAGCAAAAGGCACACTACTATTAGAACGAAAAAAACAAATGTTTTGTGAATTCTGCTAAAAGTGAAAGGCAGAGGAGAGGTCACACAACAGAAAGAGTAGAGTTAGCACATATTTTCCCTTGCTGCAGAAGTCTCCGGGCCGCGTGTTTACAGAAGCATGCTGCAGAGTGTGAGAAACGTGCGCGCCTCGGCCGGTAGCTCTCAGCCCGGGACTGGGCGCGAGCCGCGGGGGTCAACAGCGTCACTCGGCATGAACTCTGCGTGAACCTGAGATTAGACGGGGGCTTCACTGACGAGCAGTTTGTTGTTAGCTGCCTTTTCAACAGCCCTTTCAGTCTGAGTAAATATTGATCGCTTTCAATCTGATTGCCCCCGAGGAGACCAGCCAAACACCTCAATGGGCCGAAAGGGTGAAGTTTGAAGGTGAACAGACACAGTAAGCACTCAGTGAGCACAGGAGACGAAAGTGTAGCAAAAAGTTGAAGCCTGTCTATGAAAGCACAACTTTTTAAAGGAGGCAGGCAGCCGGTGAAATGCATAACTACTCAATATCTAAGTAGCCAGTCCTGCATTGTCACTAAAATAAAATTCCAGAATTAAACAAGCGCTGAAACACAAGTGCCGCGGGCGCGAAAGAACATATGGCGCCTGTGCCGCTCGGTAAACAAGTGGGAGGGGTGGGGGGAGTGCGGCCGAGAGCACACACAGTGTTTCCCTTGCGGAAGCGAGTAGGGGCGCCATCTGTTTGAAAGTTAATTACAAACAGATGTCGCCAAAGCTCGCTCCTGCAAGGGAATCGGCAAATGTGCACACTTTGCCATTGAAAGTAATGCAAAGCGTGCCCGTTTTTGGGCGAAAAAGCAAAACGATTTCAAGATGTCTCGTAGGCGAGACCTAAAAAGGGCTACTTTACTACAGTATCGATCACATGTTGATATCACTGTGTAGAGGCGGGCTAGGGTGTTCATTAGGCCAGTCAGTGAAGTTCAGTGGGACTGGGCTGTCTCCTCAGTGCAAGGCTACTCCAAATCAACACCACAGTTTATTTACCCATATCTTAGCCACATACATTTGTCTCCTGTACTTCGTAATCCCCACTCTGGGACTCCTCCAGTCCATGTAGGCACTGCTTCCCTTTCCTTGAAACATGAAACACTAGGTGGCCAGACATACCAAACTACAAATAGACATTTCTCTGTTCAAAGCACAGCTCAATTATGGTTGCCTTCAGTTGGGCAGCAAAATATACTAGCTTGAATTGGCACCGCTTGAGAAATACTGTCTGCCCAAAATGGGAGTATCAGTTGATCAAAAAAATACTAGAATCAGCTGTTACACAAGCACCAAGTATGTTTATATTTGCTTATTTTAAATGGCCTTCTAATTTAAATGAACGTTCATTGGACAGATTGATTAAGTATCCTTAATTGTCTTCCTACCCACACAAACCAATCTGAAAAATCTACAGGAGTCGGTGAACCACAGGGCAGGTGCCCAAGTGAACATGGAAGAGGGTTTTAGAATGAGTGCGACAGACTGAGCATTTCTCTTGCTAGTGCTTGCTCTAGTGAGTGCAGTTAATATTCAAATGTTACAGTACAAGAGAGTCTATGGCTGAGTGGACATCAAAAGTGAGCATACAGAGGAATGTGCAGAAACCAGCATGAAACAGGGTCTGTGCTCAACCAAGGAAAACGGTGCATGTCCACATGAGCATGCAAGATGACCAGCAAAATGATAGGTTTTCTGCATAAGTGACCATGCAAAAGTCTTAAGCGAGCTATAACCTGGCCATTCAGGAGGGTCACTCAGAGTGAACCTGCAAGACAGTATATGGACATGTGACAAGGGTTTGCTCCTTACTATGTCGACATTGAGACCTTTTTGAAGGTGTTTGCTAATAAATACCAGTGCAAAATAGATGTGTCATTGGCTTCTCCAAGAAAATCTGTGCAAGGGTATGTGCACTGGGAGCATGCACTGCAGGCATGTACAAAACCTCTACTCAATATACATGAAAGAAAGCTGATGCATATGTGCAAGACATGCGATATAGGTTGATGAGAGAACACTACACCGCCATGTGCAACATCATCTACTTCTGTATGAATATAAAAGACTTGTGTAACTTAATGTATACTGATTATGCCTATGCTGCATCTACTGTTTGTGTGAAAAGAGGGACACTTAACCTGCTGCTACCTTGCACTGTGTGAGAGCAACGCAGGTGTTGCTTATAACTGGGCTGCGTCTATATATTGCCTTCATGAGGTATCCTTAATTTGTTTATTCCTGTGTGTATGAGGAAAGATTGCACTGCTTCTGACTGTTTTACCTTTCTGTGGCTTGCACTTCTGCTGTCTGCCGTGTACTTGCTCTGCGAGGATAAGGGTTGAAGTCTATTGGTAATCGTAATTTTTTCTCAGAGAAATAGTGTACAATTCTCCTAGTCTTACTTGCTGCTGTTCCTGTTTTGTCTCCCTCACTATTAGGCAAATGAAGACATCACTCAAATAGTAGAGATTCTGCCTTCAGGGTCTGATAAGTGGTCATGGTTAACCAGGCGCTTAGTGGAGTTCACCTCTGCTGGCAGTGTTCTCCTCTTTGTCACGAAAAAGGCAAATGCAGACGAGTTGGCCACTAACCTGAAGCTGGAAGATCATCCACTTGGCCTTCTGCATGGAGACATGGACCAGAGTGAAAGGAACAAAGTTATTTCTGATTTCAAGAAAAAAAGCATTCCTCTTTTAGTGGCAACTGATGTAGCAGGTAAAGTATACATCAAATAACCTAATACTTGCATCTACTGCACTTCTGTTGCTTTGTTTTATTCTAGATTTCTGATGGCTACATCTGCCTGTAGATTCCTCACCTTATGAATATCCCCTGCGCCAGCATTCCACTGACATTTTTTCCCTAGCTCTCCACACCTACGAGGTCGTCACAATGCCATGGCCCTGCACGTGGCTCCACGTGACGTCACTGGAACCATAAGAGGGCCACGTCGGCGAGATATCAGTTCCCTTTTTTCCGCGCTGTAGACGCTAACAGTTTTTTCTAGGACTCTCCATACTTTTGTCTGGATACATTGTATTTTGTATTGTATCTCTCTCTGTTTTGGCATGATGGCCCGAGGAAGTCGGGCTTTAAGCCCTGTAAGGAATGCGGGGGACACATGTCGATTACTGACCCGCATGAAGACTGTCTTTGGTGCTTGTCGAGTGCTGTTCTTCTTGCAGGAAGATGAATCCGAAGGCTCTGAAGGAGCGGGAGGCCAAGTTGTATATGGCTAAGGCAAGAAAAGAGGAAAGGGGTTGAAAAAGATCGAAGTCAAGATCTTTGACGTCGCATGGCTCCAAGAGAAAGCATAAAAAAAAGAAGAGGCATGTATCTCAGCGCCGATCATCGAAGGCTGTGGCTTCGAGGTAGTCTTCTCCAGTCCAGCGATGTCGAGTAAAGGACTGTTCGAGGCATATGAGCTGCAGATTTACACACTTTTGCATAGATCGCCATCTGGTGTTGGGCCCGGATGTTTGCAGTTTGTTTTTCCTCTTGGAAAGTCTTTGGAAGTCACGAGGTCGGTGACTCCTCCCTTGGTTCGTATTGCGCATGGGCTCCATCCTCAGATTGTTTTTTTCTGCCATCGGGCTCGGATGTAATACCTCGCGCTCCGGTTCCGAACATTCCAGTTCGACGATCGAAGCGGAATCCTCGCTCTTAGCGGTATTGTTCAGATCCTGATCTCCTCCATCACCTTCTTCTTCAGCACACCTTCGATTCCAGTCATCAACGGCGGCCTTCGGGCCTATCCAGGCTCTGGTCTCAGCTGATGGAAAGAACTCCATTCAAGAAGTGCCCTCGATGTGGGTCCAAATTCCCCCACACCGATCTTCAGGAGGTGTGCAACCTCTGCCTCTCCCCTGAACACGAGGCTCAAGACTGTCCCGCCTGCAAGTCTTTTAGATCCAAAAAGACTATTCGAGATCGAAGGGCCAGACGGAAAATGGCGCACTCCTTGACTTCCGTTCCAGTCGACATATTCGGGGACGACGTCTAAGCTCCGGGACAGCAGCACACCGAAGAGGACCTTGTCAGTGCTTCCGAAGCCAACGACTCGGATGTGGAGGACATCACCCCAGCACAGAGGGTCGTGAGTAAAATACCCCCTCCCACAACCGCGCCCACACCCAAAAAGGCTTTGGTCACGCCTTTGCCTACGGGCCTAGGCAAGACCAAAGACACTGCTTCGAACACCCCACCTTCGGGCCCGGTGAAGAAGCCAACTAAGCCTTCCGGCGGCTAAAGCTCGAGCCAGCCTGCCAGCGGTGCCGAAAAACACCCTTCAGTACCGAAGAAGAAATCTGCCTCTACCTCGACACCGAGCTCTGCACCAAAGCCCTCGGTGTCCAAACCCAGCCTCTCAGTGCCGACTAAACATCATAAGGCCCTCGGCACCGACACTCCCGCGCCGAAGCCGGTCTCGGCACCGAACAAAAAAGCGGAGGTTCCAAAAAAGCACGGCACAGACAAGCCTAAAAAGCCATCTGCCCCGAAAACGTCGGCGCCCAGTGTCGCAAGAACTTTTTACACCGGATCCTTTGCAAAAGACACTCACCAAGGATCCAAAAACTGGACTTTGGCACTGTCTTCTAAAAAGAGACATTTGGACAAACCAGCTCCACCTCCACCTCCAAAGAGGAAGGACTGTGCTACCTCCCCTTTCAGAGTGCCTTCCCCACCTCCTCCACCCTCTCCACCTCCGCCCCTCCACCTTCTCCACCCCTACCTCATCGCTCTCCGACCCCGTCTCCAGACCATGATGATCAGGGGGACCCATACTACGACCCAGCAGATGTGCCACAAGACCCCACCCCTACAGGATCCCCAGACCCCTGGGATGATTATAATAATCCAGACATTCCAGATGTCCCACAAGATGACATCTATCCATCCAGGCCATCTCCACCAGAAGACTCACTAGGTTTTCACCACCTACTTCAGAGGGCGGCATATTATCACGGGGTAGAGCTACACACTGACCCAGTAGAGGAAGATTTCCTCCTAGACACCTTTGATACTGCACATAGGTCTACTGCTATACTACCTATGCTCAAAGGGGTAATAAAACATGCGCCAGAGGTTTTTAAAGACCCAGTCAGGGCTAGGGTCCTAAACCCACGCATAGAGAAAAAGTATAAAGCTGCCCCCACAGATCCTGCCTTCATCAAAGGGCCAGCGCCACTGGATTCCCTAGTGGTATCCACTGCAAGAAAGAGATCAAATTCCCAGGCGAAGCAACACCGCCTGACAAGGAATCAAAGCTCCTGGACGCGTCAGGAAAACGCACTGCGTCACAGGCAGCCAATATATGGCGTATCGCCAACACTCGAGCGCTATTGGCCAGATACGACGGAGCGCATTATGATGAGCTAGAAATCATCATGCACAATCTCCCAGAAAAATATAAAAATAGGGCTAATGAATTAATTCAAGAGGGTAAGACCATTACTAATACCTCTATACGCTGTGCCTTAGATGCAGCAGACACAGCCTCCAGGGCCAATAACACCAGTGTCCGACTCTGTCGACACGCTTGGCTGAGAGTTTCAGGCTTTAAACCAGAGGTACAAGCCTCCATATTAAACCATCCATTCGATCAAGAACATTTATTCGGTCCAAAGATAGATGAGGCCCTCGAGAAGATGAAGAAAGACACAGATACGGCGAAATCTATGGCAGCCCTACAGTCACACCCTCCTAGGCGCTCCTCTCGCCGCTCTTCCTTTCGGGGCACTGGCAGAGGCTACTCCTCAGATAGCGCGTCCACATCCTACAAATCCCCTCCTCAGTCCACCTTCACAAAAGGTTATCAAAGAGGCGGCTAGTGCGGCAATAACAATAAAGGCAGAGGCAAAACAAATACCGCCCGCTCTGCCACACCGCCTACCCAATGACTCTCCCCTGCTCCCCCCAGACCATCCTACTCCGGTCGGGGGCAGACTACAAAATTTCCTTCACGTCTGGGAGTCCCATCACGTCAGACAAGTGGGTGACCCAAATTATTCGCTCAGGGTACTGCCTAGAACTCACATCTACCCCCCCCCCCCCCCCTCACATTCCACCCAGGCAACGTCCAACGTCCAATGTCACAGGAACATTCCACGTTACTAAAACAGGAGGTAGTCTCCCTCCTACAAAAACACGCAATAGAACAGGTCCCCGACGAGCAGCAAAATGTAGGGGTCTACTCCCTATATTTTCTGATACCAAAAAGAGACGAGACTCTACAACCTATCTTAGATCTCCTGCCTCTAAACACATATATACATTCGGACCATTTTCACATGGTAACACTTCAGCAGGTACTTCCGCTCCTTTCCCAGAACGACTTCTCACCACACTGGACTTGAAAGACACATACTTTCACATTCCAGTACACCATGCCCACAGAAAGTACCTCAGATTCGTAGTGGACGGGCACCACTACCAATTCAAGGTGCTCCCATTCGGGGTCACAACAGCACCACGGGTATTTACCAAGTGCCTAGCGGTAGTGGCGGCAAACCTCAGAAGACAGCACATTCACGTCTTCCCGTATCTGGACGACTGGCTGATAAAAGCCGCGTCCTACAACCAATGTGTACACCACACCGCCACTACAACCCAGCTACTTCACCAACTAGGCTTCACGGTGAACCACCAAAAGTCCCAGCTAACACCATCCCACACAAAGCAATACCTCGGTGCCACCATAGACACCTCAAAAGCCATTGCCTACCCCAATCCGGCCAGGATCGCAAGCATTCAGGCTTTGCGTCAAAAATTCATACTTCAACACTCCCTCCCAGCAAGAGTGTTTATGCAACTGATAGGGATGATGGCCTCTTGCATTTTCATAGTGCCTCATGCAAGACTCCAGATGCGTCCACTCCAAGAGTGCTTAGCGCGCCAATAGAACCAGGCCCAGGGGCAACTGACAGATCTGGTGTTGGTAGACGGTCGCACCCATCGCTCTCTGCAGTGGTGGAACACCACAAATCTTTCCAGAGGTCGACCGTTCCTGGACCCGGTTCCACAAATAATCCTGACAACAGACGCATCGCTCTCCGGCTGGGGAGCTCATCTACTACACCTCACAGTGCAGGGCACATGGACGCCGCAACAAAAGTTACTCCACATTAATCATCTGGAGTTACTGGCAATCTTTCTAGCCCTAAAATCCTTTCACACACAGATTTTAGGCAAGGCAGTCCTTATCCGCACAGACAACACGACTGCCATGTACTACATCCAGAAACAAGGCGGCACACACTCTCCACAGCTCTCTCAACTAGCACAGAGCATATGGAGATGGGCAATCCCACACAAAATCTTTCTCCTGGCCCAGGAGTCCAAAACACCATGGCAGATCTGCTCAGCAGACAGACGCAACAGATCCACGAGTGGGAACTTCACCCGCAGGTTCTTCACCCATTCTTTCAGATGTGGGGGCATCCACAGATAGACCTATTCGCCACCCACGAAAACAAAAAATGCCCAAGCTTCGCCGCCAGATACCCACACCCATTGTCCAAAGGCAATGCGATATGGATGAACTGGTCAGGCAAATTTGCGTACGCCTTTCCACCTCTCCCACTAATTCCATTAGTGGTGCGAAAGCTACAACAGCACTCCCTCACACTGATTCTAGTAGCTCCAACATGGGCCAGACAACCGTGGTACACCACGCTGCTGGAACTCTCAGTAGTGCCACACCAAAAAATACACCTCTCACCATGCCTCCTAACCCAGAACCATGGAGAGATCAGACACCCAGACCCAGCTCAGCTCAACCTTGCGATCTGGCTCCTAAGATCCTAGAATTCGGATACCTTAACCTTCCCCCCGACTGTATGAACGTTATCAGAGAAGCTAGACGTCCTACCACTAGAACCTGCTACGCTGCCAAGTGGAAAAGATTTGTTGTTTATTGCCATAACAACACAATCAACCCTCTAGATGCATCCATACAGCACATCATATGCTACTTACTACATCTACAAAGATGTAACCTAGCATATACATCCATTCGGCTACACCTCGCAGCAATTGCCGCTTACCTACAAAACAGACAGCACCTATCACTTTTCAGAGTGCCTGCCATTAAAGCCTTCATGGAAGGCCTAAAACGAATAATTCCCCCCAGAGTGCCACCCTCACCTGTGTGGAACTTAAATATAGTGCTCACAAGGCTAATGGGTCCGCCTTTTGAACCCTTGCATAAATGCGAACTGCAATTCCTCACATGGAAAACAGCTTTCCTTGTAGCCATCACCCCCCTTAGAAGGGTCAGTGAAATACAAGCACTTACTATACAAGAACCTTTTCTCCAAATGCACCCGAACAAGGTTGTCCTACGTACCAACCCAAAATTCCTACCCAAAGTCATCTCACCCTTTCATCTAAACCAATCGGTAGAATTACCGTTTTTTTTCTCTCAACCTCAAACGGTTGCAGAAAGGGCTCTACACACACTGGATGTTAAAAGGGCCTTGCTTTACTATATCCAGAGAACACAACCTTTCAGGAAGACAAAGCAACTGTTTGTCTCTTTCTCTCCACCTCATAAAGGCAACCCCATCTCTAAATCAGGGATAGCTAGGTGGATTGTAAAATGCATTCAGATTTGCTACCACAAAGCAAAACGCACGCTATCTGTTCCCCCTAAAGCCCACTCTACAAGAAAGATAGGGGCTTCTATGGCTTTTCTAGGGAACATCCCATTAGATGATATCTGCAAGGCAGCTACATGGTCAACACCGCACACTTTCACTAAACATTACTGTGTAGATGTGCAAACCAAGCAACAAGCTAGTGTGGGCCAGGCTGTACTAAAAACACTATTTCAAACCACTGCAGCAGATACCGGTGGTCGCCGCTAAGGTTGGGTACTGCTATATAGTCTATGCAAAAGTGTGTAATCTGCAGCTCATATGCCTCGAACGGAATATGCTACTTACCAGTATGCATCTGTTCTTGGCATGTAGAGCTGCAGATCTACACACGCCCACCCGCCTCCCCGGCTACCTGTATCTGTTCCAGTCTATCTTATTTAGATACAACACACATGGGTTTCTTCACTGTTATTACTACGCTCCATCTTTCCCTGTTGGCGAAAAACAATCTGAGGATGGAGCCGAAGCCCATGCGCAATACGAACCAAGGGAGGAGTCACCGACCTCGTGACTTCCAAAGACTTTCCAAGAGGAAAAACAAACAGCAAACATCCGGGCCCAACACCAGATGGCGATCTATGCAAAAGTGTGTAGATCTGCAGTTCTACATGCCAAGAACAGATACATACTGGTAAGTAGCATATTCCTTCTCTCCTCCTCCTTCAGTGTCTCCTCAGGTGACTCCAGTTCATTCTCCATCTTACAAAGGGACTCCCGAGCAGTCACCGACGCCAAGATTTTCTCCGACTCCAGAGGATGGGTCGAATCCGACTGGTGATGAGGTTCCTGCGGCTCCGCCTGTTTCGGCAGCTCCTGCTCCTGAGGTGCCTCATTTGGATCCTGAACTAGCGCAATAACCACAATTTCCTGCGCCAGGTTCGGATCCATCAAATTTTTTTGATGCGATGTTTGGCATATTCGCCAGGGCCTCGTACCCCTCTGGAGCACCTTTGGGTCCCATGGGTCCTATGGCTTTTAGTTTTGGAGTGCCTCACCAGTAACCCCAGGCCCATTTTGTGCCATTTTTGCCGACGACACCGTCCTGGCCGTTTCCGGCTCCGAGAATGTCGCCGCCATATGGGCACTCCCCGGCTCCATCCTGTGAAACTTCACGGATTCGATCAGCGCCGGTTGCTACAGCAGATCCTCCTTCGATGCCGCTCCTGGAGCCATCTACGCCGCGTGTGGCACCACCGCCACAACCGAAGGTGCGCTCTAGGAGAGAAGCGCAGAGGTTGTTAGAGGAGGAACAGTACCAGGCTGAGGAGATGGAGGAAGGGGAAGTTTATGATACGGAGGATTTGTTGGAGGGATTGTGTGAGGCAAGTGGACTTGATACTTCCCCAGAGTGGGATTTTGCTTCTCAGAAGGCTTCCCCCTCGAAAGAAGTTGCACCTTACCATATTGTGATAGGGAAGGCTGCTGAACTTTTGGATTTGCAGCTTCCTATGGCTGAGTATAAGCCTAATTTACTTACAGAGGTGCTTCATTCTCCTTCCTCTGTGGTTGAACCACTTTTGCCTTTCAACGAAGCATTGACTGAGCCAATCCTTGATGTATGGCGCAACCCACTTTCTGCTCCTGCATTTTCAAGGTCGGTGTCCAGAAGATATAGACCTGCTCCAGGGGATCCAGTGTTCCTTTCATCCCACCCCTCTCCTGAGAGTTTAGTGGTGCAGGCTTCTTGTTCCAAACGGTCCACAGGTGCTTTTCCGCAGGCTCCTGCTGACAGGGACTCCAAGAAGTTGGAACAATCTGCAAAGAAGGTCTTTTCATCGGCTAGCATGGCTCTGAAGTCTACCAATACCACTTGTCTTTTGGTTAGATACATCTGAAAGAAACACGTTAGTTAGATTCCTCACCTTAGAATATCCCCAGGCGTCAGGCTGGATCTGGAAAGATTTTTCGTCAGCAATACCCTTGCGCGTCGCCAGGCGTCGTCTGCGGCTCAGCATCCGTCGTCGGCATCGTGATCGCCGGGATGACGTCGTCGGAGTACTTAGACGCCGCCCTTGCACGCTGTAGTCAGTTCTTTTTTTTCCGCGCCAGTAAACGCCGATCCGGGAAGAGCATAACCATTTTTTGACTGAACTTTTTTGAACTCTTTTGGTTCCATTCTTCGTAGACCTCGACTCTGGTGCCGATAGGGATGCCTGGCTTCAAAGCTTGTGACACCTGTCACCGACTTATGTCGGTCACGGATCACCACCGCCGGTGCCTCTATTGCCTTGGGGCCGACCACGATGCCGAGTCGTGCCTCGACTGCCGGGCCTTGACGTCGAAGGCTAGGCGGGAGCGGTCCCGCAAGCTGCTCGAGTTCCAGCAGTCGGCTCCGCGCCACTCAAGGTCCCGGTCGAGGAGGAGGTCGAGGGACCGGTTGCGGAGCTGCAGCCATCACCGCTCGTCAGGGTTGAAGTCTTCGCGATCCGGGAGGTCGAAGCATAGCAAGAAGTCGAAGAGGCGACATCGCTGTTCGGGCTCCCCTCGCCGGTCGCGCGACTCGGCTGAGGGTTGGGGTGGCACCACCCGCGCGGCTCCATCGGAGCCGCAGGAGTCCCGTCCGGCCCCATACCCTCCGGTCCCTGGGTCTGACGCGACTCCGGCGGAGGTCAGGGACTTCCTCGAGGCCATGAGGAACCTGGCTCTGCCGTCGACGCCTGCCGGCGCGCCTTCAGGCCCCGTCGACTCCGGTCCCAATGCCGCAGGCCCCCGGGGGAACCAGGCCTGGATCCCAGTCGGTGACCTCACGACCCCTCCGCCGGCGCCGACTCCTCCAGTGCTGCCGCCGGTCCCGCCTTCGGACGACGCCGTTCCCTAGTTTAGTCCCGGTCTGTGGTCGGAGTGGCGCCGCATCCAACTCCGATGGGTGACAGATTCATCTTACGCCCGGCGCTGATCCTTCCACCTGTATACCAGGAATCGGATGACGATGATGATGACTGGGAGGGGTCTGAGGACCCTCTCGCCCAGCAGGGCCAGTTATCTCAGGACTGGGCAGACGAACTGGGGGATGCCAGTGGTCTTGACACCTCCCCTGACACTGGCTTCATCTCTCCTCCGACTGTGGCTTCGGAGGAAGGTGCTAAATTTTCTGTGGTGCTGCGCAAGGCGGCCGAAGCCCTCCGGCTGGAGCTGCCTGTGGTGGCTGTGAGGATTAATCTCCTCACTGAAGTGCTTAAACCGTCATCAAGCTCCTCGGAGCCTCTGCTGCAGTTCAATGAAGCACTGAGTGACGTTCTGAAGGGCACCTGGTCCAAGCCCTCCACAGTTCCTCCTGTGGACCGGAACATGGCCCGGCGCCACCGCCCTGCACCGGGTGACCCCAGTTTTCTGTCGTTGCACCCCACGCCGGAGAGCCTGGTTATCCAGGCCTCTACCTCCCAGACCTCCTTCCTGTCCGCTCCCCCAGTTCGAGAACCCAAAAGGTTGGAACAGTTTGGAAAGAAACTGTTCTCCTCCCTTAGTTTGGGGTTGCGGTCTATCAACACCGCGTGCCTTTTGGACCGTTACTCGCACTCCCTGTGGGATACGGAGGAGGACCAGTGTCCGGAGGAGGCCCGGACACGGCTCGCCCAGGCTCTTGCCGAGGGGCGGGTTACGGCACGGCATGCAATCCGATGTGGACTGGATGTGAGAAAGTGGCTCTGTATATACTGTTCCCTAATAGGTACAGGGTGTACAGAGTCCACAGACCCTAAGGGTTTAACAGAGGTTAAAGTTAGACATAACCTTACTCTCCAAAGTGGTAGCCTGGTCGAGCAGTAAGGCAGTATCAGAGGACAGTGTAAAGCATTTGTTGTACACACTCAGTCAGCAAATGGTTCCACACACTCAATAACTGAACTCTAGGCCAGTGGTTTATATATAAAAAATATATGCTTGTTTTATTTTAGAACCAACACTTGGAATTAAAATATACTTTCTCGACAGGAGATGTTTCATAAAAATACTTTTGTATATGCAATAGACTTTTAGTAAACGGTTACAAGTAGTTGCAGTAGGCAACTCTATTTCTAAACACAACAATACATTGAGCTCCATGATAAATTCAAGTTATATGCAACAGATTACTTTTTAGATTACTTTTGTAATTCCAAGACAGGATCCTAGATTCAGTCCTGGGTCAGTTCTCAGAATCAGTTGATGAAAGTCGACTTTGGTACTGTAATGATTTTTAACTAATATTTATCTATTTTAAAAGTTGACACTTAGAAAATATTTCAGAGCAAACAATCAATGATTCCCTATGGAAGAAAATTCAGGTTATAGGTACAGTATGTTCTCGTTACTTTTGTAATCCAGTACTGGGTGCCTAGACTCAGTACTGGGACCTTTATCCAAAACAGGTAAGTAATTACGTTTTCAGATACTATACGATTTTTAAAGAATATTTAAAGATTGCAGAAATCAACACTTAGAAGAAATTTCACAGAAAAACAGTCAATGGTTTCCTATGGAAGGAAAATGAGTTAAAGGTAAGTGTAGTTGTGGGTACTTTTCAGAGTCAGTGCTGGGCACCAAGATCCAGCACTGGGAGCTCACCTAAGAGCAGGTGAGTAAATTCGTTTTTGTCACTCGGCTGATTTTTGGTGAATATTTGAAGATTTGAAAAGTCCACACTTAGAAGCAATTTCAGGAAAAAGCCAGTCAATGTTACCCTATGAGGAAAATAGAGTTTGCGGTTTAAGGTTAAGTACTCGATTGGCAGAGTTGAGGTTCTGGGCACAGACTCAGGGGTCTCCCAGGGTCAGGTAGGTACAGTTGGTTCACCCTCAGCGACTCTAGGGCGGCCGGGTGCAGAGAGAGTTAGGCCCAATGTTATCCTATGAGGGATAGGGGGGCTTCTTTGGTGGCTGCTGTCTGGCAAGCCACGCAGCTGTGGGAGCTGGGCTCTTGGTCACTTACTCAGGGCAAGTGGGGAAGTAGGAAAGTGTAGAGTTTTCACTGCCAGGGCCACCCGGGCGCTGGGTGCAGAGGGCTTTTGAGCCTTCGGGCGCTCAATGGATTTCAATGGGAAATCTCCGGTTTGGAAAAAGACTGCAGGCTCGGGGACGAGGACTCATCAGGTGCCACCACCACTTCGAGAGGTAAGTTGGGTAGTTGGAGGATAGGTAGGTACCCCGGGATTGGACACAGAGGGCCGTGGGGCGCCGGGTGCAGGGGTGCCTTTTGGTGTCGGAAAATCTTACCCTCTGTTGATCGCGGTTGGGGTGACACACTGTTCTGAGGCTGCAGGCTTCTTCAGGATTGTCGAGGGGGGTCCTTGGGTGCCGGACTCGGGGTCACAGTCGCCGTGGGGTCGTCCTCGTGGGTTTAGTTCACTCCGGCACCGGCCAGGCTTGGCTGGTGCAGAGTGGGCTGGGATCGCGGTTCCGGGCTGCTGCCAGGGGTGAAAGGTAGGTTCTGAGTAGAGCCTCTACTCATGGGAGTCCCGGGGGATCAGAGTTCAAAGGTAGCCAGGTCCTCCGGGGTTTCTGAGGTTGCTGGCCACAAGAAATGCCGGGTTTGGAGCAGGAGCAGGTTCGAGGTCGACAGGCCGGTAGGGCTGGGGCCAAAGCAGTTGGCGTCTCCCTCTCCTTCGCCGCTGTAGGGCAGGTCTTCTTTTCTTCTCGCTCTTCTTGTAATTTCGGAATCTGGGGAAGGAAGGTTCAGGGTGCCCCTAAATACTAGAATTAGGGGCGTTACAGGTAGGTGAAGGGCAGGGACCAATGGGTCCCTGTCCTGGGGGGGGTACACCCCCTATCCTGCCTCTCTCCAGTGGGAGGGGGGCAGTAGCCTAGTCCTGATAGGGTAGGGCTCCCCATCTTCAAGATGGCGAGAGCCCGGAGATGTGCTTCACCTCGCCTCCCCCACCTGAGGGGTGAGGTTGGCAGGCTGGCACATCCCCTGTCCTTATTTGGGGTTTCCGGCCAAAGCTTCCCGCCAGAGTGGGGGTTGCAGGGGCCTGGGGAAGCTCACAGAGGCGGCATGCCTTTGAAGCTTCCCTCTGCCCATCCTGGGGGAGGAGATTTAGCACCTCGCCCAGGATGTGCATTGTTGCAGGACCAGGAGAGCAGGGGCTCTCCTACCCAGGGGTCCAGCAACATGTCTGCTGGGTGGCAGCCTCAGAGCAGACGTGGATTTGTAGGTTAGGTTTCAGGGGGCACCTCTAAGATGCCCTCTGGGGTGCTGGGTACATTAAATCCCACACTGGCATCAGTGTGGGTTTAATGTGCTGAGAAGTTTGATACCAAACTTCCCAGTCTTTAGTGTTGCCATTATGGTGCTGTGGAGCTAGTGTTTGACGAGCTCTCAGCACCATGTACTCTTAAATGGCAGCACTGCACTTACAGGGCTCAGGAATTGACCTGGGCACTGTAGGGGCACAGGGCTCCTGCTCCTGTGCCCACATTGGCATAAGGCACCCAGCTAGAGGGGTGACTGATGTATGCCATGGCAGTGTAGGTGATGGGCATGGCACACAGGGATGTGTGCCATGTCAACTTTGTTTTGGTTTTGCACCCAAACACTCAGCCTGCAAAGGCAGTGTGTGTGTGTGTAAGGGTGCAGGGCCTCTAACGGTGGCACAAGGTGTGCTGCAGCTCTTGGAGGTCTCCCTTGGTCACAAAGCCCTGGGTACTTACGGTACCATTTACTAGGGCCTGACATGTGGCCAGGGTTTGACAATTGGGGTTTGGTTTGTTTTAGGGAAAGAACCATAGGCCCTGGGCACCTGATTGGCTGGAGTCCTGGGCACACTTAGTCAAAGTACATTCAGCAATTCAGCAAAAAGTGGGGGCATACCATTTAAGAAAGATGGCACTTTCTCACACTGGACACAAAGGACTCGCTAGTCAGGGCAATAGCGACCATGGTGGCGATTCGTCGCCATGCCTGGCTCAGGTCCACGCGATTCTCCGGGTATGTCCAAAGCACCCTCATGGACATGCCCTTCGATGGCAGTCGCCTTTTTGGCGGCAAAGCGGATAGTGCGCTGGAGCGCTTTAAGGACTCCAGGGCTACGGCCAAGTCCTTGGACCTATCGGCCCGCGCCCGCAAACTTCCGCTTTTCGCCCCTTTCGTGGCCAAGGAAGGGGCGCCCCCTCACGTCCGTCTAGCCACAGGCCGCAGAACCAACTTCAACGCGGTCGCGGACGTGGATTCCGCCGAGGTGGAGCAGGGGAACAACGAGCTCGTCCGTCCACATCCACCCCAGCAGCATCTGCCTCAAAGCCCTCCTAGTCCGAGCTTTCAGGCCCATTCCACGCCAGTGGGAGGCAGAGTTCGCCATCACCTGCTCCACTGGTGTACCATCACATCGGACAGGTGGGTGCTGCAAATCGTCCGAAGGGGCTACTCCCTCCAGCCATGCCACCGCAGTGCCACCGGTTTTCGGGGAATCACTTGCAACTCCTGCAGGAGGAAGTTACGACCCTCTTGGCCAAGGGGGCCATCAAGCGCGTTCCTGGTCCAGAAGTAGGTCGTGGTTGTTATTCCCACTACTTTCTGGTTCCCAAGAAGGGCAAAGGGGGCCTACGCCCTATCTTGGACCTCAGGAGCATCAACGCCTTCCTCCGGAAGGAGAAGTTCAAGATGCTCACCTTAGCTCAGGTTCTGGCTGCCCTAGACCCTGGAGACTGGATGGTAGCGTTGGACTTGCAGGACGCTTTTCCACATCCCCATCCTGCCGGCCCACCGGCGTTACCTGCGGTTCACGGTGGGCCAAGAGCATTTTCAGTTTACTGTGCTCCCCTTGGGCCTCACCAGTGCCCCTCGGGTGTTCACGAAAGGGATGGCGGTGGTCGCAGCTCATCTGCGCAGATTAGGGGTTCCAGTCTTCCCCTATCTCGACGACTGGTTGTTGAAGGCGGGCTCGCCCCAGGCAGTAGTCTCCCACCTCCAGACTACGGCCGACCTCTTGTATTTGCTGGGGTTCTCCATAAATGTGCCGAAATCGCATCTGAGACACTCCCAGAAGCTCCTCTTCATCGGAGCGGTTCCGGGCCTATCCTCCGGAACAGTAGGTCCGGGATATTCAGGCTCTGATTCCCATCTTTCGACCTCTATCCCGGGTTTCGGTCAGGTTGGTGCTGCAGCTTCTCGGTCTGATGGCCTCCTGCATCCTGTCGGTGCATCACGCCAGATGACGGATGCGGGCTCTGCAGTGGGACCTGAAGTTTCAGTGGGCCCAGCATCTGGGCAACCTGTCCGACCATGTCTTGATCTCGGAGGGCACTGCAAGATAGTTGCAGTGGTGGCTCACGGACCGCGATTGGGTCAGTGGCAGATCCCTCTCCCTACCCCAACCGGAGCACGTAGTAGTGACGGATGCGTCCCTCCTGGGATGGGGGGGCCACATGGGAGAGGAGGAGATCAGAGGCCCCTGGTCTTCGGCAGAGTCTCGGCTCCATATCAACCTTCTGGAACTGAGGGTGATCCGACTTGCACTAAAGGCATTCCTTCCCTCTGTCCGGGGAAGTGTAGTGCAGGTGTTCACGGACAACACCACCGCCATGTGGTACTGCAACAAACAGATCGGGGTGGGTTCGTGGACCATTTGTCAGGAGGCTCTGTGCCTCTGGACGTGGCTGGAACATCAGGGCATCACCCTGGTGGTTCAACATCTGGTGGGCTCTCTGAACGCCAGAGCAGATGAACTCAGCCGCCGGTGCATGAGGGATCACGAATGACGTCTGAACTCGGACGTGGCGCAAGGCCTCTTTCGGCAGTGGGGAGAGCCTTGGTTAGATCTATTCGCCACCGAAGAGAACGCGCAATGTCAGCAGTTCTGCACGTTGGAATTTCCAAGGCGGCACTCGCTCGGAGACGCTTTTCGTCGCGAGTGGAGTTACGGTCTGTTGTATGCCTTTCCGCCTATACCACTTCTGCCCAGAGTGCTGAAGAAGATCAGGCGCGACCGGGCCGAAGTCATCCTGGTGGCTCCGGATTGGGCACGAAGATACTCGTATCCCGAGCTACTCAGTCTATCGATCGATCCCCCGATCCGCCTGCCTCTTCATGAGGACCTTCTGTCGCAGCAGCTGGGGACGGTCCTCCACCCGAACCTGTCCAGCCTCCACCGCCATGTGTGGAAATTGAGCGGCAACAGTTGATGCCATTTGACTTGCCTCCTGAAGTCTGTAATGTTATTCTGGCTGCCAGGCGTCCCTCCACAAAATCGGTATACGCCTGCAGGTGGAACAAATTTGTGTAATGGTGCACAGCAAAGGCTGTGGATCCCCTTTCCGCCCCCTCTTTCTGAGGTTCTCCTCTTTCTTCTTTCCCTGGCCCAGCAGGGCTCTGCTCTGGGTACCCTTAAGGGATATCTTTCAGCTTTTTCCGCTTTCTTACGGCTTCCTGATCAGTCTTCTCTTTTCAAATCCCCTGTTGTTTCTCGATTCTTTAAGGGCATTACTCACATGTTTCCTCCTGTCCCTTTCGTAATGCCTCAGTGGGATTTGAATCTAGTATTGACCTATCTGATGTGCGCTCCCTTGGAGCCACTTCATAATTGTCCCCTTCGTCTTCTGACTCTTAAGACTGCTTTCCATCACCTCTGCTAGAAGGGTGAGTGAGCTCCAGGCTCTCTCTTCTAAGCCTCTTTTCCTTTCCGTCCATCCGAACAAAGTTGTTCTCAGGACTCGTCCTTCTTTTCTCCCCAAGGTGGTAACTGCCTTTCACATCGAACAGTCTGTTACACTGCCCACCTTTTTTCCGCCTCCGCATCCCTCGAAAGAGGAAGAGAGGCTCCACCGTTTGGACCCAAAACGGCCACTGTCCTTCTATCTGGACCGCACCAAACAGTTCCGGGTGGATGACCAACTCTTTGTTGGCTACGTGGGCGCTAAGAAGGGGCGGGCGGTGCACAAGCGAACCATCTCTCTTGTGTATCAAGGCCTGTTATTCCTTAGCTAAAAAGGAACCTCCTGTAGGGCTGAGGGCCCATTCCACTCGGGCCACAGCGGCGACCACTGCTCTGGGCCGGGGAGTCCCCTTGCAGGACATTTGTCAGGCAGCAACGTGGGCCTCGCTGCACTCGTTTGCCAAACACTATTGCCTGGACAGCCAAGTCCGAAGAGAGACGGCTTCTTTGGCCGTTCTGTTCTCCAGGACTTTCTGGTGTGATCTTGGTTTCGCAGGCCCCACCACCGGGGTTGGTATTGCTGGGGTATCTATTCTAAGGTGAGGAATCTAACTAACGTGTTTCTTTCAGATGAACAAGTTACTTACCTTCGGTAACGATATATCTGTAAGAAACATTAGTTAGTTAGATTCCTCACCGCCCCACCCACCCCCTCCGTTCTGCGAACCGATATCTAGAGTTGAGGTCATCCCTTTCAGGGCCCTAGCATTTTTGGCACCAGTGTTGGTCTCTTGCATGGCTCTGCGTTCCTGGCGCGGAAAGCTATGTACAAGAACTGACGTCAGCGCGCGAGGGCGGCGTCTAAGTACTCCGACGTCATCCCGGCGATCACGACTCCGACGACGGACGCGGAGCCGCAGACGACGCTTAGCGACGCGCAAGTGTATTGCTGACAAATCTTGCGGATCCAGCCTGACGCCTGGGGATATTCTAAGGTGAGGAATCTAACTAATGTTTCTTACAGATATATAATTACCGAAGGTAAGTAACTTGTTCATTCATGCCCTTATGGACTCTGCCAAACAACTTCTTCCTAAATTGTCTGAGAAGGATGGGGGTAATCTGAGTGAAGTGCTGGCAGACTCTCAGGCTGTGGCGGGCCAAGTCATTCAGTCTGGCCTGGACACAGCAGATTTGGTTGCCAGGGTGATAGGTTCATCTATTGCAACAAGAAGACATGCGTGGTTGAGGTCTTCTGGATTCTCTCCTGATGTGCAGGCTGCCCTTCTTGATCTGCCTTTTGATGGCTCTAGACTTTTTGAAGAAAAAGCTGATTATGCTCTACAAATATTTAAGGACAGTAAGGCCACGGCGAAGTCTTTGGGCCTGCAGTCTCAGACGAAAGGTCTTGGCTATAGACGATACTGTCGCTTCGGAAAGTCTTCCTTTCGTGGTTATAGACCGCCCCAACCGCAGCAACAGCAACAAAACCCCTTGTACAAATCCTATAGGGGTAAGGGCAGAGGTCGCCTTCGTGGAGCCAGGCGTCACCCTTCTTCCTCCTCCTCCTCCTCTACCTCCCCAGCCCCTCCTGGTAACGCAGGAAAGCAGCCCTAGATCCGCCATCCTGGATCATGTAGGTCCTGTGGGAGGTCGGCTTACCCATTTTCTACAAGATTGGAAATCGATCACTTAGAACCTTTAGGTTCTAGATCTGGTAGAAAATGGGTACGCCCTTCCCTTCAGGGAATTTCCTCCTCCTTACCCTCCTTGCCAAGGGTTTTGCACAGAGGATCATTTTCTTCTTCTTCAGAAGGAGGTGCTCATCCTTTTACAAAAAGGTGCGATAGAGGTGGTTCCGGGGCAGGAAAGGGGTCAGGGATGCTACTCCCGGTATATCCCGATTCCCAAGAAGGATGGCAGGTTACGACCCATCCTGGATCTCAGAATCTTGAATCTGTTTCTCAAGCAGGAGAGGTTCAAGATGCTCACCCTAGCGCAGGTTCTTCAGGTGCTGCAACAAGAGGACTGGATGGTGTCCATCGACTTACAGGATGCGTATTTTCACATCCCAATCCTGAAGTCGCACAGGAAGTATCTCAGGTTTACGGTTGGTTGGCAACATTACCAGTTTGCGGTCCTTCCGTTTGGTCTTATTACTGCACCTCAAGTCTTCACCAAGGTGATGGCGGTGGTGGCTGCCCATCTCAGGAGGTCGGGGATCCCGGTTTTCCCCTACCTAGACGACTGGCTTCTGAAGGCAGAGTCGCCAAGAGATGTTGCCTCGTCATCTGCAGGTAACAACTCCGCTGTTGTTCAGATTGGGTTTTTCGATAAATGTGCCCAAGTCTCTCTTGGTGCCCTCTCAGTGCAACCTGTTCATAGGGGTGGTACTGGATACCACTGTGTGTCGAGCTTTTCCTCCTCCGGAAAGGATTCTCGACATTCAGTAAATGATCCCTTTGTTCCAGTTCTGAAGGTCCTACGCCTGCTCTGTCTGTTCTCCTCCTGCATTCTGTTGGTCAACCATGCACGCTGGCACATGAGGGCGCTCCAGTGGTGCCTCCGCAGGCAGTGGTATCAGCACAACGGAGATCTCAGGGAGTCTGTCAGGATCTACAGAGAAGCTGCAGCGGATCTGTCTTGGTGTAGTGTGGAGAGCAATCTGTCTCAAGGAAAGCCCTTTCATCTTCCTCCATCGGTGGCCACAGTGATAACGGATGCCTCTACCCTAGGGTGGGGTGCTCATCTGGGGGATCTGGAGATCAAGGGTCTTTGGTCTCCAGAGGAAAGATTGTCTCAGATCAATCTTTTGGAAATGCGGGCTATACGTTTGGCGCTCAAGGCCTTTCTCCCTTCCCTTCGCAGTCAGTCGGTTCAAGTCCTGACGGACAACACTCCAGCGATGTGGTATGTCAACAAGCAGGGAGGCGTAGGGTCGTACCGTCTCTGCAGAAAGGCTTTGCGACTTTGGTCCTGGGCTCAGGACCATCAGATTTGCTTGATGACAAATCATCTGGCCGGGGTGCTGAACGTGCGTGCGGAGTCTCAGTCAGTAGTTCTCTGCCGACCACGAGTGGAGGCTTCATCCGGAGGTAGTTCGACACATTTTCCGGACGTGGGGGACTGCTCGGGTGGACTGGTTTCCCACTCTCGAACGCGCAATGCCCGTTATTCTACAGTCTCCAGTTTCCGATGCAGGGGGTGTTGGGGGACACGTTTCAGTTGATTTGGAGCTCACAACTCCTTTATGCATTTCCTCCATACCCTTGATTCCTCGGGTTCTGAGGAAGATTCGCCAAGACTGGGCCAAGTCATTTTGATCGCCCTGGATTGGCCAAGAAGGGTGTGGTACACAGATCTACTTCACCTCTCATCGCACCCTACGCTCCGTCTCCCTCTCAGGGTAGACCTCCTCTCGCAGTCGCAGGTTCTTCACCCCCACCTCCAGAGCCTGCAGCTGCATGCCTGGAGATTGAACAGGGCAACCTGAGTTCCTACTCTCTCCCTCCTGACGTGGTGGATGTTATCTTATCGGCCAGGCGACACTCCACTAAGTCCATTTACTCCTACAGGTGGTCAACATTTGTTAAATGGTGTGAAGAGAGATCTGTTGATCTCTTAAAGGCTCATCTTTCTGACATTCTCAGTTTTTCACTGCATAGGCCCAGCAGGGTTGTGCTGTGGCTACTGTTAAAGGTAATTTGTCGGCTTTGTCTGCATTTCTTTGCTTGCCTGATCAGCTGTCTTTTCTAATCTCTGGTTGTTTTAAGGTTTATTAGGGACCTTACTAATATGTTTCCGCCTACTCTCTTCATTATGCCCCAGTGGGATTCAAATCTAGTTTTAACTTTTTTAATGGGTTCCCCATTTGAACCTATGCATAGTTGTCCTTTGAGACTGCTGTCATTCAAAACAGTCTTCCTTGTTGCTATCACCTCAGCTAGGAGGGTGAGTGAGCTTCTAAGCTTCCATTTCTGACCATTTATGCTGAAAGGATGGTTCTCAGGACCAGGGCTGCTTTTCTGCCTAAGGTGGTAACTCCCTTCCATCTGGGGCAGTCCATTATCCTCCCTACTTTCTATCCTCACCCTTCCAAGGAGGAGGAGCGGCTTCACCGCCTGGATCCTAAGAGGGCGGTTAGTTTTTATTTGGATAGAACGAACGACTTGCAACAGGATAATCGGCTCTTCGTAGGCTACGTTGGATGCATGAAGGGCAAGGCGGTGCACAAGCGCAATCTATCCTGGTGGATCATCTTGTGCATCAAGATCTGCTACGCTCTGGCTGGTAAAAGAGCCTCCTGAAGGCATTTGAGCTCATTCCACCAGGGCTAAATCATCTACTTCTGCCTTGTCCAGAGGTGTTCTTGTGCTGGACATCTGTAAGGCCGCAATGTGGGCCTCCCTCCACACCTTCGCGAAGCATTACTGCTTAGATTCTGAAGTGAGGAGCTAAGGAAAAATTTCCATGGAATGCTGGTGCAGGGGATATTCATAAGGTGAATCCACAGGCAGATACTGTATCCACCAGAAAAATCGTTACCGAAGGTAAATAACTTGTTCATTTTGCTGTAAAACCATTCATATGGTAAGTCATGCATTACTTATTAGAGCATTTGAGGATGATAATGACAAGCAGGGTAAATCTGGGTTCGAGGCATATGAGCTGCAGATTACACACTGTGCATAGATCGCCATCTGGTGTTGGGCCCGGATGTTTGCAGTTGGTTTTCCTCTTGGAAAGTCTTTGGAAGTCACGAGATATGTGACTCCTCCTTTGGATCGTATTGCGCATGGGCTTCGGCTCCATCGTCCGATTGTTTTTTTTCCGCCATCGGGCTCGGATGTATTCTTCGCGCTCCGGTTCCGAACCGTTTTCAGTTCTTCTAATCGGCGCGCAATCCTTCCCTTTCCGCTGTATTGTTTCGATCGCGATCTCCACACTCGACGCGACTCTCATCCTTCGAAGTCTTCGATTCCGGTCGTCGACGAAGGCCGTAGGGCCTACCTGAGCTCCGGTCCTGGCTGATGGAAAGGACTCCATTTAAGAAGTGTCCTCGATGTGGGTCCAAGTTTCCCCACACCGATCTCCATGAGGTGTGCAACCTCTGCCTCTCCCCAGAACACGAGGCTCGAGACTGTCCGGTGTGCAAATCCTTCCTGTCGAAGAAAACCATTCGGGACCGAAGGGCGAGGAGAACCATGGCACACTCGTCGACAGCAATCCCCGACGACCTCTTAGGAGAAGGTGTCGCTGTCCCTGAAGAGCAGCACACCGAAGAGGGCCTCGTCAGCGCCTCCAAAGCCGACGACTCAGATGTCGAGGACATCACTCCGGCACAGAGGGGCGTGAGTACTAACATGGACTCCCACCCTAGACGGCACCGAAAAAGGCTTCAGTCACGCCTTCGCCCTCGGGCCTAGGCACGACCAAAGACACTGCTTCCCATACCTCGCTTTCGGGCCTGGTTAAGAAGCCCACCAAGCCTTCTGGCGGCTCGGGCTAGAGCCAGCCTGCCGTTGGTGCCGAGAAACACTCCTCCGCACTGGTGCCGAAAAAGAAAATGGCCTCCTCCTCCGCGCCGAGCTCCACGCCGAAGCACTCGGTGCCGAAAACTGGCACTAGCTCCTCGGTACCGACACCATCCCCGGAGCCGAGCAAAAAGCCATAGGCCCCCGAAACACACACCTCGAAGCCGAAAGTCATCTCAGAGCCGAGAAAACAACTGGACATTTCTAAGCCGCACAGTTCAAAACAACTAACCGGTGCCGGCTACAAGGCTAAAAAACATACGGCTCCGACACCTTCGGTGCCGACGGATCGGCCACTCGGACTATTTCGGCCCGATCCACTACAAAAGATACTGGTCAAGGACCCTAAAACTGGACATTTGATGCTCCGCATCAAAAAGAGACCCCTGGAGAAGCCTGCCCCAGCTCCACCTCCAAAGAGAAGAGACTTTGCTACCTCCTCCTCCGCCTCCTCCTCCACCTCCACCTCCTCCTTCTCCTCCACCTCCCCCACCTCATCATTCCCCCACACCCTCTCCGCAAGAGGATGATGACGATGTCTACGATGACAGGGGACGGGCCCCATGACCAGCCCACAGGGGACCCCACTCCTACAGGCTCCCCAGACCCATGGGACGACTACAACATTCCAGATGTCCCTAACGTCCCGCAGGACGACCTTTACCCTTCAAAACCGCACCCCCCCTGAAGACACAATGGGGTTTAACCAATTACTCCATAGGGCGGCACACTACCACGGAGTTGACCTCCATACAGACCCCGTGGAGGGGGACTTCCTCCTCGATACCTTTGATACTACACACAAGACCACTTCCACCCTGCCCATGTTAAAAGGGGTTATCAAGCACGCGCCTGAAGTCTTTAAAGACCCAGTCAGGGCCAGAGTCATCAACCCTCGCATCGAGAAGAAGCATAAGGCAGACCCCACCTACATCAGAGGGCCCACACCACTAGACTCCCTGGTAGTCTCCACTGCAAGGAAGCGCGCAAACTCCCAGACATCAGGCGAAGCACCATCACCTGATAAGGAGTCCAAACTCCTAGACGCCTCTGGCAAGTGCACTGCATCCCAGGCGGCCAACATATGGCGCATCGCAAACACACAAGCGCTTTTGGCAAGATATGGCAGAGCACATTTTGACAAACTAGAAGCCATAATGCAACACCTCCCTGACAAGTACAAAAATAGAGCCAACAAGTTAATCCAGGAGGGTAAAACCATTACCAACACCTCCATTCGCTGCGCCCTAGATGTAGCTGACACCGCCTCTAGGGCAATTAACACCAGCGCCCTCCTCCGTAGGCATGCCTGGCTACGTATTTCAGGTTTCAAACCTGAGGTGCAGGCTTCCATCCTGAACCACCCCTTTGACCAGGAACATCTGTTTGGGCCAAACGTTGACGTTGCCCTGGAAAAAATGAAAAAGGACACCGATACGGCAAAGTCTATGGGAGCCTTACAGTCACACACTGCCAGGCGCTCCTTTTGCCGCTCTTCCTTTCGAAGCACCTCCAGAGGCGGCTACTCAGACAGCGCCTCCACTTCCTATAAAACCCCCTACCCAATCCACCTTCACTAGGGGTTACCAGAGAGGCGGCTACAGGGGAAACAACAATAAAGGCAGAGGCAAACCTAACACCTCCCGCTCTGCCTCCACCCTTGCCCAATGACTTCCCTCCACTCCCCCCAGACCATTCCACTCCAGTCGGGGGCAGACTGCACGATTTCCTTCCTGTCTGGACTACTATCACTTCAGACAAATGGGTAACACAGATAATACGGTCAGGCTACTGCCTCGAACTAACATCTAACCCCCCAATCATTCCACCCAAACAACGTCCAATGTCACAGGAACATTTGTCACTTCTAAAGCAGGAGGTAATCTCCCTCCTACAAAAGTGTGATAGAACTAGTGCTTGCCCACCAACAAAATATGGGAGTTTACTCCCTATATTTTCTCATACCAAAAAGAGACGACACTCTACAACCCATCCTGGACCTCAGACCCCTAAATCACTATATACACTCAGACCATTTCCACATGGTCACAATCCAGCAAGTATTTCCCCTGCTCTCCCAAAACGACTTCCTTGCCACCCTAGACCTCAAGGACGCCTATTTCCACATTCCCGTTCACAAAGCTCACAGAAAGTATCTCAGGTTTGTAGTGGACGGTCAACATTATCAATTCAAGGTGCTCCCATTCGGAGTCACAACAGCACCGCGAGTGTTTACCAAGTGCCTAGCAGTAGTGGCAGCACACCTGCGAAGACAACACATCCACGCCTTCCCATACCTAGACGACTGGCTAATAAAAGCCAGCTCATACAACCAGTGTGTACAACGCCACTATCCAGCTACTTCACGACCTGGGCTCACAGTAAACCACACACAGACCCATCTGCAACCGTCCCACGTAAAACAATACCTTGGTGCCACCATAGACAACTCAAAAGCGCTTGCCTACCCCAGTCCGGCCAGCATAACAAGCATTCAGGCTCTACGCGGCAAATTTCAGCCGGAACACACTCTTCCAGCTCGAGTGTTCATGCAACTAATAGGAATGATGGCCTCTTGTATATTCATAGTACCCCACGCAAGACTCCAAATGCGTCCTCTCCAAGAGTGCTTAGCGCGCCAATGGAACCAGGCCCAGGGTCAATTAACAGATCTGGTGTTGGTAGACGGTCGTGCCCATCGCTCTCTGTAGTGGTGGACCATCAAAAACCTTACCAAAGGGCGACCGTTCCTGGACCCGGTTCCTCAGATAGTACTGACAGCGGACGCATCGCTCTCCGGCTGGGGAGCTCACCTACTACATCACACCATGCAGGGCAGGTGGACACCTCAACAAAAGTTACTCCACATCAACCATCTGGAGTTACTAGCCATATTCTTAGCCCTAAAATCCTTTCAAACACATATATCAGGCAAGGCAGTCCTAGTCCGCACAGACAACATGACAGCCATGTACTATATACAAAAACAAGGGGGCGCACACACTCTCCGCAGTTCTCTCAGCTAGCACAGAGCATATGGAGATGGGCCATACCCCAAAAAATCTTTCTCCTAGCCCAACATGTCCCAGGAGTCCAAAACACTATGGCCGATCTGCTGAGCAGACAAACACAACAGATCCGCAAGTTCTTCACCCGTACTTTCAACTGTGGGGGCAGCCACAGATAGACCTCTTCGCCACCCACGAAAACGCCAAATTCCCAAGCTTCGCCACCAGGTATCCACACCCATTGTCCAAAGGCAATGCGATATGGATGAACTGGTCAGGCAAATTTGCGTACACTTTTCCACCTCTCCCACTCATTCCATTAGTGGTGCGCAAACTACAGCAACACTCCCTAACTCTCACCCTAGTTGCTCCCACTTGGGCCAGACAACCGTGGAACACCACATTGCTGGAACTATCAGTAGTACCGCACCAAAAGTTACACCTCTCTCCACACCTCTTAACCCAGAACTATGGAGAGATCAGACACCCGGACCCAGCTCAGCTCAACCTTGCGATCTGGCTCCTGAAATCCTAGAATTCGGTTATCTAAATCTTCCCCCAGACTGTATGAACGTCATTAGAGAAGCTAGACGACCTATCACTAGAGCTTGCTACGCAGCCAAGTGGAAACGTTTTGTGGTCTATTGTCACAACAATAACTTCAATCCCCTAGATGTGTCCATTCAACACATCATAGGCTATTTACTACACCTACTAAGATGCAATCTAGCCTGCACGTCTATTAGACTGCACCTTGCAGCCATAGCAGCTTATCTACAAAACAGGCAACATCTATCACTCTTTAGAGTATCTGCCATAAAAGCCTTCATGGAAGGCATCAAAAGAATAATTCCCCCCAGAGTGCCACCCTCACCTGTGTGGAACCTAAACATCGTTCTCACAAGACTAATGGGGCCTCCCTTTGAACCTCTACACAAATGTGAACTTCAATTCCTAACATGGAAAACAGCTTTTCTTGTAGCCATCACTTCCCTTAGAAGGGTCAGTGAGATACAAGCACTCACCATTCAAGAACCTTTTCTGCAAATGCACTATAACAAGGTTGTTCTCCGTACTAATCCAAAATTCCTCCCTAAAGTCATTTCTCCCTTTCACCTAAACCAATCTGTGGAACTACCCGTATTCTTCTCGCAGCCACAGACCGTTGCAGAAAGAGCTCTCCACACATTAGATGTCAAACGAGCCTTACTCTACTACATCGAGAGAACACAACCCTTTCGTAAGACCAAACCACTGTTCGTGTCTTTCTCACCACCACACAAAGGCAACCCCATCTCCAAATCTGGGATAGCTAGGTGGATTGTCAAATGCATACAGATTTGCTACCACAAAGCAAAACGAACGCTATCTGTTCCCCCTAAAGCCCACTCTTCACGTAAGATAGGGGCTTCCATGGCATTCTTAGGGAACATCCCCTTAGATGATATCTGCAAATCAGCTACATGGTCAACACCGCACACTTTCACTAAACACTATTGTGTAGATGTGCAAACTAAGCAACAATCTAGTGTGGGCCAGGCTGTACTGAAAACATTGTTTCAAACCACTGCAACAGATACTGGTGGTCGCCGCTAGGAGCGAGTACTGCTATATAATCTATGCACAGTGTGTAATCTGCAGCTCATATGCCTCGAATGGCAAATGCTACTTACCAGTATGCATCTGTTCTTGGCATGTAGAGCTGCAGATCTACACACGCCCACCCGCATCCCCGGCTACCTTTATCTGTTCCAGTTTATCTTATTTAGATACAGCACACATGGGCATCTTCACTGCTATTACTACGCTCCATCATTTCCCTGCTGGCGAAAAACAATCTGACGATGGAGCCGAAGCCCATGCGCAATACGATCCAAAGGAGGAGTCACATACCTCGTGACTTCCAAAGACTTTCCAAGAGGAAAAACAACTGCAAACATTCGGGCCCAACACCAGATGGCGATCTATGCACAGTGTGTAGATCTGCAGCTCTACATACCAAGAACAGATGCATACTGGTAAGTAGTATTTGCCTTTACGAGTTTAATGACAATTAGACAAGTAGTCCGTTTTGAGTGAACCTCCATTCACCAATTATTTTATTTTTCAGCTCGTGGTCTGGACATTCCTTCAATAAAGACCGTGATCAATTATGATGTGGCTCGCGACATCGACACTCATACCCACAGAATTGGGCGAACTGGAAGAGCTGGAGAGAAAGGTGTAGCCTACACTTTGCTCACTCCCAAGGACTCAAACTTTGCTGGAGATCTTGTCCGAAACCTGGAAGGAGCCAATCAGTATGTTTCAAAGGAGCTTCTGGATCTCGCTATGCAGGTAAGATGCGAAAATATATTTTCTACTTTAGCTTCCTCCAAAAGTAGATTTCGTAAAGATTTACATATTTTAATGCACAGATGAAACTGAAACCTATTAAGTCATTTGGATAGTGGTAGACTCATAGTAATATAAGTTTTGCTAATTACAGACAACATAATCTTTTACAACAATGACTTGCATTTAAAAAAAAAAAAAAGTTTTTCCTCATGATGTTTTATGCAATGTTACTGTTAATTGAACTGGAAATAGTTCTTAATTCACCTCTTGTTTGGCCTCCTTGCAAATTTATTGAAGCTCACTGCTGAAAAAAGATCTGCTATGCACCGGCCCAAAAGCAACCCCTGGCGGTCCTGGATATCTGTCAGATAGCAATGTGGGCTTCTTTACACGCGTTTACGAAGCACTACTGCCTAGACAGTCTGGTCTGGTCATTTTGCCCGTTCGGTTCTGCATGACTTCTTAGTATAATCCATTTCGCAGCCCCGCCTCTAGAGAAGTATTGCTTGGGTATATATTCTAAGGTAAGGAATCTGCGGCGAGAAGTCTCTATCAAATGACCAAGTTACTTACCTTTGGTAACGCCTTATCTGGTAGAGATTCTGTCTAGCTGCAGCTCCCTTACCGACTCACCCATTCTCCCCACTCTGCAACTGGATTGTAGAGTAAAGAATTACCCCTATAAGGGCCGCAGATCACTACACCAGTGGTCTGTGTTCCTCATGGTTCTGCACTTCTGGCATGGTAAGTCGCAAAAGAAACTGGTGTCAGCATGCTGGGGTGGTGCCTATATAGGCACCCCACACTACACTAGTGGCGCGGATGATGCCACGCAAAACACAACGCCGCCTACTGGTGCGCAGGGGTACCACTCACAAAAGTTTTCAAATCCAGTCTGACTCCTGAAGAATATTCTAAGGTAAGGGATCTGTAGCTAGATAGTCTGCACCAGATAAGGCGTTACAGACGGTAGTAACTTATTCTTCAGCTTCAACAAGGTCCCCTCCAACAACATGCAGAAAGAATGCAAGCAGCCTGTACAAGACCCCTTGTTCATGTAGGCCGATCTGCCTACGAATTCCATGAGAGTTTATACTGTGAACATTCCACCCCACTTCTCCATCCTCAAAAGTAGTGAAAAAGAGAGTAAGAAAGTGGATGTGGTTTGGAGACTGTTCTGTGGCACGTCCACAAACGCCATGACGATAGCGAGTGCTGCTGGCAATATGATAGATCCTTCTGGGTGTTACCCCGTCTTCAGGAGAAATTACTTGGTGAAGAAAGACCGGAGTTTTCAGAGGTGTTACAAGAGGGGATGATGAACCAATTGATATGTACTGCTGCTGATATAGTCGCCCATGTGTACTTATATGGACCAGGTGTACGTCACCCGTCATGGCTCCACCTCACGAGTTTGAAACCAGAAGCACAACAGAAAATTTTAAATCTTCTGTTCTCTGTAATACTGTTTTTAGCCCAACCAGAAGAAATGCAGTGCGTGATGGCTGAATTAGTGAATTGCAAAGCTGTATGCCTCGAAAAAGAAAGATTACAGGAAACACTAGTATAAAACCTATGGCAGGCACTACCAGCAGCAGACAGTTCAAGCCTCTCCATGTCTGCAACCTTACTAGTCCTACCAGCCTTGTACTTCAGCAAAAGGAAGATCCAGCCATCACACACTATCTGCTATTGCTGGTTAATTCTGACTAATTTATGCATCACAAAATTCCACCTACATAGTACCCAAAATTTACATGCAGAGTTTTGGTACATACAATCTCTTATGAATCGATATTTCCAGAAATAAACTTAATCATAAACAGAGAAAACAAAAAATGATGAATTAACACATCCAGCTACTGTCAGTTGTCCAAAGAAGTTTGTGTACACTTTGCTTCTGATCTCAATTAGTAATTATGAAATTAACAAGTAACTGAGACAATGATCCTTATCTCTCTTCTGTGGCTAAGGCAGTGGTGGTACACCGACCAACTTCATGTATCGGAACTAACAGAAGAAACTTCCATGAAGACCAAGTCTCCTGTTCAAGTCCAGCAGCTAGATTCTGCTCCCCAAATTTCCACCATTAAAATTATCAGCTTGGGTCCTGAACACTTGCAATGTGGACATTTAAATCTTCCACAACATTGCATGAATATTTTGAAAGTGGCGAGACGTCCACCCACTGGAACATCTGGTAACTCTTTCAACTCAAAGTTCATCTGGTGTACCTAGAAAAACATTGATCCCACTAGATGACAAGAAGTGGTGGTACCTCCTTGTTATTCAATTTGCTAATCTAGGATGCAATATTCTTCAATAATAGTACATCTGGCAGCTATTAATGTTTATAGAGCTTCAAAACCTATTTTTTCAAAATCTCAGTAGTGAATTCATAGTTTCTCTCCTTTAATGAGACTTCTCCTCCTTGGGAGCTTAATGTTATCCTTTGTAAATGGATGTTCTCTTCCAGGGGATCCTCCAATAGTCATAAGCATCTGAAAATTCCCGCCCATGTGCGGGGACCCTGGAAACAATATATAAATATATGTGAGAAACATATATGAAGCTACCACCGTTATGACCATCAGAATTTAAGAAGTATGTACAACTGTTATAACATGAAACTTGTGGCATGGAAAAACTCTGGCCTGTTGACATCTGATGAATATAAATTCATGAAAAATGACAATCCCGTGATGCCCATAATGTACTTTATTCCAAAAGTCCACAAAAATCCACTCAAGCCTCCAGGAAGGCCGATTATATCAGCTCGTAACAGCATCTTAGAGAAAACTTCACAGTATGTGGACTTTTTTCTTCAGACCTACGTTAAAGAACTGCCTTCGTATGTGAGGGACACCGGTGATTTCCTTTCTAAGATCAAAAATTTGATATGGCAAGACGACTATCTTTTAATCACATTGGATGTTACATCCTTGTATACATCCATCAGGTGTCAGGATGAACTAAAGGCATTAAGACACTACCTTGCACGTAGAGGGTCTTATTTTGAACAACACAATACAATGTTGGTGTTGGACCTAACGTCCTAAAGGTAGCTTGGCTCAGGCCAACAGGCTTTTATCCCCTCATAGCGCCTCGTGCTTGCATCACACCCAGCTCACAATTTAACGCAACACCACTTAAAAGGGACACCACCGATTAAATTTAAAGATTACTTGAACTCTTTATCTTGTCTTCTCAAATGTGGATACTCAATTTCCCCTTTCAGGACAAAACATTTCCTTACATTTCAGGTTCAACATTTCATTACCTTACAGGATAAACATTTCATTTCATTTCAGGGTAAACATTTCATTTGTCAATACAGTTCTTTTGATATAACCCCAGCACAGCAAATATTTAGACACAATATATGGCTTTCCCCTAATCTGAACGATGTTCCCCTGATAGCTGGTTTCTCTATCCGCTATACTTCTGGACTCTTAGACGGTCACGGATATATACTCATTACACTCAGTCTAACTGGTCAATGACCGTGCTGCTGGCAGTTACTTAACACTATCTAGGCAGTTTATACGTAGGCTCTTTATTACCAAGCTTAATCCCTTCTGGAAAGACCTTACACATCAACTCTCGTTGGTATTAGGACTTGGTCTGCTGCCTTCAGCATTATGTGGATCCTTACTACCGCTTTGACTTCTGTCCCGTGTGGAATTGGGACTGTGTATTGTTATTCACAACCTGGACCTGGGTTCACTCTGGGCTAAATGGACCGCCTCTGTGCGTGAATGCGGGCTCCCTTGGGCTCTTCCCCCCACTCTGTTTATGCCCCGCTTACTGTTTCCGTAGTGTCCTTCCTACGACGTTCCTCAGAACCGGGAGTCGAATGCTCACCCCCACGGGGCACACGGAGTTCGTCGCGCTGACAGGACGATCTTTCTCGGGGGACAGGCGAAGGACAGGGCACAACCACCAACCCCCCCCCCCCCCCCCAAGGACTGCCCTGCGGGTGAGCTCCTCCGCTGGTGGAAGCCTCGCTCCTTCACTCTCCACAGCCCCCTGGACACTTTCCTCAGCAATCTCCACAGGCCAGGGGGATGACCCAATACTTCCGCGTCCTCCGTCTCGGGCTCCCGCAGCCGCCAGTAGCAGCGCGGCTTGCGGAGGCGCGGCCTACCTTCTCCACTGGCAACAGCGGGGCGGCGCTTCGGCGTCGGCCCCGCTCACGTGACCCTGGGCAGTGACTTCAAGGCCAGATCCGCCCCGCACTTCCTGGATGCAAGTTTTTCTCCTCAGCTGGCTGACGCGATGCCGGCCAGCGCTTCCCCAAGAGATTCCTTCACTTCTCCAGATTTCCCAATGACCACCGGCCACACCCCGGCAATCCCAGGCAGTCTCTCAACCTCGGGGTTGCGGCGGTGAGTACTCCAGGCAAGGAATCGTGACCGGGGGGGGGGGGGGGCGCAAAAATTAAGGCCGCAAGGCTCACCTCACGACCGATGATTTAGCCAGCTAACCTCTACACGATAGGGCCCGGGCCCCTCCCCTGTAGTCGGGGACAGTGGACAGTCGCTAGGGCCAATTCGACTAGGAAATCCCAGGCCACGACAGGGGTGAGAGAAAGGTAGGTCCAGATGGCGATTCTCCCCTGGGTCCAGACCTTCAGGGAATCTGACTACTTGGAGGCTCTCAGGGAAACGATGACCCCCAAAGTCTTTGGCTGTGTTCAGGGACCGGTCAGAAGGTTGGGGGTGGTATCAGCTGATTTTGGAAGACACGCAGACCCAAAGACCTGTCACTCCCCTATCCAGCGCAGCCACCTCCTCACACAGGTGCCTTACTCCTGACTGCCTCACAGCACCTCCCACTCCTAAAATGGCCGCCCTGCCCCCACCTCTATTTATCACCTGGGGCCTGACTGCCCAGAGTGGCCCAGAAGGTTCCGGAACCTCTCATGGCAGCCTATGGCCCAGGTGCAGAGGTGACAGTTGGAACCACCATTTTGTGAGTCTAACCTCCCTCTCCCTGTTTCTACAGTGAAGCACCTTGCGCCTCTCCCTCAAGTAAAAAGGAAAAGGTGCCCAGAGCCTCTACATCAACATCCAAAAAGTAATTAGTGGACAGAAAAAAAATGAGAAGGGAAAAAAAAATAATATAAGGAGGGAACTGCCAAAGGGCTGACCGGTCTAACACGCGTCCCCCCCCCCAGCTGAAAGTGGGGAGAGCTACCCAATCCCTTGGGAGTCCTCTTCACTAAGGCGGAAATACCTGGATAGACCGTCAGCATTGGCGTGGTCCACTCCCGGGCGATGTTCCACCCTAAAGTCCATTCCCTGTAGGGAGATGGACCACCTCAATAACTTGGGATTCTCGCCCCTCATTTGCATCAGCCACCTGAGGGGCCGGTGGTCGGTCTGAACCAGGAAGTGCGAGCCAAACAGGTATGGCCGCAGCTTCTTCAGAGCCCACACCACCGCAAAAGCCTCCCTCTCAATCGCACTCCACCTCTGTTCCCGGGGGAGTAGTCTCCTAGACAGGAAAACCACCGGTTGGTCCAGACCCTCTTCGTTGAGTTGCGACAGTACTGCCCCGATGCCATGCTCCGACGCATCCGTTTGGACGATGAACTCCTTGGAGAAGTCGGGGGCCCTGAGAACAGGTGCCGCACACATTGCCTTTTTTAGGTGTCAAAGGCTTGTTGACACCCCTCGGTCCAGATTACCCGTCGAGGGTGCTTTTTAGAAGTGAGCTCAGTCAAGGCAGCCACGATAGTACCGTATCCCTTGACAAAGCGTCGGTAGTAGCCAGTGAGGCCCAGAAAGGCTCGGACCTCCGTCTGAGTCTTAGGGGGTTCCCAGGCCATGATGGTTTCAATCTTGGCCTGGAGGGGTTGCACCTTGCCCCGACCCACTAAGTGACCGAGGTACACCACCGACCCCTGCCCGATCTGGCACTTACTGGACTTGATCGTCAGACCCGCCTGCTGCAAAGCCTGAAGGACAGCCTGAAGGTGACACAAATGGTCCTCCCAGCTGCTGCTGAAGACAGCGATGTCATCCAGGTATGCAACCGAAAAGGCCTCCATCCCGGAGAGGACCTGGTTCACCAGCCGCTGGAAAGTGCAGGGGCGTTCTTGAGCCCAAAGGGCATCACACAGAACTGGTAGTGACCCTCAGGTGTGGAGAAAGCTGACTTTTCCTTTGCTCCGTCTGTCATGGAGATCTGCCAGTAACCGGATGTAAGGTCAAAGGTACTGAGATATTGGGCAGCTCCCAACCGGTCAATGAGCTCATCCGCCCTCGGGATGGGATGAGCATCGGTCTTTGTCACAGAGTTCAGTCCCCTGTAATCCACACAGAACCGGAGTTCTGGGGTAGTGCCCGGCGGGGCAGCTTTGGGTACCAGTACCACCGGACTGGACCAGGGACTGCTTGAAGGCTCAATCACTCCCAGCTCCAGCATCTTGGTGACTTCTCCATGGATGCTGGCCTTCACCTTATCCGACAGTCGGTAGGACTTGGACTTCACAGGTGGGCTGTCCCCTGTGTCCACATCATGGGTACACAGATGAGTCCTTCCCGGGATAAGTGAGAACAAGGAAGCAAACTGCTCCAAAACTCGGCGGCAGTCTCTCCGCTGTTCGGGAGTTAGGGATGGTGAAAGGATCACTCCCTCCACCGACCCATCCTTCTCTTGGGACGCAAAAAGATCAGGAAGAGGTTCACTTTTCTCTTCCTCTGACCCATCAGTCACCATCATCAAAGTGACCTCGGGTCTCTCTTGGTGAGGCTTGAGGCGATTGACATGGAGCACCCGATGGGCCTGCCTGGGGGTCTTAAGATCCACCACATAGGTGACCTTGCCCTTCTTCTCAACCGCCTCAAAGGGGCCTGACCAGCGATCCTGGAGGGCGCTAAGCTCTCCAGGTTCCATCACCCACACCTTCTGGCCAGGCTCCAGCTCCACCGGGTGAACATTACGGTCATACCATTCCTTCATGACCGTCTGGCTGGCTTCTAGGTTTTCAGAAGCTTGCTTCCACAACCTAGCCATTTGGCTACGAAAGGCCAGCATGTAGCTCACCACATCCGGGGGAAGTTTTCTGGGAGTCTTTTCCCATCCATCCTTCACCAGGCTGAGGGGTCCAAGCACAGGGTGTCCGTACAACAGCTCGAAGGGGCTGAAGCCCACTCCTTTCTGTGGTACCTCCCTGTAAGAAAACAGCAAACAGGGTAGGAGGACGTCCCATTTCCTCCGCAGGCTCTCGGGCAGACTCCTGATCATGCCCTTTAAGGTTTTGTTAAACCTTTCCACCAGACCGTTGGTCTGGGGGTGATAAGGGGTGGAGAACCGGTAAGTGACTCCACACTCTTTCCACATAGCCCGCATATATGCCGACATGAAGTTGGTACCTCTGTCCGACACAACTTCCTTGGGGAATCCCATCCGGGTGAATATTCCCATAAGAGCCCGTGCCACCGCAGGTGCAGTAATGGTCCTCAGAGGGATAGCCTCTGGGTACCGGGTGGCATGATCCACCAGAACCAGGATAAACCTATGACCGGCAGACGTTGGTGGATCCAATGGCCCAACAATGTCGATGCCCACCCTTTCAAAGGGGGTGCCAACGACACAGTGGTTCCAGGGGAGCCTTCAGCTTCACCCCTGTTTTCCCACTAGCTTGGCAGGTTACACACGTCCTACAAAAAGTGTCCGACGTAATCCTCATCTGAGGCCAGTAGAAATGAGGGACAAGTCGAGCAAAGGTCTTGTCCTGTCCCAAGTGTCCTGCCAAGGGTATTTCGTGAGCCAATCCCAAAAGAAAGGCTCGGTAACGCTGGGGAACTACCAAGGCCCGGGATGATCCATGCACCGGAGCCTTGGGTTCGCTATAAAGGAGACCATCTTCCCAGTATATGTGGAAGTTCCCCGAATCGTTACCCGCTGCCTGGGCTTCGGCCTGTTGCCGCAAACCCTCAAGGGTAGGGCACTCCATCTGGGCCCGACAAAACTCCTCCCTTGTAGGTCCTCCCTCCACCTGCCATTCTGCAGGGGTAGGTAAGCCCTCCAGGGAAGTCACATCCCCCTCCGTAGACTCCGGGACCACTTCAGTCGCCCCATCCACCTTCTGAGGTTCAGCTGCCGGGGCAGGCTTCCCCTGTCCCCGTTTACCCTTTCTGGCAGCTGGTTGGGCCTTTGTCCCAGGCTCCAACCTCTGTGAACTCCCTCTTCGGGTAGTCACGGACCGTGTGTTGGTACACATCCACTCAGGTGTCCCCAACATCTCCATGTGGGCCCCGAACTCGACCTCCTTCCACGCCGAATGTTCAAGGTCATTTCCCAACAGACAGTCGACCGGCATGGCAGGGCTTATCGCAACTCGTAGAGGACCCGCAACCCCTCCCCACTCAAAGGGAATCTGGGCCACCGGATAGTGACCCTCTCGATTGCCAGCCATCACAACCGGGTGGACTACATGGGGAACTACCTGCTCTGGGGACACCAGCTGACTCCTTACCATAGTCATGCTGGCTCCTGTGTCCCTCAGAGCCTCCACCCTCTGGGCATTGATGGTGACCCATTGCCTATACTTAGTAGTATTCGAGGGCACCTGGGTCTTGGGAACCATCTCACAATCCCCTAGGGACACTAAGGTTAGCCCTGCCCATTCACCGTCCTTATCTAGGGGCAACTCCTCCCCGAGCACTACACTCGCCACCCCAGGGGTCTTTCCTCCAATGGGAGGGTGTGGTCTCTTGGGACACTTGGCATCCCCCTTATAGTGCCCAATCTCGCCACACTCATAACAACGGACAACCCTAGGCTGCTGACCACGGTCAGGATAAGGGGGCTTGTGGGGGCCAACCTTAGGAGGGAATCCTACTCCCTTGCCTTGTGAACTCTTTTGGGGGCCTTTAAAGAACTCCTTCTTTTTGTCTCCCCCCCCTCTTTCTTCTGGGGGGCGCCCTGTCCAGCCCCTTGGAAATTCCCTCCAGTCCCTTTTGAAGATACCCGGGTACTTGCCCAGATATCCGTCTCCTCTGCAAGCTTCCTAGGATTAGTTAGCTTGCTGTCCACCAGGTGTTGACGCAGCTCCGGAAAACTTTTCTCGAGGAGGTGCTCCTTTAAAATCAGATTATACAATCCCTCATAGTCCTTTACCTCACTGCCCTGTACCCAGCCCTCTAAGGCCTTCTTGGCGTAGTCGAAGAAGTCTACACAATTCTGGGTGGCCAACTTTTGACTGCCCCGAAACCTCTGCCTGAATTTCTCAGGGGTCAACCCAAACTTCCTGACTAGGGCGACCTTCATGACGGGGTAATTGGTCTGATCTTGCTGTTCCAAAGCTAACAGGGCATCCCTCCCCACCGGAGGCATATACCTGTATAGACCACCCCCCACTGAGCTTCGGGGACCCCATGGGCTCGTAAGGAGACCTCATAGGCAGCCAACCATTTAACGATGTCATCCCCGACACCATAGCTGGCAACTACATCTTTTGGCAGGTAGGGTCTGGGCTCCCTGGGGATCTCTCTCGGTACGCTGCCACCAACAGGACTGCTGGGGGTTCCAAACTGTAGGGCTTTGAGTTCCAACTCCTTTAAATGGAGCTCATGGAGGAACCTCCTCTCCTCCCTCTCTTTCTCCAAGCGCGCCAGATCCATTTTGAACTGCCTCTCCTCCCTCCTGTCAACTAGATCAGCAGATGACAGGCTCCCCCCCCCGAAGCGCTACCACCCGCTCTTGAAGGGGCACAAGGTCCTACGTCCATGTTGCCGCTCCCAGGGGGGAAAAGTAATTCTGTCTCTTCTGTGAGGTCCGGTCCTGGTCCCTCCTCCCGTTTCCCGCTAGGGTGGGCCATAACCCAGGCTCTCAAGCTAGTTTGGAGTTCTATTTTCTTTGCCCCCTGCTTGAAGAATACCTCCCTCTCCTGGCAGAATTCTTTTAGTTGAGTTACTGTATATTCTTCCAGCCTACCCAACTCAAACTCTATCCTACCAGGTGGGACCCAACACTGCAGAAAAGAACTTTACAATAGGACACCTTTCCTTTAAGAGGAAGTACACCACAGGAAAGGACAATTTTGAAAACAAAATTCCAATTAGGGAGGCAACCTGGAGAAAACTCCAGTAAAAACAATCAGGTGTAGGTTGTGGCGCGCGCCAAACTGCTAAGGAGTGGATGCAAGCACAGATTCAGGATCCCACAGCTGACCACCAACTTGTTGGACCTAACGTCCTAAAGGTAGCTTGGCTCAGGCCAACAGGCTTTTATCCCCTCATAGCGCCTCGTGCTTGCATCACACCCAGCTCACAATTTAACGCAACACCACTTAAAAAGGACACTACACCGATTAAATTTAAAGATTACTTGAACTCTTTATCTTGTCTTCTCAAACGTGGATACTCAATTTCCCCTTTCAGGACAAAACATTTCCTTACATTTCAGGTTCAACATTTCATTACCTTACAGGATAAACATTTCATTTCATTGTAAACATTTCATTTGTCAATACAGTTCTTTTGATATAACCCCAGCACAGCAAATATTTAGACACAATATATGGCTTTCCCCTAATCTGAATGATGTTCCCCTGATAGCTGGTTTCTCTATCCGCTATACTTCTGGACTCTTAGACGGTCACGGATATATACTCATTACACTCAGTCTAACTGGTCAAGGACCGTGCTGCTGGCAGTTACTTAACACTATCTAGGCAGTTTATTCGTAGGCTCTTTATTACCAAGCTTAATCCCTTCTGGAAAGACCTTACACATCAACTCTCGTTGGTATTAGGACTTGGTCTGCTGCCTTCAGCATTATGTGGATCCTTACTACCGCTTTGACTTCTGTCCCGTGTGGAATTGGGACTGTGTATTGTTATTCACAACCTGGACCTGGGTTCACTCTGGGCTAAATGGACCGCCTCTGTGCGTGAATGCGGGCTCCCTTGGGCTCTTCCCCCCCACTCTGTTTATGCCCCGCTTACTGTTTCCGTAGTGTCCTTCCTACGACGTTCCTCAGAACCGGGAGTCGAGTGCTCACCGCCACGGGGCACACGGAGTTCGTCGCGCTGACAGGACGATCTTTCTCGGGGGACAGGCGAAGGACAGGGCACAACCACCAACCGCCTCCCCCCCCAAGGACTGCCCTGCGGGTGAGCTCCTCCGCTGGTGAAAGCCTCGCTCCTTCACTCTCCACAGCCCCCTGGACACTTTCCTCAGCAATCTCCACAGGCCAGGGGGATAACCCAATACTTCCGCGTCCTCCGTCTCGGGCTCCCGCAGCCGCCAGTAGCAGCGCGGCTTGCGGAGGCGCGGCCTACCTTCTCCACTGGCAACAGCGGGGTGGCGCTTCGGCGTCGGCCCCGCTCACGTGACCCTGGGCAGTGACTTCAAGGCCAGATCCGCCCGCACTTCCTGGATGCGAGTTTTTCTCCTCAGCTGGCTGACGCGATGCCGGCCAGCACTTCCCCAAGAGATTCCTTCACTTCTCCAGATCTCCCAATGACCACCGGCCACACCCCGGCAATCCCAGGCAGTCTCTCAACCTCGGGGTTGCGGCGGTGAGTACTCCAGGCAAGGAATCGTGACGGGGGGGCACAAATTAAGGCCGCAAGGCTCACCTCACGTCCGATGATTAAGCCAGCCAACCTCTACACGATAGGGCCCGGGCCTCTCCCCTGTAGTCAGGGACAGTGGACAGTCGCTAGGGCCAGTTCGACTAGGAAATCCCAGGCCATGACAGGGGTGAGAGAAAGGTAGGTCCAGATGGCGATTCTCCCCTGGGTCCAGACCTTCAGGGAATCTGACTACTTGGAGGCTCTCAGGGAAACGATGACCCCCAAAGTCTTTGGCTGTGTTCAGGGACCGGTCAGAAGGTTGGGGGTGGTATCAGCTGATTTTGGAAGACGCGCAGACCCAAAGACCTGTCACTCCCCTATCCAGCGCAGCCACCTCCTCACACAGGTGCCTTACTCCTGACTGCCTCACAGCACCTCCCACTCCTAAAATGGCCGCCCTGCCCCCACCTCTATTTATCACCTGGGGCCTGACTGGCCAGAGTGGCCCAGAAGGTTCCGGAACCTCTCATGGCAGCCTATGGCCCAGGTGCAGAGGTGACAGTTGGAACCACCATTTTGTGAGTCTAACCTCCCTCTCCCTGTTTCTACAGTGAAGCACCGTGCGCCTCTCCCTCAAGTAATAAGGAAAAGGTGCCCAGAGCCTCTACATCAACATCCAAAAAGTAATTAGTGGACAGAAAAAAAATGAGAAGGGAAAGGGAAAAAAAAAATAATATGAGGAGGGAACTGCCAAAGGGCTGACAGGTCTAACAGTTGGTAAATATGGTGGAGTTTTGTCTCAACAACAATGTGTTCATGTTTGAGAATTTACTATACCAGCAACAATGAGGAGTGGCGATGGGGTCCTGCTTCTCCCCCAGCTATGCCTGTTTACAGATGTGATGGTGGGAGGAGCTGGTCCTCCACAATGAACATTTGACAAGTATGACCAAGAATGTCATAAAATGGTTGAGATACATCGACAATTTATTTGTGGTTTGGCATGGTACAGTAAGTGAAGCAGAAACATTTGTTCAAAATTTAAATGTCAACAAATTGAATCTACAGTTCACTGCGTCAATCAGAACCATAACCGTAAATTTTCTAGATGTTCAGATCTATATCCACAATGGTCAGTTACATACCACAGTACACAGAAAACCCACCGTGGCCAACTCGGTATTACATGCGAGTAGTGCCCACCCCGAACATCTAATTCAGAGTATACCATTTGGGGAGATGATACGGTTGAGGAGAATATGTAGTGGTGATGAGGATCTTAAACAGGCACAGGCATCTAGTAAAGCAAGATTTCTAGCTCGGAGATATTCTCCTAAATGCATAGATAATGCCATTCAGAAAAGTAATTAATTAAGTCAGGACACCCTCTTAAATAACCAAAGCAAGCCAGATATAATTACCAAAGACAAAGAGGGGTCATTTAGGTTTATATTCGGGTACAACAAGCAGAGTAAAAACATCAAAAAAATCATAGACAGGAACTGGCCCATAGTTCTGCGGGACCCAGTTATTGGGCAGATGTTACCAAGAAAAGCTGCTATAGCATACAGCAGAGCGCCCTCTATGAAATATACTTTGGCACGTAACGACCTAGATGGTGCAGGTAAAGGTACTTGGTTAAGTCAGCGCCAGGGTTTCCTTAAATGTAAAGCCTGCAAGGCATGTTAATATGGCCTTAATGCCACTTCCTACAAAACCCCTTTCAATCCTACAGAGATCCCGATCACCAAGATCCTAACGTGCAAAACAAATCATGTGGTCTATGTGCGGGAGTGCCCTTGCTGTCTCCGTTATATAGGCAGTACAATACTGCAGGGACATAAGAGGGTACTCCAGCACATTAGGGCAATCAAAAACCAAGACCAGTCTTATCCGGTGGCTCGACACTTTGGAGAAAAACATAATGCAGATCTGACATTCGTAAAATATTTTTTAATTGACAGTGTTCCGATCAGGAAGAGAGGAGGAGACCGAGTGAGAGCCCTACGGCAATTAGAGACAAAGTATGTTCTGAATCTCGACACCAAACATCCGGGGGTCCTGAATCAAACGGAGGATCTATATACTTGCCTCTAATACAATTATAGAGGAGATCATAAGAGGGCGGAGACAAAGGTCAGCAGTGGGAACCAATATTTTAATTTAACTGAGCTGTCAATCTAAATTTGAACAAGTCTTTGTAAATATCAGACATTAGCACATGCTGCCGCTGGCTTCCATAGTTCTATTTACACTTACACACGGTTTTATAATGTATTTGTTAAAGGGTATGTTTTGTTTTTTAATACAAGCACTCAGCACTTTGCATAAACTAAATTTTCACTAATTGAACATTTTAGTCGATCTGTTTACATATGAACGGTTTACATTTACTAGTACTGTAATTAAATCTTTAATATTTGGCCAAGTTATTGAAGGCATATGCCAATAGGTATTTAAACCTGGACACCAGCAAGCATCATGAAATGTGAGATTGTAAATTTGCACAATGCTATGGTATCAATGCAACAGCTTCTAGACATATCACAGTACTGAAGGTTACTTGTATTTTATATGCTATTTTAAAGGGACAAATTGGAGGTTTTAAAATGTATTTAAACATATATTTTAAACAAACCTGACTTTCAAGATCCCCTGCAACACACAAGTATCTTATCTATGTCTAGGAGATCGAACAGTTTGATGTTTTATGCACGTCACTTTAAAAAACAAACAAATGTATTTAAGGTAATCTCGCACCGTGTAGCGTGTCATGTGATCAAGATCCCTGTGGGATCGAAAGGCGTCATGCTGGTGATGTGGTGCAAGGGAGTAGAATAAACTTTGTTGCACGTACCTGTGGTCTGTCCTCTGTTTTTGAAGCGCCGAGAGAAGAAACGGCGTAACGAGTTTGAGATATATATTCACTGAAAAAACCAAAGGTTTCAGGGGCGTTAGTTAGGGATTGGCATTTAAAAAACCTTAGAAATTCACTGAAAAAAGCATAGGTTTCAGGGGTGTTGTAGTTAGCTGGACATTTCCCTCGTACAAAACCCTAGAAATTCCCCTGTTATAGTTAGTTCAGCTAACTATAACTTGCGCCCCCGCAATGCACTGCTGATGACGTCACATATTACATTACTCATGACATGGTCAGTGACATCACTGATGACATCTCAAATGACTTCACTGATGACGTCATCCATGTGATAAATTACTGCATCTTCTCACACCCTAATTTAACCGTTGATACACCAACTCAAAATTTCAGACGTCCATTCTCAAAACCATAGATACTCCAATGCCAATAACTACATACCCATTCATTAACTCTTAGGTCTACATACACCTCCACTCACTCACCTGTATAGTCACTCATACTTACAGTCACTCCGTACAAGACTATCATATGCATTTATACACCTATATAGACACTCACATACCACCAATCATCCATAGAGGTACTCTCACACCTAGTCAGTCATGCAAATAATTAATCACACTCCCATTTACTTACCTATGCAGTTATACACACTCAAGTTCACTTACTCATAAAAATAGTACCACATTCTTACACTCTTATACAATCATTGATACAAGCACACACTCATCCATACAGCCACTCTCACAATCACACACTCACATATACCCACTTATATACTCTTACACGCATATATACTGCCTTTCATATATGTAGTTAGTCACACATGTACCACTGAGATATACATTCAATCCCTAACACACCCATACATACACTCATTCAACCATACAGTTCATCACAGATGCACTCTAAAAACCATGTACCCATAGAATCACCCACTCACACATCTATGCACCGAGTCACACACACCCTACCCACACAAACACTCAGGCACCCATACAGATAGTCAGACAACCAATCAATAACCCATATAGACACTCATATAGCTATTCACAAAACCATGCAGCCACTTATACACCAACAGACAGACACACAGTTTAGTCACTAGTCTGCAGTAAGATACATTTAATGACTCACATAGTCAGTTACGCACCTAGAAAATCATCCATTCACACACTTGTACACCCACTCATTCTTCCACAGGCCTTTCACTATAAATATATAAAATATATTTAAACTTTACAGAAACACACAGTCACTGGATGATGTCATCAGTGATGTCACTGACCATGTCATGAGTGATGTAATATGTGACGTCATCAGCAGAGCATTGCGGGGGTGCGAGTTATAGTTAGCTGAACTAACTATAACAGGGGAATTTCTAGGGTTTTGTACGAGGGAAATGTCCAGCTAACTATAACACCCCTGAAACCTATGGTTTTTTCAGTGAATTTCTAAGGTTTTTTAAATGCCAATTCCTAACTATAATGCCCCTGAAACCTTTGGTTTTTTCAGTAAATTTCAAAGGTTTTTTAAATGCCAATTCATAACTATAACGTGCATGAAACCTATGGTTTTTTCAGTGAATTTCAAGGGTTTTTTAAATGCTAATTTCTATCTTTAACTTATCTCTGAAGATATCATGTTTAATGATTTTGATAGGATTTCTATATTTTTCAAATTCAGTGTCTCAATTTCATTACTTTTTTTTTAAATACTTTTTTATCACCATCTTTTAATCTTATTTTTTCAATTAATTCTTTTAAAAATTAAAAAATATTATTTGAACTTAATGAGTTTTTCATACATATTTTGTTAACTATATGTTCAAAACTTTATTTTATATATTTTTTTCCCATGTTTTTGGATATGCGCACCGTTCTCGATCTCTACACGATAGCATCCGCGCATGGTAAGCGTTGGGTACGTGTTTATTGCGCGATCGCAATGCGATCGGTACGTGACTCCCAGCCTATACGCGACACGTAACGCGACGTTTACGCGCTTCCGCGATGCGTCATCTGCGTCTATGACGCGGTAGGTGCGCGGATCCCGCGAAATATTTAACATTTAAAAAAACATATATATGTATTTCATGTGAATATTAATTGAAGACAAACTCTAAACTAGTCTTAAAACTAATATATTTTTACATGTAATTCTATAATTTTTTTAAATTCAATTTCGCGGATGCGCGCTGGGTGCGTGCTGCGTACGCGCAGGGTGCGCAGATCCCATGTGACCTGCAAAAAAAGAGATTTGATTGGTTCATTGCACTTCCTCTTCTAACTATTGAAAGACCCCACCCATTCAATCATTCTTCTTTGACCTTCTTTGGAGGACCATCTCTTTGGAGAGAAGAAGATTTTTTAGACTAAGTTTACACTTAGCTCTAACTTTTTTCAACCAAAAATGGCTTCAGGGCAGCAGGCATCACCTGCATCTCCTCATATTTCTGAGGATGAATTTTTGGAGGAGGCACCACCCAAAGAACGTTTTTCTTCAGTGGTGTGGACATTTTTTACTTTTCCCGAGGGGCAGAATAAGACCAATGCCACCTTGGTCACGTGCAAGATTTGCAAAAGAGTCCTGTCGCGAGGGGATCCTAACAAGAAATACTCGTGCGGCACGGCAAGTATGATGAAGCACATGAGGACCCTTCATCCAAACAATCTTGCAAGAGAAGAGTGCCGACGGATTTGAAACACTCCTGCTCCTGTGCCTTCCACCTCATCGCAGCCGAGCACATCAAGAGTGCATCCATCAGCCCAAACCTTGGACATCCGTCCTCAATTTCAATATTTAAAAATACTCTGCACTAAGTGCAATGCGACTTTGTGCTATGGTGAGCAGTCGATAGATCTGATCTGCTGCCGGCAAGAAAGTCACATTTGCTAGTTATTATTTTTTTTTTTTATTGTTCCCTGAAGTTCATTGTTTGGTTTCTCCTGTTTTTATTTATTTATTTATTTTATTTTTTTTGCAGAAAAACCCAAAAAATTTAAAAATTGTTCAGAAAACTCCCCAAAAATTATGGAAGAAGAAAAAAAAAGTTCTTGTAAGAATTTACTTTCCTGGTTTAAAAAAACAGCTAAATTTCTTTGTTAGTGTGTGAAAGTTTAGATGAATGTATGTGTAGTACGTAATTGACTGAATGAATGCATTAGTAGCGTATGGTGAATGTATAAGTGCAGAACTATGTGGAAGTGCTGCAGCATCACACAGTAACCTCTTTAACTGCAGTGTGCTGTAGTACTTCCGAATCACAGGGGTGCAACACATGTACATAAATATGTTGCAAATCTATGCTTCTCTCTGCACAGCTGCTTAAATTGCAGCCATGTGGTGACACAGGCACCCTTGCACCATAGTGCAAGGATATCTGTGTCATGTGCTGTTTATTTTTGTGCAGGAAGACGCACCTTCCTGTACAAAAACAATCAGAAAACGCATTTTTCTCCTTCAATGTATGCTGAACATTTTAGCATGCATTGAAGATAATAAAATGTGGAGAAATTAAAACAATTCTCTTTGTTGTGCTTTCCTACACCAATTTTAGAATGGTGCACCATTCACACACACATCGAGATTCATGATTTCTGATAAATCTAGACGTGTCTTGTTCTATGAGTATTCAGTGCAATCATGCACAACAACACTTATAGAACACCCTTTCAACGCAAAGTGGTGTGTATGATGAGGTTATATTTACATAGAGTATAAAAAGTGCACAGAGTGCCTTTTCCTCTCTTTGTAAATATGAAAGAGTGTCTTGCGCAATAACTATGTTACAAAAAGTGACATATTTCCGGTTTCGAAATTCCTTGCGAATGATAGAAGGTAAGCACAGAGTTTTGTCTCCAAAGATGTTCAAAGAAGAATGATTGAAATGATTGCGGTCCTTCAATAGGTACAATGGGAAATATTATGAACCCCTCAAATCTCTTTTTTTGCAGGTCACATGATATCTGATTATGGTCAGATTTGAAAACTACATACGTATAAACAGAGTGTTTTTAGAAACATGTTTCAACTTTGTAGCTTCTTGCAGACCTCGTCATTCTGCATATTGACACTTAGTTAAACTTACCTTCACAATAATAGGAATAAAAAATTGTATACATTTTTTTCATATATTCATTGCAATCTAAATTCATATAAATTGCTTGTTTTAAAATTTGGATCTGTGAAAGAAAAGAAAAAAAAAATTATAACGTGTAATAATACATTTTTTATAACACAGCATAATTTCCACAAAGTAATTTGTTTGCCTTTTTCGCTGTTCTCAGAATATATTGAATTTCACTAGAAATAGTGATTTCAATCGTACTCATCACTTAACAGCGGGGAAAAAAAAATCAGATAGATTGTTAAAAAAAAAACAACATATTATTCTCAGTAAACTACCATAAAATACAAATCACACATATATGAAATGCTTACAGATTACAACATTTTATAACTTTAACTTATAAAAACTGTAAATGTTGCCGCATTAAAATAATCACCGAATAAATGACCACCAAAAAGTCCATAATTCAAAAATATACCTTTCCTTGAGGCCAAATGGTATTTTTGCACTTCTTCTTTATGTAAATTGTCCAATGGTAGTCCTATTAAATTATTATAATAAATTCCTCAGAAAGTGAATTATCTTCCTAAAACTTTGGCTTTAAAAATATTAGGTAGGAATTTGGTAATTCACTAGGCAAACGTTGTTTGAAAACCAACTCGGCATCATTACAAAGTGTCCAGCCTTTGTCACATTTGTCGCAGTGTAATGTCCAGATGTGGTGGAAGGACCATCATGGAAAATTATTGCAATTTCTACAAAAGTCCTTCCTAATATTGATAGTTGTGCTGCTACAAATGGTTTTATTAAAGTATCCAATTTTCTTCCGTCAGCTGTACAAGGTTGCATCATTAAAATTATGTGTATTCCATATTTTGTTAAGAATAATGTGGATAACATTTCTGATTTACATTGGCTACACCATGTTTTGAATTGCACCTTTCACTAATTTATTGAAAGACACTGATTTACAGTCTGGTAATGTTAAATACAGAAATCTCTGTGTCTACATTGGTGCTACATGTATACATGCAATTTTCACAATAATGTTCCCATTTGTAAGAAAGGCCAAAAATATTTTCTATTTCTACACCTTCTTTTTCAAAAATGGTAAGCATATACATTAAAAATTCAGAGCATCTTGTTGGATATTTTGTGTAAATTGTGTAGAACCAGAACACACATCCAAAAGACTACGAACATCTGAAACAGATTGTATTTTACTTCTATCTGTTGTCAATTTTTCATAAACAGAATGCAACAGAGAACAAAATCTTTTTTGCAGATTCTCCATAATTTGTTATTGCAAACCTTCAAGATAAAAAACATTGACCACTACATTAGCATAGCAGTTAACACAGAACTATTTTCAAACTGATAACCAACAATCTCTCCAACAGTGTCCAATTTATTTTTACCTGTAATCACATTCTCTTGTTCTTTTCTTCACACCTGCAGAACAGATATTCTCTAACCTTCTTTTACGACGAACCACACGCTTTTCAAATACAGGATATTGACCTAAATTTGGAGCATACAACCTTCTTAACCTATTATACTCTTTTACACAGTTTGCATCTGCAGTAACCTTTGTCTCATCAAAATCAATCAAAAACAAACCAGATAATGTTCTGACTCGCGACAAAGCAACATATACCATACCCTCTTTAAATACGGTAGATCCAATGTTCACCAATGCACTGTCTACACTTAATCCTTGAGATTTATGAATAGTCACTGCATATGCCAGAGAAAATGGAAATGGTTTCCTACGGACATATAAATCTTTAACAAGCAAAAAACGAACTGAACAACGACCAATTTTTTTAACTGCTTCAATCTGATCAAATTTAATTTTTAAAAATTCAATTCCGTCTTTTTTCTGATAATTCACAAAATCCACCACTTTGCCCATTGCACCATTAACTAAACCTTTCTCTACATCCAAATTACGCCTTAAAATTACCCGACAGTTTACGCACGCATATAGTGTCTTTTCTAAACCAGCAGTTTTAGATATTTTTTTTTCTTAACAATCCAGTTTTGATCTCAATTTACCCGTCAAAATAATAGTTATTCCTTCATGCAGTATTTTATCAATGGCTTCCATTTTTACAATTTCTTAATTTTCCAGTTTTAATAATTCTTCGTTGAATATTGAACACTCATGCAGTGGTGGCATTAAGCAAATCACTGACTTATTTTTAGCAATTTCCACGTACACTTTTGCGGGAACTGCATTTTCATTTGGAAAGACATTGCAAAGTAATCGACTCCAAAGCTTCTTTCCCTTGTTTTGAAAGAATTCCAATTCTTATATCTTGAAGAATACTTCCATATTCAGCATCATTTGCCTGTCGCATATTTTGTTGGCAGTTCTTTGTATTCAAAATTACTCCAAATGTTCACATTACCAACACTGCCAAGAGACTTTCTGGCATCTTCATGAGCAAGTGTTTTAAATGCCGGTTGTCATTTTACCGGTGTCAGTTGCAGTAGATCTCCAAAAACTAGGACGTGTTTTCCTCCAAATAACACGTCATACTCTGTTTTAAGAATTTGCTGCATTCTTAAATGCACAAAGGCAAGCATCAAGTTTGAAACCATGCTCACCTCATCAATAATGAGAAGTTTCATTTTCTTCAGGACTCTTGAAACTTCACAACAAGCTTCTCCAGATAGCTTGTGGTATTCCAATTTGTTCTCATGCTCTACTGGTAGCATTAGTAAACGATGTAAAGTAATTCCTTTAATGTTATGTGCTGCCAACCCAGTTGGAGCAGTGACAACACAAGACAAATGCGACTCAGTTGTTTTTTGCAGATAACTTGTAATTACTTTAATTAAGAAACTTTTTCCTGTTCCAGCTTGACCACTCACATTCATTCGGATAGGTTGAAATGATGTACATGAGCACCCTCTTTTCATGAAGTAATCCATGGTCATTCTGCTCTTTCACTTGCTGATGTATTTGTTTCCGTTCAACATTTAGTTGCTCTTCCAAGTTTCCTAACTGTATTGCATCTTCTTGTGCTTGATACATTGCTGTTTCCACCTCATTCATTGCAATCGCTGCTTCATTTTCAACAATTGGTTGTCATAGTGGATCTTGACTCAGTGCAGCAGAACTTTGACTGTCTTGAGAACTGTCTCTAGCAATCTCAGCTGCAATTATAGCTTCTTGATCAATTTCATCATTCAACATTTTGACATAATTTGCGTAAGCACTACATTGTATGCTATCTTTGCAAGCATTAAATGAATCTTCATAGCTGGGAAAATCTCCAAGTAATTCCAGTTCTGAACGCCATGGTTTGAACATTTGCAAAAGGGCTAAATAGTAAAATTCCCTTTTGTCAGCAGTGTCGCAACTCAGTTTTCTGTGATTAATTAAATTTCCTTTCCTTTGTTTCACCAGACATCCTTCGGAACCAATCACTGCATATTTTCCATCGTTGATGTTCTCTGTAGTATTCCGTTTAAAAGTGTAGTTTTGCAGCACTTCATAGAGACACATGTTCTCAAGATGATGACTTTTATTTGGATAGTATGTGTCCAACATATTGGTTTTCAAAATATCTGTACTTTCAGGGTCATTTTCTGCTAAATATTCAATTTCTTGAACAGATCTCAGTACCCGATTTCGCATTCCTGCAAGACCTAGACTCACCCAAATGATTCTTCTACTTTTGGAATATAGACCTGCAGATGATAACCTATCTGAACATTCATATGCTCCAATTTCACGATGCGATAACATCTTCAAACTGAAACTGTATCATTTCTTACTTAGTCTTCTCGTGAGAAATTTCTTCCCACATTTCTTTCAATTCAGTCTTTTCTGATTTAGTAATGTAAGAAGTTACATATCGAGCAACAGCAATGGAATTGTCCGCAACATACTGAATATCCATGTTAGCGTTCCACATGGATAAAATAACTGGATTGTAGTCATTTATGTATTTTGATTCTTTGCTTCTTCTTAAGTTGTAGGTGTTTTTCGGAGACTTTCTTGTGATGGTATTTTGTACAGCTGACATAAAACTGTTCACTCTTCCTTTGGATAATACAGGACGTGGAAATCCAAAACGACATTTGGTATAGAACTTATCCTTTGACTTGTACTTTCGTCGACAGTATTTTCCACATCTGTGGTTTTGAAATCGTAAGACTTGTTTTAAGTTTTAAGAGCACATGTAGCATAATCTTCAATGAAAGACAAAACAGTTTCATCTGAATCTGTTCCAAATTTGGGGGCGTCCTTGACCCATAACACCACATGTATGTGAGAAGCACCTCTTGCTTGATAATGCTTTCTCCAAAAGAAATCCACAACTTCTCCAAGAGGAGTATTCTTTTTATTGCAGATGAAAGACATCATAGCTTCAAAGCTATGATTCAATGAAATTCAAGTAAATCATCCCAAGCATACTCAGCACAGCTTAGTGTAACGAACCATGTAGGAGTTCCCAAGTTCCGTAGCATACATTTGTTCTCCATGTCGACGGTACCAATATTCATTAGTCCCATGCTGACATGCCATCAGATTAATCAACTGAGATTCTAAATGATCATCTCCCTGATGCACTTTATCCAAAAAATCCTTTGCAGTTACATTTTGAAGATGCATTCCAGTTTTTCAAATGTGATTTACTGCATATGAAAGTCCAGACAAGTCACTTTCAAACAGAAGATGAAACATATAAGGGATACATTGCCGAAATCTTGGATCTTATGCATATAATCTTGTTGTCCGATATTCAGATGCAGAAATCTGCACAGGACGTTCATCATATCGTCCACCTTTTCCTGTTGGAAACAACTGCGGGAAACAACGAGCTTCCAAGCTCTCTTCCCATACACTCATGGGACTTCCTGTTGCTTTTTTCATTTGAAACAACTCAATCGTATTCCCCATCACCTCTTTGGAATGAAGTGGATGTACACTGTAATGTTCATAGATCTCTTCTCATCTGGACATGTCCACTTTTTCAATTTGTCCACCTAATGTTTCACTATCTTCTGCTAAATCTATTTCTTCTTCTCCAACAAAGACATTTCTATAGTACTCATTATTTTTTAACAGATACAATGATGCCTTTTGCACTTTTCTAACATCCGCTAACTCTTGCCAGATTTTCTTATTCTTAGTAGGAACACCATTAACTAGAATGACTAGTGGCTCATTTTCTGCATGATCTACACCAATAGTTTCAATATTTTTCCTTAAATCTAATGGTAAATACACAACTCTTCCTTTCAATCCTCTTTGCAACTCCGATGGAGGTAATTTACTTGTTTTGGGCTCCATGCGAACAATAGCCTGAAACGGGTGAACACATTGTATGAGAATAGACTCATACGTATTTAAATCTATCAGCTCTGGAGGAATAGCAACCAACTCTAGATTATTATGAACAGCTCTAGCAGGCATTTTATTCTCATCTAATTTGTTATAACAATATTTGCAAATACGCTGCTCACATCCCAAATCAAAACAATCCTCTACCAACAAATAAGTTGCAAATTCCATCCACTTATCATTATTTTCTATTTCACTTTCAAAATACAGATTGACACCCCTAGTCTGATTTTTATAGTGACTTCGCCGAAAACAAATACAAGAAACATTTGGTCTTTCACCTGAAATTACCTTAAACTTTGTGATTTCATCCTCAAATTTTTCTGTAATTACGGGTTCTACATTGTCTTCAACATTTTGTTATACTAATGTGTCAGTTTCTTCACTCTCTTGCTGAGGCCCAAAGTAACAAAACTCAATATCCTCACAGACCTGCTTCACATCTGATACTGACCCACGCAAAAGAGCACTGTTCAACTCACCTAACTTTAGTGCTGGACTTTTTGCATAATAGAACCTTCTCACTAACTTCCGCATTTGAGTATGATGTACTGCCAGCATTCTGAAATTGTGAAAGACGTTGACAAACTTTCCTAGAAAGACAAGCCAGAGAATGACCTTGCAAACCAGTATGTTTTCTCACTCTGCAAGGGTCTAGTCCTTGCAACAGCTTAATCTTTTGTTTTACACTTTTTTTTAGTATAGGTTGTAAAAAACGACATAATTTTTCAATAGATTCCTGTCGTACACTGCAAACACTACTGCAATCCCAAGTGTACACAGGGTTTTTAGCACGTCTCCCTAAAACTTCATCAGCTATCACTTCTTCTACATATCTTTCAATCATTTTCTCTTTCTCCACTGGACAACCATCACTAACCTCATAACCTCTACCACTGGTGTCAACTGCATACAATAATTTTTCGCTCAGTGAATAACTCTCTTCATTAAAAAAAGGCTCTGAACTAGAACTGTGTTTCCATTCTCCCAAAAAAACATCACAACATTTTTTTTTTATTAATAACAATTTTCCTCCTACTTTTGGCCTTCATTACATATATTGGTTTATCTAGTGATCGAATTCTGTTTCCTTTTTACTTCAAAAGCCTTTTCCACAATGCTTTAAATATACTTCTTTTTGTAAAATAAAGCTCTTTTTATATTTCTTAACATCTTTCAGCAAATTATGCACTACTCTCTTGTAAAATATTTTTTTGCGTAATTCCTTATACTGATTTTGCCTTCTTTTACCATACTTTATCTCCTTTGACTGACCATTTGCTTTTTTACTTTTCCTCTTATTTTGAATTTTTTTCTTACTTGAAGAATTCTCAGTAGTTCCAGCATTATCTACATTCTGTTTGCTCCTACAAACATTTTTAATAAACTGCTTTGTGATCTTACCAGAAGATTTTTTCCTTTTAGCCACATTATCTTGTACATTCAATACTTGTGGTTGATGTTTCTTCAAATAATCCTCCTGTCTCTGTTCTTTTCTTTTTCTTTCTGGCATGATTTCTCTATTTTAACGTTGAAAAACAGTATCTGTAAAAAAGAATCACAAATGTATATTAATAACGTACAAATTTATACTATTCCATTACTGTACAAACACATTTTATATAAAAACTGACTAAGAAACTATAGCCCAGAACCACAAGTGTGACGATGGTTAAAACACTACATGCATAGTGCATACTACTTTGAATCAGTTCATGCCCTAAAGCCTACCTCACTAAAAGACTACATGCTAACTGACTGAATGATTACAGTACTATAAGGAGACACACTGGGTGAGTGACAGGGTGTTTGCTAGAAGTGTATGAATACTGACTGGGGAATTGAAGGTGTGAAAGACAACTGTGCAGGTGGTTAGAGGCCTGCATGCATAGTGGAGAGGGGTTTGAAGCAGTCCATGTGATAAGGCCTGGCTCACTGCATGAGTACTTGAGTACTGACTGAATGATTAGAGTACAGTAAAAAGACTGCCTGGGTGAATTTATAAGTGGTAGGCTTTTGGCGCAGGGAATGGATTAGTACTTGGTACTGAATGGGTCACTGGAAGAGTGCAAAGGAAGTGACAGGATGTTTGCTGGACTGTATGGATACTGACTAGGGAATTGAAAGTGTGAAAGACAAGTGTCTAGGTGGTTGGAAGACTGCATGCATAGTGGATAGGGGTTTGAAGAAGTCCATGTCCTAAGGCCTGGCTCAGGCAGTGACTGAATCATTAGAGTACTGGAAAGAGAGTGTCTTGGTGAATTTATAAGTGTTTGGGTTTTGGCACAGTGAATGGATTAGTACATGGTGCTGAATGGGTCACTAGAGGACTGCAATGGGAGTGACAGGGTGTTTCCTGGAAGTGTGTGGATACTGACTAGGGAATTGAAGGTGTAAAAGACAAGTGTATAGTATGTTAGAACACTACATGCATACTGCATAGACATTTGAAGCAGTCTATTTGGTAATGAATGGTTCACAACATAAGTACTTAGAAACTGACTAAATCATCAGACTACTTCTAGGACAGTGCCTGGGTAAAACTTTTAAATTTTCAGTTCTGCCACAGTGAAGAGAATAGTACATGGTACTGCACCTTAGTGTCAAACCCTGACTCATTTTATCAATGCATAAGCAAAGACTAGCTTCTAATGCTACTAAAACTTGATAACATGACCGGTTTTAAAAGAGTTATCTGTCAGAAAATACACGATGTTACCCAATCCTTCTCTCACAGTGGTTCCCAAATGCACACAGACTCGCAGTGTGATTCTAGACAACAACCACTATCCCTAGGAGTTTACCAAAACTGATTCACTACTATGGAAGTGTTAACGAAACTGCACACAATGTACATATTTCAAGACTGAACTTTAGTGTCAATGCCTGACTCATTTAATCAACGCATAAGCAAAGACTGGCTTCTAATGCTACTAAAACTTGACAACATGACAGGTTTTAAAAGAGTTATCTGTCAGCAAATACACGATGTTCCCAAATGCTTCTCTCACAGTGGTTCCCAAATGCACACAGACTCACTGTGTGATTCTAGACAAACACTATACCAAAACACATTTCTTCATCTACAAGGAGTACTACATTTTAGTGCAGAAACCGAACTCATTTCACAAATTCATAAACAATGACTGGTTTCTAATTCTACTAAAATATAAAAACTGCATAGTTATCGGTCTACAAACACATGAAAAAAACAAATGCTTATCACAGAATGGTTTCTACACACACTGTCAATAAGATTGTAGAGAAAAAAAAGTACTCCCTACACTTTAGCAGAAGAAATACATTAGTCTGATTAAAATAAAAATAGTCTACATACATCCCCTCACAATTAAATAACTCACCTTTCAAGATGTTTTGTAGATTAAGAAGTATATCAGTTACACACCAGATATCAGTCCAACACCAGATTTTCTTATACAGAATCTCTGCACTGTGCACCTGTCAGCAGAACCAAAGAATGGCAAAGTTTCCCTCTCATTTTCCACACATATACATGTAAACATCAAATCACATTCCTTCCCACATAAATTCAAAAGCAAACACACATTTCTATTGGTTAAACACTTCAACCCTTTCCAAATGACATAAACTTCAACCCTTCCCCCAATCTGCCTTCTGCCCGTTACCATAGAAACATGTCATGGAACACTGTACTGAGCACACAGGTCACAAGTTCAGCACACACAATGTTGCTAATCAAGACAGCAAGTGTGCTTGACTTCTCAACATATCAGCTTATCATATATAATGTTCCTTACAATCAGTTTTCGTTAACCAATACGAATCGTGTGTGAGAAAGTGGCTCTGTATATACTGTTCCCTAATAGGTACAGGGTGTACAGAGTCCACAGTCCCCCAGAGGCTGATAGAGGTCAAAGTTAGGTATGACCTTACTCTCAAAAGTGGTAGCTTGGTCGAGCAGTAAGGCAGTACCAGAGGACAGTGTAAAGCATTTATTGTACACACTCAGTCAGCAAATGGTTTCACACACTCAATAACTGAACTCTAGGCCAATGGTTTATATATATAAAATATATGCTTGTTTTATTTTTAGAACCACAAAGGGGGTAAAAATATACTTTCTCAGAATGAGAGGTTGAATATGAATACTTTTGTCTTAAGCAATAAATTTGTGTAAACAGTCACAGTTGGTTGCAATAAACAATCCTATTTCCTAAACATAACAATGCATTGAGCTCAATGGTAAATTCAGGTTATTTGTAATAAATTACTTTTCAGATTACTTTTGGAATTCCAGGTCTGGCTCCTAGAACCAGCCTTGGGTCAGTATTCAGAATCAAGTGATGAAAGTCGACTTAATAACTGTAATGATTTTTAAATACTATTTAGCTATTTCAAAAGTTAGCACTTAGAAAATATTTCAAAGAAAACATTCAATGGATCTCTATGGCAAGAAATTCAAATTGCAGGTAGAGTACTTTGTCGTTACTTTAGTAATCCAGGACTGGGTACCTAGACCCAGGACTGGAGTCCTTATCAAAAACAGGTAAGTAATTTCGTTTGCAGAAATGGTACGATTTTAAAAGAATATTTCAAATTTGCAAAAATAGACACTTAGAAGAAATTTCACAGAAAAGCAGACAATGGTTTCCTATGGGAGAAAAATGAGTTAGAGGTAAGTATAGTTGTGAACACTTTTCAGGGTCAGGGCTGGGCACCAAGATCCAGCACTGGGAGCTCACCTAGGAGCAGGTGAGTAAATTCGTTTTTGTCACTTGGCTGATTTTTGGTGAATTTTTGCAGTTTTGAAAAGTTCACACTTAGAAGATTTTTGAAGAAAAAGCCAGTCAATGTTACCCTATGAGGAAAATGAAGTTAGCGGTTTAAGGGTAAGTACTCGACTGGCAGAGTTGAAATTCCGCGCATGGACTCAGGGGTCCCCCAGTGTCAGGTAGGTACAGTTGGTTCACCCTCAGCGGTTTCAGGACGGCCGGGTGCAGAGAGAGTTAGGCCCAATGTTATCCTACGAGGGATAGGGGGGCCTTGGTTGGTGGCTGCTGTCTGGCAAGCCACGCGGCTGTGGGAGCTGGGCTCCTGGTCACTTACTCAGGGCAAGTGGGAAAGTAGGTTAGTGTAGAGAGGGCACTGCCAGGGCCACTCGGGCGGCTGGGTGCAGGGTGCTTTTGAGCCTTCGGGCGCTCAATGGAAATCAATGGGAATGTTCCGGTTTGGAAAAAGGCTGCAGGCTCGGGGACGAGGATGTTTCAGGTGCCACCACCACTTCGAGAGGTAAGTTGGGTAGTTGTAGGTTAGGTGGGTACCCCGGGATTGGGCACAGGGGGCCGCAGGGCGCCGGGTGCAGGGGTGCCTTTTGATGTCGGGAATCTTACCCTCTGGTTGATCGCGGTTGGGGTGGCACTTGGTTCTGAGGCTGCAGGCTTCTTCCGGGATGTCGAGGGGGGTCCTTGGGTGCCGGACTCGGGGTCACAGTCGCCGTGGGGTCGTTCTCAGGGTCTTGGTCCACTCCGGCACTGGCCAGGCTTGGCTGGTGCAGAGTGTGTTGGGTCCGCGGTTCCGGGCTGCTGCCAGAGGTTAAAAATAGGTTTCTTGAGTAGAGCCTCTACTCATGGGAGTCCCAGGGGCTTAGAGCCAAAAGGTAGCCAGGTCCTCCGGGGTTGGTGAGGTTGCTGGCCACGAGAGATGCCGCGCTGGTGCAGGTTCGAGAGTCGACAGGCCGGTAGGGCTGGGGCCAAAGCAGTTGGTGTCTTCTTCTCTTTTTAGCAGTTGCAGGGCAGGTCCTTGTTCTTCTTGCTCTTCTTGTAGTTTTCTATCTGGAATCTAAGGAAGGAAGGTTCAGGGTGCCCCTAAATACTAGATTTAGGGGCGTTACAGGTAGGTGAAGGCCAGGGACCAATGGGTCCTTGTCCTGGGGTGGGTACACCCCCTATCCTGCCTCTCTCCTGTGGGAGGGGGGCAGTAGCCTAATCCTGATAGGGTAGGGCCTCCCATCTTCAAGATGGCGAGAGCCCGGAGATGTGCTTCACCTCGCCTCCCCCACCTGAGGGGTGGGGTGGGCAGGCTGGCACATCCCCTGTCCTTGTATGGGGTTTCCGGCCAAGCTTCCCGCCAGAGTGGGGGGTTGCAGTGGCCTGGGGAAACTCCAAATGGCGGCCTGCCTTTGAAGCTTCCCTTTGCTCATCCTGGGGGAGGAGATTTCTCACCTCACCCAGGATGTGCATTGTTGCAGGCCCGGGAGAGCAGGGGCTCTCCCACCCAGGGGTCCAGCAACGTGTCTGCTGTGTGGCAGCCTGGGCAGCCTCAGAGCAGACGTGGATTGTAAGTTAGCTGTAAGGGGGCACCTCTAAGATGCCCTCTGGGGTGCTTAGTACATTAAATCCTACACTGGCATCAGTGTGGGTTCAATGTGCTGAGAAGTTTGATACCAAACTTCCCAGGCTTCAGTGTTGCCAATATGGTGCTGTGGAGCTCGTGTTTGACAAGCTCTCAGCACCATGTACTCTTAAATGACAGCACTGCACTTACAGTGCCCAGGAATGGACCCGGGTACTGTAGGGGCACAGGGCTCCTGCTCCTGTGCCCACACCATAGGCGTAATGCACCCAGCTAGAGGGGTGGCTGACACATGCCTTGGCAGTGTAGGTGATGGGCATGGTACACAGTGATGTGTGCCATGTCGACTCTTTGTTTTGTCCTGCACCCAGACACTCAGCCTGCAAGGGCAGTGTGTGTGTAAGGGTACAGGGCCTCTGAGGGTGGCACAATGAGTGCTGCAGCCCTTAGAGGCCTTCCCTGGCCACAAGGCCCTGGGAACCTAGGGTACCATTTACTAGGGGCTGACATGTGGCTAGGGTTTGCCAATTTGGAGTTTGTGTGGTTTAAGGAAGGAACATAGGCCCTGGGCACCTGATTGGCAGGAACCCAGGGTACACTCAATCGAAGTACATTCAGCAATTTAGCAAAAAGTGGGGGCATACCATGCAAGAAAGATGGCACTTTCTCACATTGTGCGTTTAAAAAACAGAAATATACACCCTACCTTTCAGTGTAGAAGATTGTCAAACAACCAATCATCTCTTTTCTTTTTTCAAAACTGCATCTTAGCCACCATTTTAGAAACATTTTACTTTCCAAACTGCCATTTCATTTACAGAGACCATCTGAGTGCATCCAGACCTCCTTACAAGATGCTTAGAGTGTGGATTGTGGGACACAGCTACATTTTCTGGAGCCAAAGGTATGCAGAAAACAAAGGCATTCACAAAGACCTAGGTTTGCCAAATGTAGACATTAAATGGATTGGACAGAGAGGGTTAAAGTGGCACCAATTGATGCCATTGGTGAAATCCTTCATGCAAATCCAACACCCTGACCTCATAATAGTGCACTGTGGTGGCAATGACCTAGGCACTTTGACTGGGGTAGGTCTGGAAATGCTTATGAAGGACACCTTTGCAGAACTGATTTCACTTTTCCCTAAAACTGCCTTTGTGTATTCTAACATATGCCAAAGGCAGAAATGGAACTGGTCCGATCATTTTTGTCTACAGATTGAGAAAGCTAGGAAACATGTGAATAAATCTGTTTCTGTTTTTCTCCGAGACTACAGAATGGGGTCCATTTACAATAACAATCTGCGCTTTCATATGCAAGAGATGTATAGGAGAGATGGAGTACACTTTACTGATGAAGGAAACAGAGTCTTCCTCAACAACTTTAGACTCTGTATAGGTACTTACTTATAAGTACCAAAAACTCTGAATGAACAAAACAGCTTTTTTTAGAGCCACTCAAGAACAAAACACTTAACCTTAATCTTTATCTCCCAACAATTTCATTTTTTTTCCCCTTGGATCCGCGAACCCACCGCAAGAGAATCCGTGCATCCACCGCGATAGGATGCACACACCGTGCGCGCATTTCGCCGTTTAAAAAAAAAGGGGGGGGGGGGCCAGGGGGTCCTTCTGGGACCCCCTAAGCACCTCTAGAGGGTCAGAGTATTTCCACTCTGCCCCCTTTTGTATGTTTTACACACTTATTCCCCTTGCTTCTTCAGCCTCGCTTCTACCGAGGCAGAAAATGGCCGCCAACAGTTCCTGGTTTCGAATGTAGACAGACACTAGACAGCCAATTAGCATTCAGCGCGTGAAAGGGAGGGTGCGCGCTCGGTTCGGGGAGGGTGCGCTTACGGTGCGGGTAGGGTCCGCGGATCCTCCTCGGCCATAAATATTTATGTACTTTTAACTCTAATTTTCTCAGGAACTACTGAACGGATTCACACCATTTATGCAAAAGGCACGAGTCTGAACTGAGGACTACCTCTGCCAAATTTGGTGTAATTCCGTTCAGCGGTTCGGGCTGTAGCCGCGATAACCGATCCTATGGGAAATTGCATGGGGAAAACACGTTTTGGGCCCCCCCCCCTTTTTTCTCAGCCCCCGCTTGATGAATCGCCACAAAACTTTCAGGGTAGGAAATTTCGCGAGGATTCATCAACCGGTGCCAGACTTATTGGGAATAGAATGTTGCGGATTTCCTATGGAAAATAGGTCCTAACTATAACTATCTACTGGCGACCGCCAGTAGATTATATATAATATATATATATTTATATTTTCTCCTCAATGTGGTTCCAGTTGGAGCGCACAGCAGCGGGTGCAGGTGTTGGGCCGAACCAATGGCCAATTCAGTTTTAAACACAAAGGACGCCGCACTCTGGAATATTGTACTGTGGTCTTTTATTATTGATACAGAGCCAGTCTGTATCACCGACACGTTTCGCCCAACCCGGCCTTCTCACGGTAATCACAAATGCAGCCATCCATACAGAAAAGAGCTGAGCAGTGCAGAAAACACTCGGTGTGAAAAGCCAACCTCCTTGAAAGACGTAGGAACAAACTGGCACCATGCCTTTAAGGCAGCCATGACCCCTAGCTTCCCATCATGCCTCAGGGGTGACAAGTCAGTTGTTCTTCCCGGCTCCTTCTGTAGGACCCTGGCTACTTCAGCTCTTGCTTTTTCTGATTACTGTCAGAAAATATCTACTATTATTTGGCCAAAACCTACTTACTTTGACATCTTTTGGCTTGTAAAGTAGATTTCTTCTTTTTTTGAGAGAATAAGGCATATTTTTACACTCAGAAATGCCATCTCTCTTGGACTCTTGCCCTTCCTGTGGCAAAAGGAAGGCTAGAGCAGACTCACATTCTGTCTGTATCCCTTGCCTTCCTGAGGATCATGATCCTAAGACTTGCAAACATTGTCAGTCACTATCCAGGCGTACTCTGAAAGACAGAGAGAGAATTCGTCTTTATGGGCTGACTGAGAAGGGTAAAGCTCCTTCTAGAGGCAGGTCTCCGATGAAGAGACAGGAGAGAGCAAGATCGTCATCCAGAAGTAAAGTTCTAGTTTGCTCTCCCTCAGCGTCTGGATTGGCGCTGAAAATACCTTCACCTGCAGCGAAAACGTTGACAAGAAGACCATCGATGGCGCCATCGAGAGAACACCGGTCGTCGTCAAAGACTGCAGGTACATCACACCCTCCGCCGTCGTCAACCCGGCGACGATCGGCGTCGAGGAGTAGATCTCCGTTGGTGCGGCTCGCACAACGTCAAGAGTTGGATCTCCGTCGTCTCCACCAATACAGTTTTTGACGTCGAGACATGCTCTGCCGTCGCCAGTAGAGCGGCGATCGGCGTCAAAGCGGGCGTCTCTGTTGCCGTCAACCAGGCGGTGGTGAACGTTGAGACATGTCTCATCGTCAACAGTAGAACGACTATCGTCGTCGAAACAAGCGAGACAGGCATCGTCATCGCCAGGTACGAGGCATTCGACGTTGAAGCAGACTCCTCCGTTGACGTTGACCAGGCGGCATTCAACGTCGAGGGCAAGATCTTTTTCGTTGGCAAAGAAAGATTCATCGTCGGGACCCAAAGTCGAGTATTCCAGATGGCGGTCAAGGAAGGACACGACGTCGAGAAGGAGTTCGTCGTCGATTCACACTTTAACTTTTCCCACACGCCCTGCGTCAAGGACAAGGTCGATGAGGTCGATTGCTTCAACGTCAAGACATTCGACGTCGAAGCGGGGAGAGAGGTCGACATCGGGGAGAAGATCCCTGTCAAAAGACTCGCCGGTGCTGGTCACATATAGTCGTTCAACGTCGCATCGCTCCTCCAGGCACCGTTTAACCTCCAGAGGCCGCATGGAGTCATCGCCTTCAGCGGCGAGCTCTCCTCAAGTTATTTCGACGAGAAGTTCTTATTCTCCGTCTCCAGAGGCACGACAATCACCAAGACCAACGTCACCAAGAAGGCAAAGGTCTCCTTCAGTACAACTGTCGCCAAGATGGCTCCTTCCTATCAGCCATTGGCAGAAAGATGCTTCTGGGCAAGCTAGACGGCCTTTGGACTATTCCAGTCCACTACACAGATCCCCGTTGGAACGTTTAGTACAGGAGGTGGACAGATCACCTGTTGCTCGGACCAGGGATCGTCAGGACAAATCTCCAGAGCATAGACCATCTCATGCTCATCGGAAGAGAACAAGAACACCGTCTTGGTCTTCGTCATCTCACTCTTCAAAAAGGGACTATTCACCTACCCTTACTGATAGCCCTCCTTCTAGAGTGTCACCTATCGATGACAAACCTATTTTTCACGATGTCCTCATGTGAGAAAGTGCCATCTTTCTTCCATGGTATGCCCCCACTTTTTGCTGAATTGCTGAATGTACTTTGACTGTGTGCCCTGGAATCCTGCCAATCAGGTGCCCAGGGCCTATGTTCCTTCCCTAAAAACAAACCAAACCCAAGTTGGCAAACCCTGGCCACATGTCAGCCCCTGGTAAATGGTACCCTAAGTACCCAGGGCTTTGTGACCAAGGAAGGCCTCTAAGAGCTGCAGCACTCCTTGTGCCACCCTTAGAGGCCCTGTACCCTTACACACACACACACACACTGCCTTAGCAGGCTGAGTGTTTGGGTGCAAGACAAAAACAAAGTCGACATGGCACACATCCCTGTGTGCCATGCCCATCACCTACAGTGCCATGGCATACATCAGTCACGCCTCTAGCTGGGTGCCTTATGCCAATGGGCGCAGGTGCCCTGTGCCCCTACAGTGCCCAGGTCCATTCCTGAGCCCTGTAGGTGCAGTGCTGTCATTTAAGAGTACATGGTGCTGAGAGCACGTCAAACACGAGCTCCACAGCACCATAATGGCAACACTAAAGACTGAGAAGTTTGGTATCAAACTTCTCAGCACATTAAACTCACACTGATGCCAGTGTGGGATTTAATGTACCCAGCACCCCAGAGGGCATCTTAGAGGTGCCCCTTAAACCTACAAATCCATGTCTGCTCTGAGGCTGCCTAGGCTGCCACCCAGCAGACATGTTGCTGGACCCCTGGGTAGGAGAGCCCCTGGTCCTGCAACAATGCCGCCTCTGTGAGCTTCCCCAGGCCCCTGCAACCCCCCACTCTGGCGGGAAGCTTTGGCCGGAAACCCCAAATAAGGACAGGGGATGTGCCAGCCAGCCAACCTCACCCCTCAGGTGGGGGAGGCGAGGTGAAGCACATCTCCGGGCTCTTGCCATCTTGGAGATGGGGAGCCCTACCCTATCAGGACTAGGCTACTGCCCCCCTCCCACAGGAGAGAGGCAGGATAGGGGGTGTACCCACCCCAGGACGGGGACCCATTGGTCCCTGCCCTTCACCTACCTGTAACGCCCCTAAATCTAGCATTTAGGGGCACCCTGAACCTTCCTTCCCCAGATTCCAGATTGAAAACTACGAAGAGCAAGAAGAAAGAAGACCTGCCCTGCAGCTGCTGAAAAGAGGAAGACACCAACTGCTTTGGCCCCAGCCCTACCGGCCTGTCGACCCTCGAACCTGCTCCTGCTCCAGCCCGGCATCTCTTGTGGCTAGCAACCTCACCAACCCCGGAGGACCTGGCTACCTTTTGGCTCTAAGCCCCTGGGACTCCCATGAGTAGAGGCTCTACTCGAAACCTATCTCTAACCCCTGGCAGCAGCCCGGAACCGCGAACCCAGCACACTCTGCACCAGCCGAGCCTGGCCAGTGCCGGAGTGAACAAAGACCTTGAGGACGACCCCACGGCGACTGTGACCCCGAGTCCGGCACCCAAGGACCTCCCTCGACACGACTGAAGAAGCCTGCAGCCTCAGAACAAGGTGCCCCCCCAACCGCGATCAACAGAGGGTAAGATTTCCCGACACCAAAAGGCACCCCTGCACGCGGCGCCCCACGGCCCCCTGTGCCCAGTCCCGGGGTTCCTACCTATCCTCCAACTACCCAACTTACCTCTGGAAGTGGTGGTGGCACCTGAAGAGTCCTCGTCCCCGAGCTTGCAGTCTTTTTCTAAACCGGAGATTTCCCATTGAAATCCATTGAGCGCCCGAAGGCTCAAAAGCCCTCTGCACCCAGCCGCCCGAGTGGCCCTGGCAGTGAAAACTCTACACCTACCTACTTCCCCACTTGCCTTGAGTAAGTGACCAGGAGCCCAGCTCCCACAGCCGCGTGGCTTGCCAGTCAGCAGCCACCAACAAGGCCCCCCTATCCCTCATAGGATAACATTGGGCCTAACTCTCTCTGCACCCGGCCGCCCTAGAGCCGCTGAGGGTGAACCAACTGTACCTACCTGACCCTGGGAGACCCCTGAGTCTGTGCCCAGAACCTCAACTCTGCCAGTCGAGTACTTACCCTTAAACCGCAAACTCTAATTTCCTCATAGGGTAACATTGACTGGCTTTTCCCTGAAATTTCTTCTAAGTGTGGACTTTTCAAATCTTAAAATATTCACCAAAAATCAGCCGAGTGACAAAAACGAATTTACTCACCTGCTCTTAGGTGAGCTCCCAGTGCTGGATCTTGGTGCCCAGCACTGACTCTGAAAAATACTTACAACTGTACTTACCTTTAACTCAATTTTCTTCCATAGGAAATTCCATTGACTGTTTTTCTGTGAAATTTCTTCTAAGTGTCGATTTCTGCAATCTTTAAATATTCTTAAAAAATCGTATAATATCTGAAAACGTAATTACTTACCTGTTTTGGATAAAGGTCCCAGTACTGAGTCTAGGCACCCAGTACTGGATTACAAAAGTAACGAGAACATACTGTACCTGTAACCTGAATTTTCTTCCATAGGGAATCATTGACTGTTTTCTCTGAAATATTTTCGAAGTGTCAACTTTTAAAATAGCTAAATATTATTTAAAAATCATTACAGTAATTAAGTTGACTTTCATCACTTGATTCTGAGAACTGACCCAGGACTGAATCTAGGATCCAGTCCTGGAATTACAAAAGTAATCTAAAAATTAATCTTCCACAGGGACGCTGAGGTTACATGGACACTGAGGTTTTTGTTTTTCTCTATGAGCCCTTTGTCTGGCACACATGTTGTTGATGCTCTGCCGGTTGCGGAGCAAGTTGATGAGGTTAGGAGTTCGATGGGGCGGGGTCTTGGTTACTTTCCCTGGAACTACCCCAGGCACGAGGGGTTCCATTGCTGGGTTCTTGTGGTGGGGGGGTGCGGGAGGGGGGGGGGGGGGATGTGGGGGGGTTTGGGCGGGGGGGGAGGGTGACAGGGGTAGGCTACAACGAAGACGTGGAGAGGGTCCGGGGAGGGACGGCGAGACATTAGAAGGGGGGCCCGGGGGGCGGAGGCGGACAGGCGCTGAGGTCTGGTATCGGCGGATCCCACAACACGGGGTGGAGAGGGGGGGTCTACACTCACTTAAGATGGTGACGTGGGCTACATGGAACGTGAAGGGCCTGAACTCGCCCCAGAAGAGACAGCAGGTCTTGAAGTACATTGTGGATCGGCAGGTCAAGGTAGTTGCTCTGCAGGAAACGCACCTTACAAGGGAAGATGTGGGTAGGCTCAAGCATAGGGCATTCCCGCAGATTTTCCACTCAGCGGCCACCACCAAACATAATGGAGTGGCGATATTGTTCCATAGCTCAACACCCTTCCAAGTAGTGGATTCACAGAGAGATAAGGAGGGGAGGTGGCTCATGCTCAAGGGGCGGCTTCAGGGCCAACTATGCACCATTGCGGTCGTGTATGCTCCAAACACGGGCCAGGCGGTGTTCACAGCCCGCATGTTGGGGTCCCTGGGCGGATTCGCGGAGGGCCCCATCATTCTGATGGGGGACTTTAACTGCCTGTGGGATGGCGTCCTGGACGGCTCCCCCGTTGCGGGGGCCAGATCATCAGTGTTTTCCAAGCGAGTCAAGGACCGCTTCGATTCCCTAGGTCTCCGGGATGGGTGGCGGGCGCTCCACGAGACGGCAAAAGACTATACTTTCTATTCCCATGTTCACCGGACTTACACTCGAATAGATTACATCTTCATTAGCCAGGCATTAGTGGGGAAGGCGACAGGGGCGCAGATTCTCCCCATCTCGGTCTCAGACCACGGGATGGTTCTATTGGAGCTTCAGTGGGGCGTGCGGGGTCGTGGCAGATGGTACTTTCCGGGGGCCCTCCTGCGAGACCAAGTGCGGAGGGTGGAGCTGACCGAGGCCATAGGGGAGTACTTCCAGGACAACCCGCCTGAAGACACCTCACATCAGAATACGTGGGACGCATTCAAGGCGGTGATGAGGGGCAAATGCATCCAACTACAGGCGTCGCTGCGGCGACACCAGGCATTGGAACGGGAGGCACTGGAGGAGGAACTTAGGGGGTTGGAGGGCAGACATAAAGATAAACCCACTCGCGACCTGCAACGACGACTCACGGCAGTGAGGGGTAAATTGCGGGCGATTTACAGCGCCAGGGCGGAATACACCTTGCTGAGGCTGCGCCGCGCGGGGTATGAACAGGGGGACAAGGTGGGTTCTCAGTTGGCTCGAAAGCTTCGCATTCAGCGGGCAAAATCCTATGTGGAAGGCATTCGGGTAGGGCCAGACCGAGTCACGCACGAGGAGGCAGCGAAGACTAGAGCCTTTAGGGATTTCTATGGTGAGCTGTATGGGGGGAGCCTGCTGGCGCACGACGTGCAAACGGCATATCTCAAGGGGGTGGAGTGCCCCCAGCTATCAGCGCTGGACCGGGAACGGCTGGACGAACCTATTTCCGTGGAGGAAGTGCGGAATGCCATAAAGCGTCTCAAGCTCCACAAGGCGCCTGGGCCCGACGGCTATACCGCCCTCTTTTATAAGCACTTTGTAGACGAGCTCGCCCTGCATCTGACGGCTCTGTTTCGGGCGGTGGCGAAGGAGGCGAGAGTGTCCAAGTCAATGGCAGAGGCGGTGATTACGGTCCTGCCTAAACCGGGCAAGGACCCGCTGGTGTGTGCATCATACCGCCCCATAGCACTTCTGAACCTAGATGCCAAGCTCTACTCCATGATCCTAGCTAGCCGCCTGGATGACCTGCTGCCTCGATTGATCCATCCGGACCAATCGGGCTTCATTAAAGGGCGCCAGACGCACGCTAATATACGGCGTACCATCCACCTTATCGAGAAATCATCCAGATTTAAGATTCCAGCTGTGCTAGTAGGATTGGACGCTGAAAAAGCGTTCGACCGCGTGGACTGGCCCTTCCTCTTCTTGACCTTGCAAAAATTCGGGTTCGGGGACGCTTTCATGGAGATGGTGCGAGCTAACTACAGCCATCCCTCCGCGAGAGTGGTGGTCAACGGGACTCCTTCCGAGCCCTTCCATCTGACTAGAGGTACAAGACAGGGGTGCCCGCTGTCCCCTCTGCTTTTCGCCCTCAGCATTGAGCCACTAGCCATTCGGGTAAGGGAGAATGCTTCCATTAAAGGGATCCGATTTGGCGGGGAGGACCACAAAATCTCCCTCTTCGCGGATGATATTCTGCTGACTCTGGGGGAGCCACATGTCTCTCTGCCCGCGGTGCAGGGGGAATTGAGGGACTTTGAGAGAGTGGCAGGGTTCAAGGTCAACATGACCAAATCCTACATACTCAATCAAACACTCTGTCAAGAATTCCTGTCATACAAGGGAAACACGCCCTTATGTAAACAGGAGAGCTGTTACATAACTCAAGGGAAACACGCCCTTATGTAAACAGGAGAGCTGTTACATAACTCAAGGGAAACACGCCCTTATGTAAACAGGAGAGCTGTTACATAACTCAAGGGAAACACGCCCTTATGTAAACAGGAGAGCTGTTACATAACTCAAGGGAAACACGCCCTTATGTAAACAGGAGAGCGGTTACATAACTCAAGGAAAACACGCCCTATAAAGGGAGGAACCGGGAGGTACAAGGCTGTCGGATATTGTGTTTACACCGACGTACCTGCTTCGTGAAGAGCAGTGTTCCGGAGTGGTGCTCCAGTAAGGCAAGAACGGAGGTAGGTCGAGTCGTTACTCCCTGGGCCGTGTCTTGCCCCATCGTCACCTGTGAAGGACCCGGAAGCTCTACCGGTCAACCATTGAGCTTCGCTTTTTGACTTGGCTGAGTCCAAGCGCAGTGGCGCTTTTGCTGGTTGGAGTCGTAACTCCCAGCCCGACCAGAGACACAGGGACTGCCAGCTGTAACGCACACCAGGAGGTGTTTGCCGCGTTACAGACTCGGAAGTCCACAGGATCGATCGAGCGGCTGCTCTCGGTTCAGTCTTCTTGCTTGTGATTGGGGTATCGGTGACGCATCACCAGGAGGTGACTCCGCGTCCCGGTGCAGTCTGAGGAAGAGGTTGAGCGGCTGCTCCCTTCAGGTAGAGACCCCGGCTGGGTGTTTCCCTGACTCCTCGATTCTCCCCAACACTCTTCGTGCCCCTCACAGCCTACCGATTGGCATTGTCGGCCATTTCATTTCTGCCCTCTGTTGGCATACGCCGGGATCGGCGTATATGCAGAGGACGGTTAGGACCATCCGTGCTGTGGGCTGGTAACGTACTTAGCCTGGAGGATTCCAGTGACTATAACTTTTGTTTGTTCTTTGTATTTTATTTGCCTTCATTAAAAGAACTAACCCTTCACAAGTGGTTGCGTCCTCATTGTCGTGTCTGTTAAACGATCCTGAGACGTTCAGGGCGTTACACACTCTCGAGAGCGGAGGTGGCCTTGCTCAAATCCCAGTCGACGCTCTCATGGGCCCAACACTCGCTACAATATCTAGGGGTGCAGCTTACGCCGACGGTTTCGGGACTGTATGGGGCCAACTACGCCACAGTTTTGCCGCACTTGCGGCGGGAGCTGCGGCGGTGGACGCCCTTGTACATATCTTGGTTGGGGCGAATCAACGCGGTGAAGATGATGGTGCTGCCCCGGGTCCTTTACTTGTTTCAGGCCTTGCCGATCCCGCTGGAGAAGGCATTTCTTCCGCAGCTGAAGACGTTGATCACTCAGTTTGTGTGGCAAGGAGGGAGGGCCCGGCTCCCTTTCACGGTGCTTCGGAAACAAAGGGCGGACGGAGGGATGGGGCTGCCGGACTTTGAGCTTTACTATCAAGCGGCCCAATTGCGGGTCGTGTTGGAATGGACGGTACGGGAATCAGAGAAGCATTGGCTTCATATGGACCGCGCGATAGCCGGCAGATCCATTTGGGATCTGCTGTGGAAACCGAGGAGAGATAGACCGCCGAATGCTTATCTGAGCACGCCAACGCGCACTACGTTGGAGGTTTGGGATAGGGTCACGCGGAGGGAGGGGTGGACGACATTCCCTTCACCATATACCCCGATACACTTTAATCCGGCCTTCGCCCCAGCCAGAGAGGAGGGTCCCTTTGATGGGTGGCGAGAGGGAGGGTGTCTAAAGCTGGCGGACCTATTCGACAAGGGGGCGTTCCGCTCGTTTCAGAACTGTAAGAGTGAATTTGGGGTCCCCAACAGTGAGCAGTTCCATTATTTGCAGCTCAAACACTGGGCCACGGCACCACCGTTCAGGGAGGCGGGCTGCCGGAGCCTCACGGATATGGAGAAACTGGTTTTATCGCGGGCGGGCTCGATGAAGGGGGCAATCTCGTCTCTCTATGGGATGCTGCTGACTACACTGCACACCCCCAGGGCCAGACATATGGAATTCTGGGAGCAACTCCTGGGAAGAGGGATAACTGAAGCTGAGTGGAGGGGCTTGTGGCGGGACATTCCCAGGCATAACTTGTCGGTAGGCTTACGGGAGGCTTATTACAAGACCATCTTTGATTGGTACCTATACCCCACAAAATTGGCTAGGATCTTCCCGGGGACTTCTGCACTCTGCTGGCGGGGATATGGTCTCCTCGGGGATTTCAAACATATCTGGTGGGACTGCCCTAGTATTCAACCTTTCTGGGCAGAAATTTTAGCGCAGATTAAAGAGATTTTGGGCTTTGAACCCCCCGGGGACCTCGCTCATGTCATCCTGGGTCTTCGGGGAGAGGACTGGGAGGGGGTGTCCAGAGGAGATAAAGCTATATGGTGGCTCTGCGTGGGGGCAGCTAAGCTCACGGTGGCTGCGGCATGGAAGAAACAGGCTGCTCCCGCTATGTCACTGTGGCATGCCCGCCTGTGGCGCCTGCTCTCGATGGAGCGTCTGGCGGTGTGCTTTAGGGATGATCCCACAGCCTTTGAGGAGTCTTGGGGCTCGTTGCTGGCCTACTTATCTAGGGGCCTCCCGGCAGCCGTCTTCCCGCCCGCGTGGAGGACTTTGCGTATCTTCCGGACCTGGCATTCCACAGACTGAAACTGTTTTTCCCCTTTTTTTCGGACGCTTTGCAGCAGCCTCTGTGGGGGGGGTGGGGGGTGGGACGGGGTACCGGAGGAGTCTGAGGAGGGGTTCCCCAGGGCCGCACATGGAGCATCTGAACCACCTATGGGGCATTCTGCAGAAACCTATGGCCAGGGGACACCCGGCAGTTACTTGTTATTGTATGACTACACATGTGCAATGATACTGTTGTTATGAAAATCAATAAAAAAATGATTGCTATAAAAATTAATCTGTTGCAAATAACTTGAATTTACCATTGAGCTCAATGTATTGTTGTGTTTAGAAATAAAGTTGCCTACTGCAACCACTTATAACTGTTTACAAAAGTCTATTGCATATTGCAAAAGTATTTATATGAAACATCTCCTGCTGAGAGAGTATATTTTAAATCCAAGTGTTGGTTCTAAAATAAAACAAGCAAATATTTTTTTTTATATGTAAACCATTGGCCTAGAGTTCAGTTATTGGGTGTGTGAGACCATTTGCTGCCTGAGTGTGTACAACAAATGCTTTACACTGTCCTCTGATACTGCCTTACTGCTCGACCAAGCTACCACTTTAGAGAGTAAGGTTATATCTAACTTTAACCTCTGCCAAACCTCTGGGGACTGTGGACTCTGTACACACTGTACCTATTTGGTAACAGTATATACAGCGCCACTTTCTCACACCTCACTAGAGGAGCACTGAAACTGAACATAGATATGTCAGCTCCGCAGACTTCCACCTCTATCATATTCGAGACTCTTTATCAACGGTCTATGTCTAGACCTTTGCTCCCACTGGTTCCTGGTCTTACCGAACCAGTGATGGATGTTTTCCTCACCCCATCCTCGATTAAAGCTGCCCCAGCGAGGATTCAGAAAAAATACGCCTGCGGCTTCGGATCCTTTATCTTTAAAGTCAGGTCCCCCACCGGACTCGGTGATCATCGCGACAGCAAAGAAAACTCATGCAGTCGCTTCTTCATCCTCTGTCCCTCCAGACAAGGAGAGTCGAGCCCAGGACTCTTGGGGGAGAAAGGTTTGCGGATCAGCAGCATCTTCCTTGAAGTTATCAAGCGCTACTGCCCTGTTGGACGCTACAACAGGTCCTTATGGGATTCTTTGGAGAGTTTTAAAGAAAAGCTGCCACAAGAGGACAGACAAGATTTTGCAGAGATTCTCCAAGAAGGGGCGCTGGTTTCTAATCCGGTGATTAGTACTGCAGCGGACGGGGCTTCTCTGGCTGCAGATTCATATGCACAAAGCATTTGTGCATGAAGGTCTTCATGGTTGTGCCTAACCGCTTTAAAGCCGAAGTCTCAACATCGGATTTTAAATCTTCCATTCTCGGGAACATCTCTTTTTGGTTCCCACACCGATGAAGAAGTGGCCAAGATGAAGGCTGAGCTGGATACGCTGAAGGCGGTAGACCTAGAAAAGAATAAAGAAATCAGACGAAGATACAGGCCTTACAATCGCTCAAAGGTTCAAACCCCTCAATGGCAGTAGAAGCAGAACCGGCAATCCAAGTCTCAATTTTAAAGCCGTAGAGGAGGACAACATCAACAATCCTCCAGCGCAGCTAAGATTTCAGGGAAGCAGTGATCTTCTGCTTCCTCTTGCGCCGTTGCCCACTCCAGTGGGAGAAAGTATTTCGTATCACGTGGCAGAGTGGCGCAAAATAACAAAAGATCATTGGGTGCTAAATATACTGAACAATGGATACATACTTCGTTTCAGTGCACCACCGAAGAACATTCCTCCACTAAAGTCACATCCCCACCAACTAAAATTGCTACGTCAGGAGGTGTCTGTCCTCCTCCAGAAATTGGCCGTAGAAGAAGTTCCTCCGGCTCAAAGAGGAAAGGGAGTCTCTTCCAGGTACTTTCTGGTACCAAAGAAAGACCAACCGCACAAATACAGACCTATCCTGGATCTGCGATCTCTGAACAAGGTCATTCGGAGAGAAACGTTTCACATGTTGGCGCTACATCAAATATTTCCACACCTGCAAAAGTAGGATTGGATGTGTTCGATAGACCTATAAGATGCGTACTTCCACATACCGATTGCTCCACGTCACCGCAAGTTCCTAATATTCGTGGTGGGCTCCAAACATTACCAATTCCGAGTCTTGCCGTTCGACCTAAAATCAGCGCAGAGGGTATTCGCAAAGTGCATGGTGGTGGTAGCCGCAGATCTGCATCGTCAAGGTCTCTTTGTGTACCCGTACCTAGACGATTGGCTGTTGAAAGGTTCGTCTCCAAAGATGGTGAAGGAACATTTTCGAATTTGTCTAAATCTACTTCACCGTTTAGGCCTTCACGTGAACCTGGACAAATCGATCCAACAGCCCACTCAAACTCTACATTATCTGGGTGCCACCATAGACACCAGTTTAGGAAACATGTGTTCGAAGCATATGAGCTGCAGATTGTACACTTAGCATAGATCGCCATCTGGTGTTGGGCCCGGATGTTTGCAGTTTGTTTTTGTTCTTTGGAAGTCACGAGTTCGGTGACTCCTCCTTCGGTCCGTACTGCGCATGGGCTTCGGCTCCATCCTCAGATTGTTTTTTTCCGCCATCGGGCTCGGATGTGATACTTCGTGCTCCGGCTTCGAACTTCTACGGTTCCAGCCTCGACGGAAAATCCTCGTTTCTTCGAGTTTCTTCATCATCATCTTCATCCCTCGAAGCGGCACTTTTCTCCATCCCGTACATCGGCACCGGCCTTCAGGCCCTCCTCGACTCCGGTCCCAGCCGATGGAAAGGACTCCGTTCAAAAAGTGCCCAAAATGTGGGTCTAAATTTCCCCACACCGACCTCCATCAGGTGTGTAACCTTTGCCTCTCTCCAGAACACGAGGCTAGAGACTGCCCCGCCTGTAAGTCTTTTCGATCAAAAAAGACCATCCGGGATCGAAGAGCTCGACGCACCATGGCGCACTCATCGTCCGCAGCTCCACCGGACATCTTCGAAGACGAAGCCGAAGCTTCGGGGCAACTACACACCGAGCAGGAGGACGACGTCGTCAGCGCTTCCGAGGCCGACGACTCCGACGTGGAGGACATCACACCGGCGCAGCGGGTCGTGAGTACTGTACCCCCTCCCACCCCCGCGCCCAAAACCAAAGAGACTCCGGTTACACCCTCGCCTGCAGGCCTGGGCAAAACCAAGCACACAGCTTCTATCACCCCACCTTCGGGCCCGGTGTCGAAGCCTCAAAAGTCTCACGGCAGCTCGGGCTCGAGCCAGCCGACGCCTGGTGCCGAAAAACACCATCCGGCACTGAAGAAAGTGATACCCAGCTCGACTCCGAAGCCACCGGTGCCGAAGCCTGGACTCTCGGTGCCGACCAAACACAAATCTGTCGGCACCGACGCTCCGGCGCCGAAAACTCCTTCGACGCCGAAAAAAACGGAGGCTCCCAAAAAGCATGGCGCACAGAAACCATCGAAGCCCTCGGCCCCGAAACCATCGGCGCCAGCGGACGATTCGGCGCCACTGGACCTCTTTACACCAGACCCTTTGCAAAAGACTCTCTCTAAAGATCCAAAGACTGGGCTACTGACTTTAGTTGTCAAAAAAAGACGTCTTGACACACCGGCTCCTCCTCCACCACCCAAGCGGAAGGACTCTGCTACTTCTCCTCTCAGAGTATTCTCCCCATTACCTCCTCCTCCGCCTCCACCACCTCCTCCACCCCCTCCCAGATCTCCGCCACCCTTACCTTATCACTCCCCGACCTCGTCCCCAGATCCGGATTTCGGGGATCCACATTATGACCCAGCGGACGCCCCAATGGACCCCACTCCACCGGGGACCCCAGACCCATGGGAAGACTACCATAACCCTGACATACCTGATATGCCTCAGGACGACCTATACCCATCCAGGCCGTCTCCTCCAGAGACTCCTTAGGTTTTCACCACTTACTGCAGAGAGCAGCACACTACCATGGGGTGCAAATGCATAGTGAACCAGTGGAAGACGACTTCCTACTGGACACATTTGACATTCAGGACAAGTCCACGTCTATCTTGCCCATGCTTAAAGGTGTCACCAAGCATGCTGCAGAGGTGTTCAAAGACCCTGTCAGGGCCAGGGTATTGAACCCTAGAATAGAAAAAAAGTACAAGGCGGCACCCACAGACCCTGCATACATCAAGGGCCCTGCTCCCTTAGATTCCCTAGTTGTGTCCACAGCTAGAAAGCGGGCTAACTCCCAGTCCTCAGGAGAAGCCCCACCGCCAGATAAAGAATCTAAACTTCTAGACACGTCTGGCAAACGCACCGCCTCCCAAGCTGCAAACATGTGGCGCATTGCAAATGCACAAGCGCTACTTGCGCGCAATGACCGAGCACACTACGACGAGCTTGAGGCTCTTATGCAGCACCTCCCCGAAAAACACAAACGCAAGGCTCATGACCTAATACAGGAGGGTAAACTAATTACTAACACCTCTATTAAGTGTGCCCTCGATGCAGCTGACACGGCTTCAAGAGCCATAAACACTAGTGTCCTGCTTCGTCGTCATGCCTGGCTCAGGATCTCAGGGTTCAAGCCTGAAGTCCAGGCGTCCATACTAAATCACCACTTTGACCAACAAACTCTCTTTGGGCCAAAGGTGGACGAAGCATTAGAAAAGATGAAAAAGGACACAGACACAGCAAAGTCTATGGGGGCACTACAATCACAAGCCCCCAAGCGCTCCTTTCGACGCTCATTCTTTCGTAGCACAGGCAGAGCCTACTCCACCGATAGCGCCTCTACCTCCTACAAGTCCCCTCCTCAAAATACCTTTTCAAAGGGCAACCAAAGGGGTGGTTACAGAGGCAACAACAATAAGGGCAGGGGCAAAACTAACACCACCCGTTCTGCCACCCCGCCCGCACAATGACTTCCCTTCGCTCCCCCCAGACCATTCCACTCCAGTCGGGGGCAGACTACAAAACTTTATACACGCATGGGAGTCCATAACATCGGACAAATGGGTGACCCAAATTATTCGGTCAGGGTACTGCCTCGAGCTAACATCTACCCCACCCGATATCCCACCAAGACACCGTCCAATGTCTCAGGAACATTCCACACTACTCAAACAGGAGGTGCTCTCCCTCCTCCAAAAACACGCTATAGAGCAGGTCCCCGTCAATCAGCAAAATCTAGGGGTCTACTCTCTGTATTTCCTGATACCAAAGAAAGATGGGACCCTGAGGCCCATTCTGGACCTCCGGCCTCTCAATGCATACATACATTCAGACCATTTCCACATGGTCACCCTACAACAAGTCCTCCCGCTCCTCTGTCAGGGAGACTTTCTCACTACCTTGGATCTGAAAGACGCATACTTTCACATTCCAATACACCCTTCTCACAGGAAGTACCTCAGGTTCGTGGTAGACGGTCAGCATTACCAATTCACAGTTCTCCCCTTCGGGGTCACCACCGCACCACGGGTGTTTACCAAATGCCTAGCGGTAGTAGCAGCACACCTCAGACGTCAACAGATTCACGTCTTCCCCTACTTAGACGACTGGCTGATAAAAGCCGCGTCCTACCACCAATGTGTGCAACATACAAACAGCACCATCCAACTGCTCCACCAGCTAGGCTTCACGGTGAACTACCAAAAGTCCCACCTCATACCATCTCACACAAAGCAATATCTCTGGGCCACTATAGACACCTCCAAAGGTATTGCCTATCCAAACTCAGCCAGAATCGCAAGCATACAAGCCTTGCGCAAAACATTCCTTCCTCAACACTCTCTTCCAGCAACAGTGTTTATGAAGCTCATAGGAATGATGGCGTTTTGCATTTTTATAGTGCCCCATGCAAGACTTCACATGCGTCCACTTCAAGAGTGCCTAGCACAACAGTGGAACCAGGCCCAGGGTCAGCTGACGGATCTGGTGTTGGTGGACGGCCGCACCCATCACTCTCTGCAGTGGTGGAACACCACAAACCTTTCCAAAGGGCGGCCGTTCCTGGACCCGGTTCCTCAGGTGATTCTAACAGCGGACGCATCGCTCTCCGGCTGGGGAGCGCACCTCTTACACCTCACCATGCAAGGTCTATGGACGCCACAGCAAAAATCGCTCCACATCAACCATCTGGAGCTCTTGGCGATCTTTCTAGCCCTAAAATCTTTTCAAAAACAGATTTCGGGCAAAGCAGTCCTCATTCGCACAGACAACATGACTGCAATGTATTATATCCAAAAACAGGGGGGGACACACTCTCCCCAGCTCTCCCGCTTAGCCCAGAGCATATGGAGATGGGCAATTCCCCAAAACATCTTTCTCCTGGCACAGCACGTTCCAGGCGTACAAAACACCATGGCAGATCTGCTCAGCAGACAAACGCAACAACTACACGAATGGGAACTGCATCCACAAGTTCTTCACCCATTCTTCCAACAGTGGGGGCATCCTCAGATAGACCTCTTCGCCACCCACGAAAACAAAAAATGCCCAAGCTTCGCCGCCAGATACCCACACCCATTGTCCAAAGGCAATGCGATATGGATGAACTGGTCAGGCAAATTTGCATACGCCTTTCCACCTCTCCCACTAATTCCGTTAGTGGTAAGGAAGCTACAACAGCACTCCCTCACACTCATTCTGGTAGCCCCAACATGGGCCAGGCAGCCGTGGAACACCACACTACTACAGCTATCGGTGGTGCCACATCAAAAACTGCACCTGTCCCCATGCCTCCTAACCCAGAACCATGGAGAAATCAGGCACCCGGACCCAGCTCAGCTCAACCTGGCGATCTGGCTCCTGAAATCTTAGAATTTGGATACCTTAACCTTCCCCCTGATTGCATGAACATCATCATGGAAGCCAGACGTCCTACCACTAGAGCATGCTATGCCGCAAAGTGGAAAAGATTTGTAATTTACTGCTGTAACAATACAATCAACCCCTTAGATGCATCCATACAGCACATCATATGCTATCTGCTCCATCTTCACAGGTGTAACCTAGCATATTCATCCATACGTCTACACCTAGCAGCGATTTCTGCTTATCTACAAAACAGACAGCATTTATCATTGTTCAGAGTACCTGCTATTAAAGCCTTTATGGAAGGCCTTAAACGAGTAATTCCTCCCAGGGCACCACCTTCCCCTGTGTGGAATCTAAATGTAGTTCTCACACGGCTAATGGGTCCACCCTTCGAACCAATGCATAAATGTGAGCTACAGTTCCTCACCTGGAAAACAGCTTTCCTCGTAGCTATCAATTCCCTTAGAAGGGTTGGTGAAATACAAGCGTTCACAATACAGGAACCCTTCCTACAAATACATCACAGCAAGGTCATACTTCGTACAAATCCGAAGTTTCTGCCCAAGGTCATTTCCCCCTTCCATCTCAATCAATCGGTGGAATTACCTGTCTTTTTCTCGCAACCTCAATCTGTTGCAGAAAGGGCCTTACACACACTTGATGTTAAAAGGGCTTTGCTGTACTACATACAAAGAACGCAACCTTTCAGAAAGACTAAACAATTGTTCGTCTCCTTCTCTCCACCACATAAAGGCAACCCCATCTCTAAGTCAGGGATAGCTAGGTGGATTGTAAAGTGCATACAAATTTGCTATCAAAAAGCAAAAAGAACATTATCTGTTCCACCTAAAGCCCACTCTACTAGAAAGTTAGGGGCTTCTATGGCTTTTCTAGGGAACATACCCTTAGATGACATCTGCAAGGCAGCCACATGGTCAACACCGCACACCTTCACAAAACATTACTGTGTAGATGTGCATTCCAAGCAGCAAGCTAGTGTGGGCCAGGCTGTACTAAAGACACTTTTTCAAACCACTGCAACGGATACCGGTGGTCGCCGCTAAGGTTGGGTACTGCTATATAATCTATGCTAAGTGTACAATCTGCAGCTCATATGCCTCGAACGGAATATGCTACTTACCAGTATGCATCTGTTCTTGGCATGTAGAGCTGCAGAGTTGTACACGCCCACCCGCCTCCCCGGCTACCTGTATCCGTTCCAGTCCATCTTATTTAGATACAACACACATGGGTTTCTCACTGTTATTACTACGCTCCATCATTTCCCTGTTGGCGAAAAACAATCTGAGGATGGAGCCGAAGCCCATGCGCAGTACGGACCGAAGGAGGAGTCACCGAACTCGTGACTTCCAAAGACTGTCCAAAGAACAAAAACAAACTGCAAACATCCGGGCCCAACACCAGATGGCGATCTATGCTAAGTGTACAACTCTGCAGCTCTACATGCCAAGAACAGATGCATACTGGTAAGTAGCATATTCCTTCCTTCGGAGGGACGACTGTTATGGATGAAACAGAAATGCAGCTCTCTGCTTCATGTGCACCAGCCATCAGTGCGGCAAGTGGCCTCTCTCCTAGGGTCGATGGCCTCTTGCATATTTCTCATCCCCAACTCCAGATTGAGAATGAGACCGCTGCAACAAGATCTGGAAGACAAATGGGACCAATCCTCAGGACATTGGGAGGTTTCGGATTCTCCTCTCCCAAGCGGCGAAGTCATCCATGATTTGGTGGACTCAACCGAAAAATCTTCTGATGGGAGTGCCCTTCCACCAGTCTCTTCCACAGCAATCCCTGATCACGAATGCATCTCTCCAGGGATGGGGGTGCACTTGGGTTGTCTTCAAACTCAGGGCAGATGGTTAAATAGGAGCAGACCTACCACATAAACATGTTGGAGCTGCGGGCAGTTTATCTAGCTCTCAAGGCTTTCCATCCATCGATTCAGTTAGACTGTATTCTGATTCAAACGGACAATACAACCACCATGTATTACTTGAACAAACAAGGTGGAACACAATCTCGCCCACTGTCCTTGGAATCCCAAACGATCTGGCACTGGCTTCTGGCAAGTAATCTCTCGATCACAGTGGTACACCTGCCAGGAGAACAAAATGTGCGGGCAGACGCTCTCAGTCGGCACTTCGAAGAACAAGAAGACTTGGTGCTCAACGATGACGTGGTGACAGACATCTTCCGGCACTGGGGTCGACCATCCATCGACCTCTTTGCAGACGATCTAAACAAGAAATGCCACGCCTTCGCGTCCAGATTTTACCGGCCAGGAACGAGAGGGAATGCTGTTTTGACTGACTGGTCCGGAACATTTGCATATGCCTTTCCTCCCCTTCCTCTCATCCCGAAGGTGGTGACCAAGCTCATCCGATCCAGAATGAAGATGATCCTAATAGCACCGGACTGGCCTCGCCAGTGGTGGTATCCGGACCTATTGCAACTCTCAATATGTCCACACAGGAGGCTGCCGTGCAGACCGGACCTACTGACCAAAATGGGCGGGAAGATTCTGCACCCCAGCCTTACGCCACTGATATTGGCAGCCTGGCTCCTGAAGTCCTGCGATACTGACACTTGAATCTCCCTCAGAACTGCATGAACATTTTGAGGGAGTCGAGGAGGACTTCCACAAGAAGTTCTTATTCTTCTAAATGGAAGAGGTTGTTCTTGTGGTGTATGCGTAATGGTTTAAGTCCAACTAGTGGACAGGAGGAGGTAATCTTGCCTTATCTTCTGTATTTAGCCAAGTCTGGTTTTAAGTACTCTTCTATAAAAGTTCACTTTGCGGCCATTACAGCCTATGGAAAATCACCTAAACAGCCTTCCTTTTTTCAACTCCAGGTGGTCAAAGATTTCCTTCAGGTGTTGAAGAAAGTTTCTCCTCCTGTCCAACATCCTTCACCTCCTTGGGAGTTGAATATTGTTCTGTCTTAGCCTTTGGGCCCACCTTTCGAGCCAATTCATAAAGCCACTTTACAGCACCTAACGTGGAAAGTTGCTTTTTTAGTAGCTACCACGTCAGCATGCAGAGTAAGTGAAATCCAGGCACTCTGTGCAAAGGAACCATTTACAGTTTTCCATCACAATCTGGTGGTTCTGAGGACTCACCCATCTTTCTTACTAAAAGTGGTGTCTGACTTCCATGTTAACCAGACAATTTCCCTTCCTTCTTTTTTTTCCCAATCCTGCTACTCCAGCAGAAAGGTCCCTTCACTCACTTGACCTCAAGAGGGTTCTAAAATTCTATTTGGAGGGAACGAATTCCATTAGGAAGTCTGACTAATTATTTTTAAACTATGGTGTCGTCAGGACAGGTTTTCCAGCCTCCAAACGATCTGTCTCGAGGTAGATAGTGTCCTGCATTAAGCTGGCTCATCAATTGGTGAACAAGCCTCTATTGGTTTCCCCTAAGGCTCACTCCACAAGGGGAAAAGCAGCTACAGTAGCTTTCTTGCATAATGTACCGATGGCCGAGATTTGCAAGGCGGCAACTTGGAAATCGGTACACACGTTTAATAGGCACTAATGTCTTGATTCTGACTCCAGAGCAGATACCCAAGTAGGCCAAGCCTCCTTGAGGAATTTGTTCCAATGCTAATTTCATTGGAGTCATGATTTTTTCTTAATACCTGTTGAGTTTATGCTTATCGTTTACCTGCAGGTTGAGGGGATGGGCTTGCTATTCTATTCATATGCTTATGACTATTGATGAGGATCCCCTGGAAGAGAAGGATTAGTTACTTGCCTGTAATCCTAGTTCTCTTCCAGGGGTATCCTCATCAATAGTCATAAGTAACCCACCCGACTCCCCAGGCAAATGATTGCGATAAATGTCATTTCTTTGTGCCCTGGCCTACGGGTCTCCGCAAAGAACAACTGACCTAACTGTCACCCCTGAGGCATGATGGGAAGCTAGGGGTCATGGCTGCCTTAAAGGCACTCTGCCAGTTTATTCCTATGTGTTTCTATGAGGTGAGCTTTTCAGCTTTTCACACCGAGAGTTTTCTGCAATGCAGCCTGTGAGCTGGCAATGCGGTCATTCCTCTTTGCAGGATTATGCTTTCTCTGCTGCACAGTAAAGCAGTTCAAATGCTCTTCGTTTTCTTCACTGTTTAATGTTGAATGTATATATGTGTGCAAAGGAAATTGAGATATATATATATATATATATATATATATATATATATATATATATATATATATATATTTCCGAGGCATATGAGCTGCAGAGATCACACACTTAGAATAGATCGCCATCTGGTGTTGGGCCCGGATGTTGGCACTTCTTTTTGTCCTGGAAAAGTCTTTGTAAGTCACGGGATAGGTGACTCCTCCTTTGGACTATGGTGCGCTTGGGCATCGGCTTCATCCTCAGATTGTTTTTTTCTGCCGTCAGGCTCGGATGTGTTTGTCGCGCTCCAGTTCGGAACCGTTACCACTTTCGACACGCAATCCTTCACCCTTTCGACGGTATTGTCTCGATCGCGAACCCTAATCGTCGCGCATCTCTCCAAATCGAAGTCCTCGATCCTGATCGTCGATGAAGGCCTTAGGGCCTACCTGGGCTTTGACTTCTGGCTCATGGAAAGGACGCCCATCAAAAAGTGTCCTCAATGTGGGTCGAAGTTTTCCCACACCGATCTGCATGAGGTGTGCAACCTCTGCCTTTCTCCAGAGCACGAGGCCAGAGACTGTCCATCGTGTGCCTCTTTCCGCTCCAAGAAGACCATTCGGGACCGATGCTCGTGAAGAACCATGGCTCACTCGTCGACATCAATCCCCGATGACATCTTCCAAGAGGGTGTCGACATGCCGGAGAGAGACCGGGTTGAAGAAAGCCTAGTCAGCGCCTCAGAAGGCGATGACTCTGATGTCGAAGAGATCACTCCGGCGCAGCGGGTTGTCAGTAAGAACGTCGACCCGACCCCTCCCTGCACAATCGAAAAAGGCTTTGGTCACACCTTCGGGCTCAGGTGCACACCGAGAGACTGCTTCCCATGCCCCGCCCTCGGGCCCGGCAAAGAAGCTTACTAAGCCTTCAGGCAGCTCGGGCTCGAGTCAGCCTGCCGTCGGTGCCGAAACACTATCACCGGCACCGAAAAAGAAACCGCCCTCCTCCTCTGTGCCGACAGTTGCTTCCACATCCAAGCACACGGTGCCGAAACCCACAAGCACCGACTCGCAAAGACATTCGGAGCCGAACAAAAAACCGCTCCCGAAGGGTTCGGATTCGGAGCCAAGAAAAGCCTCGGAACCGAAAAAACCCACAAGTTCCACAGGCCACACAGACTGTAAAAACACAGGATTCCAAACCAAAACAACACAGAACCACTACTGATTCGTACCGAAGAAGCCTACGGAACTGAAAAGCTTGGAACCGAAAGACCAAACTTCAGCAGAAGAGCTGTTCACACCAGACCCTGCTCAAAAGACTCTCATAAGGGATCCTAAAACTGGTCAATTGACTCTTAGTTCTAGGAAAAGACCACTAGATGCGCCTGCACCGGCTCCACCACCTAAAAAGAGGGACTTTGCCACATCTCCTCTAAGAGTCCCTTCTCCAACTCCTCCTCCACCTCCTCCACCACACCGTTCCCCTACACCATCTCCTACACCAGTAGACGATGATGACACCTTGGATGACATAGGGGAGGGTCCGGATGATGTACCACTATGGGATCCTAGTCCACCTTCTTCCCCAGACCCCTGTGATGATTATAAAACACCAGATTTGCTCTAATGTTCCACAGGATGACATCTACCCCTCCAGGCCTCCCCCTCCAGAGGACACCATGGGCTTTGAACGCTCCTCCACAGAGCTGCCCATTACCACGGGGTTGACTTACATACAGACCCCATAGAGCAGGATTTCCTAATGGATACATTTGACACCAATCAAAGGTCCACCTCAATACTGCCTATGCTTAAAGGGGTTATTAAGCATGCACCTGGAATCTTTAAAGATCCTGTTAGGGCTCGAGTTATTAACCCCAGGATCGAGAAAAAATATAAAGCTGCCCCTACTGACCCAGCTTACATAAAAGGCTCAGTACCCTTAAACTCCCTGGTAGTTTCCAATGCTAAGAAAAGGGCCAATTCTCAGACATCAGGTGACGCTGCACCACCCGACAAGGAGTCTAAACTCTTGGACGCCTCTGGCAAAAGAACAGCCTCACACATGGCTAACATGTAGCGCATCGCCAACACTCAGGCGCTCTTAGCCAGGTATGATAGAGCACATTATGATGAACTAGAGTCCATAATACAGGACCTCCCAGATAAATACAAAAACGGGGCCAATGAGCTCGTACAGGATGTGAGAAAGTGGCTCTGTATATACTGTTCCTTAATAGGTACAGGGTGTACAGAGTCCACAGACCCCAAGGGTTTAACAGAGGTTAAAGTTAGATATAACCTTACTCTCTAAAGTGGTAGCTTGGTCGAGCAGTAAGGCAATACCAGAGGACAGTGTAAAGCATTTGTTGTACACACACAGTCAGCAAATGGTCTCACACACTCAATAACTGAACTCTAGGCCAATGGTTTATATATAAAAAAAATATATGCTTGTTTTATTTTAGAACCAACACTTGGAATTAAAATATACTTTATCGACAGGAGATGTTTCATAAAAATACTTTTGTATATGCAATAGACTTTTTAGCAAACAGTTACAAGTAGTTGCAGTAGGCAACTCCATTTCTAAACACAATACATTGAGCTCAATGATAAATTCAAGTTATATGCAACAGTTTACTTTTTAGATTACTTTTGTAATTCCAGGCCTGGATCCTAGATTCAGTCCTGGGTCAGTTCTCAGAATCAGTTGTTGAAAGTCGACTTTGGTACTGTAATGATTTTTAACTAATATTTAGCTATTTTTAAAGTTGACACTTAGAAAATATTTCAGAGCAAACAATCAATGATTCCCTATGGGTACAGTAGGTTATCGTTACTTTTGTAATCCAGTACTGGGCGCCAAGACTCAGTACTGGGACCTTTATCCAAAACAGGTAAGTAATTACGTTTTCAGATGTTATATGATTTTTGAAGAATATTTAGAAATTGCAGAAATCAACACTTAGAAGAAATTTCACAGAAAAGCAGTCAATGGTTTCCTATAGAAGAAAAATGAGTTAAAGGTAAGTATAGTTGTGGATACTTTTCAGAGTCAGTGCTGGGCACCAAGATCCAGCACTGGGAGCTCACCTAAGAGCAGGTGAGTAAATTCGTTTTTGTCACTTGGCTGATTTTTGGTGTAGATTTGAAGATTTGAAAAGTCCACACTTAAAAGAAATTTCAGTAAAAAGCCAGTCAATGTTACCCTATGAGGAAAATAGAGTTTGCGGTTTAAGGGTAAGTACTCGACTGGCAGAGTTGAGGTTCTGGGCACAGACTCTGGGGTCTCCCAGGGTCAGGTAGGTACAGTTGGTTCACCCTCAGCGACTCTAGGGCGGCCGGGTGCAGAGAGAGTTGGGCCCAATGTTATCCTATGAGGGATAGGGGGGGCCTTGTTTGGTGGCTGCTGTCTGGCAAGCCACGCGGCTGTGGGAGCTGGGCTCCTGGTCACTTACTCGGGCGGCTGGGTGCAGAGGGCTTTTGAGCCTTCGGGCGCTCAATGGATTTCAATGGGAAATCTCCGGTTTGGAAAAAGACTGCAGGCTCGGGACGAGGACTCTTCAGGTGCCACCACCACTTCGAGAGGTAAGTTGGGTAGTTTGAGGATAGGTAGGTACCCCGGGATTGGACACAGAGGGCCGTAGGGCGCCGGGTGCAAGGGTGCCTTTTGGTGTCGGAAAATCTTACCCTCTGTTGATCGCGGTTGGGGTGGCACACTGTTCTGAGGCTGCAGGCTTCTTCAGGATTGTCGAGTGGGGTCCTTGGGTGCCGGACTCGGGGTCACAGTCGCCGTGGGGTCGTCCTCGTGGGTTTAGTTCACTCCGGCACCGGCCAGGCTTGGCTGGTGCAGAGTGGGCTGGGATCGCGGTTCCGGGCTGCTGCCAGGGGTGAAAGGTAGGTTCTGAGTAGAGCCTCTACTCATGGGAGTCCCAGGGGATCAGAGTTCAAAGGTAGCCAGGTCCTCCAGGGTTTCTGAGGTTGCTGGCCACAAGAGATGCCGGGTTTGGAGCAGGAGCAGGTTCGAGGTCGACAGGCCGGTAGGGCTGGGGCCAAAGCAGTTGGTGTCTCCCTCTCCTTCGCAGCTGCAGGGCAGGTCTTCTTTTCTTCTCTCTCTTCTTGTAATTTCGGAATCTGGAATCTGGGGAAGGAAGGTTCAGGGTGCCCCTAAATACTAGATTTAGGGGCGTTACAGGTAGGTGAAGGGCAGGGACCAATGGGTCCCCGTCCTGGGGTGGGTACACCCCCTATCCTGCCCCTCTCCTGTGGGAGGGGGGCAGTAGCCTAGTCCTGATAGGTTAGGGCTCCCCATCTTCAAGATGGCGAGAGCCCGGAGATGTGCTTCACCTCGCCTCCCCCACCTGAGGGGTGGGGTTGGCAGGCTGGCACATCCCCTGTCCTTATTTGGGGTTTCCGGCCAAAGCTTCCCGCCAGAGTGGGGGTTGCAGGGGCCTGGGGAAGCTCACAGAGGCGGCATGCCTTTGAAGCTTCCCCCTGCCCATCCTGGGGGAGGAGATTTAGCACCTCGCCCAGGATGTGCATTGTTGCAGGACCAGGAGAGCAGGGGCTCTCCTACCCAGGGGTCCAGCAACATGTCTGCTGGGTGGCAGCCTAGGCAGCCTCAGAGCAGACGTGGATTCGTAGGTTAGGTTTCAGGGGGCACCTCTAAGATGCCCTCTGGGGTGCTGGGTACATTAAATCCCACACTTGCATCAGTGTGGGTTTAATGTGCTGAGAAGTTTGATACCAAACTTCCCAGTCTTTAGTGGTGCCATTATGGTGCTGTGGAGCTCGTGTTTGACGAGCTCTCAGCACCATGTACTCTTAAATGGCAGCACTGCACTTACAGGGCTCGGGAATTGACCTGGGCACTGTAGGGGCACAGGGCTCCTGCTCCTGTGCCCACACCATTGGCATAGGGCACCCAGATAGAGGGGTGACTGATGTATGCCATGGCAGTGTAGGTGATGGGCATGGCACACAGGGATGTGTGCCATGTCGACTTTGTTTTGGTTTTGCACCCAAACACTCAGCCTGCAAAGGCAGTGTGTGTGTGTGTGTAAGGGTACAGGGCCTCTAAGGGTGGAACAAGGTGTGCTGCAGCTCTTGGAGGTCTCCCTTGGTCACAAAGCCCTGGGTACTTAGGGTACCATTTACTAGGGCCTGACATGTGGCCAGGGTTTGACAATTGGGGTTTGGTTTGTTTTAGGGAAGAACATAGGCCCTGGGCACCTGATTGGTAGGTGTCCAGGGCACACTCAGTCAAAGTACATTCAGCAATTCAGCAAAAAGTGGGGGCATACCATGCAAGAAAGATGGCACTTTCTCACACAGGAGGGTAAGCTTATCACCAACCCCTCCATCGGTTGCACTCTCGACGTGTCAGACACCGCCTCCAGAGCAGTAAACACTAGTGTCCTTTTGCGTAGGCATGCCTGGCTACGCATCTCGGGTTTTAAACCTGAAGTTCAAAGTTCCATCCTCAACCAGCCATTTGATCAAGAGCACCTATTTGGCCCAAATGTAGATTCAACCCTTGAAAAGATGAAAAAGGATACGGACACAGCTAAATCAAGGGGAGCCTTGCAGTTGCAAGCTCCCAGACGTTCCTTTCGTCGCTGACCTTACAAGGGCACCCCCAGAGGCTACTCTTCAGACAACCTCTCCACCTCTCACAAGACTCCCGCCCAGTCTACGTTTACCAGAGGTTACCAGAGAGGAGGCTACAGAGGCAACAATAACAAGGGCAGAGGCAAGACCAACAACACCCGATCTGCCTCCACACCTACCCAATGACTTTCCACCACTTCCCCCAGACCATTCCATTCGGGTCGGGGGAAGACTACAACAGTTCCTGCCTGTCTAGACCAACATCACTACAGACAGGTGGGTGAGACAAATAGTTCAATCAGGTTACTGTCTGGAACTTACTTCTACCTCTCTCACCCCCCCCCCCCCCACATACCACCCAAACAGCGACCAATGCCGTCAGAGGAGGTGATCTCCCTCCTACAAAAGAGTGCAATAGAACTAGTTCCCCTGCACCAACAAAAAACAGGAGTTTACTCCCTGTATTTTCTCATACCAAAGAAGGACGGCTCTTTCTGGCCTATTCTAGACCTGCATACAGTCACACCACTTTCACATGGTTACACTTCAGCAGGTCCTTCCTCTTCTGTCACAAGGCAAATTCCTTGCAACTCTAGATCTCAAGGACGCCTATTTTCATATTCCCATTAATGCAGCTCACAGGAAATATCTAAGGTTTGTAGTGGACGGCCAACACTATCAATTCAAAGTACTCCCTTTCGGAGTCACAACCGCACCACGGGTATTCACCAAGTGCCTAGCGGTAGTGGCAACCCACTTAAGAAGACAACACATTCACGTCTTCCCATATCTGCTATCATAAAAGCCAGCTCATACAGTCAGTGTGTACATCACACTCACACCACTATCCAACTACTCCACAACCTGGGGTTCACAGTAAACTATGCAAGGTCTCATTTACAACTGTCCCACTTACAACAATACTTCGGTGCCACAATAGACGCCTCAAAAGCATTAGCCTATCCCAACCCGGCCAGGATAGCAAGCATGCAAGCTCTCATAACCAAATTTCAGCCCCAACACACTTCCAGCACGAGTGTTCATGCAGCTAATAGGGATGATGGCCTCTTGCATACTTAAAGTACCTCCTGCAAGACTCCAGATGCGTCCTCTCCAAGAGTGCTTAGCACGCCAATGGAACCAGGATCAAGGTCAGCTAACAGATCTGGTGTTGGTAGACGGTCGCACTCATCGATCTCTGCTAAGGTGGAACACCAAGAACCTTTCCAAAGGACGACCGTTCCTAGAGGCAGTTCCACAGATAGACATCACAGCGGACGCATCGCTCTCCGGCTGGGGAGCGCACCAATTACACCACACCATGCAAGGCAGGTGGACTCCTCAACAAAATTTACTCCATATCAACCACCTGGAGCTACTAGCCATTTTCGTAGCCTTAAAGGCTTTCCAAAAACAAATATCAGGCAAAGCTGTCTTAGTCCGCACAGACAACATGACAGCCATGTACTACATACAGAAACAAGGCGGGACACACTGTCTGCAGCTCTCTCATTTGGAACAGAGCATATGGAGATGGGCTATACCCCAGAACTTCTTTCTCCTAGCTCAACATGTCCCAGGAGTCCAAAACACCATAGCCGATCAGTTAAGCTGTAAGACGCAACAGATACACAGGTTGGAACTTCATCCACAAGTTCTTCAGCCATTCTTTCAAATGTGGGGGCAACCAGAAATAGACCTCTTCGCCACACACGAAAACGCCAAATGCCCGAGCTTCGCCGCCAGGTATCCACACCCATTGTCCAAAGGCAATGCGATATGGATGAATTGGTCAGGCAGATTTGCGTACGCCTTTCCACCTCTCCCATTCATTCCAATGGTGGTGCGCAAACTACAGCAACATGCACTGACTCTCATCCTAGTTGCTCCAACTTGGGCCAGACAACCATGGTACACCACATTACTGGAACTGTCTGTAGTTCCGCACCAAAAACTACACCTCTCACCACGCCTACTAACCCAGAACTGTGGAGAGATCCGACACCTGGACCCAGCTCAGCTCAACCTTGCGATCTGGCTCCTGAGGTCTTGAAATTCAGTTACCTTAACCTTCCCCCTGAATGCATGAACGTCATTAAAGAAGCTAGACGTCCCACCACTAGAGCCTGCTATGCAGCCAAGTGGAAGAGATTTGTAATATACTGTCATAACAACATCAATCCCCTAGACTTGTCTATCCAACACATCATAGGTTACCTACTACATCTCCAAAGGTGCAACTTAGCCTACACATCTATTAGGCTGCACCTCGCTGGCATAGCAGCTCTACATGCCAAGAACAGATGCATACTGGTAAGTAGCATTTTCCATATATATATTTTTATATATTACCTACTGGCGGTCGCCAGTAGGTAGTTATAGTTAGGACCACGTTTCCATAGGAAATCCGCAACATTCTATTTTGAATAACTTTGGCGCCGGTCGACGAATCCTCGCGAATTTTTCAAAATAGGTGGGGCGCTACGCTCCGCTCCTACCCTGAAAGTCTCGGGGGGATTCGTCAAGCGGGGGCTGAGATAAAAGGGGGGTCCCAAAACGCGTTTTTCCCATGCATTTTTCCATAGGACCTTTAGACACAGCTACAGCCCGAACGGCTGAACAGAATTACTTGAAATTTGGCAGAGAGGTAGTCCTCAGGTCAAGGAAGTGCCTTTTGTAGGTTTGGTGTAAATCTGTTCAGTAGATTCAGAGAAAATAGCCTTTAAATCAATATATATATCTGAGCCAGCTTACGGTGCGCTTACCGTACGCGTACGGTGGCGTGCGCGAGCGCGATTTTGATTGACTGTTAGATCTTAGTAAACATTCGAATCGGTCGAAACCAGGAAGCGGCGGCTGCCATTTTCTCTCTCGCTCTCTGAGTTGGGCAGCAAAAACGATGCCAAAAAATGTCTAAAGAGGCAGTTTCTTGAGATCCTAACCACCCAGCATTGATATAGGGGTCCCCAAACAACCCCCAAGCCCAAAAAAAAATAATTTTTTTTTTCGGAAAATCGCCGATTACGCTTACCGTACGCGTACGGTAAAAATTAAAAAATAAAAAAATTATCCACACCCTCCCCACCCCGGTTGCAAATGGTGCCCGAAGGGCACCATTTGTGCATAGCTTATTACAGGTAAGAAATAAACAAAGAATAAATTTCACAAAGATGCGCATAATATGTCCCCCATGTGCGCACGGTGCGCGCGCACCGCGTGACCACCGTGCGTGCACGGCACTAACTGCGTAAAGTGGGCGCGCGGTGCGCGAAGCGCACCGCGTGCTCACTGTGCGCGCACGGTGCGCGAAGCGCACCGTGCGCGCACGGAACGAACTGCGTTAACTGGGCGCGCACGCCACGAATGGCGTAAAGTAACTTAGCATTTAAAAAACCGTACAAATTCACTGAAAAAACCATAGGTTTCACACACGTTATAGTTAGGAATTAGCATTTAAAAAACCTTGCAAATTCACTGAAAAAAACATAGGTTTCACACATGTTATAGTTAGCTGGACATTTTATTGATAAAAAACCAATGAAATTCCCCCGTTATAGTTAGTGCAGGCAACTATAACTCACGCGACCGCAATCTTCTGCTGATGACATATGTGTCTTTATGAAAAAAAAATATTTGTAATATATGTATAGCTAAAATTTAATGGAAGAAGACATGGGCAAATAAGTGTCTAAATACAGTATTAGCATCAGCAGAGGATTGTGGTCGCGTGAGTTATAGTTGCCTGCACTAACTATAACGGGGGAATTTCATTGGTTTTTTATCAATAAAATGGCCAGCTAACTATAACATGTGTGAAACCTATGGTTTTTTCAGTGAATATATATATATATATAACACGTTAGTTAGATTCCTCACCTTAGAATATCCCCAGGCGTCAGGCTGGATCCGGAAAGATTTTTTGTAGGAATACCCCTTGCGCGTCTCTAGGCGTCGTCTGCGCGTCCGTCGTTGGCGTCGTGCGCCGGAATGGCGTCGTCGGAGTACTTAGACGCCGCCCTCGCGCGCTGACGTCAGTTCTTGTTCTTCTTTTTTCCTCGCCAGACAGTGCCGATCCGGGAAGAGCTTACCCCTTAGTCAATTTTTGACTAAACTTTTTTGACTCTGGTGCCGGTAGGATGCCTGGGTTTAAAGCCTGTGACTCCTGTCATCGACTGATGTCGGTGACAGACCACCATCGCCGGTGCCTTTACTGCCTGGGGGCCGACCACGACGCGGAGTCGTGCCCCGATTGTCAGGCCTTGACCTCGAATGCTAGGCGGGAGCGGTCCCGTATGCTTCTCGAGCTTCGGCACTCGGCTCCGCGCCGCTCACGGTCCCGGTCCAGGAGGAGGTCCAAGGACCGGTCGCGGAGCCGCAGTCACCATCATCGCTCGTCGGGCTCGAATTCTTCTGGTAAGTCGAAGCGATCTAAGAAGTCCAAGAGACGACACCGCTCTTCGGACTCCCCTCGCCGGTCGTGCGACTCGGCCGAGGGTCAGGGTGGTCCCACCCCCGCGGCTCCATCGGAGCCGCAGGAGCCGCGTCCGTCCCCATACCCGCCGGTCCCTGGGACTGATGCGACTCCGGCAGAGGTCAGTGCCTTCCTCTCGGCCATGAGAGGCCTGGCTCCGCCGTCGACGCCTGGTGGCGCGCCTTCGGGCCCCGCGGGCTCGACTGGGCGACCTCGCGTGCCGTCGGCTCCGGCCCCGGTGACGACTTCGGTCCCTACGCCGCAGGTCCCCGAGGGATCCAGGCCTGGATCTCTGCCGGCGCCGGTCGACCTCACGACGCCTCCTCTGCCGGCGCCGACACTGGTTCCGCCCCCGACGCCGTCTCCGGACGACGCCGTTCCCCGGTTTAGCCCCTGGGCCTGGTGCCGGGGCGGCGCCGCTTGACGCCACACCCGACGCCGATGGATGAGCGTTTCATCTACCGCCCGGCTCCGATCATTCCTCCTGTTTATGAGGAATCGGATGACGGGGCGACTGGGAGGGGTCTGAGGACCCTCTGGCCATACAGGACCAACTTTCACAGGACTGGGCAGACGAACTGGGGGATGCCAGTGGTCTGGACACTTCCCCGGACGCTGGTTTCATCTCTCCTCCGACTGTGGCCTCGGAGGAAGGTGCAGCTTTTTCAGTGGTGCTGCGCAAGGCGGCCGCAGCCCTGGGGCTCGAGCTGCCTGCTGTGGCCGTGAGGACTAACATCCTCACAGAGGTGCATCAACCGTCCGCAAGCTCCACTGAGCCTCTGCTGCAGTTCAATGAGGCCCTCATAGACGTTCTGCAGGGCACTTGGTCCAAGCCCTCCACAGTTCCTCCTGTGGATCAGAACGTGGCCCGGCGCCACCGCCCTGCTCCGGGCGACCCCAGTTTCCTGTCCAAACACCCCACCCCGAGAGTCTGGTTATCCAGGCCTCCACTTCCCAATCCTCCTTCCCGTCCGCTCCTCCGGATCGGGAATCCAAGAGCCTAGAACAGTTCGTTAAGAAGCTGTTCTCTTCCCTGAGTTTGGGCCTGCGGTCTTTGAACACCGCTTGCCTCTTGGACCGTTTCTCCCACTCTCTGTGGGATACGGTGGAGTATGTGCTGCCCCTGTGTCCGGAGGAGGCCCGGACACGTCTCTCCCAGGCGCTTGCTGACGGGCGAGATGCAGCACGACATGCCATACGGTGTAGACTAGACACCACGGACTCGCTGGGTAGGGCGATTTCCACCACGGTGGCGCTCCGGTGCCATTCCTGGCTGCAGTCCACGTCTTTTTCGGGGGGATGTCCAGAGTTTCCTCATGGATATGCCCTTTGATGGCACTCGCCTTTTTGGTGAGAAGGCGGATAGTGCGCTGGCTTGTTTTAAGGACTCCCGGGCTATGGCCAGGTCCTTGGGTCTCTCGGCCTGCAAACTTCCGCCTTTCGCCCCTTTCGTGGCCAAGGAAGGGGCCCCTCCTCAAGTCCACCTAGCCACCGGCCGCAGACCCAACCTGCACGCGGTCGCGGATTCCGCCGTGGCGGTACTGGAGGACAACGTGCCGGTCAGTCCACATCCGCCCCGGCAGCATCCGCCTCAAAGCCCTCCTAGTCCGAGCTTTCAGGCCCATTCCACGCCAGTGGGCGGCAGAGTTCGCCATCACCTGCTCCACTGGCGATCCATCACTTCGGACAGGTGGGTGCTGCAAATTGTCCGAAGGGGCTACTCCCTCCCCTTCTAGACGACCCCTCCAGCCATGCCACCACAGTACCACCGTATATCGGATGATCACTTGAATCTTCTGCGGGAGGAAGTTACGGCCCTCTTGGCCAAAGAGGCCGTCGAGCGCGTTCCTGGTCCAGAAGTAGGCCGTGGTTGCTATTCCCACTACTTTCTGGTTCCCAAGAAGGGCAAAGGGGGCCTACACCCTATCTTGGACCTCAGGAGCGTCAACGCCTTCCTCCGGAAGGAACGGTTCAAGATGCTAACTTTAGCTCAGGTTCTGGCTGCCCTCGACCCTGGAGACTGGATGGTAACGTTGGACTTGCAGGACGCCTATTTTCACATCCCTGTCCTGCCGGCCCACCGGCGTTACGTGCGGTTCACGGTGGGCCAAGAGCACTTTCAGTTCACCGTGCTCCCCTTCGACCTCACCAGTGCCCCTCGGGTGTTCACGAAAGTGATGGCGGTGGTCGCAGCTCATCTGCGCAGATCGGGGGTTCCAGTCTTCCCCTATCTCGACGACTGGCTGTTGAAGGCGGGCTCGCCCAGCAAGTCGTCTCCCACCTCCAGACTACGGCCGACCTCCTGCATTTGCTGGGGTTCTCCATCAACGTGCCGAAATCACACCTGAGACCCTCCCACCGCTCCTCTTCATCGGAGCGGTTCTCGATTCGGCGCAGTTCCGGGCTTATCCTCCGGAACAGCGGGTCCGGGATATTCAGGCTCTGATTCTCATCTTTCGGCCTCTATCCTGGCTTTCGGTCAGGTTGGTGCTGCGGCTTCTGAGGCTGATGGCCTCCTGCATCCTGTTGGTGCATTACGCCAGGTGGCGCATGCGCGCTCTGCAGTGGGACCTGCAGTTTCAGTGGGCCCAGCATCGAGGCAACCTGTCCGACCATGTCTTGATCTCGGAGGGCACTGCAAGATAGTTGCAGTGGTGGCTCACGGACCGCGATTGGGTCAGGGGCAGATCCCTCTCCCTACCCCAACCGGAGCACGTAGTAGTGATGGACGCGTCCCTCCTGGGATGGGGGGGCCATATGGGAGAGGCGGCGATCAGAGGCCTCTGGTCTCCGGCGGAGTCTCAACTCCACATCAACCTGTTGGAGCTGAGAGCGATCCGGCTTGCACTGAAAGCCTTCCTTCCCTCTGTCCGGGGAAGTGTCGTGCAGGTGTTCACGGACAACACCACCGCCATGTGGTATTGCAACAAACAGGGCGGGTGGGGTCGTGGACCCTTTGTCAGGAGGCTCTGCGCCTCTGGACATGGCTGGAACACCAGGGCATCATCCTGGTGGTTCAACATCTGGCGGGCTCTCTGAACGCCAGAGCGGACGGACTCAGCTGCCGGTGCATGATGGATCACGAATGGCGTCTGCGCTCGGACGTAGCGCAAGGTCTCTTTCTGCAGTGGGGAGAGCCTTGGTTAGATCTATTCGCCACAGACGAGAACGCGTAATGTCAGCAGTTCTGCGCTGTGGAATTTCCAAGGCGGCACTCGCTCGGAGACTCTTTTCGTCGCGTGTGGAGTTGCGGTCTGTTGTACGCCTTTCCGCCTATACCACTTCTGCCCAGAGTGCTGAAGAAGATCAGGCGCGACCGGGCCCAAGTCATCTTAGTGGCTCCGGATTGGGCACGAAGGTACTGGTATCCCGAGCTACTCTGTATGTCAATCGATCCTCCGATACGACTGCCTCTTCAGGAGGACCTTCTGTCGCAGCAGCAGGGGACGGTCCTCCACCCGAACCTGTCCAGTCTCCACCTCCATGCGTGGAGATTGAGCGGCGACAGTTGATGCCATTTGACTTGCCTCCTGAAGTCTGTGATGTGATTCTGGCAGCCAGGCGCCCTCCACAAAATCGGTATACGCCTGCAGGTGGAACAAATTTGTGGCATGCTGCACAGCAAAGGCTGTGGATCCCCTTTCCGCCCCTCTTTCTGAGGTTCTACTCTTTCTTCTTTCTTTGGCCCAGCAGGGCTCTGCTCTGGGCACCTTGAAAGGTTATCTTTATGCAATCTCCGCTTTCTTACGGCTTCCTGATCAGCCTTCTCTTTTCAAGTCCCCTGTTGTTTCGCGCTTTCTTAAAGGCATTACTCACATGTTTCCTCCTGTCCCCTGCGTAATGCCTCAGTGGGATTTGAATCTTGTCTTGACCTTTCTGATGTGCGCTCCCTTTGAGCCCCTTCACAATTGTCCACTTCGTCTTCTGACTCTTAAGACTGCTTTCCTGGTTGCTATCACCTCGGCTAGATGGGTGAGTGAGCTCCAGGCTCTGTCATCTAAGCACCTCTTTCTTTCTGTTCATCCGGACAAGGTTGTCCTCCGGACTCGTCCTTCTTTTCTTCCGAAAGTGGAGACCCCCTTTCACATCGGGCAATCGGTCACTTTGCCCACCTTCTTTCCGCCTCCGCATCCTTCGAAAGAGGAAGAGAGGCTCCACCGTCTGGACCCAAAATGTGCGCTGTCCTTTTATTTGGACCGCACCAGACAGTCCCGGGAGGACGACCAACTTTTTGTTGGATACATAGGTGCTAAGAAGGGGAGAGCCGTACACAAACAGACCATCTCACGGTGGGTCGTCTTGTGTATAAAAGTTTGTTACTCCTTGGTGAAAAAGGACCCTCCTGTTGGGCTGAGAGCCCATTCCACCCGGGCCACGGCGGCCACTACTGCCCTGGGACGGGGAGTTCCCTTGCAGGACATCTGTCAGGCAGCGACATGGGCCTCACTGCACACGTTCGCCAAGCACTATTGCCTGGACAGCCAAGTCCGGAGAGATGGCTTCTTTGGCCGTTCTGTTCTCCAGGACTTTCTGGTGTGATCTTGGTTCGCAGACCCTCCACCGGGGTTGGTATTGCTGGGGTATCTATTCTAAGGTGAGGAATCTAACGTGTTTCTTTCAGATGAACAAGTTACTTACCTTCGGTAACGATGTATCTGTAAGAAACATAAGTTTGTTAGATTCCTCACCGACCCACCCATCCTCCCCGCTCTGCGAACCGACATCTAGGGTTAAGGTCATCCTGTTCAGGGCCCTAGACTTTTTGGCACCAGTGTCTGTCTCTTGCATGGCTCTGCGTTCCTGGCGCAGAAAGCTATGTACAAGAACTGACGTCAGCGCGCGAGGGCGGCGTCTAAGTACTCCGACGTCATTCCGGCGCACGACGCCTAGTGACGCGCAAGGGGTATTGCTACAAAAAATCTTTCCGGATCAAGCCTGACGCCTGGGGATATTCTAAGGTGAGGAATCTAACTAACTAATGGCACCGAAATCCACTGGTATGGACGTCTCGCCTCCGAAAAAATCATCGGAACCAGACAAACAACCGGTTCCAAAGACCTGCTCAATCTTCCAAAAAAACATCGGAAACAAAGAAGCAGCCGGCTCCGAAGACCACTGGCGCTCAACCTTCTCATCCAAAAAAATCATCGGAACCAAAGAAACAGTCGGTTCCAAACACCCCAACAGAACCCAAGAAAACTCCCGATTCCAAGCCTGAGGAGCAGAAAACCACTTCAAAACGTGTGCCACACAAGCAATCGGACCCGAAAAAATTCGGCACCTAGACACACTCCTGAGGAGGAACTTTTCCGTCCTGATCCAACCCAAAAAACTCTTGAAATAGACAGGTCAACTTATACTTAGTCCTTCCAGGAAAAGGAAAATGGACAAACCTGTAACAGCTCCACGCCCAAAGAGAGACATTGCCACTTCTCCTTTGAGAGTTCCTTCTCCACCTCCTCCTCCACACCACATCTCTCCTATCCCATCCCCAGTACCCTCACAATCTCCACCACCACAGGATGATGACGCCTCCGGGGAGGAAGGGGATAATGACCCTTAAGGGGAACCTAGTCACCCTAACACCCCAGAGGACCCATGGGAAGATTATGGCACACCAGATGTCCCTAATGCACCACAAGATGATATCTACCCATCTAGACCATCCCCTCCAGAGGACACTATAGGGTTCTCTCAGCTCATACACAGAGCTGCAGAATACCACGGTGTGAATTTGCACACAGACCCTGTAGAAGAGGATTTCCTCCTGCACACTTTTGCACCATCTCAAAGGTCCACTTCCATTCTCCCAATGCTAAAAGGGGTAATCAAACACGCTCCTGAAGTGTTTAAATATCCTGTAAGGGCCAGAGCCAATAACCCCAGGGTGGAAAAGAAGTACAAGTCTGACCCTACTTATATTAAAGGGCAACTACCCTTGGATTCCCTAGTAGTCTCCAACGCCAGGAGAAGGGCTAACTCCCAAACCACAGGCGATGCTCCACCAACATATGGAGAATTGTCAACACACAGGCTTTGCTGGCTAGGTACGATAGGGCACACTATGACGAGCTACAACACCTTCCAGATCAATATAAAACAAGAGCCAATGATCTCCTCCAGGAAGGCAAACTTCTAACTAATATCTCCATTCGTTGCGCTCTGGATGCTGCAGACACAGCATCCCGAGCTATTAATACCAGTGTCCTTTTACGCAGACCTGCATGGCTACGCATTTCGGGCTTCAAACACAAAGTTCAAACTACCATATTAAATCAACTGTTTGACTAGGAACACTTATTTGGGCCTAATTTTTGGAGAAGATGAAAAAAAGATACCGACACTGCGAAATAAATGAGAGCTTTGCAATTGCAAGCTCCCAGCAGTTCCTTTCGTCGCTCCTCTTATAGGGGCACCTCTAGAGGTTTTACCACTGACAACCCCTCCACTTCCTACAAGAGTCCCACCCAGACCTCATCTACCAGAGGCTATTACAGTGGAGGCTACAGGGGCAATAACAGCAAAGGTAGAGGCAAAACTACCAATACTCGCACTGCCTCCGCCCCCAAACAATGACTTCCCTCCACTCCCCCCGGACCACTCTACTCCGGTCGGGGGAAGATTGCTACAGTTCCTACCTGTCTGGAACACCATCACTACGGACAGGTGGGTGAGACAAATCATCCAATCCAGTTATTGCCTAGAACTCACTTTAACTCCCCGAAACATACCACCCAAACAGCACCCAATGTCAACAGAGCACTTAACGCTCTTAAAACAGGAGGTGCTTTCCCTCCTACAAAAACATGCAATAGAACCAGTTCCCCTGCATCACCAAAACACAGGGGTTTACTCCCTGTACTTTCTCATTCCAAAGAAGTATGGAACCCTGAGACCCATCTTGGACCTCAGACCATTAAACCTCTACATACAATCAGACCACTTTCATATGATTACTCTTTAACAGGTCCTTCCTCTACTCAAACAAGGCGACTTCCTTGCCACCTTAGATCTCAAGGACGCCTACTTCCACATTCCCATTCACCCTACTCACAGGAAATATCTCCGGTTTGTAGTAGACGGTCAACATTACCAGTTCAAGGTTCTCCCATTTGGAGTCACCACAGCACCCAGAGTCTTCACAAAATGTGTGGCAGTGGTAGCAGCCCACCTAACAAGACAACAAATCCATGTCTTCCCACATTTGGACGACTGGCTCATAAAAGCCAAGTCGCATACCCAGTGTGTTAATCACACACGCACCACAATCCAACTACTTCACGACTTAGGGTTTACCATAAACCTCACAAAGTCTCACCTCCAACCATCCCACATCCAACAATATCTAGGTGCCACAATAGACACCTCAAAAGGCCTTGCATATCCCACTCCAGCCAGGATAGCAAGCATGCAAACCCTTATAACAAAATTCCAGCAGCAACACTCACTTCCAGCTCGATTGTTCATGCAACTGATAGGGATGATGGCCTCTTGTATATTCATAGTACCTCATGCAAGACTCCAGATGCGCCCCTTACTGGAATGCTTGGCACGTCAGTGGAACCAAGCTCAAGGTCAGCTGACAGATCTGGTGTTGGTGGAGGGCTGCACACATCGCTCTCTGCAGTGGTGGAACACCCAAAACCTTTCCAAAGGGCGACCGTTCCTAAAGCCGGTTCCACAGATTCTGCTAACAGCAGACGCATCGCTCACCGGCTGGGGAGCTCATCTACTTCATCACACCATACAGGGTGCATGGACACCTCAGCAAAGACTACTCCACATCAACCATTTGGAGTTACTAGCAATCTTTCTGGCATTAAAATCATTCCAGAAACAGATATCCGGCAAAACTGTCTTAGTCCGCACCGACAATATGACAGCAATGTACTATTTACAAAAACAGGGGGGGGAAGCACTCTCTGCAGCTCTCTCAACTAGCACAGAGCATATGGAGGTGGGCTATTCCTCAAAACATATTCCTTTTAGCCCAACATCTTCCAGGTATTCAAAATTACATGGCAGATCTGTTAAGTCGTCAGACACAACAGATTCACGAGTGGGAACTTCATCCACAAGTTCTTCAACCGTTTTTCCAAATGTGGGGGCAGCCAGAGATAGATCTCTTCGCCACACATTACAACACGAAATGCCCAAGCTTCGCCGCCAGATATCCACACCCATTGTCCAAAGGCAATGTGATATGGATGAATTGGTCAGGCAGATGTGTGTACCCTTTTCTGCCTTTCCCACTCATTCTATTAGTGGTGCGCAAGCTGCAACAACAGTCACTAACACTGATCCTAGTTGCTCCAACTTGGGCCAGACAACCATGGTACACAACATTGCTGGAACTATCAGTAGTCACGCACCAAAAACTACACCTCTCCCCACAGCTCTTAACACAGAACCATGGAGAGATCAGACATCCAGATCCAGCACACCTCACCCTTGCGATCTGGCTCCTGAACTCTTGGTTACTTTAGTTACCTCAATCTTCCACCTGATTGTATGAACGTTATCAAAGATGCTAGGCGCCCCACCACTACAGCCTGCCATGCAGCCAAGTGGAAAAGATTTGTTATGTACTGTAACAACACCACCATCAATCCTTTAGATGCCTCCACTCAACACATCATATGTTACCTGCTGCATCTTCAAAGATGGAATCTAGCATACACATTTATTAGATTGCATCTCGCTGCCATAGCAGCTTAACTACAAAACAGACAACATCTGTCATTGTTCAGGGTACCTGCCATTAAAGCATTTATGGAAGGCCTCAAAAGAATAATTCCTCCCAGAGTACCACCCTCGCCAGTGTGGAGTCTAAACATCGTCCCCACAAGACTAATGGGCCCTCCATTCGAACCTCTGCTTAAATGCGAGCTACAATTTCTTACATGGAAAGTCGCTTTCCTTGTGGCCATTACATCTCTTAGAAGAGTCAGTGAGCTACAGGCACTAACTATTTAAGAACCATTTTTACAACTCCATCATAACAAAGTGGTTCTCAGGACAAATCCCTAATTCCTTCCTAAAGTTATCTCTCCCTTCCATCTCAACCAATCTGTTGAGTTGCCGATGTTCTTCTCGCAGACCACAAACGGTAGCAGAAAGAGCTCTTCATACACTAGACATAAAAAGAGCACTCCTTTACTATATTGACAGAACAAAACCTTTTTGCAAAACAACTTTTTGTATCCTTCTCACCACCACATAAAGGCAATCCCATATCAAAGTCTGGGATTGCAAGGTGGATTGTCAAATGTATACAAATTTGCTATCACAAAGCAAGGCATACACTATCTATTCCCCCTAAAGCCCACTCTACCTGCAAAATAGGGGCTTCAATGGCATTTTTAGGGAACATTCCCTCAAATGAAAGCAACTACATGGTCTACACGGCACTCATTCACAAAACACTATTGTGTAGATGTGTAGGCAAAACAACAAGCTAGTGTGGGCCAGGCAGTACTTAAAACACTATTTCAAACTACTGCAACAGATACTGGTGGTCGCCGCTAAGAAGTACTGCTATGCAATCTATGCACAGTGTGTGATCTGCAGCTTATATGCCTTGAACGGAAAATGCTACTTACCAGGATGCATCTGTTCTTGGCATGTAGAGCTGCAGATTCACACACGCTCAGCCGCCTCCCCGGCTACCTTTATCTGTTCCAGTAATATCTTAATTAGATACAACATACATGGGCATCTATTTCTGTTTCTTACAAAACTCCATCATTTCCCTTCTTGGCGAAAAAACTATCTGAAGAAGGAGTCGATGCCCATGCGCACTATTATCCAAAGGAGGAGTCACCTATCCTGTGACTTCCAAAGACTTGTTCCAATACAACAAAAAAGTGCAAACATCCGGGCCCAACACCTGATGGCGCTCTATGCGGTGTGTGAATCTGCAGATCTACATACCAAGAACAGATGCTTACTGGTAAGTACTATTTTTCTACCTTTTTGCAAAGATATTGGTCTTAAAATAAAACTCAAACAAAGCTTATTTTTAAAAAAAATTATGTGGATCTCCTTTTTGAGTTGGGTCTCTTATTATTCAATGTGTGTGCAATAAATGTCTTGCACTCCATTGGCGTAGGCCTAAGGCTGCTCGCCCACTCTACCACCAATAGAGCACTTTGGGTTTACATTGAGCCCTGTACACTTTTGGGGAATCTCTGGCCTCTAAGTATGATATTACCACCTAGTGGCACATCATATACAGAGCTAGCTTCCTATATCACCAGCTTCTTACTTAGCTGCTCACGCGTGGCGCAGAGTGTCTTGGTTCCAGCAAAAGGTACAACAGCACCCCTTCAGCTTGTTCTTTGATGGGTGACACCTCTTTGGGAAACAAGAGGACTCCATGTTAGAGAAAATAAAGATAGGCACAGAGATGGCGAAAGCCATGGGAGCGCTCCAAAACGAAGCTTCTCCAATAGACTCATGTTGCAGCAAACACATCCGGTAATTCACATTGTCTGCTGGACTAGCTTCAACTGCCAAGCCCTACACCATAGGGGATTTCTGGGGAAACAGCTGCAGTAACAGGCACCAAAACAACGCACCTCTGTAAGAAACTGGCTCTATATACACCAAAGTGAGGTACAGTGTGTATAGAGTCCAAGGGTCTCCAGAGGTTTGGCAGAGGTTAAAGTTAGATAGAACCTTACTCTCTAAAGGGGTAGCTTGGTCGAGCAGTAAGGCAGTATCAGAGGACAGTGTTAAGCATTTGATATACACACTCAGCAAATGAATTCACACACTCAAGAACTGAACTCTAGGCCAATTGTTTTGTAGAAAAAATATACCGTTTTATTTCTAGAACCAAGCAAGCCTGGCACAGGTAAGTATAAAAAATACTTTTCAGTAGTAAATTACTTGTATGAACACAGTTCAAAATTGCAGTGTAATTTGTACTGGTCTTTGTTACAGTTTTAAGTAAGCAGTTTGCAACACATTGCAGGTATAGTACATTCGAATGAATGGGCTTTTTAAGTAAAATGCAGTTAGTTACTTTTCAGATTACTTTTACTAACACAGGGCTGGATCCTAGATTCAGCCCTGGGACATTTCCTGAAAACAGGTGAGTAAATGCGTTTTAGTTAGAGGTACGATTTTTAAAGAATATTATTGCATTTCAAAAGTTGACACTTGGAAACTTTTTCACATAGAATCACCAATGTTATCCTATGGGAGGAAATTCACTTAGCAGGTAAGTTATGTTAACAATACTTTTTCTTACTCGGTGCTGGATACCTAGATTCAGCACTGGGACATTTCCTGAAAACAGTTGAAAAAATGCGTTTTGTTTATTTGGCTGATTTTTAAGGAATATTTTGTAGTTTTCAAAAGTCGACACTTCGAAACTTTTTGGGAGAAAAGGTGTCAATGTTATTCTATGAGGAAAAAGAGGTTATCGGTTTCCAGGTAGGTAATCAGTCTTTGGAGTTAGGGTCCTGGGGTTAGACTCAGGGGTCTCCCATGGTCAGTGATGCACTGTTGTTGCACCTTCAGTGGCAATAGGGCTGGCGGGTGCAGAGTGTTGAGGCCCAATGTTATTTTATGGAGGATATGGGGATTCCGGTTGGTGGCTGCTGGCTAGCAGGCCACGGGGTTGTGGGAGCAAAGCTCGGAAGGTTAAGCTCAGGGCAAGTTGGGGACCTACTTAGCACCAAAGGGGCACAATCAGCGGCACTAGGGCGGCCGGGTGCAGGGTGCTGTTTTGAGGTCGGGTGCCCTGTTGATTTCAATGGAGATTCTCCGGGTCAAAGAAACACTGCAGGCTCGGGGACGAGGATCTTCCTGGAGTGACCACCACTTCGAGGAGTAAGTTGGGATGTAGAGGGTTGGTTAGTCACCGCTGGATTGGGCAAACAAGGCTGTGAGGTGTCGGGTGCCTTGGGACATAGGATTTTCTTACCGGCTCTGGTCGCGGTAGGGGGGGTCCTCTGAATTGAGGCTGCAGGCGTCGTCAGGAGGCTTGAGGCAGGTCAGGGGTCACCGGATCTTGGGTCAGGATCGCCGGGGGGGAGGGCCCTCCTCGTGGTATTTATCCACTCGAGCTTAGGCCGGGTTTGGAGGGTGCAGAGTGGGCTGGATTTGCGGGTCCTGGCTGGCACCAGAACCAGTAGTTCAAACACGTCCGGTGTTCACAGGAGAAATAGCTTGGAAAGTGAAGGCAGGCAGGTCCTCCGGGGTTTTTCAGGTTGCTGTCCGCTGGAGACGCCAGGGTTTTGCAGGAGCAGGTTCAAGGGGAGACGAACCTGTAGGGCTGGGGCCAAGTCAGTGGGTGTCGTCCTCTTGTTGGCTCTGCACGGCTTCTCGTCCTTCTCTTCTTTTTCTTGTGGTTGCTGGATCTGAGGAAGGAAGGTTCAGGGTGCCCCTAAATACTAAATTTAGAGACGTTACAGGTAGGTAAAGGGCAGGGACCAATGGGTCCCTTCCCTGGGGTGGGTACACCCCCTCTCCTGCCACTCTCCAGTGGGAGGGGGACAGGAGCCTGTCCCTGGTTGGCTGGGTCCCCCCCCCCCCCCCCATCCTCAAAATGGCAAGGACTCGAGATTATGCTTCACCTCGCCTCCCCCACCTTAAGGGTAGAGTTGGCAGAGGTGGGCACACCTCTCTTCCTCCCTTTTTTTTCCGCCAGTTCTCCCGCCCAAAGTGGGGGGTAGAACCAGTGGGGACCAGTTGCTGAAAGCAGCAAGTGGTCTGGAGGGGCTCACAAAGGCGGCGTGCCTTTGAAGCTTCTCCTTCGTGAACCCTGCCCATCCTGGCACCTCGTACCAGGATATGCATTGATTCAGGCCTCGGAGAGCAACAGGCTCTCGACCCAGGGGTCCAGAAACAGGTCTGGTGGTGGCAGCCTGCGCAGCCACTCAGTCAGGTCACTGGTAGTTGGTTGTGTTTCAGGGGGCACACTCAGTCAAAGGACATCAGCAATTCAGCAAAAAGTGGGGGCATACCATGCAAGAAAGAGGGCACTTTCTCACAACCTCTGCCTCCCATAAGTGATCTTCCACACATTCCCCTTGACCACTCAACACTGGTTAGGTCAAGTATCATGGTATACCTTACCCAGTGGGAAGATGTATCCTCAGACCAGTTGATGCCCAGTTATAGACCAAGGCTACTGCCCGGAATTTCTGATGGATACATCTGCCAGTGGATTCCTCACCTTGTGAATATCCCCTGCGCCAGCATTCCACAGAACTTTTCTTTCCCAGCACTCCACGTCGACGTGGGCGACGTCATAATGCATCGGCTCCGCTCGCGACTCCGTACGACGTCACCGGAGCCATAAGAAGCCCACGTCGGCGTGATGACGTCAGTTCCCTTTTTTCCGCGCCGTGGACGCGCAACGGTTTTTTTCCAGTGCTCTCTAGCTACTTTGTAGTTTGGCAGTGTTACTGTTGAAAATTTGGTATGTCTTCGACAAGGAAGTAGGGCTTTAAACCCTGTAGGGAATGTGGAGGTCTAATGTCCATGACTGATCCGCATCAAGACTTGTGGTGCCTTTCTTCGGACCACGATGTGGAAGATTGCGCGTGCTGTAGAAGGATGAATCCTAAAGCGCTGAAGGAGAGGAAGACTAAACTCTTTATGAAGAAGATCGGTGAGGAGAAGAGAGGGAGGAAGAAGAAGTCGAGGTGGGAGTCGTCGACTTCGAGGTCGTCGAAGAAGCATCATAAAAAGAGAAAGCATTCTTCTCGACGTCGGTCCTCGAAGAGCAGGAAGTCAAGGTCAGCTTCGCCCCGTCGGCGTCGAAGCAAGGACTTGTCACCTTCTCCTTCGAAGTCTCCGAGAGGATCTCCTTCGCCGAAGCGGGCTCCAGCGTGTTCTTCGGCGCAGTCACCGGCTCCGTCAAAGGCGTCGACTCCGGTTCGAGTGGAGTCGGAGGTTGCTATGGATGAGCAGAAACAGGAAGAGCCTGCTCCGGTGCCTGATGAATCTGCGGCTCCGGTAGAAGACACTGCGGAGCCAACGCCGGAGACTCCACAAAGGGATACAGGGTCTGTTCCTTATCCACAATTCCCGGCTCCAGGTACCGATTCAACGCAATTTCTGAATGCCATGTATGGTATAATTAATAGTGCGGCCTTCCCATCCGGAGCACCAACTGGTCCCGTGGGTCCAATGGCATATACGCTAGGGGTGCCGCAGCATTATGCTCAGGCCCCCTTTTGCCGATGGCGCCTTCGTGGCGCTGCCGACTCCAGTGGCTCCGCCGACTCTGGTACCTCTGGCTCCACCGACGCCGCGTACGACGTCGACGACGCCGGCTCCAAGGATTCGATCAAGAAGGGAGGCCCAGAGGGTATTGGAGGAAGGAAGGTATAGAGCAGAGGTGGAAGAAGGTGAAGTCGACACTTCTTCGGATGAGTTTGAGGGAATAGAAGAAGCAAGTGGTTTGGATACGACCCCAGAGTGGGAGCATACTTCTGCAAGATCTTCTCCACCACAGGAATTGGCACCCTACCATGTGGTAATTAAGAAAGCCGCAGATCTGTTAGATTTGCAGCTGCCCTCTGTGGAGTACAAGTCTAACTTGCTTACGGAGGTGTTGCACTCTCCGACATCAACTTCGGAGCCTTTGTTGCCTTTCAATGAGGCCATCTTGGAGCCGGTTTTGGAGGTATGAAGGAAACCTCTTTCTTCTCCGGCGGTTTCCAGACAGGTGGCAAGAAGGTACAGGGTTGCACCTGGGGATCCTGATTTTTTTTGTCAACGCACCCATCTCCGGAGAGCCTAGTTGTGCAGGCTTCTTGTTCGAAACATGCTTCGGGTGCTTTCCCTCAGTCTCCAGCAGATAGGGAGTCCAGGAAAATTGATCAGGCGGCTAAAAAGTATTTCTCATCAGGAAGTATGGCACTGAAGTCTTCTAATGCCACGTGTCTGCTGGGGCGTTATGTTCATGCCTTGATGGACTCTATAAAATCTTTAGCCCCCAAATTGCCTGAGGGTGTTAAGTCGTCCTTCTTGGAGGTAGTTGCGGACACTCAGGCAGCTGCCAGACAGGTGATCCAGTCAGGGCTGGATACGGCGGACTCGGTGGCAAGAATTATGGGGTCATCTATAGCCGCAAGAAGACAGGCGTGGCTCCGTTCCTCTGGATTCTCTGCGGATGTTCAGGCCACATTGGTGGATCTGCCATTCGACAGACAGAAGCTGTTTGGGGAGAAGGCAGACTCTGCCCTTCAACGATTTAAGGACAGCAGATTGACGGCAAAGTCCTTGGGTCTGCAGGCACCTTCTAGGGGTTCAGCTTTTCGGAAGTTTAGGGGTTTCGGAAGATCATCCTTTCGCTCCTTCCGACAGCCTCAGCAACAGCAGCAGCAGCAGCAACAGAATCCCCTCTATAGGTCCTATAGAGGGAAGCAAAGGGGTCGGAGAGGTTCTGGTCGCAACCCCTCTTCTTCGTCCTCCTCTGCTCCCAATGAGGCTTCAGGGAAGCAGCCCTAGATCCCCCATCCCGGATCATGTAAGTCCTGTGGGGGGTCGAGTGTCCTACTTTCTACGGGGTTGGAAATCTGTTACAACAGAACTTTGGGTTTTGAACCTCGTAGAGACTGGGTACGCCCTTCCCCTTCGGGAGTTTCCTCCCCCTTACCCTCCTTGCCAAGGTTATTGCTCGGAAGACCATCTGATTCTACTGCAGAAAGAGGTTCTAGCCTTGCTTCAGAAGGGTGCAATAGAGGTGGTTCCGGAGCAGGAAAGGGGTCAGGGGTGCTACTCCCGGTATTTACTGATTCCCAAGAAGGACGGCAGATTGCGTCCGATTTTGGACCTCAGAATCTTGAACTTTTACCTGAAACAGGAGAAATTCAAGATGCTGACCCTTGCGCAGGTTCTTCAAGCCTTGCAGCAAGGAGACTGGATGGTGTCACTCGACTTGCAGGATGCATACTTTCATGTCCCAATCCTGAAGTCGCACAGGAAGTATCTCCGTTTTACGGTTGGGTCGCAACACTACCAGTTTGCGGTCCTCCCGTTTGGTCTTACTACCGCACCTCGAGTCTTCACAAAGGTGATGGCAGTGGTGGCTGCTCATCTCAGGAGGTCGGGGATTCCGGTTTTCCCCTACCTGGACGACTGGCTTCTGAAGGCAGAGTCCCCAGAGATGGTGCAACATCATCTGCAGGTAACATCTCAGCTGTTATTCGACTTGGGTTTCTCGATCAATGTGCCCAAATCTCACCTGGTGCCCTCTCAACGCAGCCTGTTCATAGGGGCGGTACTGGACACTACTGTGTGTCAGGCATTCCCTCCTCCTCAAAGGATTCTCGACATTCAGGAAATGGTCCCTTTATTCCACAATGGAGCGGTTGTTCCAGTTCTGAAGGTCCTTCGCCTGCTCGGTCTGTTCGCCTCCTGCATTCTGTTGGTCAACCATGCACGCTGGCACATGAGGGCGCTCCAGTGGTGCCTCCGCAGGCAGTGGATTCAGCACAATGGAGATCTCAGGGAGTCGATCAGGATCTCCGGAGAAGCTGCAGCGGATCTATCTTGGTGGAGGGCAATTTGTCCCAAGGAAAGCCCTTCCATCTTCCTCCATCGGTGGCCACAGTGATAACGGATGCATCCACCCTAGGGTGGGGTGCTCATCTGGGGGATCTGGAGATCAAGGGTCTTTGGTCTCCAGTGGAAAGGTTGCTTCACATCAACCTTCTGGAATTGCGGGCGATTCGTTTGGCGCTTAAGGCCTTCCTCCCTTCTCTTCGCGGTCAGTCTGTTCAAGTCCTGACGGACAACACTACCGCGATGTGGTATGTCAACAAGCAGGGAGGAGTGGGGTTGCGTTGTCTCTGCAGAGAGGCTCTGCGTCTCTGGTCCTGGGCTCAGGACCATCAGATTTGTCTGGTGGCAAATCATCTGGCTGGGGTGCTGAACGTGCGTGCGGACAGTCTGTCGGCAGTTCTCTGCCGACCACGAGTGGAGGCTCCATCCGGAGGTGGTTCGTCACGTCTTTCGGACGTGGGGGACACCTCAGGTGGACCTGTTCGCCACCTGTGAGAACGCGCACTGCCCGTCATTTTGCAGTCTCCAGTATCCGATGCAGGGGGCATTGGGGGACGCGTTTCAGTTGAGTTGGGGCTCACAACTCCTTTACGTGTTTCCTCCCATACCTTTGATTCCTCGGGTTCTGAGGAAGATTCGCCAAGACCGGGCCCAAGTCATATTGATCGCCCCGGATTGGCCAAGAAGGGTGTGGTATACAGATCTTCTCCACCTCTCCTCGTGCCCTCCGCTCCGTCTCCCTCTGAGGGCAGACCTCCTCTCGCAGTCGGAGGGGCAGGTTCTACACCCCCACCTCCAGAGCTTACACCTTCATTTCTGGAGATTGAACGGGGCAACCTGAATTCCTTCTCTCTCCCGCCTGATGTGGTGGATGTTATTTTATCAGCCAGGCGACACTCCACCAAGTCCATTTACTCATATAGGTGGTCTAAGTTTGTTAAATGGTGTGGAGAGAGATCCATTGACCCTTTAAAAGCCCATCTTTCTGAGGTGCTCCAGTTTGCCCTTTCCTTGGCTCAGCAGGGCTGTGCTGTGGCCACGGTCAAGGGCTATCTTTCGGCCTTATCGGCTTTTCTATGTCTACCTGATCAACCGGCATTATTTAAATCTCCGGTTGTTCTGAGGTTTATCAAGGGCCTTACAAACATGTTTCCTCCCACTCCTTTTGTAATGCCACAGTGGGACCTTAATCTTGTTTTAACCTTTCTGATGGGGTCCCCATTTGAGCCGCTACATAGCTGTCCTTTGAGGCTGTTGTCCTTTAAGGTGGTCTTTCTTGTAGCCATAACCTCGGCAAGGAGGGTCAGTGAGCTCCAAGCTCTTAGTTCTAAACCCCCTTTTCTTACATTACGTGCTGAAAGGATGGTTCTGAGGACCAGGGCTGGTTTCCTGCCAAAAGTTGTTACTCCGTTCCATTTGGGGCAGTCTGTTATTCTCCCTGTTTTTTATCCTCCTCCACATCCTTCCAAAGAGGAGGAAAGACTCCATCGCCTGGACCCGAAGAGGGCTGTGAGTTTCTATCTGGACAGGACTAAAGACTTTCGTCTTGATGATCAACTCTTCATTGGCTACGTTGGTCAGTCAAAGGGTAAAGCGGTGCACAAGCGCACGCTATCGAGATGGATCATCCTTGCCATCAAGATCTGCTACGCCCTGGCTGGTAAGACTCCTCCTGAGGGCATTAGAGCTCATTTGACTAGAGCTAAGTCATCTACATCTGCTTTGGCCCGGGGTGTTCCTGTGGCAAATATTTGTAAGGCCGCGACTTGGGCCTCCCTCCATACTTTCGCAAAGCATTATTGCTTGGACTCAGAGATGAGGAGGGAGGGTCACTTCGCGCGCTCTGTCTTGCAAGACTTTCTGGTATAGGAAGGTGGACACCCTCCTCCGGGAGTGGGGACTGCTGTGGGAATCTATTCACAAGGTGAGGAATCCACTGGCAGATGTATCCATCAGAAGAACAAGTTTTGCAGCGTGAATCTTTCTGGATTCACTACGCTGTGCATTATTCCGCGATCTTGTGGTTGGGTCCGGATTCGTAGTCTTTCTTTTTTTTTTTTTTTTTTTGTTTTTTTGTAGCCCAGGTGGGCGTCGACGTCCCACCATTTGGTGTACCTCTCGTGACGTCGGCGCGCTTCCTGCGAAAGTCCCACCTTGGGTGCGCCATCTTCAGATTCTTTTTTCCGCCATTGGGTCTGGATCGTCATCGAGAAGCTCCAGAGTTTGAACGAAGGAAAAGATAAATACGCGAGTTTCATCGAAGGAGAAAGTATACAAGACTACAGAGAAGAAGAACATACAGCTGGGACGACGAAGAAGGTAGAGTTCCACGGAAACTTCGACGCCCATTGGAAAATGCGCACTCAGAGACTCTGAGCGTAATGGACAAGACACCATTCAAATTCTGCCGTAACTGCCACCACAAATACGCGCAGAAGGATCAGCATCCAGTCTGCAACCTTTGCCTGCCGATCGACCACGTGAGCAAGGATTGCAACGCCTGCGCCGTCTTCACGCCGAAGACGCTCCGAGTGAGAGAAAGGCAGAGAAGAGCCAACTTCAACATGGAAGGCAAGGGTAAGGCCCCGTCGCTGTACGAGCTGGGCCTCTCCACCGACGATGAGGACAACATCGCCGAAGGACCCGGCGTCTTCACGGTCGCAGAGACCGATAAGAAAACGTCTGACAAGGTAGGAGACTCTTCGAGTACGAAAGCCCCGAAAGGGCCCCGAAAACCTGAGAGTGACTCTCGAAAAACAGAGTCAAAGTCCTCGAAAGGAACACCGGCGCCGAAAATTTCGACGACCGCAAGTGGATCCAAGGACTAAAGGCCCGGCGGATCCTTCGAGAAGGACTCCCAGGTGCCGAAGCCCGCCGAAAAGCAGGGTTCGTCGAAGCAGGGCCTCGAGGTGAGCCGGCCGACGACGAAGGAAAGGGCTACGTCGACGCAAGCTCCGTCGAAGAGACCAGCGCTCGACGCCGATCACGCCTCCGAAATGGAGAAGAAAAAGAGAAGGCTCGAGGCGGAGATGGAGAGTATCCTTCTGAGGAAGAAGGAGTTCGACGAAAAAATGAGACAGTACAAGATCCCAGTAAGGCCGCCGACCGAGGTCGAGGAACAGGAGGACTTCGACACCGAAGATCTGTCGAGAGATCCTGAAGAGGAGGAAGAGGAAGCCTACTATGAGGGAGAAGAAGACGAGCAGCAGTCGATCTACGGCTCGGCGCCGTCGACAACTCAGGAGATGGAATGGCAAGACCTCAACGCAGAAAGTCCCGAGGAGCCCGTGGAGACATATCCTTCGAGGCCTTCGCCGCCAGACGACATTGGAGCATACAACATGGTCGTCAGGAGCGCAGCAGCGGCCTTTGGGGTGAAATTGGACGAGGAAAAGCAGAAAGCAGACTTTCTACTGGAAACACTGCTCCCCATCCAGACTAGGAGCCAGTTCCTCCCCATGCTCCAAAGCGTGATGAACCAAGGGAAGGAGGCATTCAAGGAGCCCGGAACTTGCAGATCCATCACTCCAAGAACAGAAAAGAAGTACAAGCACTCTTCATAGGATCCTCCATATATCAAGGGATCAGTCACAGCTGACTCCATCATTGCTTCCACGGCCAGGAAGAGGGCCAATGTGCCGGCTACCTCAGGGCCGCCTCCCGACAAGGAGAGAAGAAGAATGGACCTCACCGGGAGAAAGGTGGAGAGAAATGCGGCCATGCACTGGCGCATGGCCGACTCCAATGCCCTTCTGAACAGGCACCAGCACCAACACTGGGACGAAATGGGAGACCTAATTAAGCATCTCCCAGAGCAGTACAGATCGAGAGCTTCCCATCTGGTTGAGGAAGGCAAAAGCTTTTCTAACGCATGCATTAAGACAGCATTGGACGGGGCAGAGACATCTAGCAGGCTGATGGCTATTGGTATCACGGAGAGGAGGCAAGCCTGGCTCCGAATTTCTGGCTTCAAACAGGAGGTCCAGAACAACATACTGAACACACCATTCAACGGGGAGACGCTGTTCGGTGCCACGGTGGACGAAAAACTCTCCCAGCTGAAGAAGGAAAATGAAACGGCTAGGTCCATGGGGGCCCTGCAATTCAGAGGGATGCGAAGAGGCACCACAGCTCGGAGACCCTTCGGAAGGGAAGGAAACCAGCCGGGTACGTCACACCAGACTTTCCAGCAAGGACAGCAGGGTGATGGTCACAGCCAGCAGGGCCAGCAGAAGCAGAACTGGCAGTACCAACCTCGGGGCCAGTCCTTTCGCGGGAGGGGAAACGGACGTGGACAGAGAAGAAGAGGGGGAGACCAACCCTCCTCAAAGTGACTACCATCGAAAGAAGAGGCTCACCCTCAGGATACCCCAGGGGGTGAAGCGCATAGTGAACACAGTAGGGGGGGTTCACAAACCAAACGCTTACGAGCATGCAACACCAGTAGGCGGAAGACTAAAACTTTACCTTCAACAATGGCAAAAAAATAACATCAGACAAATGGATTCTGAACGTCGTACAGTACGGGTACTGTATAGAGCTAGAGAAAAGACCTCCAGACAAGAAACCAAAAAGAAGGCAACGCTCCGGGCAGGAGCTTGCTCAACTCAAAAAGGAGACTCTGCAACTGCTCCAAAAGAAGGCCATAGTACCGGTGCCACACAGAGAAAGGAACAAGGGAGTGTACTCAAACTACTTCCTGGTCCCAAAGGTGGACGAAACACTTTAAGACCCATCCTGGATCTACGGTTCCTAAACAGATTCATAAAAACTCAGAGATTCAAAATGACATCGCTGCAAGAAGTGCCGCCCCAGTTACGAGGAGGAGACTTCATGTCCACGGTGGATCTCAAAGATGCCTACCTGCACATCCCGATGAACGGTCGACACAAGAACCTGGTAAGGTTCAACATCAACGAGGATCACTACCAATTAACAACCCTGGCATTCGGCCTCAAGTCCGCGCCAAGGGTGTTCACAAAATGCCTGGCAGTGGTAGCAGCAGCACCTGGCTCAGCAGGCAGACTTCGGCATCCCACGAGTGGGAGCTCAATGGATGGGAAACGCAAAAACTATTCAGAAGGGGGGGGGGGGGGGGGGGACCTACAATAGACCTATTTGCAACACGCCAGAATGCAAAATGCCAAAACTTCGCATCCAGACAACCAGAAAAACAATCCCAGGGGAATGCGCTATGGATAAGCTGGTCAAAAACATTTGCCTACGCTTTTCCACCAATACCACTGATGCACAGAGTACTCAACAAATGCAGGACAAGCAACATGACGCTGATCCTAGTAGCACCACAGTGGGCAAGACAAACGTGGTACTCTCAGATAGTGGAGATGGCAGAGGGCCCTCCACACAAATTAAAAAAAATCAAAGACTTACTCTCCATGCAGAACGGAGAGGTTCTACACCCAGAGCCAGAGAGCCTCAGTCTAGCGGCTTGGCTCCTGAGGACCTAGAGTTCGCACACCTTAAGCTACCTCGAAGCACTATGCGAGTGCTGCGTGAGGCTAGGAGGCCAACGACTCGGAAATGCTATGGAGATAAATGGAAAAGGTTTACTATTTGGTGCACCAGAAATAAACTGCAAAACAAAATGACCAAGGAATCAACGGTGCTTAGATACCTCACACACCTACTAAAATCTAATCTATGCTCGTCGTCACTAAGAGTCCACCTAGCGGCGATTGTAGCGTACACACGAGGGGAGACGGGAGGAAGTTTCTTTACCTCTCAGGTAGTAAAGAGATTTCTCGAGGGAGCTAAAAGATTAGCACCACCTAAAAGAATACCGCCGCCGGCATAGAACCTCAATTTAGTCCTGACTGAACTCATGAAGGCGCCCTTTGAGCCCATACACAAAGCCTCACTACAAATGCTGAGCATGAAAACAGCCTTCCTGGTAGCAATAACATCGCTACGCAGGGTAAGCGAACTGCAGGCGTTAACACTACAGGAGCCCTACATACAGATCCACAAGGACAGAGTCGTCATGAGGACGGACCCACACTTCATGCCAAAGGTGGTGTCCGCTTTCCATATGAACCAGACCATTCAAATACCAAGTTTCTTCCAAAACCCGACAACGGGCGCAGAGAGGGCACTTCACACTCTCGACGCCAGAAGGGCGGTGATGCACTACATAGAGAGAACTAAGGAACATAGGAAAACAAAACAGTTTTTCGTGTCATTCGCTACCAATTTCCTGGGTAGACCAGTGACCAAGGGCACCATCGCACGATGGATCGCGCTAACAATACAATTCTGCCACAGGCAGGCAGGACAAGAACTATCGGAGGGGGCACAGGCACACTCCACAAGGAAGAAGGGGGCAACAATTGCCTTTCTGGCAAACACGCCCATTCAGGACATATGCCTGGCGGCAACCTGGGCTTCAGTGCACACGTTCACTAAGCACTACTGCGTGGACATACAGATGAACAAGGAAGCACAAGTAGGACAGAAGGTGCTCCAACATATATTCAACGACCAACGCTCATCTTCCACCCAACCGCCACAAAAATAGCAAACCGCTACAAAGTCTATGCACAGCATAGTGAATCCAGAAAGATTCACGCTGCAAAACGAATAGTTTCTTACCTGTCGGTGTAGTTTTGCAGCTTGAAGATCTTTCTGGATTCACTAGCGGACCCATCCACCTCCACCAGAAAGATGAGGCAGGAGAGCAAGGTGGAATAACAAGTGAGGTTGAGAAGAATAAAATACTGAAAAGAGACTTGGAGAATAAACAAGACAAAAACCGCTTGGGGTTCAAAAAAAAAAAAAAAGAGAAGACAAAAGAACAAAACAAGGGAAAAAAGAACCCGAAGATGGCGCACCAAAGGTGGGACTTCCGCAGGAAGCGCGCCGACATCACGAGAGGTACACCAAATGGTGGGACGTCGACGCCCACCTGGGCTACGAAAGAAAAAAAAACAAAAAAAAGAGACTACGAATCCGGACCCAACCACAAGATCGCGGAATAATGCACAGCATAGTGAATCCAGAAAGATCTTCAAGCTGCAAAACTACACCGACAGGTAAGAAACTATTTGTTACTCCATATTAACCATCTGGAGTTTCTAGTAATCTTTTTAGCCCTAAAATCTTTTCAGACACAGATTTCAGGCAAGGCAGTCCACATTCGCACAGACAACATGACGGCCATGTATTATATACAAAAACAAGGCGGCACACACTCTCCACAGCTCTCTCTAGTAGCACAGAGCATATGGAGATGGGCAATTCCCCACAAAATCTTTCTCCTAGCTCAACATGTCCCAGGAGTCCAAAACACCATGGCAGATCTGCTCAGCAGACAGACACAACAGATCCACGAGTGGGAACTTCACCCACAGGTTCTTCATCCGTTCTTTCAAATGTGGGGGTATCCGCAGATAAACCTCTTCGCCACCCACGAAAACACAAAATGCCCAAGCTTTGCCGCCAGATACCCACACCCGTTGTCCAAAGGAAATGCGATATGGATGTACTGCTCAGGCAAATTTGCGTATGCTTTTCCGCCTCTCCCACTCATTCCATTAGTGGTACGCAAACTACAACAACACTCCCTCACACTAATCCTAGTAGCTCCAGCGTGGGCCAGACAACCATGGTACACCACGCTACTGGAACTCTCTGTAGTACCACAAAAAAATTGCACCTCTCACCATGCCTCCTAACCCAGAACCATGGAGAGATCAGACACCCGGACCCAGCTCAGCTCAACCTTGCGATCTGGCTCCTGAAGTCCTAGAATTTGGGTACCTAAATCTTCCCCCTGACTGTAAGAACGTCATCAGAGAAGCTTGACGACCTACCACTAGAGCGTGCTACGCTGCCAAGTGGAAACGATTTGTTGTTTATTGCCATAACACCATCAATCCCCTGGACGTGTCCATTCAACACATCATAGGCTACTTACTCCACCTAAAAAGGTGTAATTTAGCCTATACGTCCATTCGACTACACCTCGCAGCAATTGCAGCTTACTTACAAAACAGGCAACATCTTTCACTCTTTAGAGTACCTGCGATTAAAGCCTTCATGGAAGACCTAAAAAGAATAATTCCCCCAGAGTACCACCCTCACCTGTGTGGAACCTAAATATTGTTTTCACAAGGCTAATGGGGCCTCCCTTCGAACCTTTACACAAATGCGAACTGCAATTATTAACATGGAAAACAGCTTTCCTTGTAGCCATCACTTCCCTTAGAAGGGTCAGTGAGGTACAAGCGCTTACCATACAAGAACCTTTTCTGCAGATGCACCATAACAAGGTTGTTCTCCGTACCAACCCAAAATTCCTACCTAAAGTCATTTCCCCTTTTCACCTAAACCAATCTGTAGAACTACCAGTATTTTTCTCGCAACCACAGACCGTTGCAGAAAGGGCTCTGCACACACTAGATGTCAAACGAGCCTTACTCTACTACATCGAGAGAACACAACCTTTCCGAAAGACCAAACAACTGTTGGTCTCTTTCTCTCCACCACACAAGGGCAACCCCATCTCAAAATCAGGGATAGCTAGGTGGATTGTAAAATGCATTCAGATTTGCTACCACAAAGCAAAACGAGCGCTATCCGTTCCCCCTAAAGCCCATTCTACACGAAAGATAGGGGCTTCCATGGCATGGCATTTTTAGGGAACATCCCATTAGATGATATATGCAAAGCAGCTACATGGTCAACACCGCACACTTTCACTAAACACTATTGTGTAGATGTGCAAACTAAGCAACAAGCTAGTGTGGGCCAGGCTGTACTCAAAACATTATTTCAAACCACTGCAATAGATACCGGTGGTCGCCGCTAAGGTTGGGAACTGCTATATGATCTATGCAAAAGTGTGTAATCTGCAGCTCATGTGCCTCAAACGGAATATGCTACTTACCAGTATGCATCTGTTCTTGGCATGTAGAGCTGCAGATCTACACACGCCCACCCGCCTACCTGTATCTGTTCCAGTTTCTTATTTAGATACACACATGGGTTTCTTCACTGTTATTACTACGCTCCATCTTTCCCTGCTGGCGAAAAACAATGTGAGGATGGAGCCGAAGCCCATGCGCAATACCATCCAAAGGAGGAGTCACCGACCTCGTGACTTCCAAAGACTTTCCAAGAGGAAAAACAAACTGCAAACATCCGGGCCCAACACCAGATGGCGATCTATGCAAAAGTGTGTAGATCTGCAGCTCTACATGCCAAGAACAGATGCATACTGCTAAGTAGTATATTCCTTCTATTGTGCCTAAATCTGAAGGAAAATAAGCACTGCACATTTTAGTGAGTTTTGGCACATCTAGAGTAAAGAAGCCAATCAGCATTGCAAGTTTATTCACATTTTCTGGATTATACAGAACAGAAGGCCATCTCATGGTAATAAAAAGGTCGTTTGGTTAATTTAACTAATTACATCACTTCTTAGGGCAGTTTATTACCCTGAAATAACTGACTCTCAATTGAATTTTTCAGGACTGCACTAGTACATTGCCCTCTACAGTCCAGGAAAGATCTGAAGTAAAGATTACAAGACTTTAGTTAATTCATTAATTCTATTGTAGGTTCTGAACTGTAGGTGGTCATATATATATATTTTTTAAAGTAGCTCTTGTTCATCTCTACATTACAAACCCACATATGTTGACACTGTAGATGTAATGCTGGGAGGGTTCTAGGTTGACAGACTAAAAGGTAAAGGGAGAGTGACTTGTATACTGAGATATTTTTTCATTCTACATGCTGTCAGTCTGAACAGCTGTTGCCCTGGGAGGTTTATTGACAGAATGACACGCTGATCAAGAATAGATATCCATTTTTATAAATAAAACAATTAGGGAAACTGAGTATTTTGAATATATGTTTAAAAAATGTAATTAAAAATAAATTGCATCCAGTTAAAAATTAAACCGGTAAACAGGCAGATTAGGTCACGCTGCAAACGTATAGTCCGGGAGCAAGTTGCATCCTGATTTTTAGAGGTAAGTACCGTTTCTATTCTAGGGGTCAGAGGAATCTGCCACAAAAACCCCATTCTTCTACAAATGGTTTTGTTATGATTTCACATCCTTTGTTTATTAACTTGACAACATTTTACACTTTCTTAATACTAAATTTCTTTAACCGTAGAATGCATGGTTCCGCAAATCCCGCTTCAAGGGTGGAAAAGGAAAGAAGCTGAATGTCGGAGGAGGTGGTCTGGGCTATAGAGAGCGACCAGGACTTGGGGCTGACGCATCTGTAAGTACAAGGGAACTATGCAACAATGGGGCCGTCTTCTGATTTTTGTATCAAGTTCTAACCTAAGAGACCAGTTTTTCTCCCACAGCCAATCTATACTGAGGGCTCTGACAAGAGTTGAATACTGACCTAAGCCTGGAGAGAACTATTCTCTGGTAACTCTGTAATATCTACTTGGTTTTATGGTAGACAGTCTAGAAACGACTCCGGTAGTTGGCGAGTTGAAGCAGTGACGATTCATCATGTGGGTGCAGTTGTATCTTGGAGTCTCCGTGGGCCATTTTCCACCTGCATTCCCTCTAGCTCTCTTCCCCAGATTTTGTTATCCCAATTGTAGGATAGTGCCCTTTTTTGCATGTTTATCCCCTAACATTTTGCCTGATAACTGATGCCAACTTGACTGAGTTTGTGCTGGGATCCTGCTAACTAGGCCCCAGCACCTGTGTCCTTTCCCAAAACTGTACCTTGTACCCACAATTGGCACAACTCTAGGACACATGCAAGTCCCTTGTAAAAGGTACTCCTGGTACCAAGGGCCTTGTGATCAGAGAAGGATTCTGAGGGCTGCAGCATGTTTGTATTGTGCTTCCCTCCTAGACCCCCTCACTTTAACACCCCCACCCTGCCAAGGCAGGCTGCGTGTTTTGGTGCAGGCCCGACTGAAGAGTCGACATAGCACATATGCTTGTGTGCCATGTCCACCAATACTGCCTGTGGTATTGGTTAGTCAGGGTGCACCATACCCAGGTGAGGACATAACTGCAAGAGCCTTATGCCCCTACAGGGTATGTGCCAAACACTGACAATGTAAGTGCAGTGGAGCTATTTTGAGTGTATTGGCTGGGAGTTTGTCAAAACAACTCAACAGCTCCATGATGGGTTTGTTGAAATCTGGGAAGTTTGGTGTCAAACTTCCCAGCACATTAAATCCACACTGATTCCAGTGTGGGATTTCATGAAGAATGCACTCGGTGGGCATCTTAGAGATGCCCCCTGAAAAACAGGTGTTGTTCCTGACTGGCTCCCAGCCATCTGCCACTACCAGACCGGTTTCTGTACCCCTGTTAGCGAGCTTCTGCTCTCTGGGTTTGGATCAAAGCGTATCCTCTGCAGTGGTGTCATGCCTCTTCCCCTAGTATGGGAGGGCCTTCAAAGGGGTAGCTTCAAAGGCCTGCCACCTTTGTTGGCTGCCCCCAGCCTTTTGCTACTATCAGCAACTGTCTCTCATTGGTTCTGGCCCCCATTTTGGGCGTGAGAACCTGTGGAAAAACCGAGTCAGGAAAGGAGGTGTGCCCAACTTTGTCAACCCCACCCTCAGGTGGGGGAGGTGAAGTGAGGGTCACCGTTCAGTCCCCACTATCTTTGAGATTGGGGGGGGGGGGGGTTCCAAACAGTCCTATGTCCCCATTCCACTGGAGGGTGGCATACTAGGGGGTGTAGAAACCCCACAGAAGGGACCCATTGCTCCCAACCTGCACACCCCTGTAAGGTTCCTAAATCTAGACCTGTCTCCAGCTCTGAAACCCCTGCAACCTGAATCTAGCATGTTCTGCAACCAGCAACCTCCAAGAACCCCGGGTACCTGCCCTGCCTTCCTAAAGAACGCTGATTTCCCGTGGATACCGGTTTCGTCCAACACCAATCCAAGCCAGGACTCCAGATCCAGCTGGATCCACGAGTCCTCGCCACTCTTTACCCGACACCCACGGCCCGAGTTCGAATAGCCCATCACCTCAGCGAGGTCCCTCCGGCGATCCTGACCTGTGTTCCAGCGTTTGGTGACCTCCACCGACCTTCTCAACGCTTGCAGCCTCATCCTTAAGGGTCCCCTCAACCAGAACCGTTGAGAAGAACCCGACACAAAAGGACACCCCTGCATCCGCAGCTCCTGACACCTCAGGTGCCCTGCCGACGGTGTCCAGCAACTCTTCACTTCATCTTCGGCGTTAGTTCCCTTCATCCTGTCTTCTGTCTGCAGCCCTTTTCAGCAACCAACATCCTCCATAGGAATGCATTGGGCTCCAGTCACCTCCTGAGCACCCTGCAACCGACCACCCCTGCGCCGCTGGTGGTGTGGACTTTGTGCCAACCTGGGAACCTCCTTTTTTCCTACCTTAACACCAGGAGCTTGACTCCCGAGACAGTGGCCTGCTCCTGAGCAGCCCCCAACCTAAGTGCCCCTTTACCCTATTGGCTAACATTGGCATCCTGCATTCGGCCACCCTGGTGCCGCTAGTGGTGCCCCTTGAGTGCCAACCTGAACCGTGGGGTACCTTGGTTGTACCCCAAAACTCCAATCCTGAAATCGTTTACTTGCCCATAAGCTTAACACTTCATTTTTCTCCATAGGACTTAATAGAGGGTTTTCTCTGAAAATTCTTCTGTGTTGAACTGTCTTGTACTGCAACAAAAAGTAACTTAGTGCCTTCACCAGAGAGAACCGGTTTAGTTTATCAAGAAACACTTCTAACACAGTTTAAGCAACACAGGACATCGATAGACACATAATCACAAAGTAATCCAAAAGTAACCTAAACGTTATTTCAAGAGTTTCTGAACAGTTTACAAATTGTTTCCTGAGCTGCAAAATTTATCTGAATGTTCCTACAAATCAGTATTCACTGCAATTCTAAAAGTAACATTGTATGAAGAGTTTAACTTACCTGCTACTAAGTAAATATTGGTTCTAGACATAAAACAAAAAAAATCAACTTTTTATGCAAACATTTGGTCTGGATTCAGTCTGACTGTGTTTAACAAATACTTAACATTAGCCTCTGATAAGCCTGACTGCTTTTCCACACTACCACAAAAGAGAGTAAGGTATTATCTACTTTAGCCTCTGCTATACCTTTGGGGATCCACTGGACTCTGTGCACACTATACCTTAGTTTGGTATAGTATATGCAGAGCTAGTTTTCTAAACCAATTGATTGCCCTTTACTTTACCTTGATGTGGAATTCTCTTGGGGGGAAGTTCGGGTCCTGGCTTCAGGAATTGGGAGACTTCTCTTCTCCACTCAAATGTCAACTTATGATGGTTGTTACGAGGCTGTATGTACTTTTTCTATCACATTGAACGCCCTTGTAGTTCCCTGTGTGTATACAACCGCGATGATGTCTGTGCAGGTTCCACCAAATAATAAATAGAAAAACTGCTATGTAAATCAAGCACTCATACATTGTCAAGACCTCCTCTGCCCACGTTAACAAATGGAATATAGGCAAAGTCGAGACACGCTAAACCTCGACTTAGGTAAAGTGCAATTTTTTGTCATGGTCACCCCACTTTTTGCCACTGGTACTGATATTTCTCGACTGATGTGCATTAGGACCCTGCTAACCAGACCTCGGTGCCAGTGCTCTTTCCCTAAAAACAAGAGAAAATGATCAAATTGTCAAACAATCTGCACACGCTTTAGCACCCTTGTAAGTTCTTAGTAAATGGTACCCCTGGTACTTAGGGCATGGGTACTAAAGAGTGTCACCAAGGACTGCAGCATGTATTATGCCAGCCTAAGGGACCCCCATACAAGTTGCATGCATCCTGCCATTGCAGACTGCGTGTCATGGTGCAAACCAGGAGTGAAAATACGACATAGTACGCTCAATATGTTTCATGCCAAAGTCCCCTACGTGTAATATATGTGAGTCATCCCTACTGCAGGCCTCGTAGCCTTAAGGCATAGTGTATTATATCACATTTGAAGGCATACCTGCATGAGCAGCTATGCCCCTATGCTGTCTAGTTCAAATGACTAGATGATACAAGTGAACAGGGAAGCCATCTTAAGTATATGTACTGGGCACTGGTCATTATGAGTTTCCCAGTTACATGATGGCTTTACTGAAACCTATGGTGTTTGGTATCAAACCACCTGTCTTAATAAAGCTGTAGTGTTGCCACTACTAGATGTATTTGTGAGAAAGTGGCTCTGTATATACTGTTCCTTAATAGGTACAGGGTGTACAGAGTCCACAGACCCCAAGGGTTTAACAGAAGTTAAAGTTAGATATAACCTTACTCTCCAAAGTGGTAGCCTGGTCGAGCAGTAAGGCAGTATCAGAGGACGTGTAAAGCATTTGTTGTACACACTCAGTCAGCAAATGGTTCCACACACTCAATAACTGAACTCTAGGCCAATGGTTTGTATATAAAAAATATATGCTTGTTTTATTTTAGAACCAACACTTGGAATTAAAATATACTTTTTCGACAGGAGATGTTTCATAAAGATACTTTTGTATATGCAATTGACTTTTTAGCAAACAGTTACAATTAGTTGCAGTAGGCAACTCTCTTTCTAAACACAATACATTGAGCTCAATGATAAATTCAGATTATATGCAACAGATTACTTTGTAGATTACTTTTGTAATTCCAGGCTTGGATCCTAGATCCAGTCCTGGGTCAGTTCTCAGAATCAGCTGTTGAAAGTCGACTTTGGTACTGTAGTGATTTTTAACTAATATTTAGCTATTTCAAAAGTGAGCACTTAGAAAATATTTCAGAGCAAACAATCAATGATTCCCTATGGAAGGAAATGTAGGTTACAGGTACAGTAGGTTATCGTTACTTTTGTAATGCAGTACTGGGTATCTAGACTCAGTACTGGGACATTTATCCAAAACAGGTAAGTAATTACGTTTTCAGATGTTATACGATTTTTGAGGAATATTTAGAAATTGCAGAAATCAATACTTAGAAGAAATTTCATAGAAAAGCAGTCAATGGTTTCCTATGGAAGAAAAATGAGTTAAAGGTAAGTATAGTTGTGGGTACTTTTCAAAGTCAGTGCTGGGCACCAAGATCCAGCACTGGGAGCTCACCTAAGAGCAGGTGAGTAAATTCGTTTTTGGTACTCGGCTGATTTTTGGTGAATATTTTGAGTTTTGAAAAGTTCACACTTAGAAGAATTTCCAAGAAAAAGCCAGTCAATGTTACCCTATGAGGAAAATGAAGTTAGTGGTTTAAGGGTAAGTACTCGACTGGCAGAGTTGAAGTTCTGGGCATAGACTCAGGGGTCTCCCAGTGTCAGGTAGGTACAGTCAGTTCACCCTCAGCGGTTTCAGGACGGCCGGGT